>NC_090936.1:948305119-948930119 GCF_040938575.1 Ambystoma mexicanum
CAACTGGTTATCTATGCGCCCCTGCGCTCAATGCAGGATGGAGAGCTCATCTATTCAAATCATCAGGTGAGACTATAAGAGGGAACATCCAAGGTGATCAGTGGGGAGAACAGCGGGGTGCAGGGATTTACGCTCAACTCCACGGGTGGTTAATTCCCTTTCTCCACTTGCAGAAGAATATTCCTATGGGCCAAGCGAACAAAGCTAGGTGGGCCAGTCCAGTCTGTCATTTCGGCCCTACGCGTCACATTGGTGGAGACCGCAGCAGTCCAGTCCAGATCGACGCCTCTGTGGGAGCCAGGTGAGCGTAACATCACCTATATGTACCCAAGAAGGAATTACAACAGCCTATTATTTCAAACTATCACGATTCACTGATCGAAGGGCATCCTGGGATCGCCAAAACCCTAGCTAAGGTGAAAGAGAACTTTTGGTGGCCTACCTGGCATAAGGACATCATTCAGTATATTCAGTCCTGCAGTGTCTGTGCACAAAATAAATCACAGAAAAAAAAAACCATTTGGTCTCCTACAACCATTGGACATTCCTCCAGTTCCATGGCACACTCTTTCCCTTGCCTTCATCACTGATCTACCTCAAGCCAAGGGTTCAACACCATCCTTGTAGTTGTGGACTTATTCTCGAAGATGGCCCATTTTATTCCTCTCAAAGGCCTCCCAGACGCAGCCACTTTAGCAAAAGTGTTCCTGGAGGGTGTGGTTAAGCTACATGGCTTCCCTTCGGTTCTGGTCTCTGATCGAGGCAGCCAGTTTGTTTCAAACTTCTGGAAAACATGTTGTGCAATGGCGCAGATTGACGTTCGGCTATCTACCAGTCACCATCCCCAAACAGACGGCCAAACCGAAAGAACCAATCAGACACTCGAGCAATATTTACGGTGCATGCTGCACCACGAACAAAGGAATTGGAAAGACCTACTATGGATAGACAAATATGCATATAACAATTCTTTGCATTCAAGCACGGGACAAACGCCCTTCTATATTTTTATGGCAGACATCCACATACCTCTGAACTAGACCTTTCAGCCAGCTTGGAAATGCCAGCGGTAAAGATTCTAAACACAACCGTTACTCAGGCTTTCAAAAGGGCAAAGGAACACCTTATTCATGCCAAAGAAAAACAAAAGAGATTTGCCGACCAACACCAGAAAAAGGCCCCTGATTATCAAATAGGAGACAAAGTTTGGTTAGCCGCTAAATTCATACCCATCAAGGGAACCCAGGTCTTTCATCCCAGATTCTTAGGACCGTATACCATTAAGGCAATTATCAACCCAGTAGCCATAAAACTGGATTTACCACCTAATCTACACATCCATCCAGTATTCCATGTGTCCCTCCTGAAACCAATGCAACCTGGCACACGGATTGGGACACCACCTAAGCCCATACTTGTTGACGGAGAGCCAGAATTCGAAGTCAAAGATATCTTGGATTCTAAATACTCTAGGACCAAGCTATATTATCTCGTCGATTGGAAAGGATTTGGATCACAAGATAGATCCTGGGAGCCCAGTGAGAATATCCACGCACCACGTCTAATCAGGAAATTCCATTGGAACTTCCCAACCAAACCTGGGCCAGACAGAAAGAACACCATGGGAGGGGCCTTAGCGGGGAGTGCTGTCACAACCCTCTCCCAAAATCCCTTCTGGCAAACCCATTGGCCAGGTGGAGTCAGGACTCGGGCCTCTAGAGCCTGGCATCCTCTTCAAAAGCCCTATGGCGCCAGGATCACACACCATGAAAAACAATGTGCTTGGGAATTACTTTATTGTATTGTCAGCCAACATGGAGACATCCACATAGCTTGGTTCCTAAGAACCAAGCTATGCGGTCTAGTGTTTTGGGTGTGGTAGCCTAGGGACTACTTTACCTGGACTATTTTGTTGGGGCTATTTAACCCACAGCCGAGCAAGACAACATGCCTCGCGTTACTTTGCAGCTTGCAACATGACGCTCACCGTGTCCAGCTATTCCCTCGAACCTGAGATAAGCAGAACATGCAAGGAGACAAAAGGAACATCATTAGCAGCAGCATCTTACCTGCAGTCTTCATCTTTAAACACTTGCAGCTACTGAGAACAGCTCCCTCGAATCTGCTCACCTCCCGGACAGTACGACCTGAAAGAGGAAGATAGAGGCAACATTAAAGAAAGCAGTAGAGACATTTACAAATTATGAACTGCTCAAAAGGCTTACCTGGCTGGTCGCCTCTTGGCTGGCACCACTCCGGACATTCCACTCGCGCTGAAGAACACCGCGACCTCCAAGGAAGGAAAACACCGGTTAGCAAAGGCAAGACTTTGCAGCGCTGCGCATAGCGCTTACTTACCGCATCATAGCGATCTTAATGCGCCATCATTTACCAGCGGGGCTCAACCAAGCCAGTTCGCCGCGCTAAAGCTCTGCATACCTAAGGGAGAAAAAAGAGACATTTTAAACAAAGAAAGGCATGCACGATAGCAACAAAACTAAAGAACAGCAATAAGACCTACCTGAACAATATCAAACGGGCCGGCGTCAGTGAAGTAACTGGACCGCATTCGCCCATGAAAGACAACGCGCCCCTGCAAAGAAGGCAGGACGGAGAGCACGCCTAATTCTACCACAAGGTGAGGAGAGGGCGCCAGAGGGACTGAAATCATATGGGGGTGGAGGGAGGATACTTACCCAGTCGGTCAGTCTTGAACACAGTCCTCCTGTATTTTCAGGCAGAACCTTCCCCGCAGACCACATCAGGGCAAAGCTGAGAAGCATACCAGCGAGTAACCCGGCTGGGTGGTGTCCCTGTGGATACCAGGTGAGCGTAACATGTTATTTGTGGATGGAATTTTCTGGTCCTCATCCTACTCCGCCTACTTTCAAGTAGTAGTGTCAGTTCTAGCAATGCAGGACCTTGCATTGTGGCAATTGTGTGTTCATTGGGGTTTGCCATACGCTTTATGAATGCACTTTCATTGCACTTTGTGCTTTGCGGGGAATGTTTTGTAAAGGAGGTTTCGGTGTGCAAAAATTGAAATTTTCACAAATGCGTGTGCATGTTTCAAGCACATGTGAAAAGAAAATCTTCATATTGTATTTTTGAATGAGGTTTAAAAATAAACCTCATGGTCAGATCGCATGTGACACTATTAGTGATTTGGCTAAGCACCACACCTATAGGTTCAGAATAACCGCATTGTGTCATTGTGAGGTATGCACAACTGTTTTATTACAGTCAAGGTTTGGATTCCATCCCATAGCCTAAACGTGCACCATCAAAAACAGTATTTCTTTTTTCTTACCTTTCCCCAAAATATCTAAACACCTAGTCATGATCATCACTTTGATCGCTCCCAACGATTTAATAATCTGCTTGCAATGTCCCTTAACTTCATATTTTAACCAAACCTTTTTGTTCCTTTTAGGTTTTGATTATCAGGTGGTAATTAAGTGCAACTTTTAAGCCAACACTTGTATTTGAGGGAGATTACATGTGAGAAGGGATACACTGCATGTGGGCTAATTACACACTGATTGATTGCCCGTGACCATGCTAATCCAATGATAGCCCTTCCCAACCACAATCTGCCACTCTCTGCCCAAAACACATCCTCCTGGAATCCTCCTGGAATCTATTTGTGCATACGTTCTCAAGCAGCAACATCAAGCTTTGGCCTGCCAGTAGTATTTCTAAACAGCTTGCTGAGTGTTAATGGACTAATTATGGCTGCAATTGCAGTGCTGGTGTAACAAAATGTCTTAACTAAGTGGGCCTAGAGTCACTTAATGTATATCTGTTCCTTGCACTCAAGTGTTTTAAAGCAAGCATTGACAAAGCCAACAGTTTTGACATGCGTAAAGGTATTGAATATACATTAGTCAGGAGGAGTCGGCGCAGATTCTTGTGAGAGGTGGAGTTGTGCGAGTCCCTGTGCTGCAGAATTCAACTTTGTGGAAGTATTTCTATTACTTCCATTGCTGATGAAGAGCCTGACTCTGAAAAGCAACTGGACCCCGAAGAGCGACGCGGAGTTGGTGCAGAGTCTTGTGAGTCTTTGGAGGCTCTGTGATAGTCTCCGTGATTGAACTAAGTAACGGCCAATAAGCGTCACGTACCTTATATCCACCATTGATTGAAGCTGGGCAGCTGACAGGTGAGCAGAGATCAAACCGAAGACCCTTCCAGCTGCTAACGCGCTCGCTCATGAGAAGAGGAGACGTGGACTTAAGGGAATCCGAAATGGAACCTCCGGCACAGAGAATGGATTGCTCCCGGGCTCAAGTAGGTAAATCCGAAAGTTGTTTGAAAGCGTGCGAAGCCACCTTCCGTGAAGTTACATGCTCAAATGCCAACAAAGATGGAACTGAAGGCGAAGTGTCTAATAGAATGAATGACACGCGTAAATGCATATATAGCTACAGTAACAGAACACAAGAAAGCTCATATGAGCCAACACATAATTTTGGTAGCAGATCACTCACCAGAATTTCCTGTAAATCAGTGGATTTGAGCATATGCAGTTGTTGTACAGGAGGGGGGGCTGAGCCATAACAACTATGCCAGATGCTCCGTCTGTGCCGGTCCCCTCATTACGAGTTTTGGCGTGGAGAATATCACAAAGATCCCAGAATATCCAAGGCTCGTGCCACAGAACAGAGCAGGATCTCTTTGCAGCTGTGTCTGTGAGGCATGTTAGTACGCCATCATCGATCTTGCAAAATTCCAACAATCAACGTATAAAAGAGATGGGGCATGAGTCAACAGAAACCTGTGATAAAAATGTGAAGTGCAGTCACGACGAACAAGACCTTGAGGAAACATCGAGTATCAATGATGATGCTTCAGGGGTCGATAATAAGGCTTCTGATAAAGTCAGTCAGTGTGATAAGGATGATGGCCTTGCAAACCCACATGAATGTGGCCAGTCTGCAAAACGAGCTAGATGAGCCTTTGCAAACAGAGTTAACTTTAGCTTCACTATCTGCACAGGCTCTCAAACCGAATGAAATAAACAAGGTGTTTTACAAAATGGAGACGAGTGAGCAACGCCTCTCAAGTCCTAATGCTTTAGAGGGTGACGCCAAACACAGTCAGATGACCACAAACAGATGGTGAAAATCATTGGCAGTACCCGATACACTTTTGCATGACATTATGTAAATGAACAAGAACCAGAATAACAAAATTCACTCAAAGTCAAGGGGAAAGGGAATCCTGGAAACTGGATGTCAAGTCTTGCAAATGCCGGAAACAGCAGGGACAGCCCAATGGGATAGAAAACCGGCTGGTGTTGGGCAAGAAAGAGCTCTCAAAAGAAGATGTATTGACATCAGTTTGTCTCCCAGGGTTAATTGCTCCCAACAAAAAGACAGCCAGTCCATGAGGCTTTGAGTCGAATCCAACACAGATAAGGCCCAAAACCAATTGCCCTGACATAGGAAAAATCTACTTAAAAGAGGTCTTTAGAAAAGAACAAAGCTCAAGTGAAACAACATCTGATAAGTCCACTGCAGATTCTTCCTTTATTGAAAGACCTTTTCCAAAAAATTAGAAGATCTGTTCGGAAAAGCAGGAGGCCGAAGAACAAGGTCAAGGACACTGTAATTGCCATTGCCAAACTGGTCATGGGAGTTTTACAACCTGTGGTCATGTTGACTTTGACCATTGCGGTTGCACCTTATCTCAAAATGTATGAACAGTTGAATAACAATATCAAAGACTTAACAACCTTAACTGCTATCATAAATTCCAAACTAGTAAATATAAAATGTGATTTGAACATGAATAAAACAAAAAGAATGACAGAAAACAAGCAAATGGAATGCAACTTGGAAATATTAATAGAAAAGGGACAAAACAACATTTAAGATAAAAGGCTACTTGCCCAAGAGGCCAGAGAAGCCATGGGTCTGCTTAAACAACAACAAAACATTGATGTTCACAATAACATAAATACGGCCAAGGTTCATGTTTCCTGCAAGCCTAATACTTTAAACAACACATATGGTGAAATAGACCATAATGTTTATGGAGGAAAAAAAGCAGGAATCAATTTGTAGGACTCACGATCTTGAGAGAAAGCAACCAAAAAGAGATCGAGACACTAGATGAACCTCAGAGTGTTGTTGTTCTGGCGTCTTTGGTGATTTCCCAACAACCTAACTTGGAGGACCCATTTCCTTCCATTCCATCTACCTCAGCCAATGGTGAAGGGCTAATTGGAAATCCTGAAGTTCTTGAAATAGATAATAATCACTTAGGTACAAATAAGGACAGATTATTTTCAATTTTTACATCAAAGCCAAAGGGAAAAAAGTCTGATACAGTCTCTCATTTGAACACTAAGAAAACAAGAATTCAAATAAATAAGAAGAAAAACAGAACAAACTCATGCAAATTCATAAGGAATATAAAAAAAGTGAACATTATGGTAAACTCTGAACGTACATCTGAGAAACTTAAGACACTCGCGTCTGAAGCTAAAACGAATGGAAATCAATGCAATACAAATTATACATCTGGGGATGAGGAGCATATAGAGGATCTGATAAATGTATCTACATATGAGGATCAAGATGAGGTTGAAGATGAGAGTCTTCAAAAAAATAATCAACACATCAAGTGAGGATGATAGAAAAGAAGAAGAAGCCCTTGAGAATGTCTCAGAATTGGCTCGCTGAGGTGCGAGCAGTCAACAGCAGTCCCTGCCTACCTTGCTTCCTGCCTGGAGTCTTTCTACAGTGCCTGTACTAGAGGTTAAAAACCCCAGCATCCACGCGGAGCGGCACGCGGAGTTGGCTCGCTGAGGTGCAAGCAGTCAACAGCAGTCTACTGAGGCTAGGAGGTCAGGAGAAATGGTCTTGCAAGCAGACCCTAAAGCTCTGCCTTTGCTCCCTAGAGCTATAGACTCACATACTGATAAGATACATAACATTGTCAACTCGACTCCCCAGCCAGAGCCTCAGCAAAAAAGTCCTTCAGGCAGGGTGCTGAGGAGCAAATATGCCCGATCAGAAAATCGGAAAGAAAACCGTAAAGGTTTGAGTGTGGGAAAGAACGGTGCTACCAACTCCAGTTCTATCACGGCATTACAGAAAAAAAAGCACTGATTACAATTGCGCTATTGCCTCCAATTCCCAGTGAAATGGCTGCCCGCCTCTTGGAGGACACGAACTCCGACCTCGAGGAAGCGGAAGATGGAGTGTTGCTTCTAGAGTCGGAGGAAAGCAGCGGAGAAAGTAGCGGGGGCGATGCACCCGTGACTCCAACTACATTCCCCTCCCCCGACACCCCTTCATCCTCGCCCCCTCTCTCAACTCCTCTTTCAACTCCACCTGCTCTAATCTTACCCGTGGATGTGGCGATCCGCCCGGAGAGGTGACATTTCTTGCACGGTCTGCCCTGCCGCCAGCAGACACGCCGTCTGAAGCTCTATCCCCCCTGCTGCCGTCTGTTCGAGTTCTGCAGGCCACCGCTGCAGCAAGTGGGGTGGAGCCAAGCAGTGTCGAAGGATGCCACGAGGCCGACCCCAGCCTGCGGACCGCAGCGACTCAAGCTGGGAGAGAGCCAGGCAAAGTTTCACCAGATTCCGTGCTGAAGTCTGCGGCGGATGGTCTGCCTCTAGCTTCCGCAGCGGAGGTCGGACGGGCAACAGCAGCTAATGGAGAGGCTCCGCGACTCAGCACACAAGCGGAAATCCACACCAGTCATGTTAGCAAAACGACTAACACACGCAATGAGGACTCAGAGGCGCCCTCTGCTGCCTCTGCTGCCCCATTGCGGTTTACTCAATTAAACAAAAAAAAAGACAATCTTCAAAACAGCTCTTGCAATCATGAGGGGGTGAACCTATGGACGCAGGTTCAGATCGTGAATCAACGCATATTTCTTCAAATGTCTCTACAAATGACTTCATCACACAAAAAAGAGACATAGCAATGGCACTGCAAAAAAAAGAACATTGACTAAAAAGATCCTCAAGGAGCAGGGGGAATTATTACATCAAGGACGTCAACAGCAAAAAAAAGGACTCAGAGCACCAACTCAGAAAGGAGAAACAGGAAAGCCCTTTTTGCAGAATCCCCTGATGTCTCACGCTCTAAAAGACTTTTTCTCTAAACAAACAAAGAAGAAACCAGAATCTGAGGTAGAACTTTCAGATGCTGAAATACTAGATGCAGTCCTAGAAGCTCCCTCGGCCTCTAAACAAAGGAAAATTATAGAAGCACCATGCCAAAACATCCTAGCAGAGGCCTCTGGCTAGCAGGACATTGTCCCAGGCCCAGAAAGCTCTGGTGACCTCTACGGGAGGATCAATGTCCCTAACTTACTACCTAGGGGCGTAGTTACGACCTCAATCAACTTGCTCGATGATGATGTCCCGCCTCACCGTCCTGAGATGTCTGGACTAGGAAATGATTTATTAATGCCTTCAGTCAACTCCACGGTAACCAATGGATTGGCTCAAAGAAGCACACTTCAATCTCTACTGGCTCAACCTGTGCTGGCCCATCCGGGACAAATAAGGAACACTAATGATCTCCCCTCTAGGAGATCTCTAATTCAAACTGATTATCCAAACAACATTTCAACCCCAGTCAGAAATAGAAGACCCAACGATACGTTTGGAAATCTCCACAAAGATACTCCATAAAAAAACGGATCTTGTAACGATCATGTCAGCAATCACGGTGGGAAAGGCACCCTTCGTAATAAACGATTCAATGAAAGATTCATTAGCACTATCAGCTATAACAAACACCAAAGTAACCTTTTTGGAGGATTTTATTACTGCTTTAACCCAACAAAACATCGAGAAAGAAAGACAATGGGATGAAAAAAATTGCACGACTTGAAAATCTAATTGAAACTAAATCTAATGCAACTTGCTCACGAGATATCCGGCTGAGTACTCAAACAGAACAAACTTCACCGCTGGTTGTAAAGGAGCCAAAAAGTGATGGTGTAAACGATAGTTCCACTAGGCATACCCGTCGCCATGACACAAAATTGGGAAACAGAAAAAAAAACAAAGACCTGCAAAAATTGCCACACCATCTGCAACTTCCACTACGTCCCGAGGTCAAGTTTCCTACAATACATCGAAGGAACAAGCGATAATCGAATTGGACAATTCCAGTACATCTGTGGCAGACTCATCAGGAAATTTGTCACTCTCTGACCTAACAGTTCTTTTGGATCAAGATGGAGTCTATGACTCCCCCAACAACACTCAACAAAACCCAGAGCTGACTGCAAACATAGCTGTCAAAACCATCACTCAAGATCAACAGAAGAAATCACCCACGACTACGATCACATCTGAAACTCATAGACCCAAAGAGATTGTTTGCGAAGAGGTGGGAAAAGTTCTATCGGATCCGCTAAAGAAAACACAACAAAATCCGAAACAAACTTCAGAACAAAACGAAATCATCCGTCAAAGGCTGAAAAGCATCAAGGAAATAAACGCGGCCAGGCCACTGACAGGATTAACAACGGCCATGAGATTTTGCCAAACACAAATCTTTAAGATGGAGCAACTGACGGCGGGGAAAAACTTTTTAGTATTAAACAGAAAAACAATCCTCACAATCCTAACCAAAATCCCAAAGCTGAAATCTTTAGATACGGCAGACTTTGTGCTGATTGAACCATATCATAGAGACAAGAAGGCAAAAGCATATCTTCACGTCCCAAAGGCTGCAAGTAATGATCTAAAACAAGACGTGATCTCGGCCTTGAATGAAATGGGTTTTGCCCTTGCCCAAATTACCACACTAGTACCAGTGGATAGAAATACGCATCTCCAAAGTAAAGTGGCGGAAAAGCGTCCTGACCATCGATCGAACATAGAAGAGCTGATCACAAACAAAAGAAGCGAGATGTACAAGGAGGAAGGGGAGAGCCGCCGGGGGAGATTTCAATCAAAATACCATCTAGCAAATGAGAACGCAAACTACAAGAAAGCAAAATATATAGAAAACTCAATGAAAAACTATAGACTGGAGAAAAACCGTAGGCACGGCTCTTCGACCGACCAAAGCTCCGAGTGGTAACATAACAAAAAACGTGAACCTTCAGGTCCATGGAGATGGTTGAAAAAGGTGCTAAATCCAAACCCCCAAAAATTACAACGAAATGGGTCAGCGACGCCGACCATCAACACAATTCCTGAACTTCTCTCAGAGGTCCAACCTAAGGTTACATCCATGTGTTCGTGGAATATGAGAGGCCACGAACATCTGACTAAATCAGATGCATTTGACTTGGCCCAATTCTATATCATTTGTCTTCAGGAGACCTGGCTGCTGGAGCAACCAACGATAGACGGATATGAAACGCATATTTCCCCAGCAAGCAAGGGCATGTTTGGCAGACCATCGTCAGGCCTCTTAACTGCAGTCAAACTTGGTTCAGGCTTCTCCTTCAAAAAGAAAGTGACAGAAACCTATGGCATTTTGGCTCTACAAACAGAGTGGCTTCACCCAGAAAAGACATCAGGGGGAACAATAAAATCCAATCTAGCTATCATAAACGTCTTTCGGAATCCGCAAAGAACAAAAAACATCGATTTCTGTAATGCCGTCGCGGACACCCTAGACAAATTTACTACCGAAATGGCCACTGACCACATCGTCATCTGCAGAGATTTGAACGTCAGGTGTGACCAACCCCCTGCAAGTACCCAGCCCGCGCCATCACTTGAACGAGGTGCGCTATGGTCAGATTTCATGGACTTTAGAAATGTCCATAATGTGGCAATAGTCCGAGGCCACTTTCCAGTGATTCCAACCTGGGAACGAGGTGACACCTCAGCGACGCTGGATCATATATTTATTTCACATTCTCTTCTTCTCTCAGAGGTCCAACCTAAGGTTACATCCATGTGTTCGTGGAATATGAGAGGCCACGAACATCTGACTAAATCAGATGCATTTGACTTGGCCCAATTCTATATCATTTGTCTTCAGGAGACCTGGCTGCTGGAGCAACCAACGATAGACGGATATGAAACGCATATTTCCCCAGCAAGCAAGGGCATGTTTGGCAGACCATCGTCAGGCCATTTTAACTGCAGTCAAACTTGGTTCAGGCTTCTCCTTCAAAAAGAAAGTGACAGAAACCTATGGCATTTTGGCTCTACAAACAGAGTGGCTTCACCCAGAAAAGGCATCAGGGGGAACAATAAAATCCAATCTAGCTATCATAAACGTCTTTCGGAATCCGCAAAGAACAAACAACATCGATTTCTGTAATGCCGTTGCGGACACCCTAGACAAATTTACTACCGAAATGGCCACTGACCACATCGTTATCTGCAGAGATTTGAACGTCAGGTGTGACCAACCCCCTGCAAGTACCCAGCCCGCGCCATCGCTTGAACGAGGTGTGCTATGGTCAGATTTCATGGACTCTAGAAATGTCCATAATGTGGCAATAGTCCGAGGCCACTTTCCAGTGATTCCAACCTGGGAACGAGGTGACACCTCAGCGACGCTGGATCATATATTTATTTCACATTCTCTTCTGCCTTCTGTGGATTTTTATGAAGTCTTCAGAACTAAAGCCAGCGACCACAACTTGCTGACAATGACTTTTGAATCAGAGACCATGCCAAAGGAAATCTATCCAGTTGACGTGGAGCTATCTCACAAGTCTTGGCGAATTCAACTTACAGCGATTAAAGATCAAATTAGACCAAGTTATCTCCCATTCTTCGTGAAGCACAGGGAAAAACAAGGAAATCAAAATCTAGCAAATGGAAACAGGGTCCACGAATATGATACTCAACTGGTCCTGAAAAGAAGAGAATTGCACAAACTGAAGTGGTTGGCCAGAGTCTCTGACAATATTGAGCAAAAAGAAATTGCCATAGCGGCCACAAAATCATACAGTGTATGGTTGAAACACCATAAAGGTGCCATGTATCAGAACGACGCAGAGCAAATGCTGAAAACCCTGACGTCAAAAAACTCGAGAGAATTCTGGGCTTTAATTAAAAACAAAAACAGTGAGACAATCAATCAACTGTCAAATGTAATATCAGAATCGACTTGGGAACTTTTTTTTACAGCCCAATTTGCACACTTGCCCGAAACTACAGGAAACTATATATCTTCCATGGTGGCAACATGGGCTGACCTTGCAATCCAAGATGAGATTCTGACTACAATACTGAAATTGTAAACGTCAAGGGCACCAGGACCGGATAGTCTAACAAACATGGACCTAAAGCAACATCCCCAGGAATGGTCCGCCCTAATAACAAACATTTTTAAGCAATGCCAGGCCAAGAAACAAATTCCCAAAACATGGACGGAAGCAGTAATAGTTACTATCTTCAAAAAGGGAAACAGAGATAATCCAGCAAAGTACCGTCCCATAGCCCTCCTAGACATCATGGGCAAGATTTTTGCAACTCTTCTTCTTAGTAGATTCCACAGATGGGCAAGAACATTTCCATGTTTGGATCAACTACAAACAGCTTTGTCAAAAATGCAAGCACAAGTATTAACATCATGATACTAAACATCATAAAAGAAAACGTGAAGAATGGTGCCCCAAAAGTGTATATAGCTTTCATAGACTTGACGCAAGCTTTTGACAAAATCAGTCGGCTGAAACTATGGTCCAAACTATCAAAGTGGAATTGCCCGGGGGAAATCCTCGAACCGATGATTGCCCTCCATACAGACACAAAGTTGAGAGTTTGTCTAAATAGACAAGGAATGATGTCAGACCAATTTCCATCAGAACCCGGCATGAAGGAGGGATGTCCGCTCGCCCCGGCCCTCTTTATTGCATTTCTGGGCGACTTTCAATATACCCAACCGGCGGTAAGAGCTTTCCCACCAAAAGTGGGAAATACTTCAATATCCCGATTACTCTACGCGGACGACCTGATCCTCATGGATCAGACCCAAATAGGGCTTCAGTACCAACTTAGTAACCAGGCCAAGTACATAGACTAAAATGATCTGGAAATAAACATCGCCAAATCCAAAATTCTGATTATGGGGAAAAATCGACCAACGACAAAAAATAACGGACGCTGGTTCTTAAACAACACGAAGATAGAAACTGTTGCTAGCATAAAATATTTGGGAATAATGTTTGATGCAACACATTCAGAAAAAACTATCCACTTGGCCCTGTGGGCTAAAATCAAAACATTAACTACCCAAACCAGACTACTAGACCGGAAATACGGAAAATTTTGCCTACTACCGGCAATACAATTTTACAAGCAAAAGGTGGTTCCATTGGTAACCTATGCTATGGACGCTGCCCTGAACATCCAAGACACAATATGGCCAAAACTGGAAGGATTTCTGTGGAAAGGAGTAGTGGGCCTTCCCAAATCGACATCAATTTCAGTCATCAGGCGTGAACTGGGCCTACTATCGCTGAAAGCTTCAGTCGAACAAAGTCAGATAAGACTTCTGCGAAAAATTATTTCACCAGATACTCTTCCAATATATAAATCAATTCAAAATGAACTTATCCAAGGACGCTGCATCGCCTTGAACAAGTGGGAGCAAAAACTGCAAAAAAAGCTGGCAGATTTAGCCTGCACATCCTAGGACTTAATGCAAAACCCTAACAAGATAACGAGAAAAATAGCCCAGGAGGACTGGATTCAAACATGTGAGGCAACTACGGCAAACAAGTTACTTGCCCACCTACCTCCAACGACAAATAAGCTGAGTCTACCTTTGAACTACTGCATAAAATTCCCTGATAAAAGATTACAGAAAATATTCATGAAAATGAGATTCAACCTAATGCCAACCCAAGAAATTATAGCTATCCTGACAAAATCTCTATCAAAAACATGTAGACTGTGCCCAGAGACACAAGCCGTGGAAACCATAAGACACTTACTCCTGAACTGCGCCAAAACAGCACATCTGCGAGAAGCTTTTCTGTTACCCTTAATGTTTGATGTGGCACTTCGAGAGGAGGACACATGGTGGTGCCGCCTGGTCGCAGGTGAAAAAATTAAATGGTCTACCGCGGCAGTAAAGATGTTGGAGGCTGCACTTAAACTAACGATAGAGACTGACAGCTCACCCAGTATCACTTAACATAGTTCTACCTTTTTGTGCGGCTTCTTTCTTTATCCTGTGCGACTTGCTATGCTTTTTCGTTTTTACGCCTTTCCTGCACTACTTTCTACTCTGTGTGTTATGAGATATGACTTCTTGTAAAAATCTAATTTTGTTTTGATTGTAGACAAGTAAATAAAAAAAAAAAGAATGTCTCAAGTCACAAAGATCATCCAGGAAGGCCCAATCATGTGTGTAAACTCATAATCCCCAAATAGATCCCGAAGCCTAAATTGGCTGAGTTTCTGGATAAAAGCTTTCTTACAATTGATGAAAAATGACAAAAACTGGTAGCGATGAATAGCAATCCAGGGGTGAGGAACGAGAGGAGAGATGGACAGAGATTAACCTCACTCACACAAGACAAACAAATGATGACAAAAACCCAAAATGTTGCCAAAAGCAGAAGCACTGTTACTATAAATAAAATGGAAAAAAAACTTTTCATAATCATGAGAAAGTCCATGGTACCATGAATCAAAATAAGCGACTAAACAGTAAAGACTTTGAGGCAGTTATAAAGGTAAGTTTGAAATACCATCTCATACTCAAGCAAATAATACCCATAAAAGATGGGCTAATTCTAAACAGGAAGAATGTTTTGTGACTATTGCATCACGTACCATCATTGAGGACCATTGAATTTGCAGACATTAAGACGGTGGAATTCGTTGAATAATGTCATTATGATAGAATATCTCTACACATTGACTCAAGATTAATCTGTGGTTTTCTGTTGGCCGCGGCACCCGTTCTACAACCATATGGTTTTGAAATATTTGAAACAAAAGATGAAAACAAAAATGATAGAGAAGAAAGATCTAACCCAGACATAAAGCATCATCAACAAAAACATAAGGAGAAAATCAGACAGATTGAACAACAAGATGCTTTGATGGATGACTGGCTAAGTAGAAACAGTAAAATTGCTGTGTGCAATCAGCCTGACAGTTCACTACATGATGCTCAATTAGGAGAGCAAATCAAAATCGCTGTTGATTCCAACCCACACAAAAAGTGATGAGACAACTAGCTAGCACGCCAATGATCAAGATAATTGGAATTGGCTCGCAAAAACTCTTGGGGGGCGCAATTATAGCTAACATTCTGATGCAGGAAAAAATGAGAAGCTTTGCTTGGGAACATGGAATACCAGAGTGTTTGCTCACCTTTTTAATAGCACAGCAGAATGGTCAAATAATCTTGATGTACTCTGTCTCCAAGAGACTTGGCTTGATGAATACCCAATCAACGATGACTTTGAAATTTCGATGAATCCAGCAATTAGAAAATCTAATGGTCGCCCATCAGCTGGACTTTTGACACTTGTTAGGAAATCCTCTGGCCTTGTGACTTGTGAATCCAAAAACTTCACCTCCCCTATCCAAGTAATGGTGATAGAACCCAAAAAAAAAGAGAAAAAAGAAAAAGGAAACATGTCGAATTTACATTATTCATCTTTATTGGCAGCACAAAACTGCTGGTACGACATCCTTCATGGACAAAATGATGGACATAATTGATGAAGCTAAAGAAGATGTAGGAAGCAACATCCTGTTGTGTGGCAATTTAAACTAAACTGAATAAAAGATGCTAAATCGATCTCTTAAAATAAAAACCTGCTCGGTCAACAATGGAGTAGTGAAATGGAAATGAGGGACATGGCAATGCTTAACGGGATTACAGCGGGATATATACCGCCAGAGAGATTTCCAAGAATCAGTGCTTGACTACATCTCTGCAACTGGTCAACTGGTGCAAAGCATAGATTCGTTGCAGGTAGTACAAATGAGTGAAAGTGACCACAACTTGTTAACTGTGTCACTCGTAGAACCACAAAAGGCAGGAAACCAAGTGTGGAGACATGCTGTGGATGCTGGCCCTAGCCGGGGTAGACTCCGGCTGAGGGACAATGATGTAAACACTATAACCGAAGGATATCGTGGCCTGCAGAGTAGAAATAGTGTTGAATATGTACATCTACTAGAGCAGTTCAAGGAATGTTCGCATGGTCCTTGGTAGCAAGACTTTCTTCCAAAACATTTTTATGACATCATGATTTCAAAAAGAAAATGAGAGCTCTGTAAAGAGTTAAGACAAAGTAAAAACACCAATGGAACCATTCAGACGATCAACAGAAAGAACATTAAATAGAAATATAATAATTGGTTGATCACACATAGAGGGGCTCTGAGACAACAAGATGCTGAGCATATGATGAAAATGTGGCAAATAATATCATTAATGAGGAGAGTGGCAGTCAAAATGCATTACAAAACAACATGGCCACAGAAAGACGATGGGTGACACACTTTGGTCAGCTATATGAGAAGAAGGGAGAAACGAAAGAACCAACATTACCAATATTAGATTGATGCAAGCTTCGTTTTGAGAAAGAGGATATTTTAAATAACATCAAAAGATCAGTTGGTCTAGGGCCCCTGATCCTGATGGATTAATTCATTATATCCTCAAGAAAAACCCAAAGGCATGGGCATCATTTTGCGCTCTACTAATAACAAAAGTAGCCTTTGAACAGAGCAGTCCTGCATCCTGGAAGAAGGCAATAGTAGTGCCCATTTTTAAAAAAGGCAATAAAATGACTCCAATGAACTATCGTCCAATTGCATTACTAGATGTATTAGGTAAGATTTATGCCACACAGTTACAACAGCTTCTGTCTACTTGGATAAGAACAAGCGGTCACTTCGATCTACGACAATCAGATTTTGTCAGGGCAGCAGGCTGTGGCCTAAACCTATTCATCATAAACATAATGAAAATGGAAGCAATAAGAAGTCTATCTTGCATTTATAGCTCTATCACAGGCTTTTGATAGTGTGAACCGCTAAATACTTTGGACAAAACTAGTGAAGTGGAAGTGTCCGTCAAGTTTGCTAATGGCAATAAGAGATCTACACACCAACACAGAGATCCAAATCCGACTAGATGGTTCAGGAAGACTATCCATTCCCATCAACACTCTTCACGGAGTTAAGCAAGGATGCCCACTAGCATCAATACTATTCAACCTATTTCTATCGGATATTTGTGACATCTTTGAAGGCAAGGTGTCCTTTCCATCTAAATTCAACAGAACACATGGAAATGACCAGCTATATGCGGATGACCTTGTCCTAATGGACACAATACCTATTGGGCTACAGAGAAAACCGTTAGTGTTGGAACAATACATTACGCTGAATGGATTGTGCATTAATTCTAAGAAGTCTGAAATCTTAATAATTCACGATCTAAGAAAGTACACTTCTCGGCAAGAGAGAAAATTGCAGTGGTATTTAGAGAAACAACCAATAGCACATGTGATGCATGTCAGATATCTAGGAATGCTGATCAGCTCCAGCATAAATGACACCCCGTGGTTAGAAAGGTTAAAGGCAAAATGCAAGCAGCTTGCTGTCCAAGCAGCAGTACTTAACAAGAAATTGTGTACAATTTAATTGCGACCAATACTAAATTTCTATAAACAAAAGGCAGTTCCAGCCATGATGTGCGGGGCGTACTGTGCTTTGGGCTGCTCAAATACTGTGTGGGCTATGCTGGTCTAAAGTACTGTGGCTAGCAAAAGGAACTCCTACTGCATCGATTTCTTACGAATCGGGATTGGATTCCATGAATGCTCGAATTTCTTGAAACATGCTGAAGACATATCGTAAAATGATAATGAAGAATGGCGTCCCTCAATTTGTGATTTTGCATAACCCAAGTTCTGGTCACAAAGATAACATCCTCACCTTGTGGGTTGAACACTGTGAAGGAATCTTAGCCAGTATCGAAACCAACAAAGATACTTTAGAAAACAATCCTGATGCAGCAAAGAAAAAACTATGGATCCAGGATTGGATTGACACAAGCGATCTAAGGAATAACCACAAAATCATGCAACATGCTCCACACGAGGCCAGAGCTCTGAATTTGACCCCAAAGTATTTAATCAGATTTCCAGACAAATACCGTCAAACCTTTTTGATGAAATTTCGGCTAAACCAATTCAAGACTAAAGAAGTTCAAAATGGTTGGTCAAAAATAAAGAATTGGACTTGAAATGCAGGCTATGTAAAACTCAAGATGAAATTCTAAAGCACTTAACACTGTTTTGTACAGCCCTGAGTGCTGAAAGAGCAAAACATCTGGGCAAGTTTATAGCAAGTTACAGAACCCTGAGTGCTGAGGAATAGTGGCAAATATGCTTTGTTGATTCAAGTAACGAAATTACTTTTGCTTTAACATTCTTTTTGGAAGCAATTGCACAGCGAGTATCATAAGGAGATTCATTCTTTTAATGACTCAAAGGACTCATCAGTTTTGCCCTACATACTGTGTAACTTTTTAGTTGTTCGAAGTATGTGAAGGATGCCAGTTTTGGTTTTTCACTTTTTGAAAGTTTTGTAACATACCAATAAAAATAATAAAAAAATCAAAAAAGAATTGTCAGTAGGTTCTATCATATGCCCAGGTAATTACACCATTGTCCAGCTCTTTGCTTTGTATGGATAGGTTGTGCCATTATGACTGTGCACGATATGAGATTATTCAGGAATTGAATGAGAATAGAAGTGGACAGACCACCCAATTCATTAGAGAGCTGAGTCGGAGCTGAGCCATGGTCTGGCACGCCTCTAAGAGCCAAAGTCGGATCCTAGCCGTCGAATAATAATGTCATCCATATCATGCAATATTTTGTAAATCACGTGCATGTCATATTATATGATGGTGTAGTTATTACCAGTGTAACATATAGGCGTTGCAACCCAAAATGACACATTGAATAGGAATTTTTTAGAACATACTGCCTCAAAGGGAATATATATTTAGGTTGTTCACTTTCACAACTTCCTGCGGACCTTTCTAGAAATACACATTATTTCCAATTTAGGAGTAAATTGTGCTTTATGTTTTTACACTCATAGACCAATCCTACTCATACAAGGAGGTAGATTACAATGATGCTTTCCAATAAGCCAGGCCAAGAATACTTTTCATTTATTAAAAGCTCATGCATCTGTGTCATTAAAATTGTTTAGTATTGATTATCATCAAGAATGATGTCATTAATATCAAAACAATGATGGTCCACAAAAAGGTGAAACATTGTCTACGATTTTTAAACAACTCTGAGCACTGTCCCTTTTAAGGTGACTGTCACATTTAATACGGCAATATAATTGTTTTTAGATGACGAGATTACTCTGAGAATTTGTTTTGAATCTGAAAAATAAAGGTTACAGTTCACAACGAATTGTGCATCCTCGAATCGTGCATAACAGTTTTTTGAAGATGCCAAGTTTTTTAAAATGTGAATGCCATCTAATTAGCAGGGCTGAACTATCCCTTTAGAGCAGGATAGGGCAGCAGAGCAAATGCTGAGCCGCCTGATGCCTCGCATATCCTCGTGTCTTCTGTGTGCCTGCGACACTAATGCATTCATTGGCTCCCACTTCTGTGTGTCTGGTGGGAGCACAGTTCACTCAGACTTTAAAGGACCTGCCTTGCTTAAAATTGCAGAGTTGCAGGAAAATGCTATTGTGTCTTCTACAAGGAGGTAGAAATGTTTAGGGACATCCGGCACATGAGCTCCGCACAATATAGAGAGGGACTTGTCTGTTTATTACCATTCTAATGCACTTGTTCAGAAAAGATGAAGGTGATATAAAGCCATGTGTATGTATTTTCGTGCAGATTCCATTTGTGAATGTTGAATGCACGCCCAAATGCCTTTTTGTGTGAGCATCTCCCGATCTTCCTTGGCCCGTGTTAGGGAGATTGGACGTGTAGATAAAAAGAGAAATCTGATGATGTGCTCGGTTACAGTTTCCTTTGTGAAACCGGCCCATTGTTTTCAAATAAAGGATGGAGATGTGCCAGGTCCTCTTTCCTTCAATTATATTAACATAAACGTGTGTGATACGCATTCTAAGAGCGCAGTGACACTATGCACAGACACTACTTCGGCCTTCCATCTTGGGTGAATTGCTGCCTTCAAAAGAAGGCATAGGCAGCCTTTGTGGTAGGGAGATTTTGATAGGGAAATGTGCATTTTCTAAAGTGCATCATGGTGCATTAAGATAGTCCACACTATAAAAGTATCAATCAGAGTTTGAAATTCGATGAACAATGCCATTCAAAAGCATTCGCTTTTAAAACATTCACCAGTGAAATGTGTTACGTCTGACTTCTATTCATCTCTGCAGCTTAGCAAACACACTGCATAGTGTTTTGTGTGGACTATGTCTGTGCATTCTTTTCTCATGCATACATTGTGATAAACGGTACGGTCTGAGATGTGAGATTCCAATCTAATCTGTGGGAGGGGGTGTGGGGTACAACTTCCTGTTTTGTTTTCCCAATAAATTCAGTTTTTATTCGATTTTCTTTTCCAGTTGTGGACGGCCATTAGCACCCTGGCGGGGGAGCGAGGGTGTGGGGTGGCGGGGTGCCAGCCATTCAGGTGGCAAGGAATGCAGGCTTACACCGCTTGTGAAAGTACACGTTCCATGAGGCCTGACAACTGGCGCCCCCTGCTGCCATCTTCCCTCCAACCTCCATCCTTTTTTTTCACACCCCTAACTCCCTACTTATCTTATTTCGGTGTCGGTGAATGCCTCCACCACACCCGCTCCTTCCACTTTCCTCCCGCTAGCCGCCATGGAAAAAGAAGTGGGCCTCCATACGGAGCCCCACTTCCCTTTCCATGGTGGCTGTCTTTAAAAAGGATTTTCCTTTGAACAACAGGACACCAGGAGCGTACCCCACGTCCACTACCCCTGGCATTTTGCTGGAATGACATCCCTGAAGTGACAATGAGATCCCGCAAGCGCAGGGGACAAGAGATCGAAGCCTTTCCTTTCCTGCCCTTTCACCACTGCTTG
This sequence comes from Ambystoma mexicanum, assembly GCF_040938575.1. Taxonomy (NCBI): domain Eukaryota; kingdom Metazoa; phylum Chordata; class Amphibia; order Caudata; family Ambystomatidae; genus Ambystoma; species Ambystoma mexicanum. The sequence continues at coordinate 948,326,130 of NC_090936.1, forward strand.
ACACTCATTTCCACCTATCGTCCGCCCCTGCATAGCAGTACCACAATCTGTTAGACAGGGACACCACGCCTGCAGATGCTGATGCTGCAGATGTATGGGCACATGGATTTGGGAAAGGCAACCCTATGACTCACTGGTTACTAACGCTTTGCTGCCAGCTCTCCCCAGTGACTCAGCAACTCGAGGAGACGCTGCCCGCTGTTTTTCCTGCAGACCAACAGCCCTGCTTGACACACGATCTAAGCCGTGCACCCAACGGCCGATTGTTTTGAGATACCACAGTTGACCTCCTTACCTAGATATCTCCGGTGAGAGAATCACCTAGAGACCAGCCAAATGCGGCCAGCAGATCTCTTATACAGTGCCTGTGAATTTACCCCATAGCAACAGGCGTCATTTTTCACAGAACCCGTCCTGATGATGGCCATATGAATAATGAGGCTCATCTAGCCCGACTCCAAACGGCCGAAACACCTGGTGTAGACGCACTACTTCCCTGAAACCACAGCATATTTATTGCTGTCCACATATGCAAATTTCTTTCTGTGTCCCTGCAATTGTTTTATGTTGTTTTAAGAATCTTGCCTTGTAACTTCACACTACTGAATTGTGCATTTCTGACAAAACCCTGACAGAGGTTGGGTTTGTTACATAGACACTGTCCTTGATTTTGTCCAAAAAAGGTTTTGGTCCAATGTGTTGAAAACATATCCTTGTTTGTTCTGTTGTGGTCCAACAAACCATTTTTGATGTCTGATTTCTCTTGAAATTGTGCTTTTATATTCATGATTCACAGAGTTCCAAAATATAAAAACTTTTGTTCGAGAGATTTTTCTCTATGATACAACTCTCATGAGTATTGTTTTCTTCTTTAAGAAACTGCAGAGTTTATAAAAAACTGTGGGATTTCGTGTGTATGAGCAAAGTGTTCTTGAACCTATTCACTTGTGTGCTTTGTTCTTCTTTTTTACTTTCTACTGAAAGACAGGGGATGGCAGTGTTGACAGGGCATATGTTTTGGGGATAGGGATGGTGGGAAGGTTGGTGCTATAACCACGGCTATATATATTTATATTAAAAAAATATACAAATCTTTGTGTACACATATGTGGGTTATACATATTTATTAGATTTAAAAAAAAGTATTACCTTATGCCTTTTGTATATTGTATTCTGAAACAGAATGAAATGTATTTTATAATAAAATAAGAACAAACATGTTGATGTTTTTTTTTCTCCATTATGGCACTACGTGAATACTAAAGTATTTTATTTATTTTATTTATTTTATTTATTTTATTTATTTTATTTATTTATTTATTTTTTATTGATTTAGCTGATTTCTTAACTTTCCAATTTATACAATAAATAAATGACAAAAAAAGGAGAAATGAAAAGCACACTTATTATCTTACAATGATATCGTGATCATCACAATGACAGAAATATAACCGCATATCAAAATGGTAAATGAATGATTAGTAAGAATAATGTTAATTATTATAACATATTAGTATACTTGGTGCTATATATTCACATTAGGGCTATTAAAACACATTCTTCATCACAATGATTGTTTGAATAGGCGTTTGTATACACAGTCACATTATAAATATGGTATTAATGTCTTTACCTAGTGGTTTTTACATTTCTACAGTGTAATTCTCATCATACAAATGTAATGCATTAAGAAAATTGATTGTGGCTATACAAATGCTCATATTTCCTGTTGCTACTATCATAGCCCATCTATATTCAGGAGGCACATTTGCTATCTGAGCCATGTATTTTACAAAATGCTTACATCTCAAATCAGACAGTGCTATGCAAACTGTAACCAGATGTTCAAGAGTCTCTTTGTTTGATGCATTGGCACAGAATCAACAATAATTTGCCTCTTGACTAATCTGTTTCCGTTGTGCCATGAGATCACGGGTGGGCCATAGATTCAAACGTAATCTCAAAATGGCATGACGTATTTGAGGATTTGGAGCCTTACACAAATGGGGCTCTATGGTGCCAAGTTTCTTTTCACCAAACCATTGTGGAATAAAATATTTATAGGTTAGACAAATTGAACATGTGTTTATCCAGTCTTGTAGAAAGATCTTCTTTTTGGCTCTATCAGGGTCGGTAATCAAAGTTTCCAAAGACACATCGGCAATCGCCATGATTTCCATAACATTTTTGGTCCATTCTCATACAGATTGATGCTTAGATGAAAACATGTAATTTGCAAGTGTTGTTAATACTGTATCAGTTTTAGAATATACCAAGCATTTGCGGAAGAGGGCACATAGTTGCCAATGGTATTTGACTTGTAACGACGTGAGGCCCTGCTCATATCTCAGCCAAGGTCCTGGAATACCTTGAGGGACACCTAAAATTGATCGCCAATATTTGGCTTCTAATTTGTTAATGTAGTTGTCTTTAATGATAATACTACTTGACTCAAGGCCATACAGCAATGTTGGGGTGATTTTCTGACGCAGAATAAAATTGCTGGGCTGATGGAAAATTTGACAAATTTGTATAGGATTTGCTTGGTTTTTTGATATGGTTGGGGTCACCTTCTTTTCACTAATAGTCATCTGTGAATTAGCAGTTGGAATGCCATCAAAGGCAAGTCCTAAATAAGTATAATTAGGTAAAATTTCTAAATTCACATTTTTGACTTTCCATTCCATCCTGTTTCGAGATGAGCATTTAGGTGCATACATAACAATTTGAGATTTTTTTAAATTGATGACAAGTTCATTGTTGACAAAGTATTGAGTAAGAGCTGTCAGTAATCTCTGAAGCCCCGTCGGGGTCTTTGATATTAGGACGAGATCGTCTGCATACCAAAGAGCTTGTATCACCACCTTATTCATCTTCGGAGAATCGGAATCAATACTCGCAAAGATTGTTTTTACATTACGGATGAAAAAGTTAAATAGGGCTGAGGCAAGTATGCAGCCTTGCTTCAGCCTTCTTGCAGTTCGAATTGCTGATGATAGAAGGCCAATTATTGAAAATCTAATCTGCATCGATGTAGCGGAGTGCAATTTATAAAAGCTGACCGTTAGACTTGGTGGAAATTGTGCTTTGATCAGTTTATCCATAAATTTTACCCTCAACACAGAATCGAAAGCGGATTGCAAATCAATGAAAGCAAAGGAAATAGGAACTTTAGAATTATGGCCTGTTTTTTTAATGCATTCAATGTGAGTAGGTTTATCGCAGTCCCCATACCTGCGACAAATCCTGTTGGGTTGGATCCCGCTGTTTGGCCTCATCTAACCAAAGATTGAAATCTCGCAATACTAGACGTGTAAAGATTTTCCCAGGCGTGTCGAGAAGTGCTATCGGGCGATAATTTGATGGCGCACCTGGATCGCCTTTCTTGAAAATAGGGGCGATGAGAGATGTACACCATGAATTTGGGATCTTTTGTGTTTGAAGTATATGTTTAAAAATGTTGTTAAGGATGATGGCCCACTGTTTCGGATGTTCTTTTACCTTATAATTTGTGATGCCATCAGGGCCTGCTGCATGTGAGCTTGAGGATTTGATAATTAACTCTTCTGTAATTTCCTCCAAGCATTCCAGGCTCTATGATGTGTCAGATTGCATTATGTATTGATAATTATCATATTTTCCATCTAGATATAATACAGAGAAGTGTGCTACCCATTGAGCTTCCGATACACCATTCAGCTGATTGTTCACTTGCTTTTGCCCTATTCTTTCATTTAGCAGCATCCATATTTGTGAAGCGTTTTTTACTAGAAATTGAAGACATGAAAGTTTTGGTATCTTTTTGAAACATATTAGCCTTATTTGAGCAAGTCCAATTTCTATATCTGCATTTGATAGATGTTTTAGCTTGTTGTCTTTCATCATATGGAAGTTTGCAGATAGATCTTAAAGCCTTTCTATAAGTTGTCTTTATTTGTTGAAGATGATAGTCGTATGACCATGTTTCTTTGTTGTGAGGTCTTGAAAGTTATTCAGATTTTGAACGGCTTTAATGTGCACACATATGACTCAAAATTGGGTCCTGATTAATACATTTGTAGTGCAGGATTCAGCATATTGAGTTTGTCATGTGTCCACCTAAAGCAGGATTTGGCGTTGTTAATGATGAGATCCTTTGTCATCCATTGTTGTTGTTGTATATTAGAATCATCACCCCAAAACCAGGTTTGAGTTAACATATGATGGTCACATGAAGACTGATTTATAATTGCGAATTTCATTACCTTCATAAACAGATCTTCTGAGAGAAATATATAATCAATGATAATTTTCGCTGATCCTCTTTGCCAGGTGGGCTGAGCCGGTATGTCTCCCAGCAGAGAGCCATTCGCCATTCTCAGGCATCCACCTTGCATAAAGTTTTTCATTCTCATAATTCCTTGTAGATTGTTTCTTTTGTCTGGATCAATGCTATTAAGATTGAAATTGCCTACAACTATGGTTGCCACTATATTATTTGTTTTGGCTACAGTTTCAAGTGAAGTGACTACATCTTTATAAAAGGTGTTATCAGAGACGCCAAAGGTTGTAGTGTGAAACCTGCTCTGATTTTGATAGCAACTAAAAGGCTCGCCATTGGTCGTCCTTTCACAGCAGGTATCGTGGGTAATAAGGTTATTTCATGGTCATCCCAAATCGGCAGTGTTGTCATCCATGTCTCCTGGAGGGCAACTATCTCAAAATCATTTATGCCTTTGTTTTGGTCTGATTGCAGGTGGTATTTCCCTCTGTAATTCCAACTAAGTAGGGATACAATTTTCCTGCGCGCATCGGGTAATGGTTATGCTTCACAAAATGCACACTGACAGTCTGGTAGCATTGTCTGTGATGATTGCGGTTGTTCTCTTGTAGATATAAGATTCTTAGGCCCATGGACTAGTCATTCTGGATCTTGTGCCAACAGGAATCCCATCCCAAAAAGTACCGTTTTGGCCCTCCAGAGGGTGTTCACAACTAGACCTGACTTGAATCACAAGCGCACGATCAATAAGTTGCTGTCACATACAAATTTGACCTGGTCAATGTCAGCAGACGTGACATCCTCCAATTCATGTATCTCATTTAATATTTTCAAAATGCTACTCCTACAAAGATCATATTTTTCATACGGAGCATCATGACATTTAAGTATCAGTGTGTTATAATTTAGGAAGTTGTTTTTTTTATGCTCGTTCCTGAGTATTTTTCTATTGCCATCTCTTATTTGATCGTGCATAAGTTTCTCCATCGTTTTGGATACTTTTTCATAGCCATCTCTTTTCATTTGATTGCAAGTGCGTGTCTCCATTGTATTGGATCGCTGCTGTATCTTGGGAGGAATTAGTGAATGTATGTCTGCATTATGATCTTGCGCCGTGATCATTAGTTGGTTTGTATTTAAATGATGATCAACTCTGCAGTTACTTTGAGGTTTTTCAATGGCCGCAGGCTTTATGGTGGCAGCTAGGGTTATGTAATTTAACAGTTGTAAGAGATAGGCATCTACCGCTGCTTTGATGAGTCCTGTACGATCATCTATATTTAGGTGTTCTTGTGGTTCAAGTGAGGCTTTTATTGTCGATGCTGCCAATTGTATAGTAGCGGCTTTCTTCGGCAACACATTCTCCTTTAGCACGTTCGCTTGCTTGACCACTGCTCTCTCTGTGATTGCAACTAATTGGTCCAATGGTGAGTGAACTGGAGGTGCCAGTTTTATTGGAGGTTGTTGATTCATTATGAGCTCGTCTTGAGGTATTTTCGAGGATGTACCAACTGTTGAAGTCACATTCAAGATTGAATAAGGTTTGTTGCAAAATGAAACGGGTTTCGTAAGATCTATCATTGGTGTTTGAGTGTTGGCCTTCAAGGTTCTATTTGACTTGAAAGTTTTTTGATAGGGTTTTGAAATTAGATGTCTCGGACGTCCTTTGGCATGGGAAAGTTTATTAAAAACGTCATAGATTTCTTGACTGGGAGGTGGTTGAAGGTCAGTAGGTTGGTTTTATACACTAATCTAGGATGAGTTTGATTCAACAGCTATGACCTCTCCACATTCCACCAGACAAATTATTTGTGTAAATGTTGGCAGAGCAGACACTGCAACGCATTCTACAGTGTTTTGTATGCGCTGTGTTAGCATATCTCTACCTCCCATAGGTTGGAGGGATGACTTTGATGGCTTGGGAAAACAAGTTTTTTTTCAATCCAATCTACAATTTTTTGAATTTGGCATGATTGAAGTTTAAGCTTTAACTCGAGAGATTCAAACAACTTAAATAAGCTTTTAATTGTTGTGTTCACTGCAGTAAAAGTAATTTCAATCAATCCATCACTAGTTTGTTCTGTAATTGCTCCATGGGTGGCAAACAATGTCTCGGGGTCGGTTGTATGTAGGAGGCAGTAGATGAAATACTGGAGTCCATGGAACATTGCACATTGTAATCTGGGGATATTGTGATTGAGGAAGTAGTTATGTTTCTAACACGAGCATGGATTGAAAGGTCTGAGAAGACCTCATCACTTTCTGTAATTTCTTCCACACATGTTAATTGCGGCTTTTGCATTTTTTTGTTGACGGGTGATTTCATTATTTGCAATATGGTGTTATCTGAAATAAGTTGCTTTTCACCTTGAAGTTCTTTTTCTACATCTGTTATGACGTTGACGCTTGTTTCAACATTACATTTGTCAGCATTCGATTCGATTTCAACATTGTTCTGAACAGCATTCGATACGTTGACAGTGCTCTTCGGCAGGGCGCAGAACGACCATATGTCTTTATTGAGACTTGGTGCCCGTGCTACTGGTGTGAGCGTTATCAATTTGCGTGAAGTCCGACATTTTGGATTTCAATGTATACACTTGCATAAAAGGTATTTGACTGATTGACTCTTTACGTGATTTTTACTCTGGTCCTCCACTTAACAAAAATGGACAACGTAGTAAAAGGAAAACTAAGTAAAATGATAAAATAAAATAAAAATATTAAGTGATGAAGTAATTAAAAACTGCAGTCAACCATTATTTCTCCTGTAATACTATGTATGAAATTTGGTAAAATACAATGATCACTACTTGCTCACATGAGACTATTAAACCGTAGTAACAAACCGTAGCTCCGCAGCTCTGCGGCTAAGCGGCCAAGTGGTAATTGAAGGTACTTGCTATGGTGCGCGTGCATGGTGCGCGTGCACTCTTGATTATATACACGCCTTCAAAAGGGTGTGACTGCAGTAAAGCAAACAAGCCTAAACAGACAGAAAAAGCGGTTATAAAATGATATCAGGCAACATTAGTTACTCCTTAAGGCTGGAGAATGGGGTGTTCACCTGCTGGTAAATGCAGTCCTTAATATGTAAAAGTCCTTGAGCTCGGATGCAAAGTCTTTTTTCAATTTAGGAGACAAAAGTTGAGCGGGCAAGCAGTACTTGAAGGTACTTGCTACGGTGCGCATGCGCAGTGCGTGCGCACTCTTGAATATATACACGCCTTCAAAAGGGCGTGGCAGCAGTAGAGCACAGAAGCCTGCTGGTAAATGCAGTCCTTAATATTTTAAAGTCCTTGAGCTCGGATGCAAAGTCTTTTTTTCAATTCAGGAGACAAAAGTTTAGTGGCCAAGCGGTACTTGAAGGTACTTAATTTATTTATTTATTTATGCATTTATAGCAACACACCAAACCCTCAGGTATCAGGTCACTAGTTACAGTAAGTGCAGAGAAGTATTCTTTCTGTTGCAACTGTTGCATCGTGAGGTTCTTACTAGCATAATCTGATGAAGCCCGCCTTATGGTGCAGGTGGCTACATCAGGTATACAAATACATGAGACAAAATTAAGGTAGATGAACAAACTGGCAAAGCCAAGCCTCATGGTGAGTCGGGCTACATCAGGTATACAAATACATGAGACATAATTGGGGTACATGCACAAACTGGACAAGCCATGCCTCATGGTGAGTGGGACTACATCAGGTATACAAGTAAATGACACAAAATTGGGTTAAATGCACAAACTGGCCAAGCCACACCTCATGATGAGGGGTGCTAAATCAGGTATACAAATACATGTGAGACAAGATCGTAAATGCTCAATTAGAACAGTGTTAAAGACATGATAAGTTTGACTAACACAGCGGGGCTTCTGGGTCAGAATAGTGGGATACATAGGGGGCTACATAAAGTAGTGTACATGCATGAGAGACAAAATAGGTGTCAGTTTACAATGCTGGAGGGCCATGCCACAAGGAGGAAGAGAAGTTGTTCAAAGGAAAATAGGTAAATTGGGTTGTATAAATTGGAGGTTGAAGAAGGGTGGGGGGCAGTAAGGAGACTGGGTAACTAGGAGTGTCAGAGGGAGGCAATAGGTATGGTCCATTTGAGAGGTATCAGGAAGGGAAAGGGCTGCATTGGACAATACTCGGTGGCGCACTAGGAGCAGTGCAGGGGGCGCTAATGATCTGGTGACAGAGCAAGTTAAAGACAATATGTGAGGGAGAAGAGTAATAGGCAGACGTTAGGTAGGCCACAGAGTTAGTGGGAGTGGTCAGTCACAAAAGTTATATTAACTTAGTAACGAGCTTAACCCAGTGGGTTTTGCCACAGTATGGTAGCATTATCCAGTAACATGGCCAAACATTTTTGAACATGAGATGTGAAAACATGTAAATCATGCGCATATGGGGAACATCGCAGCAGTATTTACAGCGTCTGCAGATTAATAAGGGGGGTCCTGGGAGTCCCTCTGCCAGACATTAGTCCTGCTTACGAGAGACTTACCCAGAGTCTTTAGCTCACTATCTTTCACAAAGAAGGAATATCCCAAACATATCAGTCTTTGTCCTGCCCTAGGGCAGTCCAGCACCGAAATGCTAGGCAATTCTCCTCTGACCAAGAGTACGAACAGAAACCCCAGACACGTGTTTCGGTCTGGTTGGACCTCATCAGTAGGGTGGATCTGTGCCTCTCTAAGAAAAGTGAGCAAGGGGTCCACGTCTGGATTCCCCTAGTAACTTAGGGTGAGACCCAAAGTTACTTAAATATGCAGATTAACAAGGGGGGGTCCTATTTACAGCGTCTAACACAGAGGCAGTGCATGCAGAAAAAACATGGCAAAGAGATAAACCAACACACCATTAGAATGAACAACACAACTGTACATTTCAGCACATATTCATTTGGCGGTGTGAGTAGAAGAGCTTTGGCTGAGACATGTAACAGCAGGCAAATAATGCATATTAGATGGAACATTGCAACATAATTGTATGGCACCTAATACAGAGGCTGTGCGAGTGATATGATAGGTTATTTATAACGCACTTAATACCCAGAGGTTTCTAAGCACGGACCCGGGGATCGAACCTATGTTGCTCTGTGTTGTCTTGCTTCCAAGGTGAGCATGGTGCTGCTGAGCTATCCTCCCGAGGGTGAAATTGGCTTATAGGAGACCGCAGAAGGCTTTGGATATACAGTGGGAGTTGCATTGGTATAGAGCGCCATGTAGGCATTATACTACAGACAGTCCTTTATGGGCTATGAGCGGGGGAAAGAGGTCAAGCACGCACCTTTGGCGGGGCAGTAGCCTGGAGTGGAGCAATCTCTGGACGATTGTTGTGTTTTGTCATTATTCTTTTATTGTTTGGTTCATATAAACCTTTTACAATTTACATTTTCATACAAAATTTCAAATATTTGCTTACACAAATTTGCATATTAACAACCACTGATATTTACACATAAATTCACATACTTCCAACCTCTAAAACTTTAGCAAATCATACTATACAGACAGATTTTTACTAAAAATAGAATAAAACATTCAATCGTGTTTCCATGCTTTCATGGTGCTCATTATTTTACAAATCATACATGTAGTCTTTAGCATACTACTTTTTTCAATCTATTGAGTACTAATTAAGATCCAACTGACCCATTACCGCAACCTATACTTCATTCTAATGAACATATGTTAATTAAAAATGAAAGCACTTTCAAATTCAGTGCTATTAAGCTACCATATAGCATATCATGCCATAATTTCTCTCTGTTGAAATACGAAGTGTCCCTTTCAAACCTGGAGAAGTATTCAATTCTTGATACATTTAGATTGGTACACACCAACAACTGATGTAACAGTGATTCTTTGATCGCTGCGTCTTTCCAAAATCTACATCCAGTAAAGCCCATGGCATTTAAGCCTCTGATTACTAAGATTTCATTACAGTTCATAACATTAAAACGAAAATGCATCATCCTGTTTCTAAACAACTTAGAGGGGTATTTTAACAGATAATTCTCTGGCTTTGGACACCATTTCCAAAAGGATACCACCTGTGTGTATAATTTCGAGTTCAAAAGTACGATATTGTTCTCTAACCAATCAAACACTTTTACTGTTTCTTTTACTTTTGTTGGTTTGCTTATCAATGTTTGAAACGACATCCCATGCCTACCAACATCTTAAGACAAGACTCATTTAAGGCCATCATAAATTTGCTCTTCTTATCTATGTACATATAATAGTACAAGGAATCATTTTTTGTAGTAAGACATTTTCTCATCAGAGCAGGTTTTTTAATCTTCATGATACAGGCCAAAGCGGTTAAGCCCAACTCATACCTAATCATCTCAAAAGGTATGCAAGTTGGTATAAAGAATAGGATTATGCACCATATTGTAGCTTTCACCTGTTTCAAAAGGTTTACCATAGAGTTTGGTAGGAATTCTATCCCATAAGTTAGTATTGGGATCATTTTCAGCCTGTAGAATTGCATGCAGGGTGCTATGGTACATTTTCCGAACCTTCTTTCTATGACTTTAATTTGGATTTTTTTTTGCATTCAGTAAAAATATCTTTTTTACTGTCTCATTCGAGTAGGATTTATGTACAACATAACACAAGAATCTTAATAGTTTTTGACTTTTTATTTCCAGACTACCGCAGTGCCATGGGTATTTCTCCTTTTTACACCCTACATGAAAGATGACTGTTTTACTTGGGTTGATTTTTAGTTTTCGTTCTGAAATGTATTCGCAGAAGGCATTTATTAGTCTTTGTAGCCCCATGTTGGAAAGATCGATCAACAGAAAATCGTCAGCATAGGTGATCCATTTTATCGTAAAACCACCTATCTTTAGACCAATTAGCCCACTCATATTTAATTTTTTCCCAGCTTCAGTCACGTATAGGTTAAATAAAATGGCTGCAAGACTGCAGCCTTGTTTTAATCCATTTGAGGTGTTTATGATGTCCGTTAATAGTCCCTTATTATTTAGCCTGACCCTCATCACTGTATCTGAATATAGGTTGATGATAATATTTAGTAATCCATTGTCAATTCCCAGTGACACTAGGGTTTTCCACATGTAGGTCTATCCACTAAGTCAAAGGCTGACGTCAGGTCCATTGATGCTACATACAGATTATCAGACCTTTTACCTTTCACTGAGTTCACCAGATGATGTAATAAGAGACCCCCCGCATTTGTACCAATGCTCCGTCTAAACCCAATCTGTCTCACATCTAATACCGCTTTTTCATTAATCCAGCTAGTTAGTTTGTCTAGCACAATGGCCGTAAATATTTTAGATTCTACGTTCAGAAGGGTAATAGGTCTATAGTTATGTGGACACATCCCTTTAAATAACAGTAAGACGTAAGACATGTTCCATGCCTCTGGGATTTATTTTTTTAGACATATTTCCTGAAACAGTACTGTCATTAGTTTTGCCCATATGAGTGGGTCACTCTTCAGATTAGCAAATGACAGCAAGTTCGGTCCTGGGGTGGAAGTGCTCTTAGATTTTTTAACATGGTTCAAAATATTTCATTCTGTAATATCTAATAGCCAACAGTCATCAGTCCCCTTATCTTGGTTCCAAGACACAGTAGAGTTAGTGTATATTAAACTGAAATGCCCCTGCCATGTGCTAGCATCGATTGGATTCATTTGCAAATGATGTTGAGCACTTTTGTCCTTGTTGATAATGGTCCAATATTTATGTGGATTAGATGTATTCATGGTTTTCAGCATTTGTTCACCATCATCTTGACTAATATTGGCCTTTTATATTTATATATTTCTATTTGCATACTTTGATCTTTGCTATTCTCTCAGGCGATAACCCTGAAACCTTTTGTATTTCTATGATAGCATGCCTAAGTGCCTTTTTCTTTATTTTCACCACTTCACTAAAGGAATGTTTATGTTGTTTTTGTTCATGTTGTGAAGCTTTATTCAGGACTTTGCATCGATCTAAGGTACATTCTATATATTCAGCGTACAGTTCCACAGAATAATTGGCACATTTCAGTTCATATGAGGAGTATGCATACTCTTGTGACAGCATGCCATTAAATATTTTCACCTTGTGTTGAGACCACCTTACACACTTACCGTTATTACTAGTAATGATCTGCATCGGGAAGTATACATCATTATCTTGAGTTTTTACCCATGGAAGATCTATACACAACATTGCATGGTCACTGCGTACAGAGGGTATGACAACTAGATTGTTACATCTCAGTATTTCTTGAGCACTTGTGAAAATATAGTCAAGTATGGAGCTCTTACCCCGAGCATGCCAAGTGGGCTTATTATTAAAAACTAACATCAGGTTTCTACTTTTGGCAACGTTGAGCAATTGACTACCTCTGTTTTTTCTTCTCCTGACTAGTAGGCAAACCAATACTGTGCACCAATATTTCTTGTTTAGATACTTTACAATCTGTATTAAAATCTCCACCCAATACAATAAAACCAAAAGGATGAATTTCCAGCCAATTATCAAGCACCACATGTAGATTTTCAAACAAGTCATCCAGTTGTTCAATTTGCTTATGCAGTTATTCCAGTATATGTTACATAATGAAATGTAAGGTCTCGACTCAATGAGCATAACTCGAAAACAGCTATTATCGCACAATCTAGCACCATAGTACATAATTCAAAAACTATGTTGACATCGGTTTTGTATGCAATCATGAGCCCGTCGCTTGATCTGCCTAAGCAGCCTTTTTTAGCTGGTAATCCCTTTATGGTATATCCATCTAAATATAAATTACTTGTGGACCAGGTTTCCTGCAGCGTAATAAAATCAAACTCTTTCAACTTGATGCAATCTTCCTCGTTTTACAAATAACTGTTTATGTCGCCTGGTATTCCAGGATACGAGTTGGAAGAAAGATTCTTGGCTAAATTGGTTTCTGGGTTGATTTTAGCATTTCTTTTGACTCTCTCAGAGAAGAGGCCAGGGTTCTCCATTCTTGCATATCTTTGAGACATGCCTTGGCTTCATTGACTGCAGCAAACCCTTCACCTTGAACAGTCCTTTCATCTGAGTATCTGTCTTCCTATTGTACCCCGTTCTTAGGTCTAAGGTTATCTGTTTTTTTGAACTCCCTATGTGTGTAGATCATATCATCATAGCCTATCGTTATAGCCTTTTTTTTTAAGAGAACCTGCCTCTTTCAGAATCAGAGCTCTAACCAGTGGCAAGTTAATAATCAGCCGCACGAAATCCACTAGTTGTATGTCCATTGTGGAAATCAATCTTAGTTCAGGAATGTCTTCAAACAAATTTAAAATGCAAGATCTGTTCAAAGCTCTGGGTCCTCCTTCATCAAAAACGTAATACATTAATAAGCTTGGCTCATTTGGAAACACCGGATCTCTGAGATTTTCCTGGTGGTTTATATTGTAATTAAAGTTGTCATGTTTTACTACTTTGTCAGACTCTCTAAATTCTTTCTCTTCAAAGGCGCGATTGCTACCTTCTAAGAGGTTTTTTAACACTATTGAATTCTGGTAATTAATAGATTGATTCAATGTTGGTGCGCTCTCTTCCACACTTCCTCTTAAATTAGTACTATCTATGGCTAGAGAGAGTTTCTGTGCAATTATCCTCTCTATGGCCATATTCAGATATTGTTCAGACATGTTCTTGATATTGTCTTTCTCACTTTTATATGGTACATTATTTAAAGAGGGCGAGTTGTTTCCTAAACAAGGGGTCTCCTTGTGGTGGATCACGCCAACTGTTTTGTCTGATGGGGAAGGGTTCTGCATGCTGTCCTCCCCATTATTTTCAACCCCTTTTGTATTCAAATAATCTATACATAGTAAAGAATGGTCACTTATCTTATTACTTTTATTCTTCATGATGGTACTTGCCGATGTCGGCGTATTTCCCCTTGAGATTACCTCAGGATTTTTAAAGATGTCAAAAATGTCTGCTACACCTCTTTCCAGGAGTCATATATTTTTCTATCAGAGACATAATTATGTTTTAGAGCCTCTGAAAGCTTTGAAGTCCCTTCAATGTATTCATTTTGGGTGTTAGGAAATTCATGAACCAAGCCAGGTAGAATCATATTTGTTTTTTTGTTTGGGGGGCTGGCTGCACTTCGAGTACCTCCCTGCGCAGACCCTTTCCCTTTCAAACTGGAAAACTGCTACTTCGTCATGCAGGTCCACACCTTGCATGCATTTGCGTGACGACATATTAAGTCCCCCACCCTTGGCGACATTTTTTTTTTCCTTTGTTGTTATTATTTACATTTTTTCCTTGTTTTTGGATGACCCAATATTAACACAGGTTTTGGTATTATTCATACTTGGGCCCCTCTCTCCACCTACATCCCCGGTGACAGTTGGGATGGATGTATCTGCTGAGTCTTTTTTCTGTAATATGTGATGATATTTCTTCCACCAAATGTACTTCGGATGTGTCCTGCACATGAAATTTATTATTTTCACATGTAGGGAACTGTTCTGTTTGATAATTTTCATCTATGTTAACCGGCTGGTAAGCACCTTCATGCCATTCCACCATTAAAGTTCGGCACAACACTGGCAGCGCTCTTAAAGCTAGCACGTTTTCTTCCAGTAGCCTCGAATGCTTTTTTAATTCGATAAACATACATGGAATACTTGCCTGTGCTAATTCTTTTAACTTATTAGGCATTTGGTTACTGCTCTTTGCCTCAAACACTTTGTGTTCTTCATTAATCGTATTCAGGTGTTGTGTCAAATTTAGCATAGTGATTTCACCTGTGATAAAGATCAAGGGGGTGTCAGCAAAAGATTAATTCTCATTTGTATCTATTCCATCGTCTACAATTAGAGCGTGTTTAGCACCTTCATCAAACAAACATTGCGAATGAATAGAATTTTCCACATTAAACTCTGCCCCTTCTTCAGAGACAATTTGAGCACTCTCCAGAACGTCGCCGTCCGTGTCGAACGATACTGGAGTTGGCGTTGCTGTTGCCAGCGCCATGCTCACACGTTACAACAGAATTTCATGGGACTGCTCCACTGCGCTATGAGCAGCAAACAGTAAACAGCCCACTTGAAGCCCACTTGCTAATCGCACGTGCGCAGGAGTGCATGTGCTGGGCTTTTTGTATCGTTCGTTAGAAAGGGGGCGTGGCCTATAAAAATTCAAATAAACATTGTATTATTAAACTATAATTATAGTATACTTTCCTAAATTAAATTAGAAGTCCATTATAGTCCATTATATATATCAAGTAGGGTCAACATGCTTCTTAGCTCTCCATAGATTTCATATGACGTGTGGAAGGCAGGCTGTGTTAAATCAACAAGCATTCCTCCAAAACAGCAAACAGCCCACTTGAAGCCCACTTGCTAGTCGCGTTGTATTTTATAATTGGCTCGTGTGTGGGCTCTGAAGAGACAGCGAAATCCAAGGAGAGCATGTTTTGCCCATTGCAATTGTTCAAACTAGCATACGTCGCAAGATCCGGCAGGCAATTTCCATAGATTCCATTGGTTCCATAGATTGCACCCATGTGGCCCTATGCCCACCTAGGGCCACTGAAAATATCCACCACAACCGCAAGCACTGGCATTCCATGAACGTGCAGGTTGTATGTGATGCCAAGGGAATCATCACCTCTGTCCATGCAAACTATCCAAGGTCAACGCATGACAGTTTCATATGCAAAATGTCCACCCTGATCCGGGCCCGGGAAGCTGGGAAGCTTGGCGACACATTGCTCATAGGTCAGTACAAATGCCTGTGCACATGCATGCATGTCACACACAGACAAATACACAAACCCAACTAATGACAACCATCATCACCACCCCATGGGACAGTCCCTACCTGCTGAGGACCCACATGATGACGCCAATACGGACCCCCACCACATGACAACAGGTAAGATACACCGCAGCCCATATTGCAACCAGGGCCATAGTGGAGCGCACATTCAGAGTGCTAAAGTCACGCTTATGCTCCCTTAACAACTCTGGCGCCAGCTACTATATGCACCCCAGTAGTGTGCAGGATAATTGTCGCAGGTTGTGCCCTGCACAACTTCACATCACGGCCGGGTGTAGCGGTGGACATGGTGGTGCCCCCACATCCCCAACCACATGCACAGGTACTGCTTATGGGAGGGAAAAGGATACGTGGCGAGGCAGCCCAGACCCAGCTTGTGGCCACATTTTTCACCTAAACTCCTACCCATGCAGAGTGCACACAGGCCTGCCACATACCAGGTGACAATCGATGATGACAAAGAGACAGTCAACTGTTACAACCTTACCACCCTGAGAATGTTTTCACGGAAGTGCTACATTGGGCCTCATTACAACCCTGGCGTTAAGGGGTTAACGGCGCCGTAAAAGGCAGCGGCACCGTTAAACCCTTGACGCCCGATTCACACTTTAACGCCTGCTTTTTGCAGGCATTAAAGTCCAACCCGCTAAGGGATCTTGGTGCTAATTACGGCACCGTAATTTACGGTGCCGTAATTAGCGCCTTCCCCATTCCCATTGAGCCCTATGGCCCAAAAATGGGAATGGGGAAGGGGCCGTGGTGAATGGGGATTTACCGCCCCGCCAACCTTGGAATGGGGCGGTAAATCCGCCATCCACCATGGCGGAATCCGGCATGGACCATGGTGCTAACAGCACCATGGTCCAACGCCAGGGTTTTAATGAGGCCCACTGTGTGCATCCCTAGCTACTTAAACATAACCAATCTGCTGTGACCAAAAAGAACACATGCAAGGTGCATATCCCACTACCCCCCTGCAAAACAGGCCATGTAAATCATTGGTATGTCACCCAAACCCTCCCAACACCCATGACCCCTGTCCTCCATGCCATGCCATGGCATGCAGCAGCTGAACAGCCAACCAAATGCACAACACATGGCACTATCATCATTAAGTGCAACATGAGAAATGTAAACAGGCATGAGAAATTCACACCTGCCATGGAACCTGATGAACTCACTTGGCAAAAATCTCCCAAACATACAAAGGGGGTCATTATGAGCATGGTGGTATGCCATAGACGGTGCCGGTACGTCACTGCCACCGTCCATACCGTACCACCATATTACGAGTAACCCTGGAGGGTGCCAGGCTTTGTGGTGGTAGCCACAGCTGCACCTGCAGCTACCACTACCAGTGGGCCTGTGTCAGCACATGTTACTTACTGTCGGGTAGCAAGGGGGTCAGGGTCAGATGCAACAACAGCATCACCTGGAGCGGCAGGGGGTGGTGGCATGGCTGCACCATCATGTGGCTGGACATCCTGCCCCTGTGGTGCACCCCTGCCTCTTCCCGCTCTACGGCCACCCTGGATTCCAGGTACTCCCTGGTCACCCCCACCACGTGCCTGACCACTCCCAACACTGGCAGGACACCCAGCGCAGCCCCCTTAACCTTTGGTGGCTTCACAACCATGGCACAGATGTACTAATGCCAATGGGAGCTGCACTGACCAGTTGTCCTGGTCAATAGGGGTGAAGGGGGCAGGGTACATGATGGTAGACGCACCCCTGTGCTCCTGCAAGCCTGCCTGTGGACCCTGGGGATAAATGACATTCATGCAATGCTCCGGCACGCTAAAAATATAGGCAAAATGTACACACAACCCCTGTAGCCCACATGTGTGTAAAAAAACTCACGCAGTACGCTGTGGCACCCAGGAACACAAAAAAGCATATGCGATTAACACGCGGGCTACTATGACCTCAATAAATGGGGTACGCAACAAACAGGGGCCCCCGCAGTGGGAAAAATAGCGTGCAATAGCGTGCACGACTCACTGTCTGCATGTAAAAGAAATACACGTAGGCACTGTAACCACTGTGAAGTAATCATGTGTGAACCCCAAAGTAGAAAAAACACACAGGTCGGTCTCCACTGAAATCACGTACAGCGCCCTGCAGACCTGCATGGACCATTTACACAGGCAGAAGGAAATGCCTGCGTGTGTTACATCACTTACGTGCTTACGCGCCAAGGGCATTTCCTCGAATTACACGCTGACATGCTGTTTTTTCACATGCCAGTTCACTCTGCATCAAGCTGGCCACACGACAACACACCGAAGACCATGCTCCTGCCCAGAAAGCCAATTTCCTGCCCCCAGATCCCTGGGGAGCCTCCTTCAAGCCATCTGTTGCTGCCTGCCTGCCTGCTCCCAACAGTGCGCTGCCATTTGGTGCCTGCACATCAGCCATCTGCAGGGGTCCAGTTGCTGTGACCACCCATGGTGGAACAGAAGACTCCCGACTAGTGTTCCATCGCTCCACAGCCCAGCCCCAGGACCCAGTTGCCCACCCACACCTGCCTCGGGTGTTGCCATGTCCGAACCATACGTACATGTCTTCGAAAAGAAGGAAGCTGGCTGTTGAGTGTCCTATCTTTTTAACTTCTGATAGTTTGTCAAAGAGAATATTGACAAACTGAATGTTGCTGTCACATGGGTATGTTTGAAAGCCAACAACTGTACCAAGTGCTCCATTAACTAGTGCTTGCTCCACTTCAAGGTTACGTTTAAACACAGTTTAAAGATAATTTTAATATTTTCTTCAAACCAGCTGTGTTGGAGATAGAGTTTTTTCTAAGGTATTTAGGGGGTAATTCATGGAATAAATGTTTGCTGAAATTTGTGGCGCAAGCTAGCGCATGTGTGAAAAAGCTAGCGCATGCGTGCGAATCGCACACGTGCGATTCATGGAAGGCCCTGCGCGTGTTTTTCCCGGGATGTGCACCAAATCCGCGCTAACCTTACACGTCACTGCGACTTTCCAAATGCGTGCGCGACAGGAATGGGGAAAGCGCACAACTTCTCGCGCCCACACATAAAAAGGGGGCGGAACAAAGGGAATAGGGAACAATGTGTGAAAATGTAGGCGTAACATGGGAAATACCACTAGAAAACACAAGCAAAGCCCACACGCAAATGAACAACACGTATTCATAGAATAGTATAGGGCAAACCCGCGCAAGTCAAAACACACGCACATGCACAAATACGTCTGCCACACGAAATATAATGGATACGCAACAAACAGGGGCACCCTGTTTTTTCCATCGCTCCACAGCCCAGCCCCAGGACCCAGTTACCCACCCACACCTGCCTCGGGGGTTGCCATGTCCGAACTAACACCATCCGGCACCAGTGGCAACCCCGCAGCAGAGAGGCAGAGGGTTGCCAGCTTCAGTGCAAATGAAGTTGGCATCCTGGTGGAGCAAGTCCTGGGGCATTATGATGCCCTCTTCACACCATTGCATGCCAACAAGGAAGAACGGAAGAGGATCTGGAAGGACATAGTGGGTGACATCAACATGGAGGGGGTGGCATCCTGCGACATCAAACACGTCCAGAAGCGGTGGGAGGACTAAAAGTCCAGGGCTCTCAAGAAGACCTGTGCCTCTTAGAGGCAGTGGATGTAGTGGGGCGCTGGGGCCAGTTTACCACCCAGCAGATGAGGGTCCTGGAACGCATTCACCCAGTGCTTCACCACGAGATCCTCAGGATGCAGGCCCGTCTGGAGTCGAGCGGTAAGTTCCCGTTTAAAGTGCATTTTGTAGTGTGGTGGTAGTTCAGTCAGGCGTGACCCACATGGGTGGTGTATGTGTTACAATGCATCATGCAGAGCAGCATGCGGAATGCACACATGTATGAATGCCTGTGTCTGTACTTGGACCTGTTTGGGGTGTGAGATATGGGTGCTGCTGTCATGGACATGCATGTTGTACATGTCTGTGTGTCTGAGTAGTGTGTGAGTGACTGGTAAATGCCATGTACGCATAAAACATGTCCGTGACGATGTGTTGATTCACTGATACAGCCTAGTCATTCTTGTATCCACTGAGTCTGGGGGGATATGGGGCCAGATGCATGACCCTCCGGTGATGTGTGTGCATGTGATCAGCATATCCCATGATGCATGTGAGTTTCAACCCACCACTGGATGTTTCTACGGTGCCTTTGACATGAATGCAAATGTTTGTTGCATGTGCCATGCCTGTTCCTGCATGTGTGTTGCCTGCACTAACCCATGTGTTCTGGAGGGACATGATGGAAGTGATGTTTGACAGTGCCACTCATGTGCTATTGCTTTGTGTCTAGGGGACTATTGTACAGTACCCTGATGCTTGTGTTCAATATCTCCCTTTATACAGTGGCGAGTGAAGAGGAGGGCGGAGACGGTGCTGTGGAGGAAAGCGGCAGGGATGCCTCCACCGGCCAGCGACGCAAGGCCCTGTCACTCTCTCAGGAAATGCCATCATCCGGGAGCAATGGGACTCTTGCCGCGTCCACCACTATGGCTGTAGCAGAAGGGGTGGGTGAGCCCCCACAGGGGATTGCGACGGCGGAAGACGGTGCAGAGCCATCCAGGTTGGTGGTGTTTACGTAGGAGGAGGAGGCCGCTTCAGAGCTGCACATGGGGCCTGGTGGGGGTGGTACCACTGGTGCAAGTGGTGCAGTCCAGGGGCAGGGGCAGGAGGCAGCACAGGTCACAGCAGAGGTGCCGGTGCATGTCACTGTCCCTGACACTGTGACTGCATCACCATGCACCAGCAGGGATGCCCCGTCCCAGGCCCGTCCGCAGGTAGGGGGGAGGGTCCACGTCATCTGGCACTTCTCTGGCTGCAGACGTGGGGACCTGTGACAAGATCGAGTCCTTCCTCATTGGTGTCGTGTTGCACACATGTGTAATTTGTGATGATGTGCATGCTTCCTGTGGGGACCACGCACGTCATCACGAAGAGACTTGTGCCAACGTGGCCCATTTGAGAGGGCTCGTGGTCGGGGATTTCCTCCATGTGTCGCTCTGTCTTGTGGCCCTCTCCTCCTCTGGGCACACTATATGTCAGTCATTCTCTGTGCCGTCTTCTGGCCCAGATGACACCAGGTCCGCCTGTGGACCTACCCCAACCAACGCAGCCAAGCAGGTGGAGATCCCATCCCTGCCACAGTCGGGAGTCGGAGCTCCAGCACAGGTGGTCACCCCAGCAACTGGACCCCTGACATCGGACGATGTGCAGGCACATTCAAGCAGGGCACCTGCCCGACAGCCCCGGGTGTTGCCCTCTACCCGGAGTCAGTCGTGGTGGCGGTGGCAGACAGCAGAAAGGCGGCAACAGGGTCGGCGTAGGAGGAATGTGGCCTCGGGCCATCAACATCATCGGGGAAAGCATCAGCCGAGGGGCAAGAGGACCCCGGACTGGGAGTGTCTTCCGTATGATAGCGGTTGGGCCAGCAAATAGATGCAGAGAGGCAGCGGGCGGAGAGGGCATGGCTCAGGATGGTCAGGGTGGAGAACTCCATGCACTGGGCTTTGAGGCGGGCAGAGGGCCTTGTAAAAACCCACAGGGAGTTGAGGGATTCCATGGCTGCATCCCTGCGAGACCTCGAGGCCTGAGAACAGACCCACCTCCCGAACATCGACGTGAAGTTCGATAATGCCATGGCTCGGAACATCGATAAATGAGCCATGGGACTGGCCTGCCACATTTGTAAATAGTTATGTAGGTGTAGGTTTCCTTTCTTTTTTATTTTTCTTACGGGCGCATGGACTATGCCCCAACTTTTTGTAAATAGTTATTTATTAGGTAGGCTTTTGGTTAGATTTCCTTTGGATTGTTGGGCTAATGGACCCTTGAATATTCATTTGTATATAGTTATGGACCTGGATTTACTTTATTTTTTGACCCATGGAGGAATGATTTGCTTTTATTGGATCTTTGAGTTTTTGTTTTATGGACTGACGCTTTGGAGCCATTTTACTTTGGATTTTATTGTTTTCAGCCTTCATTTTTGTTGCTTAATTTTGGACATCCGGACTTGGATTTATTTTTTGTTTTCTTGTGTGCTTTCAGTTTATTTATTCAGTTTTTTATTTAATACATTTTTATTTTCTACTTTATTTGTGTGGTCTTCTCTCATTGGTTTCGTGCATGTCACAATGTGGGTTTTCTCAATCATGTGTCGCCATTGTGTGGGTCTGACGGACATGTATTCGTGGGCATGCTGGTTATTTGGTATCTATCATGGGGATTTCAGGTGCCCGTCACTGGGGGTGAGGGACATGAGTTGGGCCTGCTGGCAGGTGCCCATCACTGGGGGTAGGGACATATGTTGGGGCTCACATCTGAATGGTGCCAATTGGCGTGTAAAGCAAACTTGCGCACCCCGGAATCCATGTACCCCACTCGTGCCAGGCCAATCGCGTGGTATACTCGCGTACCCCCATATTCGCACACCCGTGTTGTGAGGAACCACAAGCACCCGCTGCAGGCAGCCCACACCAGCGGGGAGCACTTAAAACCCTGGACATGCACCAAAGGCAGACCATCCACCCTCCCCATGCCCCACAGGCAGCCCATCACCCCTGGACATGCCCCGCAGACAGCCCATCCACCATGCCCATGCTCCACAGGCAGCCCATCCACTCTCCCCATGCCCCACAGGCAGACCATCACCCCTGGACATGCCCCTCAGACAGCCCATCAACCCTCCCCATGACCCACAGGCAGCCCATCCACCCTTCCCATGCCCCACAGGCGGCCCACACCAAAGGAGGGACTTTTTCCACACTATTTCGCTGGCGTGAACAGGATATGCATATTCTGAGGGGTGCGTGGGGAGTTGTACATGCGATTTCGCTGGCGCAAGCGGGGTATGTGTATTCTGAGGGGTGTGCAGGGAGTTTTACACGCGATGTCGCTGGAGCGAGTGGGGTACACGTATCCTGATGGGTGCACGGGGAGTTTTACATATGATTTCGTTGGCGCGTGTTGGGTACACATATTCCGAGGGATGTGCAGGGAGTTTAACATGTAATTTTGCTGGCGCGAGAGGGTTACGCATATTCCGAGGGGTGAGCAGGGAGTTTTACACCCGAATTCAATGGCACGAGTGGGGTACGTGTATTCCGAGGGGTGCGTGGGAAGTTTTACACACGATTTTGCTGGTGCGAGCAGAGTATTCTGAGGGGTGCACAAGAAGTTTTACACGCGATTTTGCTGGTGTGAGCGGGGTACACATATTCCGAGGGGTACGTGGGGAGTTTTACACACGATTTTGCTTGCGCGAGCAGGGTATTCTCAGAGGTGCACAGGGAGTTTTACACGTGATTTTGCTGGCGCGAGCGGGGTATTCTGAGGGGTGCACAGGGACTTTTACACGCGATTTCACTGGCGTGAGCGGGGTACACACATTCTGAGGGGTATGCGGGGAGTTTTACATGTGATTTTGCTGTGTGGGATTTTTAGCTCGTTTTCGTGTTGGGGGGCTGTATGCTGGTCCACTGGCCTTTGCGCCATGTAGGGGATTTGTGTGATGTATTTGGCGAATGGGGCGGGCTGGGGGCATAACTGGTGCTGCTTCAGGGTCACTGCACCACTCTGCGCCACTGCTGGTTATGGATGTAAGTATCCATGAATACGCTGTGCGTGAAAATGGGTTTTAGCGCATGCAGCTAGTGCACGCTGGCACACACTCCCTCTCTGCACTGCCCGCGTGTGCTGCTTCTGTGCTAAAATCTATGAATTACCCCCTTACCTTGTTGACACATGGGTAGTGTCATGCAATGTACTTCCAGTTTGTCTGTGGAGCAAATTTCAATTATTGGTTGCATTTCTTTTTTTAACATTGTTTCATTGAATTTTGAACAGCTTGCAAGAGTTGGCATCAAGGACATACAATTGACATTTCTGTGAGCTAATTGTTTCATGACATCAGTAGCACATGAGTTATGGCCATAGAGTGCATGGATTTGGCTGTTTTTTAATATCGATTGTGCTTCTTGAGCTAGTACACTAACTCTAATACTTTTTAAAATGCTGGCATATGTGAGGTCTGCAGACTGGCACATGTTTTCTGTACATTTTCTGTATTGGAAATGTTGCCAAAGGTTGACATTTCCTATGCTGCCAACAGTTTTACGGCACTGTTTGTGCCCTAAGGTTTTAAAAATAGGTTCATCTTTCACTGGTGTCAATTGAAGAAGATCTCTGAAAACAATAATGTGTTTCCTCCAAAGAGCTCTTCGTAGTCTGTTTTGAGTACCTCTTGCAAGCTGAGGTGAATCAAAGCCAAAATGAGGTTGGAGACAATGCTCACCTCATCTATTAGTAGCATTTTCATTTGTTTCAAAACTCTGCATAGTTCCATTGCAGCTTCTTTATAAAGTTTTTAATAGTCTCATTTGTTTTGGTGTTCTACTGGAAGGAGTCGTAATCGGTGTAAAGTGACAACACCTTTGTTGTAGGCAGCTAAACCTGTGGGGGCAGTTACAACAGCTGACAGTTTGTTGTTTTTTTCGATTTTTGGAGGAACTTGTTGATGATTTTGATTAAGAATGTTTTGCCTGAACCAGCTTGACCACTGATGTATAGCAGCATATGTTTGTAATCTTGGCAGGTACAGTTTTTATTTTCATGTTGCATTTATTTAGTTACTTCTTGGTAAATGCTACGCTGCTCATTTTTCAGTACTGATTTCAGTACAGCAAAGTCTTCTGTAGCTTGTTCATACTAACACATGGTATTTTCTACTTCTGTCATGGTTAATTCTGCTTCATTTGCTATTAGTGGCTGTCCAAGTTGTTCTTGGCTTCCTGTTACAGAAGGTTGACTACTGCCGGGAGTTTCTGTCAGATACCAGATTTGCCCTCGTAGTGTAGCCGATGAATTCTTCTTCCCAATGTACCCCTCTGGTTTTGACTAGAAAGAACCAGAGCGATCTATTGGAGAAAAGAATGGATGCCGATGGAAATCCTGGAGTCTCCGTGGAACAACTCGGGTTGAAATGCGGGATGTCCAAGAGACTTGGATAAGGGTATCATGCAGCAATTCGGAACCAAACCTGCATAGGTGAGATAACAACACACCACAACCACAAGATTTGTAAAATGTGATACCGAAGATATACCATGCAAATGCAAAAAGGAAGGTTTTGTAATAACAACTGCCAGTAACAATAAGACAAAGACCACCCCCCTCCTTCTACCCAGTCTTATCAGAAAAAGGTTAACCGCTTACCGGTGTTTGTGTCCCAGGAGAAGGATAGTATTCGCAGGCGGAATCCAAGCAATCCACAAGAAGCAGTCCAAGACTATCCCGACGGCACGAGGACGCCTAATAACACCCTGACCCGCCGGCACGAGGACGCTAGCACACACAGGAAGTCTCTAGTCCGTGTACCACTACTACAGTTCACAGTTCCAGAAATCCCAAGAACAAAATACTGAAGAGGATGAGGTCTGACCTGAAGAAAACGAGGTATCCAAGGAGCAGGCGAGAGAGGTCCAATAGCAATCCGAGATCAAGAAACCAGACGAGGCAATTCCAGGCAAGGCGACAAGAAAAAGGCAATCCAATAAACAGTCCGCGTCGAGGAGCCAAGGTGATCAATCACTGTGGAGGAAAGAACAGGGTAACAAGGACAGGAAGGGGGGGAACAAGAACCAGATATGGGTAAACAGAATTCCAAACGCCACTAATCTGTGATCAGAAGCACCGAACCAGTAGGAGGAGGTGCTAATAAGGAAGCAATTCACGTGACAATCCGGCGCACTACTCGACGTGGTCCGAGGGAGGAGTAGAGTGGACGCCAGCGTTGCCATGCCAATTTCCAGGTACCAGGTTTCGCCTTCCTTAAAGGGATACGAGCCCGTGGTTTAGCGAGGAACGAGTGCCCATACATAACAGTTTCACTTCTAGTTGGGCCTGGAGTTCTTCTTCGTGTTGCTGTTCATTGTGCCACATTGTTTGGTACTGTGTAAAGTTCACGTCTGTTATAGTGCTTTAATTTGCTTTGAAAGTGTCTTCATAGGAGTCAGACATATCCAGTAACTCTTCTTCTTTTCTCTATGGTTTAGAAAGTTGTAGCAGGGACATGTAATACAGTTCTTTATGTTGAGGAGTTTTTAATGACCATTTGATATAATTAATTAAGCTGTGTTTGGTAATTATCACTAAGCTGCCTTCATAATTTGCTACTCTGCATTTACCTTTATTTTCATTTGGTTTAATATTATTTTTGTATGTGAAGTTTTGGGATACGTGGTAGAGACACATGGTTTCCAATGTGGTACTCCTGTTTGGGTAGTATATGTCTAGTAAATTGTTTATCAAAATGTCTTGGCTGTAGGGATCATTTTTAGCTATTATTTCGATGTCCTCATATGATTTGAGAACTCTTTTTCTAGATTTAGCAGGACCAAGACTTAGCCATACTATATTGTCAGATTTTCCATACAAGGCAGTACTGGCTAAACGGTCTGCAGCTTCATAGCAGTCACATTCTCTATGAGAGAACGTTGTTATGCCTAAGCTGTACAATTTCTGTGATAGTGTTTTGTCAGATGATATATCATCCCAGAGGTCCTGAAGCTCTGTTTTCTCTGCTTTGATTAAGTAGGCTGTGACATATCATGCAACTGCAGTGGAATTGTCTGCAATGTACTGCACATCTATGTTTGCATTCCATAGGAGGGCAATGATAGCATTGTAATCATTGATGTATTTTGATTCTTCTGTTCTTTTTATCTAATATGTGTTCTTAGGTGATTTACCTTTGACACTATGGGCCTCATTACGACCCTGGCGTTAAGGGTTTAACGGAGCCGTAAAAAAGGTGTCAGCACCGTTAAACCATTAACGCCTGATTACGAGGTTCCTTTGCGGGACCCGACCTTAACGGCTGGTTTTACCAGCCGTTAAAGTAGGGTGCCGCAAAGGGACCTTGGTGCTAAGTACGGTGCCGCAATTTGCGGCACCGTACTTAGCGCCTTCCCCAAACCCATTGAGCCCTATGGGGCAAAAATGGGAATGGGGAAGGGCCCATGGTGAATGGGGAATTATCACCCCGCCAACCTTGGAATGGGGCGGTAATTCCGCCATTCACCATGGTGGACCCCGGCATGGACCATGGTGCTAATAGCACCATGGTTTAGTGCCGGGGTCGTAATGAGGCCCTATGTCTAACTGAAGACATAAAGTTGTTTACTTGACCAGTTGTTGAAACTGGTCTAGGGAAACCAAAGCAGCATTTGATGTAGTAGTTCCCTTTGTTTTTATATTTGCGATGACAATATTTCCCACAATTGTGTCTGTGAAATTGTAAAATTTGTGCATGAAGGTCACTATGTGTTGTTTGTGAAGGGATTTCACAAGTGACATATTTTTGGATGAACTGCAAAACCGTGGTGTCACTGTCCTGACCAAATTTAGGAGCATCTTTAATCCATAACAGCATGTGGATGTGTGGTGCTCTTCTGGCTTGGTATTCTTTTCTCCAAAAGAAGTGTTGCACTTCTCTTAGGGGAGGAACAGTCTTATTACAAATAAAGTGTAGCATAGCAATGACGAAATGATGAAAATATCTTGATACATTTACAGGATCTAGAGAGCAGAGTTCTCCTGGTGTTTTTATATTAATGTTTATTTTGTTTTTATTTGCTATGCATAGGAAATCATGTAAACCTTCCCTTGCATATTCTGCACAACTTAATGTAACAAACCAAGTGGGTGGACCAAGGTTTCTTATCATACAGCGTTTCTCAATCACTTTTATTTTGATTTGCTCTACTCTGCGTTGCTTTCTACGGAGTGGCTTTTTGGTAGGCGTTCTTTGTGGTCTTTTGGAGGAAAAAGGAAAGTGTGGGTTGGGCTGTTGTTCAGTGTATGCGTGCCTTTTGCATGAGTGTCTGAGTATGATGGTAAGGATGTTTGTGGTGGTGTGTGATTGTGCAATGGGCAGCTACATCAACTTGGAAAGGCTATTCTTGTATTTGTGTTACTATACTGGGCTTCAGATGACAATATAAAGTTTGCAGCTGGTGAGGGGAAGCACTAATACTAAATCTAATAGTAGAGGGTTAATACACTTGTTTTTTCTACAATACTAAAATGTTAGTGTATTTGAGTAACAGTAGAACATTATGTTAGTATTGTACTTACTTTTTTGTATGGCAAGAGTAGGTTTCTTCTAAGTTCTTGTTCGTACTTCAGACGCTGCTGCTTTTCAGGAGAGTGTCTTCACTGCAATTGTTAAAGAAAGAAGTTAATGAATATGTGTGTTTATAGCACTTTTGTTAATGTAGACATTGTTTTTTTGTAGTAGTAATGTTTTCTGATAACTGAGCATAGCATGAACATACACTTTCCTTTGCCTATGTGCATCCTGTATATTTTACTTAAAATCTGTTAGTTGAACATGCTTTAGAAATGAGTATAATAGTAAATGTATAGAGCACACTTGGCTTTTTAAGGTTATGTTATTGGATGTTAGGAGATAGAATAAATAATCATGTGCATTTTTTGCTATTTGTACAGGGTGCATGGCAGAAATTGGACAGTAAAGCATGCAATGGCCCTCATTACAACACCGGCGCTAAACCATGGCGCTATTAGCACCATGGTTGGTTCCGGTGTTGTAATGTGTCTGCCATGATTCAATGGGGAATTACCACCCCATTCCAAGGTTGGCGGGGCAGTAATTACCCATTGAACCACGGCCCTTCCCATTCCCATATTCGCCCCATAGGGCTCTATGGGAATGGGGAAGGCGCTAAGATACCGCAAATTTGCCGTACCGTACTTAGCACCAAGGTCCCTTTGCGGGTCCCTACTTTAAATGCTGGTCTAGACCAACCGTTCAGGTCGGGTCCGGCAAAGGGACCTCGTAGTAAGGCGCTAAGTGTTTAACGGCGCTGCAGCCTTTTACGGCGCCGTTAAACACTTAGCGCCAGGGTCATAATGAGGCCCAATGTATGTATTTGTGAAGGTGTGGGAAATAAAGCAGAATTATGTGATGTAGAGGCAGTGGTATTGTTTCAGCTAGGAGCCTTTCTAATTATATTGTCTGTCTGTGTGCATGAATGAAGATGCATGTACTCATCCTAGCTGCCTGTAATTTTGTAACACGCTAGAAAGCCTTTTTCCATAATTATACTGTTATTTATCCCATATTTTAATATGAAATGACACTTTTCTAGATAGCTGTGTGTGTAAATAAACATTTGGAGAGCAGACAGGTTTGCAAGTGGACACTTGATCATAGCAGATGGGAGAAATTACAGTAAGTTAATTTTACAGTTTATACAGGATAAGTGGCAGTTACTCTGTTTATATGCATTCATAGAAGAGCTGTACGTGTACTGTGTAGAAAATATTCATACCTGTAGTCTGTGGTCATGCATGTGGATGTGCATGAATCTGCAAGTAGAAATCTTGGGGAGTTTTATAGTAGTTGTTGCTGTAGATCCTATGCAGTCACAGCCCAATTGTACTGAGAGTGATCAATAGTACATCTAAAATGCTGATCTGTCATGATGGAGTTAGATGTTGAGTTCTTGGATGTGAATGGTGGATGGTTGTGTGACTGCTTAACAGTAGCCAATGAGGGAATGGTGCAGAGAGTGAAGTGGAAAGGGTAGAAGGGCTGCCCCAGTGTTACGCGCTCTTTGGACACTGCGGCTGTCTGCGTACAGGGCGTGCCACATACGGGATTTCTCAACATATCTGGCATGAAAATAGGACTGTAGGGAACAGCCAATCAGGTGTTGAGGTTGTGGTTTGTGTTGAAAGGCTGTGTGTAGTGAAGATGGCAGAGGTGGAGAAAGTCAGGATGTTGGTGGTTGGAGATATGTTTGTGCATGGTTTGGAGCAGTATGCTAAATGCAGGAATGTGGCCAACATGTTTTATGTTAAAGGAGTGGAGGTGGTGTGGAGCACTGTGCCTGGTTTCAATGTGCAGGGAATTGTACAGGTTTGTGGAGATATGGGCAGGGTGAACAATCCACATGTGGTTGTTTTGCACTGTGGTGCTTTGCATTTGGGCTATGTCAGTGCCCCTACTTTGTTGGAAGATCTGAACACTTGGTTCATGCAGTAATGAAAATACTTCTAAATGCCAAGGTTATTTTTTCTGGTTTAGTACCTAGGGCAATATGGGACAATAGTTCTTGTTTTTTTTGTCCTCAGCAAAATATTGCTAGGTGTGTAATCAACGAGACATGTTTGCTTTCATGCTTAGAGCTGGTATATTCTCTTGTAATAATGAGAACATTGATTCTGGTAAATTTGTTTATTTTAAAGAAGATGGCATCTTTATATTTTATGGGAAATGCCATGCTCTTTTGGAACGTAAGGATTGCTTTAGAGATTTTTCGAGGAAAATAAGGAAAACAAAAACAAAAAAGTACAAATGAAAAGGTATTTCTGAAGCATCTTAAAAAACAACAAAAAAAGCTCTTTTCAGAGCCAACCTCAAAGGGGAAATGGGGCACACTATTTAAATTTTAATTCCCCACTCTCAAATGTTTTGATTTTTCCGCAGACACTGCGGTTGTCTGCAGATATCGTGTGTTACATACAGGGATTTTGGGGTTGAGAGGCATGAAAATGAGACTGAGCAGAGCAAGGGATTGTTCAATAAGGTTTACTCTGTGTGTTGTGTAAGGAGAGAGTTTGTCAGAAAGTATTTTTCCTGAGAGGAGAGCAGATAGCTATGGCTGCATGTTTCAGAAACCAGATTGTTTGGATTTTGGGCGATTCTTGGATAAATTGGTTGGAGGTGCATGCAGATGGCTGTGGAGTGGATCACATCTTGGATTCCCTCATGTGGAAGTGCACTGGCATGGAGTGACACATGACACATGACACATGGTGACACAGCGTCATCCAGACATTATTATTATTCATTGTGGAGCGAACAGTTTAGGACATGTGTCTGGAATCTCTTTGCAAGTTGCAATGAAAGAAGGACTTGGGAAAGTCATGGACATGTATCCAAACTCCAGAGTTATTTTTTCCCGTATTGCGCAGAGACAAATGTGGCTGTGTTCTTTTTCATTTGGTCTACAAATGTAGAAAGCAAGGTGCAATGTTAATTCGGCTGTCTGTGCCTTTTTGAGAAATGTTGTCATGTCCTCTCTTCAGAATGAAACCATTATGTTTAGTAGTAAACACATTTTTTGCAGAGATAGAGTGAATCTTACTTATGCCGGCAATCTGATTTTTCTGCGAAATATACAAAATGCATTGCAACCTTTTTTGGCATTACAGCAATCCATTTAGCAGTAGGTGTTGACCATTTGAAGTTTTTGAAACACTAAAAACACCACAAAAGGACTATTTTCAGAGCCACCACTTCCTCCCAGAGAAAAGTGCAATGGTTCTGATAGGGCAGTACCCCAAAAAAAATGAAATGTCTGCAGACTTCTAAAAAAGGCACAGGGCGCTGCACTATTTATTTGTCACTTCTATTTTTGAACGGTGAAAGGCGGCTCTGAATAGAGCCTTTTTTTTAGGGGGGGTTGTTGTTTTATATTTTTTTTGTTGTTTTTTTAAACACAACACACAAGGAAAGGAGGGGAAAGGAGGGTAAGGAAGGGACAACAACCACGGGGATAAGAAAGGGCAGGTGGAGAGAGGAAGATGTAGGGTGGGCCTTATTCAGGTAGGTAGCAGTCCTTCTCATGCTCCTTGACCGCAGTCTCAAATGCACTCTGAAGATTCTCCTCACTGCAGAGTACTGCAACGCAGTACATGCACAATATTGTGACCCTCGAAAGGTAAGGGTCAACAGCATCATGAATGGCCTGCGAAGCAGCTGGAGGGAAGCACTATCCCGCAGGTGTATCTCTTGTGGTGGTAGGAGCGGAAATGGAGGATGCTGCAGGGGAACTTAACCTACTATGTTTATCGCAAGGTACAACCTTACGAATAGCCCCGCGGTGGAACGACCTTAGGTGTCGCTTCATTGATGTTGTACAATAGCTATACGAACCAGGCTTGCCATGACTGAGTGCAGATCACCTTGTTCACACATGCTTTTGGCAGTCCATCAACAGTGGTAAATAACCGTCACACCCAAGATTCAAGATGAGTGCTAGAAGTAGGGACTTCCACTAGTTCATCATCTTCATCCTCTTCATCTGTCTCCACTGCATCCTCACGCCTGTTCCCCTCTGCAGGCCCTTGGGGAGGTGGTGGGGGTGGAGGGGGTGGGGTGGTACTGAGACAGCAGCAGCACCGGCAGCAGCCATGGATGTTAGCTGAAGGAAAAGCAGCAAGAGCAGCAACAACAGCAAAAGCAGGTCAATCTGCAGTAGTAGAAAGACAGAATGAGGATGAGCTCTGGGGTTTGGCCTCTTATAGGGGTGCAGGTGCGCACTTCACGGACACCTGTGCTGTCCACGGATGTGTAGAACACCAAGAAAGGGCTCAAAAAGTTCCAAAAAGTATGTAGATCAGCAGGGACATTGTCTGGGACATGTGCAATGGCAAACTTTTACTGTAAAATACCTTGGATTGGTCAAAAAAAGCACTTTTTAAATGTTTAGGGACCCCAACAGTGTCACCAAGTAAGGACACACCCTCAGCGTGGGTGCGTTCAGATGATGACATCATGGATGATATGATATGATAAGATATGGTATTTGTAACGCGCCTATACACAAGTGTTTCAAGGCGCGACGAGGCAGGGAGGGAGGGAAACAAGGGGAAGACAGACAAACGATCCTACTAGGCCAGGTGTCATTCAGATCGCGCAAGTGCAGAGGTAGGGGGAAAAGGAGAAAGTGCAGGGGGAGGAGGTGGGGGGGAAAGTGCAGTACACGGTAAGTAGCGTAATAAAATAATAAATAATAAATAATAAATAAAAGGGCCAGCTGGTGGCAAGTGCGAGGTAAGTGCAGAGCAAGTGCTAGGAAGGGGGCTGTAGGGATACAGTGACAGTCCCACAGTGCAGGGGGAGCCAGGGAGGCAGTGCAAGTGGAGAGTGGCTGGGCCCTGGACCGAGGTCGCTGAGAGTGGCCAAGATGCAGGTTTACTGCAGAATTTCAGTGGGGAGTTAAGCAGGTTTAGCAGGGGAGAGGGAGAGAAAAGGCAGAAGCGAAGAGGAAGGTTTTGAGGTGCTTCCGGAACCGGAGATGGTTCTCCTCAAGTTTCAGGGAGGCAGGAAGGCTGTTCCAGAGGGAGGCCCCTGCTGCGGAGAGAGATCTACCCCCAGCTGACCATGAGGTTGCTTCGAGAAGCGGCTGACCATGAGGGAGTTGGAGACGGATGAGCGAAGGGCTCGTGAAGGAAGATATTTAGGAAGAGAGAGTTGAAGGTATTTAGGCCCCAGGCCCCAGAAGGCCTTGTGGACAATGCAGAGGGTTTTGAACTTAATCCTCGCAGCCACTGGGAGCCAGTGAAGAGATTTCAGTCCTGGAGAGATACGGTCCCTGGGCTTGAGGCCAAGGACAAGTCTCGCAGTTCTGTTCTGGATAAGTTGCAGAGGGCGGAGAGTGGAGGCAGGCAGATTAAGATAGAGGCTGTTACAGTAGTCCAGCCTTGAGAGAACCTTGAGAGATACATTCGCGAATGGGATGGCTGTCCGTAGGACACCAAATGCATGGGGTTGGTTGTCGTTGTTGTGCACATGCGTGCGGGTGTTCTACGGACAGTGTTTGGGTCCCCGAACTAATCATAAGTACGATACACGTGTGGCAGACAGTTACGGACAGGCACAATGTTTGTAGGACCCAAGGGTGTGGTGCACAGGTGCATAGGTGTTCTACGAACAGTATTGAAGTCCCTGAATAAAATAAATGTGCGTCAAAACTTTGCGGACAGGCGGACGGGATATGTTTTCTATGGACATATTAATTCTGGTTGCAGACGTTGCGAACAGGTTGGGTGTTCTTAGGAAACCTTAATTTGAATAGTTACGGACCTGCGTACGAATTTAGTGTCCTGCGGACACCTTCATTTTAACTATGAACAGTGCAAACAGGTATAGTGTTCTTAGGACACCCCCATTTTGGTTAATTACTATTTACAGACAGGCGGACATTGTGTGTGTCCTAAGGAAACCTCGATTTTGATTGCAGATAGTACAAACAGGTATAGTGTCCTTAGGACACCCCCATTTTGGTTAATTACTATTTACAGACAGGCGGACATTGTGTGTTTCCTAAGGACACCTCCATTTTGAATGCAGATAGTACAAACAGGTATAGTGTCCTTAGGACACCCCCATTTTGGTTAATTGCAGACAGGCGGACATTGTGTGTGCCCTAAGGACACCTCCATTTTCATTGCAGATAGTACAAACAGGTATAGTGTCCTTAGGACATCCCCATTTTGGTTAAATGTGGACAGGCAGACATTTTGTGTGTTCTAAGTACACCTCCATTTTGATTGCAGATGGTACGCACAGGTATAGTGTCCTTAAGACACCCCCATTTTGGTTAATTACAGACAGGCAGACATTTTGTGTGTTCTAAGGACACCTCCATTTTAATTACAAACAGTACGAACAGTTATACAGGCCGATTTATGGAATAATTAGCGCGGCGCAAGTGGCCAAAAACGTGCGAATCGCAGTAGAATAGAGAAAATCGCAGTGCAAGTGCGAAAATCGCACGAAAAGCAGCGCACATCGATTCATGGAAGGCCGTGCGCGAGAAACCATCGGATGTGCGATAATAAAGTGCGCGGCGCACGTTAGCGCACAGGCCATCTAACTGCGTGCGCCAGGCCACAGCGAAAATCGCACAGGCCACAGCGAAAATCGCACATAGCGCGGCGCACGCAACAAAAGTAGGCGGAACACGGGGCGTAACACTCGGAATGGGGAACAACTTGCCAAAATGTGGGAGTCACGGGGGAAGTACAGGGTACAAGTGCACGGAATGCCCACACGCTCGCCTACAACACGTATTCATGGAATAGAATAGGGGAAAAAAGCACACGCTCAAACCAGCGCACAGGCACAAACACGACCGCCACAAGAAAGCAGGCGGTAGCGTCTCTGCGCCTGTAAGAAATGTGCGCCAAAAGGTGCGCCAACAAACAGCACCTATATACAGCCATGATGAATGTCCTATACTGTGGCCCTCCAGGACAAATGACGTGCAAAGGGGTACCCACAAACACGGACACCCGCTGACAAAAAATACGTGTGCGTGTATACCGGGGTGCGCGGGAAGTCTCACGCGCGAATTGGCAGGGCATGTGAATTCCAGGGGTTTGCGGGAAGTTCCACACGCGATTTGTCAGGGTACGTGGATTATAGGGGTGCGCAGGAAGTTCCACACGCGATTTGGCCGTGTACGTGGATTCCAGGGGTGCGCGGGAAGTTCCACACGCGATTTGGCCGTGTACGTGGATTTCAGTGGTGCGCGGGAAGTTCCACACGCGATTTGGCCGTGTACGTGGATTTCACGGGTGCGCGGGAAGTACCACACGCGATTTGGCCGGGTACGTGGATTTCAGGGGTGCGCGGGAAGTTCCACACGCGATTTGTCAGGGTACGTGGATTTCAGGGGTGCGCGGGAAGTTCCACACGCGATTTGGCCGTGTTCGTGGATTTCAGGGGTGCGCGGGAAGTCCCACACGCGATTTGGCCGGGTACGTGGATTTCAGGGGTGCGCGGGAAGTTCCACATGCGATTTGTCAGGGTACATGGATTTCAGGGGTGCGCGGGAAGTTCCATACGCGATTTGGCCGTGTACGTGGATTTCAGGGGTGCGCGGGAAGTCCCACACGCGATTTGGCCGGGTAAGTGGATTCCAGGGGTGCGCGGGAAGTTCCACACGCTATTTGTCAGGGTACGTGGATTTCAGTTGTACGCGGGAAATTCTACACGCGATTTGGCTGTGTGCTCCCAGGTATTCCCTGTACACCCTCCACGGCCCCTGCAGGCAGCACACACCACAGGGGACTACCCTGCACACCTGCTCACGTCACCCAGCACCCCCACCCCCCAGCATCCAGGGGCACCCTCCACCAGGCCCCCACTCATGTCCCCTATCACCCCCACCCCCCAGCAGTGCAGGGGCAGCCTCCACCAGGCCCCCACTCATGTCTCCCACCACCCCCACCCCCCAGCCACCAGGGGCACCCTCCACCAGGCCCCCACTCATGTCTCCCACCACCCCCACCCCCCGCAGTGCAGGGGCACCCTCCACCAGGCCCCCACTCATGTCTCCCACCACCCCCACCCCCCAGCCACCAGGGGCACCCTCCACCAGGCCCCCACTCATGTCTCCCACCACCCCCACCCCCCAGCCACCAGGGGCACCCTCCACCAGGCCCCCACTCATGTCTCCCACCACCCCCACCCCCCAGCAGTGCAGGGGCACCCTCCACCAGGGCCCCACTCATGTCTCCCACCACCCCCACCCCCCAGCCACCAGGGGCACCCTCCACCAGGCCCCCACTCATGTCCCCCGGCACCCCCACCCCCCAGCATCCAGGGGCACCCTCCACCAGGCTCCCACTCATGGCCCCTATCACCCCCACCCCCCCGCCACCAGGGGCAGCCTCCACCAGGCCCCCACTCATGTCTCCCACCCACCCCCACCCCCCAGCCACCATGGGCAGCCCCCACCAGGCCCCCACTCATGTCCCCTATCACCCCCACCCCCCAGCAGTGCAGGGGCAGCCTCCACCAGGCCCCCACTCATGTCTCCCACCACCCCACCCCCCAGCAGTGCAGGGGCAGCCTCCACCAGGCCCCCACTCATGTCTCCCACCACCCCCACCCCCCAGCCACCAGGGGCACCCTCCACCAGGCCCCCACTCATGTCTCCCACCACCCCCACCCCCCAGCCACCAGGGGCACCCTCCACCAGGCCCCCACTCATGTCCCCCTGCACCCCCACCCCCCAGCATCCAGGGGCACCCTCCACCAGGCCCCCACTCATGGCCCCTATCACCCCCACCCCCCCGCCACCAGGGGCAGCCTCCACCAGGCCCCCACTCATGTCTCCCACCCACCCCCAGCCACCATGGGCAGCCCCCACCAGACCCCCACTCATGTCTCCCACCACCCCCACCCCCCAGCCACCAGGGGCAGCCCCACCAGGCCCCCACTCATGTCTCCCACCACCCCCACCCCCCAGCAGTGCAGGGGCAGCCTCCACCAGGCCCCCACTCATGTCTCCCACCACCCCCACCCCCAGCCACCAGGGGCACCCTCCACCAGGCCCCCACTCATGTCTCCCACCACCCCCACCCCCTAGCATCCAGGGGCACCCTCCACCAGGCCCCCACTCATGGCCCCTATCACCCCCACCCGCCCGCCACCAGGGGCAGCCTCCACCAGGCCCCCACTCATGTCTCCCACCCACCCTCACCCCCCAGCCACCATGGGCAGCCCCCACCAGGCCCCCACTCATGTCTCCCACCACCCCCACCCCCCAGCAGTGCAGGGGCAGCCTCCACCAGGCCCCCACTCATGTCTCCCACCACCCCCACCCCCCAGCCCAGGGGCACCCTCCACCAGGCCCCCACTCATGTCTCCCACCACCCCCACCCCCCTGCCACCAGGGGCACCCTCCACCAGGCCCCCACTCATGTCTCCCACCACCCCCACCCCCCAGCAGTGCAGGGGCACCTTCCACCAGGCCCCCACTCATGTCTCCCACCACCCCCACCCCCCAGCCACCAGGGGCACCCTCCACCAGGCCCCCACTCATGTCCCCCTGCACCCCCACCCCCCCGCATCCAGGGGCACCCTCCACCAGGCCCCCACTCATGTCTCCCACCACCCCCACCCCCCAGCCACCAGGGGCACCCTCCACCAGGCCCCCACTCATGTCTCCCTGCACCCCCACCCCCCAGCATCCAGGGGCACCCTCCACCAGGCCCCCACTCATGTCCCCCTGCACCCCACCCCCCAGCATCCAGGGGCACCCTCCACCAGGCCCCCACTCATGTCCCCCTGCACCCAGGTCCTCACAATCACCAACCATGTGCGTAATGGTCAGCCTCCACAGCCAAAAGGCCCTACCAAGTAACCCATTCACCCACATGGAAATGAAAATTACATGTTACACCCCCAACGTACATAAAGCAAATGAACCCATGTCTGGCACACACAATGGTTGCAAATGAATTTGAAACACCCAACATGACATGCATGAAACCAATGAGATGATACCACACAGTGAAGTATGAAAACAAAAATGTATTAAAAAAATATGAATGCAAATGAAATGAAACAAACTACAATGCAAATGAAAAAAAGAAAAGGTGCATGTCCGTCCCAAAAAATGAAAAACACCAAAACCCAAAAAAACACGTGGAAAGACTGCACGTCAGAGTGTCATCGCGTGTAATTGGACAGCACGTCAGAGTGTCATCGCGTGTAATTGGACAAAAGTGCGCGTACACGCGATTGGCCTATGTACATGTATATCAGGGGTGCGCGGGCACTTACACACGCAAGTACGTCAGCGCACCTGTATCCCGGGGTGCGCGGGAATTTCCACACGCTATTGGACTGGATACTGGATTTCAGGGGTGCGCGAGTCACACGCACGCCTACAACACGCGCAACGCATAAATTTGCGCGCTAACAAAATAACAAGCTCAGACCCAGGATGAACATACCGTTCCTAGCAGCAGTGGGCGTGGGCTACCAAAGGAGGAGGAGGAGGATAGTCAGGGCCAGAATATTCACACCCAGAACCAGCCTTTTCGGGATGCCTGATGACCAGGTGTATGGGAGGTACAGGTTTCCACCACACATAATACTGGACCTGGTGAGTGAGTGGGAGGATGACCTCACATCACCCACCCTGTGCTCCCAAGCACTCAGCCCCCTGGAGAAGGTCCTCAATGTACTGCACTTCTTAGCCACTGGATCATTTCAGCGGACAAGTGCCATAGTGGGTGGGGTATCACAGGCCACCCAGTCACGTTGCCTACACTAGGTCTTGAACATCATCACTGCACGCCCATCAGTCCGCAGGCACATATACCTGCCCAGAACTGGATTTTTACTGTGTGGCACGATTCCCCAAAGTGCTAGGTGCCATCGACTGCACCCATGTGGCTCTACGTCCCCCCAGGGCATCAGAGCACATCTATAGGAACCGCAAGCACTGGCATTCCATCATCGTGCAGGTAGTATGTAATGCCAAGGGAATCATCACCTCAGTATATGCCAACTATCCCGGGTCCACCCACGACAGCTTCATTTACCGAATGTCCACCCTAAGCCGGGACCTAGAAGCTGGGCGGCATGGCGATACATGGCTGCTTGGTGAGTATGAATGCCACTGCACATGCATGCATGTCAGATACTGAGCAAGGTCACAACCCCACCAATGATACCAATCACCACCTCCACAGGGGACAGTGCCTACCCTCTCAGCCCCCACATGATGACGCCAATTCGGAACCCCACCACGCCACTCCAGGTAAGATATAACACAGCCCACATTACAACCCGGGGCATAGTGGAGCGCACATTCGGAGTGCTAAAGTCACGCTTTCGCTCCCTTGACCGTTCTGGCGGCCAGCTGTTGTACGCTCCCCCAGTAGTGTGCAGGATCATAGTGGCAGCATGTGTCCTGCACAACGTTGCAACACGCCGGGGCCTGGCCGTGGACATGGTGGTGGCCCGACATCCCCAACCACATGCACAGCCGCTGCGCATGGGAGGGGAAAGGGCACGGGGGGAGGCAGCCCGTACACAGCTAGTGGCTAATTACTTCACATAGAAATCACACTCCTGTGGCGTGCACACTGCCCTGGCACATTCCATCTGACAATCAATGATGACTCAACCTGACACTGATCCTGAATGTCTGGAGAATCAACCGTGAAAAACATATCAGCCTGAAATTGTTCACCTGGAAGTGTTACAATGTGTGCATCCCTACCCACACAGACACCACCAATGCAGTTTTGTGAAGAAACACATTCAAGCAGCTAAAATGAATACCCACTTGCAAAATGCAACAAGAGGACAGTGCCATGTCAGGCAACCCATCTCCAGCACCGCCACACGACACACCGTGCCATGTCATGCTATTTGCAGGTAAACAAAGTAATCCCCACAACATGACACTAGTGTCACAATGTACAGTGTCCCTAATAGAAACTTGCAACACCTGAAATGCTCACAGTAATGCAGGACCAACAACAAACTTGAGCAGGTACTACCATTAACATGACATCACAAATGTAATAAATTAGTAGTCTCACCACCTGGAAATGCCTGCACTCCCACCACTACCAACTGTGCAGTGTTGGCGCCATGTAGAGTCGTAGGTGCACTGCTGCCAACATGGACCGCATCTCCAAACTAGAGGGCCTTGTGTAGACATGAGGAAGGGACCTGCAAATTGGGAGGTAGACACAGATGATGAGTTACACATCAATGCAACATGCAGTGTACAACACAACAGCAATATGCACTAGGAATGTATACACAGTATTGACTATACAACCCACACATGTAGTAGGAGTCCAATGTCACCATGTACGTCAATGTCACTTGGGCACACCCTTTGCAAGCCCATGGAAACGGGAAGCAGAAGGGGTGTGTGTGACTCAAACCCAAGCATCTGAACCAAATACATGACAAGCCTGCATGTGCCCAGCCACAATGCAGCGTATGCCCACAGGAACCACGGAAGGCAACAAATTGTCCCAAAAAAATTGGGAAAAAAATAATTAAAAATAAAAATAAAAATAAAAATAAAAATAAAAATAAAAGTAAAAATAAAAATAAAAATAAAAATAAAAAAAAATAAAAAATGGCCATTGATGGGCCCGGGGGGGTTGGGGAGGCACCCAGGAGGTCCGAGGACAGGGTGCACACCAAAACCCACCTGTGTGGATCCTGGGAAAAAAAAAACACCTCCATGGGCTCATGGCCCACACGGCTACCCTATTGTGGGAGTATCACTGCTGTCGCTATTATCACCCTGTGCAGCTGCATCCGGAGGTGGTTGCACTATGGGAGGCAGCCCACGCAAGGCCCTAGTCTGCTCCTCCTTGGCTGCAAGCATGCTCGTGTGGTAGGTCTCGTTCTGGAGGATGAGTGTGCGGAGGTCCCCATGCAACAACTCACGGGATGCCCGGACCTCCGCCCTCGTTGCCTGCATCTCAGCTGAGAGCGTACGGGTGAGACGCTCCAGCTGCTGTTCTGTCCTTTGGTGTGTTGAAGCCTCAAGCTCAACAAGAGTCGTCCTGAGGTGAAGGAGCTCCTGCCTCAGGGCTTCCCTGTGGCCCTGGGACTCTATGGAGATGGCCTCCTGCAGAGTCGCCAGTGCCGCCCGCCTGTCCCTGTTGGACGCCAACATGTCCTCCCTGTGTGACTGGCTGATGGAGTCGGTTGCCTGCTGTAGTCGCTCCATCAGCCTTTCAGGGGGGACAATGGAAGTGGCCACCCTATCCATGGCCTGAGCCATCATCTCGGATGATGCTGCCTGTTGGGTTGCCATACCGTAAATGGATTGCTCCCATGCGGTATTGCCAGGTGGCGTACGGCCACCACGTCGGCGGGCACCACACCTGTCTGGGGCAAGGCGAACAGCGCCTTGCTGTGCCGGCACTGCCTGAGGCTGCAGAACTGCATTCCCCCTCTGATCTGCTGGCCCAGGAACAGGATCAGATGTCGCGGAGTGTGACCCTGCATCCGTAACCACCAAAGGCGTAGCTGCCAACACTGACATCCCCATTGAGGGTTCTGACCCTGGTGCAGGTGGGTGGGACAGAACAGAATCCCTCCCTGGAACACTCACCTGCGACGGCACGTAGGTCTCATCATCCGAATCAACACCTGAGTACAGCTCGGGGGAGGTGCAGCTAGAGACACCCCTTGAGAGCACGACCTGCAGCACTTGTGGGTTCTCACCCACCACCACACCACGTCCCTCACTGGTGGTTGGTCGGCCCTCGGACCCCTCCTGGGTCTGCACCATCTCCACAACCCCAGCAGTATCAGGTGCGTCTTCCCCTGCAAAGACATAAAAACAAAGAAATGGAAACAGGCATTAGCACCATGGCACACAATGAGGGCTGAGAAGCAAGAGAACCAGTACTTGATTGACACATGTCCCACATGACTAAAACCCTTCCATGCATGCACCCTCACTGCGTATGAAGGGGAGGCAAATGGCACACATTGATGACACCAAGATGGAAGATGAACACATTTTCTGCATGCTGCCTGGCAGTGGCATCACACATTGGCCTGTGATTGCCAGGTGAAACACACATGCCATCACACAGATGGTATGTACCATTGCTATTGAGTGAAGATGGAGAGGAGGGCAGCACCTATTCATTCAGTCCAGTTCCCGCATGTAATAGCTTTTCTTATTCAAACAGGTCAGATTTTTCACCTGGAGCTGCCAGTCCAAAATGGTCCAATTGCACAGGGACATGTGTGAACAAATGATATCCAGGTAACAAAGTCACTCCAGTTTACCATAGCCATGTCAGACATGTGACTAGAGGACTACGAAATGCCTAGTAAAAGTGGTGGAATGCAAACAATCTGACTGAATGAACAGTGAAAAATAAGCAACAATGTTGTGGCAAGGTGACACTTCAAGGGCAACTGGCATGCAGTTGGGCTAGATGTCTACTGTTGGCAGAAGGGATACTGCTATGGCCAAATGCAGTTGCGCAGGATGTATTGCATGAAGCACATGGCTGACCCATACGACTCAGGCGCACACACTCTCACCTGGCACACAAACAGAAGCCCTCACACACACACCATGCACATGGATGACACACACATGCATGTGCACTCACCGGACAATGCCTCGTAATCAGGCAGATCTCCCACCCCTTGGATCAGCTCCTCCGTGACGTAGGTCCCAGCGACTGACTCATGTGGAGTGAGTTCCATGTCTACTACTGGAGACCCACCTCCAGTCACTAGAGTTGCGGCATGACTTGAGGCCAGCTTACTCTTTGCCCTGCGCTTTATGTCATTCCAGCGCTTATAGCAATCATTGGCTGTGCGCCTCACGATTCCAAGGGCACTTACGATGTCCGCAACGGTCTGCCAGTGTG
Source organism: Ambystoma mexicanum (assembly GCF_040938575.1). NCBI lineage: Eukaryota > Metazoa > Chordata > Amphibia > Caudata > Ambystomatidae > Ambystoma > Ambystoma mexicanum. The sequence continues at coordinate 948,369,236 of NC_090936.1, forward strand.
CCTGGCGTTGTGCAGGTGTGGTCTTGGATCCTGCAACAATGACCATCTCGTTATCATGTCCGGACACATACTCGACAAGTGCATTCAGTTCGTCATCCGTGAAGCTGGGCTTCCTCGACGGGCCGGACTGTGTAGCCGTGTCTGGGGCATCAGCCTGTGCCAGACGAGCACTCTTCCTCTTCCGCTTGGAAGGTGGTGGTGATCCTGAGTGTCCTGCGCCGCTCTGGACACTAGGGGCAGGAGCCCTGGTGGACTCTGTATCAGGAGTGTGGGATTGCACACTCAGCATGGGAGTTGGTGCAGACATTGGCTCAAGTGTAATGGTGTCAGGGGGAATGTCAGCAGGATGGACTAGGACCGACACTGTCCTGGCTGGGTGTGTGAGAGCTGGGGTGGATGGAGCCGCAGCTGCCCCTGCAGCCTCTCCGCCCTGCCTACTTGGGGCAGCAGATGACCTTGCTGCCCCAGATGCACGTGGCATGATGACATCAACGTGCACCAGCGCACGTGTCATAGGCCTGCTGACCTGGAAGTCAGCCATGGAGTCAGCCAGGTCTGGTGCCACAATGGGCTGGTCCAACAAGGGCTGAGCATGGATGGTGTCAGCCAAATCAGCCTCAACGGGAGCGGGGAAGGGGGGGATTATGGGTGCCCTTGACTGGTCCTCCACACATGGGGGGACAGGCTCACCCTGCAAGTAACAACCACGTCCCCTACCGGATCCACCACGGCCACCACTTGTGGCTCTTCCACCTTTGCCACCCTTACGGAATCCTCGCCTCCCAGCCATGGCACTGATGTTAATGTGCGTATGGGAGTGGCTGTAAACTATTGTCCTGGGCAATTGGGGGTCAAAGGGGTTGGGTACCAGATGTTAATTGTACCCTAGTGCTCTAGCAAGGCTGAATGTAACCCCTGGGGAAAGATGACGGGACACGCTACGCACAGGAGCCCCAAAAAAGGGAGATGACGTGCACGCAACCCCTCCTAGACCACGTGTGCAGAAAGAAAAACCTGCACTACGCTGTGGCACCCAGTAACACAAGAATGAACGTATGCGTGTCACACGCAGCCTAGAATGACCTCTGAAGGGGTAGGCGACACACGGGGCAAGCACAGATGTTAGATACTTGCGTGACTCACCGTCTGCCAGGTAAAAGAGCGTGAAAAAGGAGTGCGTTTGGTTGGCAACACCCCCGCCAAAAGAAGATTTGTACGCTGTCTGAGGAGACAGGACAACAGTAGAAGGGAACACTGTTTGAGGGAACAGGCCCAGGTAAACCAGTAAAAGAGAAAAAAGAGAAAAAGCTGTCAGAGGTAACAGGGAATACGAACTTGAAACGCTGTGAAGTAAATCGCGTGTGAAACGACAAGAAGTACAGAATTCACCCACTCGCTCTCCACGAAAAGCACGTACAAGGAAATGGTCTTGTACACGTACCATTTATACAGGCCCACACGTCCAGCGTCACTTACGCGGCGTGTACGCGCTAGGGCCATTTCCACCAATTACACGCTTTGTCACTGCCGCGTGTACGCGCTAGGCCCATTCCCACCAATTACACGCTTTGACACTCGGACGTGTCTTTCATTTTGTAACACGCAACATTTTCAAACGTGTGCCCAATTCAACGTGCACGTGACTTCATAGACGTGCATACGCTGGCGACGCCTTTACGCGCTAAGGGCCTTTGGTCCAATGACATTGCATATGCGTGCTGCCGTGCATACGCGCATGGCCCTTTCCTCGTATTACACGCAGACGTGCAGTTTTTCACGCGCGCTGAAATGCGCATGCACGTCTGTACGCGTCAAGTCACAGGGGCCCTTGAGCTTGAGGGGCCTTCTGTCCAATGAAAATGCGTATGCGTGCAGACGCGCTTACGCGCTAAGGGCCTTTCCTCGAATTACACGCTGACGTGTAGATTTTTCACGTGCCAAATCACTCCGTATCAAGCTGGCCACGCGTATGCACACGGAAGACCACGCTCCTGCCCAGAAGGCCGAACTACTGCCCCCCAGAGCCCCGAGCACGCTCCCACCTGTCATCTGCTGCTGCCTGACTGCCTGCTGCCCACGTGCACTGCCATTTGCTGCCTGCACATCAGCCAGGGGTGCTGTTGCTGTGACCACCCCTGCTGGAACCGACGACTCCCGACTGGGATTCCATCGCTCCACAGCCCAGCCCCGGGACCCAGTTGCCCACCCACTCCTGCCTCTGGGGTTGTCATGTCGGGGCAAACACCATCTGTGACCACTGACAACCCCCGGCCAGAGAGGCAGAGGGGCACCAGCTTCAGTGCCACCGAAGTTGGTGTCCTGGTGGGGCAAGTCCTCGGGTAGTATGATGCCCTCTTCGGAAGTTCCCGCGCCGACAAGGAAGGACGGACTCGGTTCTGGACTGACATCGTGACTGCCATCAACGCGGAGGGGGTGGCAGTCCGCGACTTACAACATGTCAGGAAGCGCTGGGAGGACTTCAGGTCCAGGACCCTGAACAAGGCCCAGCGCCTCTTGAAGGCAGCGGATGCCAAGGGGCGCCGGGGCCACTTGTCGGAAGAACACATGAGGGTCCTGGAACGCATATCCCCAGCGCTCCACGTCCAGGTCCTAGAGAAGCAGACCCGTCTGGAGTCGAGCGGTGAGTGTACATGCATCCTGATTGTGAGCAGTGCGTGTGGTGATTATTCGGTAGTGTGCAGGTTGCACATCTGTTTGTATGGGGTCGAGTATGGCTGGGGGTGTACAGGGCCGTGGGGCTGACACATGCGAGGGCTGTAATGTGTGAGACATGGATGGTGCTTGTGTATGTAGGCTTGCATGCCAAATGCAGTTGTGTGGGCACACATGTTTGGATGAATGTGTATGTAAGTAGACATGTCCGTGATGTCACGCATGTATGTTGTTTTCGGCTGCATGTATCAGCACTGTGTACATGTGCATGTGTGTGTATTTGACAAGGGTGCAACAGTGATGCAACACGGATGCATGTGACAGCGGTATGTGGAAGCCTGATTGGCAGATGTGACATGGATGCCCGTCTGAACAGTGCGACACTTGGCAGAGGTGTACACATGCATGCAAGTGTGGTGGTGTGTGTACATGTGTGGTGCACTTCCTGTGTTGCATGTGATGTCGGGCTCACCTTTGGCTGCTCATGCTGTTGTATGTGTAGGGATGGTGGTGGCAGTTGCGATATGGCTGTGGTATGGCTCATGTGTGCGAGTTGTAATGACATGTGTGTTGGGGATTGTGATGACATGTCTGAGGTTTGCCAATGCCACTCGTGTGCAACTGTCATGTGTGTATGTGTCCATTGTACAGTGCCCTGATGCCTGTGTTTTGTTTCTCCCTGTCTTCAGCGTCAACTGATGAAGAGGGCGGAGAAGGTGCTGTGGAGCACAGCGGCGGGGATCCCACCGCCAGCCGGAGACGCAAGGCCCGGCTCCCCTCCCGTGTTGTCATCTCGTCGGGGAGTGAGGAGTCCGGTGCCGCGTCCCAGGCCGCAGCTGCCGGGGGGAGGTCCAAGAGGCGGAGGTTGGAGTTGGACTCCTCGGCAGCAGAAGGGGCAGCTGGGACCCCACAGGGCCCAACAGGGGAAGATGGCACGGAGTCATCCAGGTTGGTGGGGGGTTTGGTGGAGGAGGAGGCCGTGCAAGCACCTGAGACAAGGTCTGGAGGTGGGGATCCCACTGGTGCTAGTGGTGCAGTGCAGGACCAGGGACAGGAGGCAGCACAGGCCGCCGCGGAGGTGCCTGTGTGCAATCCTGTCCCCGATCCTGTCCCTGCATCATCTTGCACCAGCAGGGATGCCTACGTCCAGACCCGTTTTCAGGCAGGGGATGAGCTGACGTCAACTGGCCTTCCTCTGCCTGCGGACGTGGCTATCCAGGTCCGGGTTGAGCCTGTCCTGGCTGGTCTGGCGTTGCGTCAACGGGCCATGCGAGGTGACCTGTAGTCTTTTCATGGAGAGACTGCACGTCATCTCGAATGGCTCGTTGACCACGTCAGCCTGCTGGGACAGGTCACCCAGGCCGGATTCCTCCGTCTGGTGGGGCTTGCTCCGACCCCCTCCTCAACTGGACCCCCTAGGCGCCAGTCGTCCTCTGTGCCATCTTCCCACCCATCAGTCACCTGGGTGCCCTGTGGAGCTGCCTCTGACGGTGCGGCCAGGCTGGTGGAGGAGGCATCCCTGCCACAGTCGGGAGTCGGACGTCCAGCAGGGGTGGCCACATCTACGACTGCACCCCAGCCGGCGGAGGATGTGCAGGCAGCAGGAGGCAGTGCACGGGCAGAGGCAGAGCAGCAGCAGCAACATGGTGGGAGCCATGAAGGCTCGGGGCCTTCGACATCGGAGGGGCAGGCATCAGCCGGAGGGCAGGAGGACCCAGGACAGAGAGTGTCTTCCATGTGGCAGCGGTTGGGCCACGCCATAGATGCGGAGCGGCGGCGGGCGGAAGAGGCGCGGCTCACAATGGTCAGGGCGGAGAACTCCATGCGGAGGGCCCTGAGGCAGGCCGAGTGCCTCGAGGCAATCCGCAGGGGGTTGGAGGAGGACACGGCGTCGTCCCTGCAGACCCTCGGGGCCATGGAACAGGACCGCCTCTGGGACATCGAACAGGAGTTCGATGATGCCCTGGCCCGGAACACCACGGAGTGAGCCGCTGGACTTGCCCGCCGCCTTTGTATATAGTTCTTTAGTTTTAGCTTTCCTTTGTTTGTTCTTATGATTTGGAGTCGACGGACACTGCTCCACTTTTTGTATATAGTTGGGCTCATGGACCCTTGGAAGTTTTGTACATAGTTCTTCATTGGATTGATTTTATTTTTCATTTGACTTTGGACAACATTTTTTTGGATTAGGATTTGGTGTTTTAATTTTTTTAAACAGACATGCAGCTTATCTTTTTTTCATTGCCATTGTAGTTTGTTTCACTTCTTTGCATTCTTATTTTTTTTAATACAATTTTGTTTTCATACTTCACTGTGTGGTATCATCTCATTGGTTTCATGCATGTTGGGTGTTTTCCCATTCAATTGCAACCATTGTGTGTGACGGACATGGGTTAATTAGCTTTATGAACATTGGGGGTGTAACATGTAATTTCCATTTCCATGTGGGTGAATGGGTTACTTGGTAGGGCTTTTTGGCTGTGGAGGCTGACCATAACGCACATGATTGGGGATTGTGAGGACCTGGTGGAGGCTGCCCATGGTGGCTGGGGGGTGGGGGTGGTGGGAGACATGAGTGGGGGCCTGCTGGAGGGTGCCCCTGCACTGCTGGGTGGTGGGGGTGGTGGGAGACATGAGTGTGGGCCTGGTGGAGGGTGCCCCTGCACTGCTGGGGGGTGGGGGTGGTGGGAGACATGCGTGGTGGCCTGGTGGAGGATGCCCCTGCACTGCTGGGGGGTGTGGGTGGTGGGAGACATGAGTGGGGGCCTGGTGGAGTGTGCCCCTGCACTGCTGGGGGGTGGGGGTGGTGGGAGACATGAGTGGGGGCCTGGTGGAGGGTGCCCCTGCACTGCTGGGGGGTGGGGTGGTGGGAGACATGAGTGGGGGCGTGGTGGAGGGTGCCCCTGGTGGCTGGGGGGTGGTGGGAGACATGAGTGGGGGCCAGGTGGAGGCTGCCCCTGGTGGCTGGGGGGTGTGGGTGGTGGGAGACATGGGTGGGGGCCTGGTGGAGGGTGCCCCTGCACTGCTGGGGGGTGGGGGTGGTGGGAGACATGAGTGGGGGCCTGGTGGAGGGTGCCCCTGCACTGCTGGGGGGTGGGGGTGGTAGGAGACATGAGTGGGGGCCTGGTGGGGGCTGCCCCTGGTGGCTGGGGGGTGGGGGAGTTGGGAGACATGAGTGGGGGCCTGGTGGAGGATTCCCCAGGTGGCTGGGTGGTGGGGGTGGTGGGAGACATGAGTGGGGGCCTGGTGGAGGCTGCCCCTGGTGGCTGGGGGGTGTGGGTGGTGGGAGACATGGGTGGGGGCCTGGTGGAGGGTGCCCCTGCACTGCTGGGAGGTGGGGGTGGTGGGAGACATGAGTGGGGGCCTGGTGGAGGGTGCCCCTGCACTGCTGGGGGGTGGGGGTGGTGGGAGACATGAGTGGGGGCCTGGTGGAGGGTGCCCCTGGATGCTGGGGGGTGGGGGTGCAGGGGGACATGAGTGGGGGCCTGGTGGAGGTTGCCCCTGGTGGCTGGGGGTGGGGGTGGTGGGAGACATGAGTGGGGGCCTGGTGGAGGGTGCCCCTGCACTGCTGGGGGGTGGGGGTGGTGGGAGACATGAGTGGGGGCCTGGTGGAGGGTGCCCCTGGTGGCTGGGGGGTGGGGGTGCAGGGGGACATGAGTGGGGGCCTGGTGGAGGGTGCCCCTGGTGGCTGGGGGGTGGGGGTGGTGGGAGACATGAGTGGGGGCCTGGTGGAGGGTGCCCCTGCACTGCTGGGGGGTGGGGGTGGTGGGAGACATGAGTGGGGGCCTGGTGGAGGGTGCCCCTGGTGGCTGGGGGGTGGGGGTGGTGAGAGACATGAGTGGGAGCCTGGTGGAGGGTGCCCCTGGTGGCTGGGGGGTGGGGGTGATAGGGGACATGAGTGGGGGTCTGGTGGGGGCTACCCATGGTGGCTGGGGGGTGGGGGTGGGTGGGAGACATGAGTGGGGGCCTGGTGGAGGCTGCCCCTGGTGGCGGGGGGGTGGGGGTGATAGGGGACATGAGTGGGGGCCTGGTGGGGGCTGCCCATGGTGGCTGGGGGGTGGGGGTGCAGGGGGACATGATTGGGGGCCTGGTGGAGGCTGTCCCTGCACTGCTGGGGGGTGGGGGTGGTGGGAGACATGGGTGGGGGCCTGGTGGAGGGTGCCCCTGGTGGCTGGGTGGTGGGGGTGGTGGGAGACATGAGTGGGGGCCTGGTGGAGGGTGCCCATGGTGGCTGGGGGGTGGGGGTGGTGGGAGACATGAGTGGGGGCCTGGTGGAGGGTGCCCCTGCACTGCTGGGTGGTGGGGGTGGTGGGAGACATGAGTGTGGGCCTGGTGGAGGGTGTCCCTGCATTGCTGGGGGGTGGGGGTGGTGGGAGACATGAGTGGGGGCCTGGTGGAGGGTGCCCCTGGATGCTGAGGGGTGGGGGTGCAGGGGGACATGAGTGGGGGCCTGGTGGAGGGTGCCCCTGGTGGCTGGGGGGTGGAGTGGTGGGAGACATGAGTGGGGGCCTGGTGGAGGGTGCCCCTGCACTGCTGGGGGGTTGGGGTGGTGGGAGACATGAGTGGGGGCCTGGTGGAGGGTGCCCCTGGTGGCTGGGGGGTGGGGGTGGTGGGAGACATGGGTGGGGGCCTGGTGGAGGGTGCCCCTGGTGGCTGGGGGGTGGGGGTGATAGGGGACATGAGTGGGGGCCTGGTGGGGGCTGCCCATGGTGGCTGGGGGGTGGGGGTGGGTGGGAGACATGAGTGGGGGCCTGGTGGAGGCTCCCCCTGGTGGCGGGGGGTGATAGGGGACATGAGTGGGGGCTGCCCATGGTGGCTGGGGGGTGGGGGTGCAGGGGGACATGAGTGGGGGCCTGGTGGAGGCTGCCCCTGCACTGCTGGGGGGTGGGGGTGGTGGGAAACATGGGTGGGGGCCTGGTGGAGGGTGCCCCTGGTGGGAGGGTGGTGTGGGTGGTGGGAGACATGAGTGGGGGCCTGGTGGAGGGAGCCCCTGGTGGCTGGGGGGTGGGGGTGGTGGGAGACATGAGTGGGGGCCTGGAGGAGTGTGCCCCTGCACTGCTGGGTGGTGGGGGTGGTGGGAGACATGAGTGTGGGCCTGGTGGAGGGTGTCCCTGCACTGCTGGGGGGTAGGGGTGGTGGGAGAAATGAGTGGGGGCCTGGTGGAGGGTGCCCCCAGATGCTGGGGGGTGGGGCTGCAGGGGGACATGAGTGGGGGCCTGGTGGAGGGTGCCCCTGGTGGCTGGGGGATGGGGGTGGTGGGAGACATGAGTGGGGGCCTGGTGGAGGGTGCCCCTGGTGGATGGGGGGTGGGGGTGGTGGGAGACATGAGTGGGGGCCTGGTGGAGGGTGCCCCTGGTGGCTGGGGGGTGGGGGTGATAGGGGACATGAGTGGGGGCCTGGTGGGGGCTGCCCATGGTGGCTGGGGGGTGGGGGTGGGTGGGAGACATGAGTGGGGGCCTGGTGGAGGCTGCCCCTGGTGGCGGGGGGGTGGGGGTGATAGGGGACATGAGTGGGGGCCTGGTGGGGGCTGCCCATGGTGGCTGGGGGGTGGGGGTGCAGGGGGACATGAGTGGGGGCCTGGTGGAGGCTGCCCCTGCACTGCTGGGGGGTGGGGGTGGATGGGAGATATGAGTGGGGGCCTGGTGGAGGGTGCCCCTGCACTGCTGGGTGGTGGGGGTGGTGGGAGACATGAGTGTGGGCCTGGTGGAGGGTGCCCCTGCACTGCTGGGGGGTGGGGGTGGTGGGAGACATGAGTGGGGGCCTGGTGGAGGGTGCCCCTGCACTGCTGGGGGGTGGGGGTGGTGGGAGACATGAGTGGGGGCCTGGTGGAGGGTGCCCCTGCACTGCTGGGGGTGCGGGTGGTGGGAGACATGAATGGGGGCCTGGTGGAGGGTACCCCTGGTGGCTGGGGGGTGGGGTGGTGGGAGACATGAGTGGGGGCCTGGTGGAGGCTGCCCCTGGTGGCTGGGGGGTGTGGGTGGTGGGAGACATGGGTGGGGGCCTGGTGGAGGGTGCCCCTGCACTGCTGGGGGATGGGGGGTGGGAGACATGAGTGGGGGCCTGGTGGAGGGTGCCCCTGCACTGCTGGGGGGTGGGGGTGGTGGGAGACATGAGTGGGGGCCTGCTGGAGGGTGCCCTTGCACTGCTGGGGGGTGGGGGTGGTGGGAGACATGAGTGGGGGCCTGGTGGGGGCTGCCCCTGGTGGCTGGGGGGTGGGGGTGGTGTGAGACATGAGTGGGGGCCTGGTGGAGGCTGCCCCTGGTGGATGGGGGGTGTGGGTGGTGGGAGACATGGGTGGGGGCCTGGTGGAGGGTGCCCCTGCACTGCTGGGGGGTGGGGGTGGTGGGAGACATGAGTGGGGGCCTGGTGGGGGCTGCCCCTGGTGGCTGGGGGGTGGTGGGAGACATGAGTGGGGGTCTGGTGGAGGGTGCCCCTGGTGGCTGGGGGGTGGGGGTGGTGGGAGACATGAGTGGGGGCCTGGTGGAGGCTGCCCCTGGTGGCTGGGGGGTGTGGGTGGTGGGAGACATGGGTGGGGGCCTGGTGGAGGGTGCCCCTGCACTGCTGGGGGGTGTGGGTGGTGGGAGACATGGGTGGGGGCCTGGTGGAGGGTGCCCCTGGTGGCTGGGTGGTGGGGTGGTGGGAGACATGAGTGGGGGCCTGGTGAAGGGTGCCCCTGGTGGCTGGGGGGTGAGGGTGGTGGGAGACATGAGTGGGGGCCTGGTGGAGGGTGCCCCTGGTGGCTGGGGGGTGGGGGTGGCGGGAGACATGGGTGGGGGCCTGGTGGAGGGTGCCCCTGCACTGCTGTGGGGTGGGGGTGGTGGGAGACATGAGTGGGGGCCTGGTGGAGGCTGCCCCTGCACTGCTGGGGGTGGGGGTGGTGGGAGACATGCATTGTTGATCAGTAGTGCAAGGTGACATTTGGGTTGGGTGGGGGGCATGCCCATGGTGGATGGGCTGCCTGCAGGACATGAGCAGGGGTGCAGTGTAGTCTCCCGTGGTGTGGGCTGCCTGCAGGGGCCGTGGAGGTTGTGGAGCGTACACCTGGGAGGACCCACACGGCCAATTCACGTGTAGTACTCCCCAGAACCCCTGAAATACACATACCCTGCTGAAATCGCGTGTGGAACTTCCCGCGCACCCCTGAAATACACGTACCCTGCTGAAATCGCGTGTGGAACTTCACGCGCACCCATGGAATACACGTACCCTGCTCGCACTGGGCCAATCGCGTGTGGAACTTCCCGTGCACCCCTGAAATACACGTACCCTGCTGGAATCGCCTGTCGAACTTCCCGCGCACCCCTGGAATACACGTACCCTGCTGAAATCGCGTGTGGTACTTCCCGCGCACCCATGGAATACACGTACCCTGCTCGCACTGGCCCAATCGCGTGTGGAACTTCCCGCGCACCCCTGGAATACACGTACCCTGCTGAAATCGCGTGTGGTACTTCCCGCGCACCCATGGAATACACGTAGCCTGCTCGCACTGGCCCAATCGTGTGTGGAACTTCCCGCGCACCCCTGAAATACACGTACCCTGCTGAAATCGCGTATGGAACTTCCCGCGCACCCCTGGAATATAGGTACCCTGCTGAAATCGCGTGTGGAACTTCCCGCGCACCCATGGAATGCACGTACCCTGCTCGCACTGGGCCAATCGCGTGTGGAACTTCCCGCGCACCCCTGAAATACACGTACCCTGCTGGAATCGCGTGTGGTACTTCCCGCGCACCCATGGAATACACGTACCCTGCTCACACTGGCCCAATCGCGTGTGGAACTTCCCGCGCACCCCTGAAATACACGTACCCTGCTGTAATCGCGTGTGGAACTTCCCGCGCACCCCTGGAATACACGTACCCTGCTGAAATCGCGTGTGGAACTTCCAGCGCACCCATGGAATACACGTACCCTGCTTGCGCTTGGCATTTGCTGTTTGCCAGCCCGGTGAACTGGTCCAGGGTTAGCGCAGCCCTTTGCGATGATTTAGCGATTTTGATGGCTTTTCCTTGCGCGAGGGCGTTCTTGGGGGCGTTACTGGCGCTGCTGCAGGGTCGCTGCGATTATCTGCGCCACGGCTGGTTTGGGAGCCTAAAATCCATGAATACGCTGTGCGCAGAAATCGGTTTTAGTGCAAGTGCCTGGCGCAGACAATCGCACGCGGACACTCTGTGCCAGCCGCTTGCGACACTTTTCTGCGAAATTCTATGAATTACCCTGATAGTGTCCTTAGGACACCCATATTTTGGTTAGTTGCGGACACCCTGGACACCCACACTGTTCACGGATACCCTAACTGCTTTTTATTTTAAAAAAGACACAGATATATACAAAGAAAACACTTAAAATGATATTATTGCATAACAGTATAAACATTACGAAAGATAGGGGAAAGCAGAAACTGAAACAAATGCAGGGGAATTAGGGGTTTGGACATGATATATGGGAAGGAAGAAGGGATGGAAGGCTCATTGTAATGTTTTTCTTGCTGGGTAGGGTTTGGGGATAGTTGGCTGGGACATGGAGAGGGGGAACAGTTACATGTGGGACAGTGATATTTAATGTTTTCTTTTATATGGTCCTCCACAAAGTGTTTTATAAGATTGACATTTTTCATTAACATAACCATTTTTAGTTCCATTCGCTGCAGAGTATTTTCTAATGTCTCTCTTAGTATAGTATTTTTAGTTTCCGTCTGATCTGTTAAGAAAATGTGTTAAGTACACATAAAGCAATGATTATTAATTGGCTTATATAGAGAAATGTTGTGTCTACCATTAGTATCACTGTCTTCACTCATTTCATCCCCTGGGAAATTTTCTTCCAACCATTCCAAAGTACTGGACATTTCTGTGTTAAAAAAAATATATATATATATTAGTTTTAGTGTACCTAATACAGAAAATGTATAAATTTGTGAAATAAATGAAGGGCACTTACTAGTTTCTTACAAACTTGTGGTGTTACTGCTGTGAAGGTATGCTCTTGCTTTTTTCTGTGCAGTTTCTGTTGGAGGCATATTTATTTTGTTTTGGTATATTCCATTATATTGCAAACACTATTTCAGTGGATGGTTGGTGTCTTACATATACAGTTTCCACTTCTTATTTATTATTAAATGTAATGTATGTATGTGATGCTTTTTGAATTTGTTCAGTGTTTTTATTGTATGATACAATAATGTGAGATACCCCCTGAGTTTTGGGCTAGTATTGATGATCACCACGTCTGTCCGCGGACATACGCACAGTCTGTGAATGTCAAAATCACTAGCTGGGCAGGGAATTCAGTATTTTCTATGTGTTCATATTTGTATGTGTGGTTGTCTTTTTGTGTTTTGTTTGCAATAATGCAATTATGTAGTAAGTGGGATTTATTAGGTACTTATTACATATTTACATTATGCAAAACTCTAACAAGAAATTAGCATGGCAAGATTATTAATAGTGCACCTCCATTATGAGTGCTTCACACAATGCCTATGTTTCTACATGTGTACTTTAGTATACTGAAAACACTTCACAATAGATTGCCATTTGCATCAATTCATTGATTAATGCACTACATACCTTATGATATGTATTCCAATGATCCTTGACACTTTTTTATCAACATTACAATAAGAAACCCTTGTACAGACTTTTCATGAAAAGTAAATGCACATGTGATGTCATCAATGACATTTGTGATGTCATCTTTGATATCCTGGGTGTTAGTCTTAGCAGTGCACGGTGGTGGCGCAAGTTATGGTTGCTTAGCTTACCATAACTGCCAAATTTCTGTTTTTTCGGTTTTACTTCTAACCATAACGTCACTTTAACAAACATTTTTCACTGAATTTCATAGATTTTTAGTACCACACTTAACCATAATGTCCCTATAACAAAGTTGTTTTCACTGAATATATGATGTTGATCAACAAATTCTGACTGCAACATATCACGTCATAAAACAATGGATGTCAGTGAACTGGCTTTGTTTAAATACCGCTAAAACTGAGTTGATGCTTTTTGGCTATCAGCATGCGCAATTGAATTAAACCAAAAATATAAGTGCTTCTCCATTGAAGGCAATCAAATTAAGATTGTGCAGAAAGTTAAGACTCTGGGCACCTATATGGAGGAAAGTCTTGACAGTGAGGCACATGTCACAGCCATTTCTACCAATACCAACTAACATCTTAAGGTACTTAGACAAGTAGCCCTACTAGTATCGGTGGAAAACCGTATAAAACTTGTAAGAGCAGTAATTCTGCCACATGTTGAGTATTGTAATGCCTTACTGGGAGGAGCCCGTAAGGCAGACATTCAACAGTTGCAGAAAATACAAAACGCAGTGGTACGAATCATCTTTCAGATGAAAAGTTTTGAACCTAATAGTGCTGCAAGAAAAAAAACTCCACTGGCTCCTGGTGGCAGCCCGTATCCAATTTAAACTGCTTACTACATGTCATAAATGTATTTTCAGTAACGCCCCCTCATATTTCAAGGAGAAGATCAATATTCAACCGAATAGATGTTTAAGATCAATGGAGGGCTCTTTGTTGGTACTGCCACAAACAAAAAGATCTTGTGGACTGGAGCAGCCCTTCCATGTTCGGGGCGCACAAGCCTGGAACACCCTACCATACCACCTTAGGATACGTAAGATTGAAGATCATCTTCTCTTTCGTAAACAGTTAAAGACAATCCTGTTTAATTAGGATTAATCTCTAGTTTTCCCCCACCACTTCCGTCTTTCGGCGCCTGGATGCCTGCGGGCTTTGGCGCCTTATAAATCTGAATAACGTAACATAACATATATATGTATACATATATGTGTATGTGTATATATATACATACAAAGGATATACTATCTCACGTTATACAAGTATCTCTACATGACAGGTTTAATAAAACTGTTAACAATGGTATACATGATAATTCCTTCAGAAACAAGCTCAAAACAATAAAGTGAAACGGTATCTAGAGACTACTATAGATAAAATGAATGCTGCATGATTATCTCAACTACACTAACCATTCAGGTAACTACAAACTTGGTTTTGTATCAGCAAATTCTACATCAAACTGGCCACAATGTCAATAGTTTGTGCACCTATAACGTTGTTTTACTACAATGATGCTATGCTTCAATTCTGTGCACACATGATTAAATATAAAATGATGAAAAAATGTACAGATGTCTTCAGTTTTAGAAATAAATATATGAAGACATGCCAACATTGTTACATTATTTTGAGTATACATCTTTTTAAAGTCTGGTCAAATCAATATTTCAAAAAATAGGTAGACAGTAAAAACTTGTGTGTGTTTAAATGTATTAAATCTTACCACAAGCTACACTAAGAACCTAACAAATGTCATTTGCATACTTCTTGGGAAATCTGTGTGCATCCTTTGTGTGGCCACATACACACATAAGAAGTTAATAATTACATCTCAAAATCTACACATCTTATTTGAAATGTTTGAAAAATGGGAATTGTTTATTTGTACAGATAGTGGTGTGTACTGTGGAATACTATTTTATAAAATCCAAAAATAATTTTAAACTATAATAATTATCCCTACATTGTCATTAGAATACTTCTTTTCAAATTGGTGTGCATCCTTTTATTGGCCATCTACACACTTAAGAAGCTAATGACAATTTTGTAGGAACTACATTAAAAAACGTCCATGCTGTAATGACGCAACACAGTGCATGACTTTTCTGAAAATGTCCATACTGAAAATAGCAGATCTTTAAAAGTTTAACAAACTAACACTTAAACTAGGCTATTTTCATGTTTTGTTTGAATTGGAATACTTTTTAGAAATGATGTGTGCGTCCTTATTCTAGCCACTTACACACATTACAAGTAAGACACAATATATCAAAAATCCTTCCTAAAACTTGTATTAGTAGTTAGATAACATTTATTTTAGAAACATTGTACTTTTATTTTTTGTATATACATCCTACTGCTTACTTGGTTCATATTAAACAATCATGACATTCTATAGTCCCTAACACTCAAAATAATGTACATTGAATCATGTATGTAACCTAGTACTTCTAGGGAAAATGTTTTCATATATATTAATGGTCCTCCAAATGGTTCTTGGCTTATTGTAAGGGAAGGTTGACAGCCCTCAGGAGTGTCTTTATCAGGCTGAGATTCAATGTCTTCCTCTTGTTGGAGTTCATTGTCCAACATTTCTTTGCATTGTTAGATATTGTCTATTTGTTATACTGCTTTCTTTGCTTTGAATGCAGCTTCAAATTGGTCAATCCCACCTAATAATTCTTCTTTTCTCCAATGTTTAAAAAGTTGGAGTAGGGCCATGTATAGCAGTTCTCTATGTTGTGGAGATTCAAATGATAACTTTATAGGATAAATTAGACTGGGTTTTGCAAGTGTCACTAGGCTTCCTTCACAATTTGATACTGAATTATTGCCAGTTGTCTCATTTGATGTGACATTGTTTGACATTGTTTATGCAGGTGTAGTTTTGGGCAATGTCATGCAGATACATGTTTTCTGAAGCATTACTTCTGTTTGGGTAGTATGTGTCAATTAAATTGTTTTTTAAAATGTCCTGGCTATTGGGATCATTTGTGGCTATGTTTTCTATCTCTTGGTAGGATTTTAGAACTCTTTTTCGGGATGAAGCTGAACGAAGGTTTAGCCAGACAATGTGTTCAGATTTTCCATATAATGCTGTACCTGGTAAACAGTCTGCAGCTTTGTCGCACCCACATTCTCTCTGGGAGAGCAATTTTATCCTGACGCTGAACCATTTTTGTGAGAGTGTTTTGTCAGATGATATGAGGTGTGTTAGCTCTGTTTTCTCAGCTGTGTCATATATTGCAACTGCAGTGGAATTGTCTGCAATATATTGTATGTCTATGTTTGCATTTCAGAAGAGGTCAATGATTGCATTGTAATCATTGATTTACTTGGATGCTTTGTTACATTTAGTGCTGTATGTGTTTTTAGGGGATTTGCCTTTTACGCTGTGGCTAACAGAAGTCATCGAACTATTTAGTCCTTTTGTGCAATCTGGTGTAGGGGAGCCAAAGCGAAATTTGGTATGATATGGCATTTATAACGTGCTTAAACACAAGTGTTTCAAGGCACGACCAGGCAAGGAAGGGGGAAACAGGGGGAAGACAGGGACAATGATCTTACTAGGTCAGGTGACATTGAGATCATGCAAGTGCAGGAGAGGGGGAAGGGGAAATGTGTGGGAGGAAGGGGAGGGGGGCAGTGCAGTACATGGGATCGACAGTAAAAATACATAAAATAAATAAAAGCATTAAGTAAAAAGTGTGGCCAGCTGGTGGCAAGTGCAAGAGTAAGTGCAGACATCAGGTGTCAAGTGCTGGTGGGGGACTGTAGGGATACAGAATACAGTCTCCAAGTGTGGAGGTTGCCAGGGAGGCAGTGCAGGGGAGTAACTGGCATGGGAGGGGACCTGGGCCCGAGATCAGCGGGTAGCCACGTCACCAGTGCAGTTTCAGTATTTCCCTTTGTTTTTATATCTACATTGGCAGTATTTGCCACACTTATGTTTTTGGAAGTGTGAGATATGTGTATGTAGGTCACTATCTTTGGTTTCTGAAGGGATGTCACAGGTAATTTATTTTTCAATAAACTGTAAACCAGTGGTGTTACTATCAAGGGAAAATTTAGGAGCCTGCTTTATCCACAAAAGCATGTGGCTGTCTGGTGTTCCTCTGGATTGATATTCTTTTCGCCAAAAGAAGTGTTGCACTTTTTCGAGCGGAGGAGTAGTTTTATTCCAGATAAAGTGCAGCATAGCAATGAAGTGATGGTGAAAGTATATTGATAAATTGACATGGTCAAGAGAGCAGACATCTCATGGTGTCTTTATTTTGGTTTGCAGTGTGTAAGAAGTCATGCAAGTCATAAAGTCAGAAGCAGTTGGGTATCAGACATGTTTAAAAAGTTAGACCCTGTTTCTAATGTGTCTGCAACTCCATCAAATAGAGCTGCTAGTTTGCTTTCAAAGGGGAGGTGGAAATGTATTCAACATTTTGTCTGAATTTGAGGTCTTCAGAATACATTCTTAAAGAGAGATATTCTGATGCAGTGATTTTTGTTGACCTTAAATCATATCTTCCCCCTTTTCCTATAGGAAAGAGTAAAGGAGAAAAACATGCTTCTACACTTTTTACCCGTATGCTCATAGGGGATCCTTTGGCTTGATGCATTTGATATGTTTCTAAAGCATCGTCAATGGTGTCTTTGGAGTGTAGTGGGTGAATTGTATACTGATCTAAAATGTTGGCTGCAGTAACAGGATTACCATGTTCAAATTGGCCAGTTGCTAGTAAATCTCCAATTATTTGGGTGGGTTCTCTTAAGATTTCCTCTATCTTGAAATCTTTGTAGCATTGTTTTCTTTCAGATATTGTAGGCTTGTCTAACTTTGTTTAAGTCGACTAGTTGTTGACCCATTTTTTTGTCTGTACACCATTAACTACTACAATGAAAGATTGATCTATTGGTGCCGTATTCATAGAGTTCCTACATTTTCTTTGAGAACTAATGGCAAATAAACTATTTTCCGGTGGATGCCCTTTAGTTACTTGGATGGAGATAATTTGGCTGATTTCGGTTGAAGGCATATTATAGCTTGAAATGTGTGCACTGTTTGTATTATAATGCTTGTGTTTAGTTAATCACAACTAAATTCAACGGGTTAGCAATCCTGTCTCAATCCATTCACGGTTATAACACAAAGGAGACAGAATATATTTATTCAATTTATTCCTCAATCTCAGTTCCCTACAAATTACTTGCTGTCCCTACAGAAAATCTTAAAATCCCTCAATTAGATGTTTCTCGCCCTGGTAGTGCACTGATGTATCGCCTATCAAGGTTAGGGGATAGAAGAGGAATCTCGCCCTGTCCTCTCTCACTACTTTACTAATCCACTAAAACTAGGTGCACACTACTACTGGAAGTCAATCTGACTGTTTTTTTAATACTTTTGTTTCCATTTCGTGTGGCTTATCTTGATGCTGAAAAAGCAATACCATATGAATAGTAGTTTTATTCAATATGTGTCTCAATGTCGAATCATATTGCTAAGAGATAAAAATAACGATGTAATTTGTACAGGCCCAATTTTGTTCTCTATGGTTAGAGGGGATTAGATCATCAATCCAATCCACTCCTTGTCTACCGGTTTCAGCGGAATCGGGCCCACTCTCCGCTTTCTTCAGGACAATCCCTCTGGCAGCTATTAGCACACAGAAAATATTTTTGATAAAAAAGACAATCTTCTCAGTTGTTGCTTGTGCTACGTCTTTCACTGTGGGGAGGGCGTCTCAAATTTGGGTGTGGGACATCACAATTTTCCTTCTTCCCATCACTAAATGGGAATATATACAAAAGGGGGACTATCAGTACTATACATGTCTAAAAGTAATTGTGTTGAAGTTGACACAAAAAGGAAGGCTTACATCTCAAGATGTCTAATCAGTGGCAGTGTGTCATTCCTATTGTGTCATCCGGTCTATATCAATCTTTTTTCCTCTCCCAGGGGTGGTATTCTTGTCTTTAAATGTCTGTGTCCCAATCTTGGCTGGATGTAGAGCCTGATCTGATGTTTAGGGAGCCGGTGCTGTTTCAACAGAATACAATGCCCTGTGTCCACTTTTTAACACCAAGTCGAAAAGATGGGAACATTATGTATCAGTCCAAATTTACAAAGCCCTTGATGTATAAGGCAGCACGTGTGACTCACACTGACAAATCAACATTCTCGATATTTTAGACTGTAATAAATGACAAGTACCCATGGCGTAATACCGCTGTATGGCCTTCAGGTGATTTGTATCAATATTAGTTCATGCGTTATCAATTTGATTAGTTTGCCGCCATATGTGGTTTGTTAGCCTGACACATACTGGAGTGGTCATTCATGCCGTTCCCTAATGCATCCTGCCCTTTATAGAGGTCAAATGCATGTTGTATTGCTCACTTACGCTCCCTCCTAATGCGTTTTGCACTTTACTGAATTAAAATACACATTGTTATGTCTGGAATGCGTACGCCGATATTCACGGCTGGCGCTATACCTGAATGTGCATTCGATTTCATAGGACCTCACTGTTCGTGTTATAAGCGCCAGGATGTTCAGAACTTCGGGCGACACGAAATTAATCATCATTCGACTGTGCTCTTATCTCTGTTTTCTTTGTTTTTATGTCGATGCACATATCGCGGCTAGTGTCTGCTTCGATCGGTGTAACCTCCGCCATCTTTGTTTGTTTAGGCACATGGCGTGTCTTAGTCAAAGCAGTATGGTCCCCTTTTTGTGATTATTATTATTACTAATATTTGAGTCTTTCTACCACATTCAGTATATTTATGATCTGATTTAGGGTATGTTACATGTACATTATTGATGGAATTTAGTATACATGTTATGGTGCCGGTGCTGGAATACACTCTTGCTTAGGTACGAGCTAGTAAGGTGCTGGCTCTATATTATGGCCGACAGGTAATTACACCCTGATACGTACTGAGGCTCTAGAGTTATAGGTGAGCTAAACAAGTCAGCCCTGTTGATTAGACTCACTGTGTACGTATAGTGTAATATATACGTGAAGAGTGTGTCACAGCCAGGTAGGTTGTGCAAGGGTATGTTAGTAATTTCCTTTGCATAGTAAGTTTCATGTATTATGGAGTATCTATTACTACACCTAGGTTCTCTAGAGAAGGTTATGGGCTGGAATAAATCAACCCTTTCCATCGAGTCGCTGTGAGCATGTGCTTCTTAGTTCCAAAGGGGTACTGCAGTGATGTTCACTTATGCACCATGACTCTATATACATCTTGATAAGCCACACGAAATGGAAGCAATAGTATTAAAAAACAGTCAGATTGACTTCCAGTTGTAGTGTATTATAATGCTCTCATCCAAATTAAGTTGTTGCAGAGCTTTTCGAAGTGTGGATATGTCTTAGTTATTATTGATAGCACGTGATGGCATTGGGTTATTGTCAAGCTTTGTGTTGCAGTACGTGCAAACTATTGACAGGTCAGTTATTTTGTATTTAGTTTCTGCTGCTACACATAAGGTTAATTGGAACCATTGGGATTCCTCGACTACTATGTGTGTGCTGTTTTTATAAAAAGTTATGCAACAACAGACATATACTGTGTCTGATATTTCAGCAGATGTGTTTTGAAACTTAGCTATTTCTTTTTTATATGTGCTTGTTAAGACATCAGTGTTTATGAGGTTTTTGGTAATGTTTTCTGAAGTTACAGAATTTTTCTAAATCAACTTCATTTCCAAAGTATTTACTTTGCATGTGTTCTATTTCTTGAAGCAGTTGTTTGGCTGTTCCATGCAGGACAATATTATTTAAATGTTGCAGTTCTAGAGCAGGACTTTTTAGACGATGCACAAGATTCCGTAAAGCAAAATCATCTATTAATAACATATTGATGTGGTGGAAGTTGCTTCCGTACACAGTCCCCGAACTGCAGGCTAATGAATGTCCTTGCAGATCCGCGTGGCTGAGCACTGGAGAGGAGTCCATGGTTTGTAAAGTTTTCATTCTACTTTTGTCTTTTAGTTTCACATAGTGATTGTGGAATTGTTGTAAAGATTTAAAGGATTGTTGGCATATGGTATACATTGAGCTGCATGTTCATTTGAGCACTTGACGTTTTGTTTCAATGAAAGGAGCATTTGGTTAAAAATGTGTTGGGGAATTTTTTCTATAAGGGTTTATTTTGCCATAATTGTGTCTACGATTTCATACCCGCAACCATTATTGTCTATGACTATTATTTTTGAAATATGGTTATGTGCTGCTTGTGTGAATCCATTCACCATCACAGAAGTTTAAACAAGAGTCTATATTGACACTGCACATATTTAGAAGTAGTTTTTGTAATGAATTCATTAACTTAGTTAGTGGTTGTATTCTGTTGAAAATCAATATAAACAATGTTCTCTTTAGTAGAAAAGCCCTGTCAATTAGAGCTTTGATTAGTTTTCTGTGTTAGTTCTTAAAGGTAGATCATGACTTTTCAACTGTTTTTATAAGATTGTGAAGAAATCTACGGTGGAATTCATTTTGCAACATACATTTTTTGGATTGCTTTAAAGTGACTATGTCAACACTGGTAGATTGAGTGTTAGGTTTGTTAGTAAGTCTGCTTTGTATATATGTTTTTTTTTACTTTTAGTTTTTGCGAGGGGGCCTTATCTTGTTTAGTCTTGGCTGGTTTAGTTTTGTAGAGTGAGGTTACTGGCTCTTTTGTTTTAATGTTTTCTATGCATTGTTTTAGAGGTGGATGTCTGTATGGTTTGGTTATATTCATATCTGCTCCTTTCATTTCTATGGAGTTGCTTTTTAGGAGGCATTTTTGTTGTGTCTGTTGGGAAAAGAGAAAGTTTGGGTTTGAAGGTTGTGCAATGTATATGCATGTATTGTGAATAGGTATGTGGGTGTGATTGGTGAGCTTAATAGTGTGCTGTTTGATTTTGAGGTGGCATATGAGGTGTGGTTGCAAGGTTGTGAGAGTAAGTGTTTGTGGAGGTGTGATGGCGTTGGGTAAGTGAGTAAGGGAGTGGTGGTGTGATTGAATCAGTAGGGACATTGTGCTGTTTTTAGGAAAACAGTAGGTGTTGCAATGGTGGTGTTTAGATGGGAATAGGAATAGTGTGAATGGTGCAGTGTAATGCGTTAAAGTGAAAGTTATGTTGGTTCGATTAGAGTAGTCTGGGGTAGTATATAATGGAACTCTGCTGTTGTAATTACATACATACATTAACATACTTACTTTGTAGGATGTGAAGGGTATTCTTTTTTTGGTCCTTGTCTTCAGTAATATGCTTCTTTCCTGTAATTGTAAAATAATGTTAGTGGGGATATGTGGTAATGGTGAAGTACCTTTAGTAAGCAGGTCTGTTATTTATGAAGATAGGAGGGTTTTTTGGGGAAGAAAACTGTTAATGAAATTGAAGCACATTTAAAAAATGTTTGTTTTTAGGAGCATTCTCATGAAAGTTAAGAAATGTGTATGTGCATTTATAGAAGCTCTGTGTTTAACATTTTTGTAAACGAGAAGAACAGTTGATGGAAAAGATTTTTAGTACGCGTTTGAATGGCAGTTGGTGTATGGAAGTTTAATATGTTAGGAGTATACTTGCCAACATGTTGCATTCTAATCTGTACGTGCCTAGATTTTTTGTTTGCTTTCTGGGATTTGTAATTCCACTTTTCACATTATACAAATTGGATTAAGAGTCGAGAAAATAGAGATTGTAGAGAAAAAATCAGGACTGAATAAGCACCTACAGGTTGGAATGGGTGGTGTTAGAATGTATGCATGTACTGTCAACATATTAAACTGCCACTTAAAAATGGTCAACAAATCTATTCTATTTGCTGATCCTTTCTTTTGTGGAAAGTGACACACAGTGCTGCTGTAAATGCAGATATGCTTTTTTTTTTTAACTTTCATGACATTGCTCTTAAAAAGTGTATTTTTTAAACGCAGAGCATTGTAATTATTTGCTGCTTATGAGAGCAGGTGCTGAATGCTGCAATGCATGGCTTTTTCTAGACTGGTTACAAAAGATGATAAGCTTATTGAGACTCTTATTAAAGGGTAAGTAGCAGTAACATTCTTTATATACATGCATTTGTTAAAGCGTTAAAGAACATATTTTTATGCATAAGCATACCTGTATTATGTCTTGTTAGATGCAGATCTTGTTGAATTTGGAAAAAGAAATCTTGGACAGATTTAGAGTAGTTTTTGATGCAGATGCCTTTGATTAACAGGAGATATGTACTCTCAGAGTTGCAGTGTACATCTGAAGTGTTGAACAGAAATGACAGGCTTAGAGATTTTTGATGTGATTAGTGGATGGATGTGTAACTCTTCGAAAGCAGCCAATGAGGGAGTGTTGATAATATGGAAGTAGAAAGGGTAGAGGGCTGTCCCTGTGTTACAAGGTCTGCAGACACTGTGGTAGGCTGCTGCGGACAGCAAGTGCCATATCAGGGTCTTTTGAGGATGCCTGGCATGGAAACAGGACTGTGGCGATCATCCAATTCGTTTTTATGGGTGTGGTGTACAGGAAGAGAGGGTGGGTGGAGTTGTGTTTGCAGGAGTTATGAGAGCAGTGAAAATGGTTATGGCTATGTGTTTGAGAAAGCAGAGTGTGTGGATTTTGGGGGACTCTTCAATTCAGTCATTGAAGGTGTATGCCGAAAATCATGGCATTTTTGGAGGTATTGGAACGTTTTGTGGCATGTAGTCTGTGGCTTAAACTGGGTAAGCTTGTTTTCAAATTGTGAGAGTACGACTCACTTTAAATGTCCAGACATTGTAATTGTGCATTGTGGAGGGGGCAGTTTGTGGTATGTGACTCTAGTGTATTTGCAGTTGCCCTGAAAGATTTCACTAAAAGCCTATTGCAACTCTTTCCTGCTGCCAAGATTATATTTTCTGAAATAAATCAGAGGCAGACATGGAGCTGTCCAATAAACCTCTTCAGTCATCAAATGGAAGAATCAAGGCAGTTTTTCAATAAAGCAGTATCTGCGTTTTTCTATGTTGCCTGATTGTTATCTTTTCAGAATGGCAATATAACGTTTGATAGTGTGAATTTGTTTTGTGAAGTTTGAGTTCATTTCATAGATGTCATAAATGCAATGTTCCTTTAAAATGTTAGGAATGCATCAAAAATGTTCCTGTAAGAAAATTGTAGAGTGTACAGAACTACTGTAAATAAATGCAAAAAAAGGAAAAAAAAGGTTTTGTGAACTAGTCCCCAAAAAAGGATTTTTCAGAGCAACCACTAAAGAACAAATAACTACACTCCCACCTACCCCTTTGATTGGCAGTGACTTCCACAGATGCAGTGGTAGTCTGCGGATGGCATGTGCCACATACGGGACTTTTAAGGATGCATATCATGGAAAGGGGACTTCAGAGACTGCAGACAGTCATGGGTGTCTGCAGACATTGTGGGAATCAACCATTCAGGTCCCCTGGGTGTGGTGTACAGGAAGAGAGGGTAGCAGGAGTTTTGTTAGTAGGTGTTGTGAGAGCACTGACAATAGCTATGGCTATATGTTTGAGAAGGCAGACTGTGTAGCTGTTGTTTAATGGTTGAAGACCTATGCAGAGCAGTACAAATTGGTGAAACATCTTGGATTCCATGAATTTGAAGTGTTATAGTATTGAGTGCGAGGGATGAAGTGAGTGAACCTGCTCCCATTTTGTGTAAATGTTGTTCATTTGAAACATCCGGACATTACTATTCTTCATAGTGGAGGAAACAGTTTGGGTTATGTGACTGGAATTCCATTGCAGTTTGCAATGAAGGAGACATTGGGAAAGTTGAAGTAAATGTTCCCAAATCCAAAAATATTGTTTTCTTGCATTGCTCAGAGACAGATGTGGATGCGTCACTATAGCTGTGTGTGCTTTTCTGCAAGATATTGGCATGACATCTTTTAATAATGAGAACATTACATTTTGATATTGCCAACATTTTATTCGGAGAGATGAAGAAAGGGACTGCCTCTGGTCAGGACAAAGAATGATATGCAGGGACATTTCTTCTCTGTGAAAGGGACAGTGAGCTAAAGACTTGGTAGAATTTCACCCAGGGGTTATTAACCCAAGAACAGGTCATTGGGCTGTGTTCATGCTGGTGGAGAGATTCCCAGACCCCCTTGTTTTGCATAAATTAACTTTGGGTCTCACCCTAAGTTACCTGGGCGATCCAGATGTGGACCCTGTGCTCCCTGTTCTTAGAGAGGCAAACCTTACCCCACGGATGATGCCCAACAAGGCTGAAACACGTATATGGGGTTGCTGTTGGTACTCTTGTTCAGAGGAAAATTGCCTAGTATTTCGGTGCTGGACTGCCCCTGTGCAGGACAAAGACTGATATGCAGGGACATTTCTTCTCTGTGAAAGGGACAGTGAGCTAAAGACTTGGTAGAGTCTCTCCCAGGGGTTCTTCACCCAAGAACAGGTCATTGGGCTGTGTTCATGTTGGTAGAGAGATTCCCAGACCCCCCATTGTTTAACATCTAAGGCATGTTTTAGTAAGAAGCTAGTGTTGATGAGAAGAGTTTGCAGGCCTATATTAGGTCTGGTCCTTAGTTTTGGGGCATTCTTACCCACAGAAGCAATTATAGAATGGCTGATTATGGCCCAACTGGCCTCACTCACTACAACAGTATGTTCCTGTGTTGTTGTACCAATAGTTCATTTGGCATTCATAATCATATTATCTTGGTATTGGATGTCTGTCTTTCCAGGACTCTAATTGAGCCACGGAATAGTGCACAGCATGTATCCCATCCATAATCAAACCCAGTCCTGACCATCAGCTCCAATATCACCCCACAACTAGCTGAAGGTACCAGTTTGGTTGCTGCCTCCTTAAGTAACATTCAAGAATAGCAGCTCAGCGAGTACAATGGCCTACTACATCCCCCGACATGGCCCGTATTTCTGACTTTGCTTTTGCATCCGCAATCAATATTAGTGCATTCAGTGCACTCATCCCTGGAATTTACTGTGATTATAGCTGACCCAGTACACCAGGCACAATGGAGCGCAACGGTCCACCATAGACCAGCTGGTCCCTCTCGCACCAGCGCTCTTGCGCCGGTTTTGCAAATAAATTCCCATAATTAACTACATTAAAGCAGGGATTTATAGTTCAAGTGTTTGCTGTGCTGTGTCTTTCTAAATCAACACGGTGGGTGTGCAGTTTAACTGAGACAGACTACCCAGTTCAGACGGTATCTAGTCAATTCATCTAAACCCATTCCATCTAATACCATTCCATTGAAATGTTTCCATCTAAAAAATGTCCATCTAATGAATGTTTTTGGGGATAAAGGGTTAATTTTTGTTCAGGTGTATTTTAAAGGGTAAACAACAGGGGTTTGCAGGGGGCGCCCCCCCCAAAAAAAAAATGAGAAAAAAATGCATTAGATGGACATTTTTTAGATGGAAACATTTTGAGGGAATTACATTAGATTCAATGGTTTTAGATGAAATGACCGCTCAGACACACTCAGCAACAAGTAATAACAAGCATTCTTAAATTGTTTTTACATTATTTTTTCTATCATAGCACTCTGATGCTCAGAAGGTAATTGTCTACAGTGTCTGTATGGCATGTGAAGCTGCATTTGGGATCCTCTGCCCCAAAAGGAGTATGGGGTGGAGCATGTCAACCTACTTTTACCTGATAAAGGTATCACCTTCCTCAGAGCAGTGGGGTGGTTAGATTTGGTGTGGTGCCTCATGGAAGTTGTCCCAAAGGAATTCAAACCAGGTTTCCCGCGACTGAGTACAACACTCAATGCATCAAACCTTGCTTGCACGAGCCTTCGGGACATTGCAAATGGTTGTAAACATTTACCACACCCAGGACTCACTCCGAGCACTGGAAATAGGAACTTCCTTCACCTCATCCTCTTCTTCCTCTTGATCCTCATCTGTATCTCTGTGCCTATTGCCCTGTCCAGGCCACAGGATGGTGCTGGTGGTCATGGGAGTGGTTTTGGAGAATAAGTGGCCATAGCAGATGCCATGATGGTCTCCACAAAATAGATCGACAAATCACCAAAGCAGGAACTCAGAAACTGCAAGCAGGTGCTCTCTCCTGGATAGCCAGATTGAGAATGAGGAAAAGTATAGTTGGTACCCATCTGAGGAACTGTCTGCAGATAGTTGTGCTGTCCACAGACAAACGAGTCCAACATAATCCTTGGGGAAAGTTTCTGCTTGAAACGCCATAGATTGGCTGAATATCCAGTTCAAAACTGTCAGCATACAAAAAAACAGTTTGCGGACACCCCAGTCAAGCCGCATGACTGCAGTCACATGATGCTGTCCATGCCCATGACTGCCTTCCGCTGTAATCACAGGGTGCATGGGCTGGATTTCTGCAAGGCTAGCCGATCGTGGGAGAACTGCTGTTGCTGTCGTCACCCTCTGGTGGAATATGAGAAGGTGTAGAAGGTGTGCCTGGTACAGGTGGCAGACCACACAATGCCATGACATGCTCCTCCATGGCAGCAAGCATGTGGGTTTGAAAGGTTTGGTTATGCAGGATGATGGTCCGGAGGTCCCCATGCAACACCTCATGTGTAGCACAGAGTTCTGCCTGCATGGCCTTACGTACCCTGAGGGGCCTGTGCCTCAGCAGATATGGCTGTGCACATAGCCCCCAGTTCTGCCCGTCAGTCCCTGTTGGTGGCCAACATAACCTGCCTGTGTGAGCGGCACCTGGACGGCGTTGCCTGCTGCTGGAGCTCCACCTGCCATTCAGGGGGGAGAACGGAAGTGGCCACCCTTTCCACGGCCTGAGCCATCATCTTACATGATGCCCCCTGTTGTTGTGCAATTGTATAAATGGACTTCTCCCACACAGTATTGCCCGGTGGTGCATGGCCACCGCATTGCTGGACACAACACCTGTCGGACCCAGGAGACGTGCACCTTGCTGTGCTGGCACTGCCTGTGGCTGCAGGACTGAATTCCTCCTTTGATCTGCTGCCCCAGGAACAGGAGCAAATAGTGTGGAGTGTGACCCTGCATCCGTAACCGCTACAGGCAGACATTCTAACACTGAATGGGCCATTGTGGGGTCTACCCTAGGTGCAGGTGCGCTGGATAGAACAGCATCCCAGCCAGAAACACTCAGCTGCAATGGGACATATGTGTCAATGTCTGATTCAGCACCTGAGCCATAGAGATCCTCAGAGGTGTACTCAGAGACACCTGTGGACAGGACGGTCTGTAGAAGCAATGGATTCTCGTGTGGCGCCATGCCACGTCCTCCACTGGTGCTTGGTTGGGGCTCTGAGTACTCCTGCCACTGTGCCATCTCCTCCTCCTCCACAGCTTCCTGTCCCTCATCACCTGCACAAAATGAAAAAGAAGTCACGAACACAGACGTGAACAGCATAGCGCACACACATAGGCATCACAATGTTGACATCCAATACATTAATCGGACATGTCACACATGACACAATCTCAGCCATGCATGCAGTGGCAATGAAGTGGAAGGGGTTCCTGAAAGCAGACACTGATTAGTCTAAAATGGAAAAGCAACACATGTGCTGCATGGTTCATAGCACCTGCATCAAACACAAGCCTGTGAGTGGCATGGATCATCCACAAACATGACAGATTCCAGCACACAGATGGCATGTAGCATAGCCATGGCAGAATTGACAAGGGCACCCAGATGGGAGTTAATCACTATTGTCCCCCATCCATGTAAAATGCATTTCATCAAACAGAACATGCAAAAGAGTGTGACAAAACACACATGTGTCACAAGATGCAACAACGTAAGTGTGTTCAAATACAGTGATGAGAGACACATGGATACATCAATGTTAGGTCACTTTGACATGACACAAGTCATTTGGCATGTTGAAGGTTCAAACAGGGCTCAGAAGTGAATAGGTGCAGTATATGTGTAGGTCTTCAGCATTCAATAAAGAAACAAAAAACATAATTACAATGTTGTGTCATGATGGCAGTTTAAGGGCAAGTGCGGTCATCATGTGCAAAGTGTTTGCAGTGATTAGTAGGGATACAGTGAACCCCAAACCCAAGGGCGGGGAATGGCTTGGAGGCACTACATGAGTCACATATGGCAGTAATGACTACATAGCCTGACCTGGCAATCGATCACAACACATCACCCAATCAACATAAACATGGTCTGGACACACATGCATGGACACTCACCGGACATTGTCTCAAGATCTGGGAGGTCTCCCACACCTTAGATCCGATCCTCTGCGATGAACTCTCCAGTGGTTGCCTCATGTTCTGTGAGTTCATCCTTCTCTGGTGGTGACCCACTGCCAGACAGCAGAGTAGAGGCGTAATTAGAAGCCTGATTGTTTTTAGCTTGGCATTTGAGGTCATTCCAACACTTTGAGCAATCATCAGCTGTGCGCTTCAGAAATCCCAAGGAACTAATGTGGAACGCGATGCACTGCCAGCGGGCCCTACGCTGAGCAGGCATAGTTTTGCACCCTGCTGTCACCAGCATGTTGCGGCAGAGATCCGACATGTAGCCCACAAGTGCGGCCATTTCCACATAATTGAAACTCTGCTTCCTTGGGGTGCCAGATGTCCGAGCCGCGGCTGGGGTCCCAGCTTGTTCCACAACAGCACACTTCTTCCTCTTGAGAGGTAGTGCGGACCCTGAGTGGCTTACGCCGCTCCGGTCTGTAGGGGCTGAAGTGCAGGTGGACTTCCCACTGGAAGCAGGCAGTGGCATGATGACCAAAGGTCTCACTGCAGGCATTGGCTGCTGAGTGCTGTTGCCAGCACCAAGCGCCACAACTGCCTAAGTGTGAGGGGCCAGGACCAACACTGTCCCGGCTGGGTGACTCACCACCGGGGTGGTGTCAGCTGCAACTGCCCCTGCAGCCTCCACAACCTGGCTGCTTGGGGCAGCAGATGACATTGCTGCCCCAAATCCACATGGCCTGGTGACAGCAACTTTCACTGCCACACGTGGCTTGGACTTTGTGACACGGAAGTCAGCCTGTGAGTCATCCCGTGCCTGTTCTGTGGCCAAGCTGGGCTAGCAGATCCTGAGCTGGGATGGTGTCAGCTGCATCTCCCTGACCCACTGGGAGAGAGGGGCTAGCTTTCCCTGAATGGTCCTGGACACGCTGCCCTCTTGGGCCACCCTGCCCACATCACCCACCGCTGCCACCTTGGCCACCCGGGTCATCCTGGCCACGTCCCCTACCACAGACACCTCTTGGAGGTCACCCAGCTTTGCCTCCCTTACCACTTGGTCGCCTCCCAACCATGGCACTGATGTACGTGTGCGAATGGGAGGTGCAGAAAACAATTGTCCTGGGCAATTGGAGTCAAGGGGGCAGGGTACTAGATGGAATAGGTACCCCTGTGCTCCTGCAAGGCTGTCTGTGACCCCTGAGGAAAAATGATTGCTCACGCAATGTTCAGGCACCCCTAAAACAAAAACAAACGTGCACACAACCCCTTGGTAGCCTACGTGCATGGAATTAAGGTCCTGCAGTACGCTGTGGCACCCAGAAACACAAAAAATAGATACGTGTGGAACATGCAGGCTACCATGACCTCGTGAATGGGGTACGCGACACACGGGGGCAACCACAGTGGGAATAATATGTGCGTGAATCACTGTCTGCCTGGAAAAAGTATGCAAAAACATGCATGTATGCGTGTTGGCAACTCCCCCGCCAAAACAAGAAGTAAGCTCTGCCGCAGTAAACGAAAAGTACGCACTGCAACTGTTGTGAAGTAATCGTGTGTGAACCCACAAGAAGTGCAAGAATGACACACTCGCTCGCCACAATAAGAACATACAGTAAAATGGCGACCTACGTGGACATTTAACGCATGCGGAAAGCAATGCCTACGTGCGTCACGTTACATCACATCACTTACGTGCTTACGCGCTAAGGGCCGAACCCCCGGCAGACAGGCAGAGGGCACTATCAGCTTCACTGCAATTGAAGTTGGCATCCTGGTGGAGGAAGTCCTGGGGCATTATGATGCCCTCTTCTCACCAACATCGCGCCTCGACAAGGAAGGACGGAGGAGGATCTGGTTGGACATTGTGGATGCCATGAATGCGGAGGGGGTGGCATCCCGCAACTACCAACATGTCCTGAAGCGCTAGGTGGACTTCAGATCCAGGACCCACAGCAAGGCCCGGCACTTCATAGCAGTTCATGGAGAGGTGGGGTGCCGGGACCAGTTGTCCAACATCCAAATGCGGGTCCTGGAGTGCACACGCCCAGTGCTTCACCACCAGGTCCTCGAGCTGCCGACCCATCTGGAGGCGAGTGGTAAGTGTCCATGTTTTCTTGTCCAGTGTAATGCATGTTGAGGTGTGGCAGGAGTGTGCACCTTGGCCTCATGTCTAGCATGCCCCGTGTATGTATGTCTGTGTGCAGGGCCATGACAGTGCTGCATGTGAGTCCACTGAAGCCTGTTCCACGTCAACGGTGTCTGTGTTGCAATGCATGATGTGCACCAGCATGTGACGATACACCGTCATGGTCATGCATGGTGTACATGTGTGTGTGTCTGAGTAGTGTGTGTGTGTGTGAATGGGAAATGCCATGGATGCATGACACATGACCATAACGATGTGTGAATTCACTAATGCAACCTAGTTGTCCATGAATCCACTGTGTCAGGAGGTATACATGGCCAGATGCATGACTGTATGGTGGTGTGTGTGTGCATGTGATCAGCATTTCCCACGATGCATGTGATGTTCAACCTCCAATCAGATGTTCCAACAGTGCCTTGGACATGGATGCACATGTCTGTTGCTTGTGCCATGCCTGTTTCTGCATGTGTGTTGCTTGCACTGACCCATGTGTTATGGAGGGTGATGATGGCAGTGACATTTGACAGTGCCACTCATGTGCAATTGATTTGTGTCTACCGGACTATTGTTCAGTACCCTTATGCTTGTGTTCAATCTCTCCCTATCTACAGCGGCGACTGAGGAAGAGGACAGAGACGGTGCTGTGGAGCAGAGCAGCGGTGATGGCTCCACCAGGCTGATACGCATGGCCCGGCCACGCTCCTGGGACATGTCATCTTCCACGAGCGAGGGGACTGGTGCCGCATCCAATGCTGGGCCTGCCGAGAGGATGCCCAAGAGTCGGGGGTTAGAAGTAGGCTCCTAGGCAGCAGTACGGGCAGATGGGCCCCCACAGGGGCTGTCTAGAGCAGAAGATGGTGTCGAGCCATCCAGGTTGATTTGTGGGTGAGGAGAAGGAGGAGGCTGCATTATACCCACACATGGGGCCTGATGGGGTCATTCCACTGGTGCAAGTAGTGCAGTCCAGGGGCAGGGGCAGGGGGAAGCACAGGTCACCACAGAGGGGCCTGTGCCTAATCCTGTCTCTGATACTGAGACTGCATCACCATGCACCGGCAGGGATGCCCAATCCCAGGCCCGTCTGCAGGTAGGGGGAGGTCCACATCATCTGACACTCCTCTACCTGCGGACGTGGCGATCCGTGACAGGGTTGAGCCTGTCCTAATAGGTATCACGTTTTGCACACGTGCGATTCATGATGATGAGCGTGCGTCCTGGGTGGAACACACACGTCATCATGCACAGGTGTGTGCCAACATGAACTGGTTAGGAGGGTTCATTGTCAGGGTTTCCACCATGTGATGGGTGCTATTGGGACCCTCTCCTCCTCTTTACAAACTATGCGCCAGTCATACTCCATGCCGTCTTCCGGCCCACACGCCACCAGGGCCCACTGTGGACCTGCCCAAGCCACCATGGCCAGGCTGGTGGAGATACCATCCCTGCCGCAGTCGGGAGTCGGAGGTCCAGCAGAGGTGGTCACCCAAGCAACTGGATCCTGGCAACAGAGGTGGTGCAGGCACCATCAAGCAGGGCACATGCATGACGGCCCTGGGTGTTGCCATCTTCTCGGAGGCAGTCGTGGTGGCACAGGCAGGTGGCATCAAGGCGGCAGCAGGCTCAACCTGGGAGGCGTCATGACTCGGCACTGACTACATCACGGGGCAGGCATCGGCCAAAGGGCAGGAGGACCCTGGACAAAGTGCGTCTCCCGTGTGGCAGTGTTTGGGCCAGCATCTAGGTGCAGAGCGGCAGCAGGCAGAGAGGGCACGGCTCACCATGGTCAGGGGTGAGAACTCCATGCGGCGAGCCTTTAGGTGGGCAGAGTTCCTCGTGGAGGCTCGCAGGGAGCTGGAGGAGAGCATGGTGGCATCCCTGCGACACCTCGAGGATAGAGAGTGCAGTCCCGCCTCCGAGCCATAGACTGAGAGTTCAATGATGCCCTGGGCAACACTCTCGGAAGGAAGGTCAGCCGTAGGACTAGCCCGCCGCCATTGTATATAGTTTATTAGGCTTAGGTTTCCTTTCATTTTATTTTTATTTTGGAGTCGATGGGCATTGCTCCACTTTTGTACATAGTTGTATTTTTGTAGGGTTTTTACTAGGTTTCATTTGGTTTTGGGATCATGGACCCTAAGTACTTTCACCCCCACGATGGACTGGTTTATTTCTTTTTACCCTTTGGATTCAGATTTTTTTGTTCTGGACATGGACCACTTGGAGGATTTGGTATTTTTTTGGGATATCACTTTTTTGGGGATTTTGCATTTCAGTTATGTTCATATTTTTTTCTTTTTCCTTGGCATGGTTGCTTTTCGTTTGGTTCATTTACATTTTTTAATACCTTTTCATTTGTTCAGATATTTCTGTTGTCTGCGCTCATTTGTTTGGTGCATGTGTCAGTCATCATTGCCTCAGTCATGCTTTGCTGTTGTGTGGCCATGTGGGCCATGTCCCATATCAATTTCGCCCCTCTGGGTTCCCTGATGTCCTTCTTTTCTCATGTCCAGTGTTATGTTAATGACACACTGCTTTCCTTAAACTGCCCTCAATTAATTTCTTCTCCTCATGTTTTATCCCTGATTGTTTGACTGCCATTCAGACATTGGGTGCTGCTAACAATATCTGTCTCAATACCAGTAATAGTATTTTGAAAATAGGTACTTCCTGTTTTTTGTTTACAGGGGGTCGACACAATTGGATAGGAGACTATGACCTCTGCCTTAATACCAGTAAGACTGAGATTCTACTCATCGGCACACCCACTCCCTCCTTCCCTGCAGCTCTTTGGTCGGCCTCTCTTGGCCCTCTTCCTGCTCCTACCTGCAAGGCAAAAAACCTCGGGGTCATCTTCGACTCCACACTCTCATTCTCTCCTCATATATCTGACGTCTCTAAGAAATCACACTACCAGCTGCACCTCCTCAGAGGTATTCTTCCCTTCCTCTCCTTCCCCCAGAAGCTCACTGTCTCCCGAGCCCTGGTTCTCTCGAAGCTGGACTACTGCAACAGCCTCTATCTTAATCTGCTTGCCTCCACTCTCCGCAACTCATCCAGAACAGAACTGCGAGACTTGTCCTTGGCCTCAAGCCCAGGGACCGTATCTCTCCAGGACTAAAATCTCTACACTGGCTCCCAGTAGCTGCGAGGATAAAGTTCAAAACCCTCTGCATTGTCCACAAGGCCTTCTGGGGCCTGGGGCCTAAGTACCTTCAACTCTCTCTTCCTAAATATCTTCCTTCCTGAGCCCTTCGCTCATTCGTCTCCAACTCCCTCAGGGTCAGCCGCTTCTCGAAGCAACGTGCTGGGGGTAGATCTCTCTCCGCGGCAGGTGCCTCCCTCGGTAACAGACTTCCTCCCTCCCTGAAACTTGAGGAGAACCATCTCCGGTTCCGGAAGCACCTCAAAACCTTCCTCTTTGCTTCTGCTTTCTCTCTCCCTCTCCCCTGCTAAATTCTTCACTGAAACTGCACTGAATCTGCAACTGGGCCACTCCCACCGACCTCGGTCCTGGGCCCAGCCACTCTCCACTTGCACTGCCTCCCTGGCAACCCCTGCACTGCGGGACTGTCTCTGTATCCCTACAGCACCCCCTTCCCAGCACTTGTCTGCACTTACCTTGCACTTGCCACCAGCTGGCCCTATTTATTTATTTTATTCTACTTGTACTGCACTTCCCCTCTCCCCTTCCCCATGCACTTTTTCCCTTCTCCCTACCCCTGCACTTGCGCGATCTGAATGACACCTGGCCTAGTAGGATCGTTGTCTGTCTTCCCCTTGTTCCCCCCTCCCTCGTCGCGCCTTGAAACACTTGTGTATAGGCGCGTTACAAATGCCTTATCATATCATATCATATGTGACAAAAGACAAAAGTGAAAGGTCGACTACCCCTACCTTGAGTCCCTGAGAAACACAAGGCTAAATCCAAGATAATCTAATGTAATTGAAGATTAATCATACCACAGTTGTGTATTAAAATAAAGGGCTCTTTTTTTTAGTGCATTTGATGCAAAGTGTAAAAAAGACTCAATAAGGAAGTCCTATATACATAAAGATAGACAAACAAAGACTGTGCTATCCACTTACAATCTAACTGGTGTGTGGACACCAGGACCTTCATAATGAATAGAAAAAAATACAACTAAATTCCAACTCATACATAAAAAACAGGAAAAACAGTGGTCAATACTGGAGACACAAAGACATATTTTAGTACTCAGTTTAAGGATCAATCACGTTGATTCCACTAGCATATGTCCATTTGATTCAGATTTTCAAAAGCGGGTGTTGGTTTGTTCTTATCGTATACCTATTTTGCCAGCGCTCTATATTATTCTACAATGTTCATATAGGGTATAGGATTAAACATAAGACCCTAAAGAGCCTGTATTTTGTTCTTGAAATCACAGATAGGAAACAGATGGTACAAGATTCCTATTTACCAGTCGACATATGATTCGGCCCTTTTAACTCATTCGGTACACTCTCTCTGTGCCGTTGGTTATGGTATTGGTGGCCGTCTTCAGGACAGAATATCAAGTATTTTCAGATAGGTAATTCATACTTTCCCATTGGCTTGTGTTATAATCTATGTGTGACACATACTGTTTCGGGACGTATTAGGCTGATTTGTTTTGATAAGATGACATCATCTAGCTCCTTCACGGAAGCGTGACAAACACAGCGAGTTCCTTTGTCAAAGCTTTTATATTTATATTTGCTTTATGGCAGACAGTATGGTGCTACTTCCACGTGGTCAAGCTGATAACAGAACTCTGTTTATTCAGTAGGATGATGATTCCAGGTTTTCAAACGAGTAGAGAGTATCCGTGCCGCTTTTAGATGCCTCCAAACAACCTCTCCCTGTGGTATGATTCATCTTCAATTCCATTAAATTATCTTGGAACTAGCCTTGTGTTTCTCAGAGGCTCAAGGTAGAGGTAGTCACCTTTTGTCTTTTGTCAATGCCAGTAAGACAGAGATCTTGCTTATTGTGACACTTGTGCCCTGTTTATCTCCTACACTATGGCTGCCTTCTTTGGGCCCTCTACTCTAACCATCCTGTGAGGCCAAAAACCTTGGGGTCATCTTTAAGTTCTCTCTCTCCTTTAGTCCTTACATTTTGGAGCTTGCAAAGAAAGCCTACTTTCAGCTTTACCTCATTTTAGGCATTCTACTGTTCCTCACATTTCCCCAGAAACTCAATGTCTCGTGAGCCCTGGTCCTCTGTAGGCTGTACTACTGCAACAGCCTCTTCCTTACCTCCTCTTTTGTTGTCTAGGCCCCCTTCGGCTAATCTAAAATTGGGCTGCAAGACTTATCCTTTGCCTCAAGCTCAGGGATTGGATAGCAAACATATACATTGGCTCCTGATGGTTGCAAGGATACAATTCAAGATCTGCTGTATCATTGACAAGGCTTTCTGGGGCCTGCTACTACAATATCTCCAACTTTATCTACCTAAATACTGCCCTGCTAGAGACCCCCGCTCCTGTAACTTCATTCTCTGCTTGTCAAGCGCTTTTTGAAACAGAGAACGGGAGGCATGTGCCTCTCTTCGGCCAGTGCCTCTCTTTGGAACAGACTTCCTGCTCCTCGTATACTTCAGCTAGACTTCCTTATGTTTTGGAAACTTTTAAAAACTCTGCATTCCTTTTCCTGTTTTAC
Organism: Ambystoma mexicanum; assembly: GCF_040938575.1. Taxonomy (NCBI): domain Eukaryota; kingdom Metazoa; phylum Chordata; class Amphibia; order Caudata; family Ambystomatidae; genus Ambystoma; species Ambystoma mexicanum. The sequence goes on from NC_090936.1 coordinate 948,405,535, forward strand.
TTAATCCCTTCTCTGCTAACTCATACCACTGCCATTGAGACTGGTGGTCTGGTCCCTCATGAACCTCACAGGTTCCATGCCCTATATCTAGTCGGCATCAGTACACCCCTCACCCCCTTTAGTACTGCCCTTGCGGGTCTACCACCTGGCGGCTGTGTACCCTACCGTTGGGTATAAAAGATGTTAGCATGATTTCCACTAGAAAGAAATCCTTTTATACTTGTTTATTATATGGGTAATCAGTCTTGTTAAGCCACCAAATTCGCAATTACAGAAAGGGGCATATTCCACAATTACCAAGCATATACATTTTCAAATGGGCCCTTTAATCTCAGAACAACATTCAACATATGTTTAATGTTAGCAGAGCTTTAAGCAATATTGCAGAAAATGTTTCCTGGTTCAAGTACAACTTTGAATGGTAACAGGACTAGAACAGACATTGTGCTTGAGGGAAAAAAAAAGCACCAAACGCATCAATTTGTTGCACTAAGGACATTTTCACCCTTGTACCAATACCATGCAAAATTACATTTGTATCGGTACAAAGATTCCATAATTGTGGCCAAGGTACCCCAAAACTCACATAAAGTCCCAGAACGACACCCACACATGATATTGTCTGTTTCCCTTAATTGCAGGTCTCCCATATGTTATCTATGCTTCCTTAACTTACACTCGTTGTGTTTTGCACAAGGGTTTAACATATTACAGCTGTATTAGATATGCACATTCTGCATATCCGGTGTCGTCTGGGTGAATACAGTGCACTCCAACCATCACAATGTCATTGTTGCCGGAAAGCTCTATACAGCATATTGAATTTAGTTGCAAAATAACATCTCTCACATCATCAGCACCGCCATCATTTACTGGAGGCCATGTGTCTGGCCAGTGATGATGGATTTAGGAAATTCCACAGGAATGTGACAATTAGTTCATTTCGGGAACCGTTTAAGGGGAAATCGCCATGCAATGAGGTTATGCAGCAGCCTGCCCGGTGTGATGCCCAGGACTCTGCAGATGAATGACCTTTCTCATTCCGCAGAAAGCCGCTGCAGGAGATGGAGGATCAGACGTGGGAGGAATTATCTCTGTCACATGGAACATCCTGGAGGATGAGCGCGCTATTGACATTCTCTCCTCAAGCAGGAAACTCTCCCAGGAGATCCGCGAGAAGCAAGAAATAACAGCCAGCACCGAAAAACAAATTGATGGAACCAGGGATGGCTGCAGACCTGTAAATAGCTTTTCACACTATTACCGTCCCAGTTTGGATTGAATTGTTTATGTTTGCAAATTGATGGAAAAATCCACTTTCCCTGCTGGCATTGCTCACTTCTAATATATATTAGCCTTCAGAATGCAATTTGTTATGGGATTACATTTACTGGAGCAATATAGCATTCTACGTTAACGATGTTACATACCGTATAACATACGATATATATGATTACTTATGGGAGGTAAATGACTGCTTCAATACATTGTTTTTTATGTGTTTTGTTTTCATTTCTGTGCCTTTGGTCTCTCTAGGCTGCGAAACCAATCACGCATGCTATTGTCTGCCATCTCTAACCTGGCTTGTATTGATGCAATGTATCAATATTCATTGGCCTGGTTTATTAATCTATACATCAGCTCCATCGACAAGACTGAAAGTTCGCATATGTTACACGAGAGGACACCCAACCCGAGAGACCATTTCACGAACATGCGTGCTTGCTCAGCCCCATCCAGGAACATGCAAGTCGCTTTACCCTGTAAATGACGAATATAAGTTTGGCTCTTTGTGGGGAGCTTTGACGCAAAGAAAAGGAATGCGTTACTAGCTGCAAAGTGCAATTCATAAAGTACATACGAATGTGTGCATTGTACATTCCCTCAATCGGAATCCCGTGTGCCCCCTTTATGCAATTATGCCAATTCAGGTGTCACTGGATATCAATTCATACACAAGAGCGCTTATTGAAATGTGGGGATTACTGCAGAATTGTTTTTCGACTGTGTGGAACAAAAGTCATTTGTTAACCTTCTGTGCATGTCGGTTCATTCTGCACAGCAGTGTTCTAAGCCACGCCAGTCCTGCATGCATTGCTATGCCCATGAAAGAGCTAGACATGCATGTGCATGTATTTTTACTTTTCTCCATACCAGGCCTTCTGAGGCATGTTATCGTGCAATGTGCTCCCACCAGTCAAATGGGCTCCGTCCCCCAAAAATGATCTGCTCATTGGCTCCCTTTATTTATTTTTTGTTTTTTGTGCTGGGTCCCTCCAAATAGGAGACTTGCATCTGTCACTATTGCATTCAAGGGGGGCACGGCCAGCAATTGGTAATTTGGCCCAGTGTATGGCCACCTTGAAACTGCACGAGAGACCTTTGTGAATGAGGTTATCCGAACATTTCTACAATCGACCATCAAAAAAGTGCCTGCATCGTCTGCACTTTTTATTTTTCATTATTTCCCATGGTTTTATTATTCATAAGGAAACGCATTTGTGTATTACGGTTATTCATTTCACCTTGAATATTGTGTTCTTTAAACAAATTGGTCTCGTGCAGGAGCACAAAGCGAGTTCTGGAGACAAAAGGATATCAATTGATGCTTAATTCCTTAAAAGTGCTTAAACTCTTAAAAGTGATAAAGTAAAAAAAGAACTATAAAATTTAAACTGGAGGGACAAATCTTTTGTAAAAATTCTAAAATTGCATTACAATTAAATCAAATAAAAAAAAAGTGTTATATGTTGATGTCATACCCTGCCTCATATATCAACACACCAGGAAACTACCAATACTCCTCAACGTGGGAAAACGACAATGCTACTTTAGGGTTTAGAGGCTGGGGAGATGAAGCGATTGACATCAAATGAACGCTATGTTATTGTAAGTGCATTTGCGAAAAACTACATTTTAAACTCTTTGAATTTCCAATTACTTCATTATGTAGGAAGAAAGGAGGCTCTGAATTAAATTATAACACACCACTGCTGAATTGTTTTACATATGGTAAACATGTAAACTTAGCAGTCATCTGTAAATGTTTCGACTTTGAAGCTTTTAATATATTATTGCATTTCAAAGCATCTTTACCAAACATTTATAAACCCTATCAAATGAATTTGGAAGGAAAAAAAACCCAGCAGTGAAATGTGTTGACTGTGTGATCATTGAATACAAGTAGCTGCTCAATATTATTTGATGAATTCATAATATAAAGAGATGGCTAAATCGAAATGTATTTTGATGTGCAAGATACAGGGATGCTCACCGTCTTGAGGATGTTCATAAGTTTTGGTTCAGGAAACAACTGTTAATCATTACCAAACGCATTCTCCACAAATACAGAACTGAGACTGCAACCATCCAAGTTGGGGATGATGAGCTGCAAATCACTGATACAGGGGACTCATGCCTCCTAGTCCGCTAAGACCTCTGAGCTGCCTTCGACACAGTTGACCCCCCTAACAGTACTCTCCATCGACGCCAACTGGATGGGCTCCTTTGTAACCATCCTAAAATGGTTTGGGTACTACTTATTTTGTTGACGCCAGGCCACACAGATGGGCTCAATTAAGTTCCAACTGACTCCCAGGCATGTGGCTGGTCCCCCGAGGTTTCTTTCTCTACCCAATCATCTTCAATCTATGCATGGAACCCTTTGGAACTCTTCTAAAGGACTCCAAGATAGCCATCCATCAGTACACTAACATCATTCAGCTATGTCTTAAGGTCAGTGACCCTGAGGACATTGCTTGGCTACCATGCAAACATGGATGTCAAATGCCTACCTCAATCTGAACACCACCAAGCCAGAATGGGTCTTCATTGGTCCCCCAATCAAACAACAATGGATGGATGACACATTCCCGGAGGGATTCACCACTCATCTCTCAAAATCAGCCAAATCCCTAGGCTTCAGTGTTGACAGGAGCCTTTCTGTCCAAAGCACATAGCAATAGCCTAAAAAGGCACAACTGGCCTGGCTACAGATCTCCACACTGCATAATGTCAAACCTTTAATCCCCCTGCATGGTGATCCAAACCCTTGTGATCCCACACATCAATGTAAAATCCCTCCCTACTAGGCTACCAGCCAAACACCTACCCTCCCACCTCCTTCAAGAAGCCCACCATGCCACAGCCAGCTTCATTACAGGTGCCCACAATTCCGACTGTATCTCTTCAACCCTGTGCATGCTTCATTGGATTCCTATCCCCACCAGGATCATATTCGAAACTGCATGTATCACCTACAAAGTAGTCTAAAATAGAACACCAACCTACTTGGTGGCTAAACTCCACACCTCTGGAGGTCTTGCACCTCCCATAGCAAAGCTACCAAAAGGTTGGAGGCTAAGCTATCCTGTAAAGTGCTGGCTCACAAACAGCCCTGGCCATCCAGCACTCAATCCTGGCAGAGGCTTGAAATGCCTCAACCATCCTCAGTTCCACAAAACATTAAAAGCATGGCTCTTTCAACAATATCTGCTGGAAGAATAAATTCCCCTAATCTACCCACCGACAGAACTGTGCTACTGCCTAAAGTGTCAAGCCCAATGATGGCACCCCTCTGTTGTTAAGCGCTAGCTTGCTCTTTTGCTAGGTTTGTGCTGTCACCAATACAATAAGATAAACTTGAACTCTGCTACCTGTGGTGCAGTACTGTTCATGATTGTCTCTACAGGATTAAAGGAATAGTGCGCTCAAAAATGTTATTGTTCCGATCATTCGGACAAGTCGTTATAAGCATATGGTGACTGATCGTATAAAGTGTTTTCGATGTATCGACCTTAGTTTTCTTCACTTTTACACATGCGAAAACAACGTGTTGGGCACGGCCATCTTGTGCTAATCTTATCCGTGGATCGATCGCCCCAAGTTCAAGTGTGCTCGCGGCAATACATCAAAACACCTGCCTCTGAAGCTGACATCACTTGTCCCAATTATCTGCTCCACCTATTTTCATTACGTTCGTGGCCAGCATAGCCCAATGTGCCATGTCATCACCCACGCCCGCAGAAACAGGAAAATAAACACAAGATAATCACAGGCATCCTCACACAGAGCGTATCTTTTCTGTCTTGCCCTAAATAGCATTTGCATATAAAATATTTCAATAATACATCAGCAATAGTCTGCAATGTTGCAAGTGCTTTTATTCTTCAAAGAATGTTCACAAGAAATTATAAACTCCAGGAAACAAACATTTTTTTTTAATTTTGCTTGTAAGTTAGAGCTGACGACCATCGCATGACAGATTATGAAGAACGCTCAATGTTTTATGTCCTTGTGTGTCCTGTCTTGCCATATGGCACAACAGCAAAACAATTCAATGACCCCCCCCCTTGTTGCTCTGTGTAGGAGGAGAAATGTATTTGTTGCCTTTTCAAAGCCCAACGCTCTTGCTTCTCTGCATTCTTACATCATGAATGCTGACATGTTGCTCCTTGTTTCCGGAAACGCCAATGGACATATAGGGCCATATCGATCATCCCGCATAACACTGATCGAAAAAACACTGCTTATGATAATCCTCCAGTATTGATTGAAGAAGCCATCTGCTGGCATATGGAAGCAATGGCACGGACAGTATGGTATAAAGTCTGCGAACAAAACACAATAAAAATACATTTCAGTAGTTGTTCTTTATTTTAATATAACAAGTTACTGTATAACTCATAACAGTTTGAAACCTGATCATAAGCATAACACAACCAATATTTAACCGAGGATTGAAAACAAGGTGTACTACTTGAGACCACAAGTTGCGTACGATTTGAGCGCAGAGAAGTAGGTATAGCTCCCAATGGGATGGAGAACCACATGAAGACAATGAAGAGCAAACATAGCAACCATTCAGTTTGATTTCCCAGACAGGTGTCAATATAACGAAGCTTACAAGATTACTGTTCTAAAAGCGATCACAGTGCACACGGACAATGTTTACCCCACTGTCAGTTATTTATTATGCATACAGCATCGCACCCTATGCATTTTTAATCCCAATAAAAATGTTATGCAAACTTGAATTTACATAATTTCTGGAAATTCCATGGTTAGTTTCTGACAATGAGCAACAGCTCTGTACGATGTATCACACACCTTCAGACTAACTTGGCGCTACATGTCCACTCTCAATATAGTTAAATGTATCTTTTTTTTCTATTTCCCACAACTTAAATCCTTCGAGCAATTGCTGCCTAGCGTTCAAGGCCAAAGTACTTGTCCTATTCAAAGGCAGAGACGTTTGGCTTTCGATTTCGGCAAAAAGAATGCAGCCCCCAAAGGAAATTCCGAATAAAGCTAACCTCACCTTCCTCCAGAACTGTTTCATTCAACCAAGCGGATTACCTGTTGATGGAGTAGCTGACTCTAGCATATTATCATGTCTTTTGCAATGTAACTTGTGAGAGTTAGATAGACCTTAGCATTAGCTACATGGAGAGATGATCCTACTTTGCACATGCTGCAATCAATAGCAGATGAGCATAAAACCAATTTGTAGCCTTCTGCCTCCTATGTAATACTGTTATGTGCACTGTTTTACCAATGAACAGTGTATGTTCAGACACTGGCCCTCATTACGACCCTGGCGGAATCCGAAAAACGATGGCGGAAATGCAATACCGCCATCGAATACCGCTCGGTGCGACTATGACCCGTCACCGCAAAGTACGAAGCCATTAGCGACACCGTAGTGAACGCCAACGCTAACTGCACCAAGTACGCGCGCGCGCGCCATGCCAAACCGTAAATACCACCATGGCGCAAGGGTACGCGAATTCCGACCCTAGCAGACATGTACCTAACGCCATCAAGCATGGCGGAAAGCACCAATCCGCCATGGTGAGAAGTACGGCATCGCGAATCAACCGTAAACGGCCCCACTGAGTGCCTGTACACCGCTCCCTGCCCACAAAGTACAACTCCCCGTAGGTGCAATGAAGTCACAATGCAACCAGTGAAATGTACAAGTCACCCATGCATGCCAACGAACAAAAGAAACACAAGAGGGGCCAATGGGAGCTGCAGGGCACAGATGGCACGAATACAGAAGCCATTCCAATGGACATGACCACAGTCCCCCCCCCCCGAAACGCACGCAAACACAGGCACCTGTGACCAGCAATATTCCGAAAATCACAACATGCCACCAGTCCACCTGGCTGACCGGCATCTGTTACACAAAACCCATTCCCCCGCCCCTGAGCATGACAACATGCAAACAGTCACATTGGCAGCCCCCATCCCTGACCTCACTGGGCTCCGTAGGCAAACGCGCCCAGCACAGTACCACGCGACTAAACTCCGAAGCTGGAACCCAATGCAGATCTCCTCACAATACATCGCTCCCCAAATAGGAATATGCCACATCACTCGCAAAGAAGAACGCTACACGGCCCATATCAGAATAGAAATTTAATGCACAACTAAATCACCAAGCCCATACAGCCATTAGTCCATGAACTCCAAAACACATATCACCATTGTGGGCTGCATCCGCAAGGAATGACCAGCTACTACTTGTGTGACGCCCTGTTCCATCATGGTACACAGAGCCACATTCACGTACGAAAAGGCAACATGGAAGCGCACAGACCCGCAGGGCCGTCCCAATGGGGAGGCACTAGTCCAGCTGAAAGGCCGAAATGTTGCTCCGAGCCACTAGTACTGCGTAAGGGCATGTGGCCCATTGGCGATCGTCCCATAAGATCGTAATGCTGCTCCACTGATTAACACGAAGCAGCAGGTGTCGGGAGTAAACGCCATCTGCAGGAGTGGCATACAGATGGCAGTGGCAAAAGGGGAGGAGATACCTGTCAACCAAAAGAAAAGAAAAAGAACAGAATGGCCATCAGAACTACATTCGAACAACTCACTTCAATGATCACACTAAATCCACAGTCATATGCATGCTAGCCCACTCCAAAGGATCATCACCACCCCGAAACCACTAGCGACTCATAACTATCTATATCGAGGTGTAAACACCATCACAAACGAGTGTACCTGTGCATGCGTCTGTCAGAACAGATTCCATCAGATGGGAATGTTAACGTGCATGGACACAAGTGTCTGAAGGCGCGTCGAGACAGGGAGGGCTCAACAAGGCCAGATAGACGATGGTCCCACTATGGCAGCCCTGCATCACATAGCGCAGGGGAGGCGGATAGATTCCAAGAAGCCCTGTACATGGCAAACCCTGTATCAAATCACCTGCCCATGCATCCATTCATCATTCCCTCATCCTGTTATAAAAACGCCTGAATATTTACTCACAAAACATTCGAACTTTCCATTGAGTCTGTGCGTTATGAAGCCTGCAAAATCCACAGTGCCCCAGCCCGTAATTCCAGTGTTGTGAAGTTACATGTATTTGGGAACGTCCGGCCTCATCGCCCACGTCACTATTGCGCATCCAAAACTATTCATATCAATCATTGCTTCCTCGCCATGGCCCCTGTCTCAAGGACATCGAACAAAAGAACGTTATATTTGCAGTCAGACCTGTGGGCATCTCCCCGGCGCTAGCTGAAAACCGAAAGCGCCGGCCTTCGAATTCCTCATTTGCAACATCACGTCGAAGAGGCATCTGTGGCCGTTTGAAATCACTAATTAATCCATCGAGTGCGGCTGTGTGTGAAAATGGCAACTGCCTTCACCCACGAATGGGACGCCCCGCCCGTCGTTGCAACTCGGTACAGTGATGCATGAGGGCCCACCGTTACTCGAGTACTACGTCCCACTGACCCATCACAAGTCTGTTCGCGACTGCAAAGATTGTATGTGAAACAATGGGACCATAGCCGAATGTACATATCAACAAATGTTACACGGCCATCGGGTACAAATACATGAATGCAAGAGCAAGATGCCATGCGTCACATTGCAGCGTTGTGTGCGGGACGTGCTCGGCCAAAGGGGAGAGCAGCTTGCACAGGTGGAATGAATCACCACAGGTGGAGGCCATACAGCCTGAAAACACATAAATTGCACACCCAGTCTCCTCCCACAACCACACCCACTCCGAAATGCTACCGGCAGGACTCGCGATGTTGGCCCTGGGGGACCTGATAGCACTGCAAGTGCTCCAACTCCAAGAAGAAGACGAACACCAACTACAACCGGCCGCACGGAGGAGACGCAGGAGGAGGAGGAGGGCAAGGCAGGGCCAGCAAGGGCCGCCAGCACAGCCACTACCACCACGCAGGCAGCCCGCAATCCCACGCCTCCGAGCACATCCGTTCAACCTCACTGATGAGCAGATCCACACCCTCTACCGTTTGGACCGGGACAACATAGCCGCCATCGTGGACATGACACAGGCTGACCTTGTCAGCATGATAGATAGCCCAACCGCCATCCCACCCCTATTGAAGGTGGTGTCTGTACTACACTTCCTGGCCACAGGCACCTACCAGCACACAGTCGGACAGTTGCATGGCATTTCACAGCCACTGTTCTCACGGACACTATTGCAAGTGCTCGATGCCCTCCTGCAGCACGCAGACGACTACATCTCTCTACCACGCTCGGAGCAGGAAATTACCAACACAAAAGTGGGATTCCATGCACTTGCCGGCATACCGGGTTGCATTGGTGCCATCGACTGCACCCATGTGGAATTGGTCGTTCCACATGCCATGGAGGCCCAGTACCGCAACCGAAAACAATTTCATTCCCTGAATGTACAAATGGTGTGTGACTCCAACAGGATCATTACACATTGTTGTGCCAGATTCCCTGGATCAACCCATGATTCTATGGTCTTGAGGAACTCTACTATACCACGCTACATGGAGCGACACGCAAGGAACAGATCCTGGCTACTCGGTGAGTCTCATTTCATGCATGATGATGTGGGGTATGTGATGCGGCAATGAACTGCCAGGAAGGGGGGGGGGGGGTGCGTACGTAGCAATGGCATTCCACATCATACGTTTCTCGTCCACATACAGGTGATGCTGGGTATCCACTGAAGAGATGGCTCCTCACACCAGTCCGGAACCCACGGGACCAGCATGAGGAGGACTAAAACCATGCCCACTCACGTACCTGTGTAGTCATTGAACAGGCATTCGGCCTACTGAAGACTCGTTTCCGCTGCCTCAGCAGGTCTGGCGGGGCACTCCTGTACCGCCATGAGAAGGTTGCAAAGATGGTCATGGCATGTGTCATGCTCCACAACATGTGCGTACGTAGAAATGTGCCCATGCCCCCTGACGCTGAACTGCAAGCACCTGATGATGGTCATGATGAGGGTGGGGATGTGGCAGCACCTCAAGGAGTCTGCGAGGCACCGGAGGGCCGTGACATTCGTCAGCATCTCATTGATGCATGCTTCTAGCACTCACGCCTGGTGGCTGATACATGGACACGGGACTCGTGGCACTGTGTGTGTCTGGTACATGCACAATATGGACTGTACGCCTATGATGGCCTAGTACACAAAGATCATTGTCCACACATCTCATTGGTTGATCGTGCACTGTTTATGGCATATGTGATATCATGTAGAACACCCTATCGACCCGCCACCCAAGTGAGCCCAACACACCCCCTCCACCCTCCTACCTCCCCCCCGAACACCAGTGTCCAAAGAAGCTCATTGTCAGTGGGCTGTCGCTATTGCAAGCCCCCTCTGCGGGTATCAGGGGCACCCCTGCCTGTGGAGCGCAGGTTCCTCCCAGATCTACGTTGGGGGCTGCCCTGGACGGAACTTGCAACGGATGACGTCTCTGCCTGCTCACGTCCATGCATGTCCCTAAGGGTTTGTGAGAGCTCAGTGAGCACACGGCGCACTGCGGCAAGTTCGGCACATACGTCTTTGGACGTCGCATGCAGTTCCCCCCTCAGGCTCTCGGTGCTTCTCTCCATTTGGACTCTCAGGCTCTCGGTGCTACTCTCCATTTGGACTCTCAGGCTCTCGGTGCTACTCTCCATTTGTGCCCTGAGTGTCTCAGTTGATGTTTCTATGTCTGCCTTAGTGCCCCCACATTCATCGGCATGGTCCTTGAGGAGCGTGGCCAGTTGCTGCTGTTGCACGATTAACTGGTCGAGGCACTGTTGCCTCTGCTGGGCCATGGCCATTTGCGGGGGTGTCACAGAGGGGCTGTTGACCTCATGTTGCCTTGCCACAGGGCTTGGGGGGGATGGCCAGTCGTCGTCTTGTGGGTGCCCCTGCGTGGTATCCTCATGTTGTACGGGATGGGACAGACAGGGGGAATGGGACAGGTCATGGATGGATCTGACTTCGACATCCCCGTCTTCCGTGTCGGAGCATGCTGCCATCAATGGGGTGTCACCTATGGTGCTGCTGCCACCAGAGGCAGTGCCTTCTGTGGCATCCGTTGGGGGGACCTGTGGTGGTGGTGTTGTGGGCATGCTGGCTGCTGGGGTGCCTGTTGATGTTCCCCCCTCTGTGCTGCCACCTGATTTGTGCTGCTGCCGTGTCTTGATGCGTGCAGCTGAGGTGGAGGGTCTTTGGCCGTTGGTCTTGGCCCTCTTTGCAGGTGTGCTGGTAGGGGTGTCCTGATGCTCGTCGTTTGGATCGGAGCCTGTGGTGGAGTAAAGGAGGGCGAGGGTTATTAATGGGTCTGTGGGTATTGGAATGGCATTGTATCACATGCATTGGGGTGGTACATGAGGGTGATTTGGGTCGGTGCCTTGGAGGTGCTTTTATTTGTGTGTGGGGTGAGGGTGCAGTTGTTTGGCAGCCTGCAGTTAGGGTGTGCCTGCTGGACGTGTGGTGGGTGTTTTAGGGGTTTTTAATTATTTATGTATTTATTGTGGTTTTAAGGTGCACTATCAGGGCGATGTGTGTGGACGTTCTCCTGGACATGTGTTTCTGTTGCACTATGTGGACACATGGTACTTCACATGATTGGACATTGTGGATTTAGCATTGTTTTATCTGGGCCACCTACCTGATTCTTCTGATGTCTGCACTCCTTTCTCCATCCCTCCGACTCCCTCTATGCTCTCCATTCCGATGGTGGAGGCACAGATTTCTTCCCAGGGGGGTCAACTTGATGGGTGATTCAGGACCTCCCCCGGTGGCTGTGGCAATGTTGCGGTTGGCAGAGAGTATGCTGCGGACGCGTATCCGCAGGTCGTCCCACCGCTTTCTGCATTGCTGTGGGTTGCGGGGTGCGGTCCCCACCGCGCTTACCAGCTGTGCCACCAGAGCCCATATGGCCTTCTTATTGGCAAGTGCCGTCCTGGTCATTTGCGTGGAGAAGACGGCGGCGCCATTCTCCTGGAGGGTCTCTGTTAGCACGGTGAGTTCCTCACGGGAGAAGTGGACCTGCCGCTTGCGGTCGCACGCTTTCTTCGCTACTTTTCCCATTTTTCTTGGTTTCGCTAGGGTGGATGACGGGTTGGGGTGTGTCTCAGGGTAGTGATTTTAGTGGTTGTGTGGTTTTAGTGGTTTTATGGGTGCACGGCGGGATGTTTCCCGTTCCGGGCCCATGTTTTAACTTCCGTTTCCGTATATTTCCCGTCACCGTACTTTCCGGTAGGCGCACTCTGCGGTGCCCGCTGTGATGGGTGGCGGTATTGCACCTAGGGCGCCGTACGGCGGCGGTGTGGGCCGTTTTGGGGTCATTTCCGCCATCGCGGACTTTTCACTTCCGCCATGCCGTGGTGCTCGTGCCCGATGGGTCGGAATGGGCCGCAATTTGCTCCTTCGTGCAATGGCGGAAACGCTATTTACGCAGTGGCGGTCCGGTCAGTCACTTTCCGCCAGGGTCGTAATGAGGGCCACTGTGTGTGATCTCATTACTGGTGCTGTGGCCATCCAAAAGGTGCCTGGATCAGCCCTCTGTGTAACCATGCAAGACAGGTGACATAGCACATGCCCGAGCAGTGTGTCAACATGTTTTTAAAATGGCAGTAGGTGGTGAAAGTGCATGATTGTGCCGCTGAATGAAAAAAATGTTCTTCTTGAGATGTCTGTGTCAAGTCAGGAAGGGGCATGAGGCGTTGAAGAATTGGTTCCCACTATTCGAGTAGGGTGTGCCCTTGGCATCAGATCTGTTTTCAGAAGGCTGAGCATACCTGGGTGGCACAGGATAACAAAGCCAACATCAAATGTATCTGACTGTCTGTCTGCTATCCCGAAGCGGTGTTCCTCCAATGATCTCACCTTCATCCAGATGCTCACTGTGTCGAGAGCAATGGTTCTCTCTAGGCCTTGACAAAGGCACCAACATTCAGAGAGAACATTTTGGATTTTTTTTGTTCTTTAAGAAATCACATATTAGAATGAACTGGATAATATATTTTTATGATCTAGTGAGACTCAGGTACTAGGCACAGTATAAACCAATAAGTCTGATGTGGGATATCACATTTAATATAGGGGAGTTTCACCGAGGGGTGTAATATTCAATTACAGTTTCTTTTGAATTGAAATTTAATTTTTTGCACTAATGATTTGGCATTTATAACGTCTCCAGATATATATGTGAACGCATTTCACGGAGAGCTACAAATCATTACGATAAGTTCGGATTTTGGAGGACAAGGCTCATTTGCAATGTTTTGTGGCATTGTATGGCTCTTAGGAACAAAATCAACTTTCAGTCCATGACTGTGCATGGCCAACACAGTTCATGTCAGATCTTTGACAAATTCTAAATCCATTTCCTTGTATATTGGCTTGGCCACCCATTGTTTGCTTCATTTTGTAAAGGCCTTGTTGTAACTTGGTAATTTTCCTGAAGTTCTAGCTTGATCCCCACCTATGTTATTGTTATGGGCAAGTACAGTTAGTCTCTTTCTCACCTCCATACCGTCTATGCCGAAGTGCAAACTTTTGGGCCTGTACTTTAGGCACATATTATGGAACACCTCCAAATTTCCAGTGTGACAGAAATCAGTGAGTCCCTTCAGGTTTCTCGAAAGCGTTTTATCATACACAATCTTTTCAAGTGCTTTGTGTGGAGGTGAACATGGCACCAACCACTTCTTCTTCCGTTCCTCTCCCTCGACAACGGCACATGTGCACATTCATGCAAATGTTGGTTTTCTATCCATGCGTGTACTTTGGTACAATGGTGCATCAATGAACGCCATTCCTCAAGTAGAATTTCCACAGATCCATCACAAGTTTTGCAGCTCCACCAAAGATGGTTGCTGATGGACTGACACCATTTTATAAGGTTTTCATGACCCTTCTTTTTCCCAGCAGCTGTAACTTTTTAATTAATTGAATTAACAACGTGCCATAAATCAAATTGATGCTGAATGTGTGGAAACTGCTCTTGCATGGCCTTTGCTATCAAAACATGCCTATTGGTGGCTATCACTTCAATTTCTATTCCCCTGGATTGCAGAAGTTGAATGGATTTGATGAAACCATGTTTCTCCATGGCAACAGACGATAAACTTTCAGACACCTGCACCACAATAGAACTCACCATTTTTGTACTTTCCATGGGCCTCATTACACGGAAGGCGGTGAGCCATGGCGCTATTAGCGCCATGGCTCATGCCGGTAAAATACCGGCACCACCTTGGCGGAAAGGGGATTTACCGCCCCATTCCAAGGTTGGTGGGGCGGTAAATCCCCCTTCCGCCATTGCCCTTCCACATTCCCGCCCCATAGGGCTCTATGGGAATGGGGAAGGCGCTAATTACGACACCGCAATTTTGCGGTGCCGTAATTAGCTCCGAGGTCCCTTAGCGGGTTGGTTTTTAACGCCTGCAAAAAGCAGGCGTTAAGTCACCAACCCGCAAAGGGACCTCGTAGTACGGCGGTAAGGGTTAACGGTCACCGTTGCCATTAACGGTGACCATTAACCCTTACCGCCGTCCGTGTAATGAGGCCCCATGTCTTAGAAGTGGTAAGTGCAGTACTTTTCAGAAATTCCTGGACTATCACACTGCCCGTCGCCAGCTAGACAGAAAAGTTTGCCAGAGAGTGTACTGTCCATTGACATCTGTTCAACATTCGAAGCATGACTAATAGGAGGGAATAAGAATTCCTGTCGGTATTTGTAGTATTGAGTTTTATCAAGGAACTGAAGACCCACAAACTGACAAAAACTGGAAATCTTGCTGAAAGTCGATCTGCTGAACAGTAAAGCTGCTGAACAAAGTAGATTCCCAGCTGGCACTTTTCTGAGCATCGGTTGAGCAGACCATGTAAATGTATTATGGAGGTGGACACAGGTTGCTTGGATTTTCAGGTTGGCGCCTTGTAGTTTGCAAGACACATTCACCAATGGCTCCCCGCATATCTTTGCCCCAATTGTTTGTTCACATTTGAGCATGTGTACAATCTCTATCAGGCAGCTATCAAACACAATGGGCCTCATTACGAGATCTGCGGTAAAAAAACTGCCATTAACGGCATGCCAGCAATAACGCATCTGAGTAGCCTTGACGCCGCAAATAGTGGCCGATTACGAGAGTGCGTGCACGCATTTGCCAGCATGCCGGCAAGGTCCATGCCGCCATGCCGCTAATTACCCCCAATTCCCCGATAGCTGATGCCGCCTGCGCCTCTGACCACCCCTAAACAACGGACCAATAATAATGGTATTACCGGGTACGTCAATACCAGTCCCGGAAGTGACGTCATCGTGCCAGAATGGGAAATGCATCCGTCTTTAAAAACACAATCCATTGCAAACCTCCAAAAACAGGACCTCTACTGACTACAGAGCATACACAACCTGTACAAAATGGCTAAAACTACCAGGAAAGGTGCCCCCAGGGCTGCGCAAGAAGTGCTTCTCAGATGATGAGCTCAACATGTTGGCGGACACATTGGTTGAGCACTCGGATGAAGTGTTTGCTGCAGACCTGAGCCGTCCTGGCCAAATCCGCAAGAAGGAAATATGGGAGGAAGCGGCCAGGAAAGTCAGTGCGGTCGGCACCACCGCCCGCACTGTGAAAGATGTAAAGAAGCGGTGGGGCGATCTCTGCCTCCTTGTCAAAATTATATTGTTGGCCAACCACAGTCAGGCCGGCAACAGGCAGTGGCGAGCACTCTCCCACCAAACTCACCAGGTGGGAAGAGACATGCAGTACAACCAGTAACATGGAGGAAATTGATGTATGAGTTGGGAGTACCGTCATCGGCAGACAAAGGTGAGTGTCCCCACAAACCATAGATAACCAAAGCATGATGTAGGCCAACTAATGTGACAGTGAAGTAAGGCAATGCATGACCTATCATACACTCATGGACATATCCCTGTTCAGATGGTGGCCCAACCACTGTCACCTTAACATGCATGCTGCATGCCAATTCAATACACAAATGACATCCTACACAAAGCAAAACTGCATGTGTCACACAGCACGCACACCACAACACAATGGTAGGCCCCACAGCAGACACCACCGCAGTAATGTGAGAACCCGATGTATGCCAATATAACCCCCGATTGCAAGCACCCTATCCGCCACTACAAGAATGCAATGCATAAAATGGGAATAACTGCACTAACACCAATGTATGCATGATGCACATACTACCATCACTGATATCCTGCCTCTCTTGGTCCCCCACAGGCACGGATGCTGACATTGACGGACAGGTAGCAGCCGCACAGTCCAGGACACCTATTAAAAAATCCAGGCCCAGGGATGATGGCACCACGGCATCAAAATTGAGGGCCATTCCGATGCCCAAACTGCCACACAAAGCACCACCATCAACACAGGCCAAGCCACAGGACAGCCAAACAGCAGCCAAGACAACGCATGAGGAAACTGCTACACAGGACGTGTCCACTGCAGTGGAAGCAGAGGCAGATAGGACACAGTTCGCCGCCACCAGCTCCATCGGGGAGACAGCTGCCTCAGCACCCGATAGTGATGCCAAGGGAGAGTGCCATTTTGAGGAGCACTCACACTGGGATGACAACCTGTATGGGGATGGTGTACATACACCGAGCCCCCAGGCCACCCCCTAGCACACCACACAGGGAAACACACACAGAACCCAGATGGTACCCCTCAGCACCAGTCCGGAGGACAGGGGAGCCTAGGGGTTTGGCCCCCATCACAGGACAGCCCTTCATTGGGCCCCCCTGCAAGTGCCCCGTCCACCTCTGCAGCCATTTGTGACATTGAGGGGCGCATGACGCGTATGGAGGGGCGCCATGAGCAGTTCACCGTGCTTGTTAAGCAGTACATGGCAGAGGGTGAGTTGACCCGGCGCCAATACCGTGAGAAAACTGCATCAATCATTGAGGCAATGAACAGGAACACACAGCTGATCAATGAGGGGTTGGCAGCAGTAACCCAGGTACTGGGTAGGATTGCAGACAACTATTGGCAGTAGCGTCCTGCACCAACAGAACCACAACAAGGCACATCCACATCATCTGGCACACCAGCCAGCTCGACCCAAACCAGCCCTGTAAGGATGTTCAGGTGCATTACACGGCGCTCAGAAATGCAGTCCCCACATTTAAAGAGAGGCTGCCAGTAACAGGGGCACCCAGCATGTGCTGACTCCATTTGCACCCAAAATCATTCATTGAACATCATGTGTGGGGTGTTTGGGGTGAAGGGGGAATGGGGGAGGGGTGTGTGGGGTGTTGAGGGAGAGGGGGTAGAGGGGAGGGGATGTGTGGGGGTGTTGAGGGGAGGGCAAAGAGGGGAGGGGGTGTGTGGGAGGTGGAGGGTCATTTGAAATTGATGTTTACAGTTAAATACATCCGTTGTGTGCAAAGAAATATTATGTGTGGACATTTGGTTTCTTGGGCGTGTGTTTATTCAAAGCATGACAGTGCACAGTGCCCATCTACCCGCACACCCTGTGTCCATATGCAGACGATCCCAGTGCCTAGAGTACAGCATTCATTGCACCCTCTGCATCCCAATGCCTCAGAACTAACCGTCTATCACTGATTGGCGCACAGCACCTCCATCTGGTGCATCATGACCTGGCCGATGTGCTACATCTTCTCCCTCCTCATCCTCATCCTCACCCAGTGCTTGCTCGTCAATGTCAGGTTGCAGAGGTACGTTCCGCTGGATGCACATGTTGTGCAGCATGGCACAGACCATGATGATCTTTGCCACCTTCTCAGGCCCGTAGAGTAGTGCGCCACCAGACCTGCTGAGGCAGCGGAACCGTGCCTTCAATAAGCCAAAGGTCTGCTCATTCACAACACCAGTACGGGTATGAGCCCGATTGTAGTCCTGTTCTTTGGATTCCTGACAAGGGTGAGGAGCCACTGCTTCAGAGGATAGCCAGCATCACCTGCATGGGAGCACAATAAGGTATGAGTGAGGGTATTTCTTCTATGACACCTGTACTTAGCCTGTTCATTGTTCATGTTGGTACGTAGGATATCTCCATTGGCAACCATTGCCTACACATATGTGCAACGGACTGGCCTGTTGTTGACTTGGCCACGACATGGTGGAGGGCATGTGTGACATACAGGACTGAGGGTCCTTCTCATCGGACTCACCACTCAACCAGATGGTGTGAGAGGGACCATGATGTAGGCACCAGTGAGGGATGAGTGCCAGGTGATGTGACAAATGTCATGTTGGTCAATGTTTGGTGCTTTAGGCTGATGTCCATCATGTCACATGTATTTTGCACTCTCATTCTGGCAGCTATTTGATGACGCCATGCACATGTCAAGGGACGTATGCACACATGTGAATATGCCACAATGTGTTGGGTGGTATGGTACTTTGGTGTGGGCTTGCATTCCTATGATGATGCAGGGTGTCCACTTGCATGGTGGTACTCATGTACTGTGGATGCCTTCCACTCAAATCACACTCATATAGGTGATGTTGAATACTTGGTAGGTAGGTCTACTGGCAGTCTTGTCACAGGTTTGTCATTGCGCTCTCATTCATCTGTTCATTTGGCCATGGTGGCATGCAGTGCTACTGTGGCGGAGGCCCAGTGACAATCAATGGATTCCCTGGGTGGGATTTATCCATGCGCACTCATGGATGCATGACCTGTGCAGTGCTTTGATGCGGTCATGTATATTTTGCTTACTGACTGCATGTTGCTGAATTGTGTCACTGAGGGTACTGTCTGATGATGTGCAGTGGACATGATGAGGGGTGTGGGCTGCTTGCTAGTCTGACATTTTGGCATTGGTGTGCCACCAGTGGAAGGTGGATAACATATTCAGTGTCATGTTGAGGTTGGGATGTTTAGGGGCACAGTGTTTTGCAGTATGGACAGTGTACAGTCACCACCCCAGACACACCCAGGTGGTGTATGCATTTCTCCCCCCCAGACTCACAAAGGTGGTATACGCATATCTCCTCCCTCAGATTCACCCAGGTGGTGTATGCATCCCCCCTCAGACTCACCCAGGTGGTGTATGCATCTGCCCCTCCATTTCACAACCATGGGCTTGTCAGCGGACTTACCCAGCAGCTAGACACATCGTGAAGCATGTTGCCCCATGTAGCGGGCTAGTGTGGAGTTTTGCAGCACCATTTCATCGTGAGTTGATCCAGGTATCGGGCACAGCAATGTGTGATCATCTTGCTGGAGTCACATACCATCTGCACATTGATGGAGTGGTATAGCTTACGATTGTGGTACACCACCTCCATGGCATGAGGCACCATCAATTCCACATGGGTGCAGTCGAGGGCACCGATGCAATTAGGCATTCCTGCCAGTGCATGGAAGTCAACTTTTGCATCATTCACAACCTGGGCAGTCCATGGTAGGGATATGTAGTCCCTTGCATGCTTCAGGAGGGCATCCAGCACTTGGTTCAGCATGCGTGAAAAACAAGGTTGTGATATGTCATGCAGCTGGCCAACTGTGTGCTGGTAAGTGCCTGTGGCCAGGAAGTGGAGCACAGACATTACCTTCAGTTGAGGGGGGATGGCGGAGCAGATTTCAATCAGGCTGACTATGTCATTGTGTATCATGTCCACAATGGAGGTGATGGTGTCCCGGTCCAGGCGGTACAGGGTGTGTATCTGCACAGGGGTTAGGTTTAATAGAAATACCCTGATGTGAGGGATTGGTGGCTGCCTCTGTGGAACCACTGCCTGCACTGGTGGGACGTGCTGGGCCTGTCTCACCCTTCTTCTCCTCCTGTGCCTCCTCTGTAGTGCCTGTTGTAGTTGCTGCTCATGGAGTAGCAGTGCCGGCATGTCCTCCAGCCCCAAAATCGCTACAGCAAGTGGGATCATGTTGGTGTGGGAAGGGGTGTGGTGTGTGGGTGTGCTCCTTTTTTGCGGCCCAGACTCCATTGCCTCCACCTGTGCTGATTGTGTGTACCTGTGGCAGTTGGGAACACAGCAGATTGCTGTTAACGGGTGATCCGCGATGCTGGTATTGCTGGCATCATGGTGGCCCTTCTTACCGGCATCTGGATGCCGGTATTTGCATGTTCGTGCTACTCGTAATGTCCTCCTCCTTGTGGCATGCCGGTGTTACTGGCACAGCACTCATGCGTTTGCAAGCATGCCGGTATCGTGGTGCACGGCCACAGGGGGTCCCTGTTTATCTAGGGTCCTAATACAATGGCCCGGTAATGGATGCCGGTATTGCCTTAGCAGTACCATTATTACCCGACCGCAAACCTTGTAATGAGGCCTAATGTACTTTTGCTCCTTTAGTAGTTAATCGTCCTGCAGTACTGATTTTTGTGAGCCGACGGTGGTGGACAAATAGTCAAGACTTTGAAAACTGAAGTCGAGATCTTGTGCAAGATCATCGGTCACTTTCGTTGAAGCTTCAACCTCTGTCAGTTCATGATGTGATAATTCAACATGAATTGGAAAAACAGCTAATTTTGAATGTTTATTTGGTAGAACATTGTGTGTGGGTGTAGATTGTGTGAAGGGGTCGGTAAGCAGTTACAATGCATCATCACTTTCTTCATTTTCATGTGTTCGACCTTGCACGAAGTAGCAATGGTCCAGGCTGACTTTGTAAGGGCTGCATGTGGCATTCGATTCATTTTCCTGCCACTGGACAAATGCATCACTAGTCTGCTTGTTGACTGTGCCACGCTGCGCCTTAGATATTAGTTGCTCCAATGTGAAATCTGTTTGGTAAGCAACATCTTTGGTTTCAAGTGATGTCTGCGACTTTATACTCCTCTTACTTCTGGGCTTCTAAAAGAATACATAGAAGAAGTTGCTGAATGCATTGCACACATACAGAACATACAATGTTACAACTAAAATGCTAGAAAGACTAAAACATCTGCTCAGAAGCTTGCGCTAAACAAATGGTACGTTCTTTACCTTTGATTTCTTGATTTGCTTCGAAACAGTGGCCTTCTCTTTGCAGACGGCGACATCAAGCTGCAAACATTTTTTTATATGGTTTTACTACAGCAAATTTAATTTCAAAGCAAGCAAACATAAGTAAATATCTACAAATCGAAAACAAGTAGATGTACTGGAAAAGATAGTGACATAATGAAAATGTATTCAGAATGCAATGTGATGCCCAAGTTCACTTATTAAATGTATACCTCAGTTGCATGCACCTCTTCTAAGTCCACATCTGGAGTACATTCCTTAAATAGAGTAATATACAAAAAAATACAATGACAACCAAAGTGCACAATTAAAATTCTACATTCGACAGAACTCCTACAAGCTACGTATTTTATCTAGACTTTGAACCATATACTGTTAGGGTTGCTGTTGCAATACAGATAGAAATTTAGTAGGGACAAAACCTTGAATCCAGTGTATGTGACTTAATCATGACATTCAGTTCATATTTCACCTGATGTACCTCCGAGTTTAAACATGGACTTGATTTGAGGTCACCCTGTAAAACATAGCGATTACAATGTTGCCCTGCAAAGTATTTTGCTTTGTAATGTGTCCTTGGTAACTGTTCTGCATTAGGGGGGGGGAGTGCAAAATTACTACCAAAATCAGGAAAGTTTTAAACAATGCACTGTCACATACATTTATGTCTCAAAGTATATCCTTTTTTGGATGTACTGTGATTCGTGAAAGTGAAATGTGAATAGAAATACCTCAAGCTGTGGACCTGTTGCAAAGGAGGACCACATAGTAGTTGAAGTTTCAACATCCACCTATAATACAGCACTTGTTTTAAAACAGATTAAAAAGCGAAATGAAACAGAAAAAATGCAATGCAGAAGAAGGTACATACTGAACTGTAATGCAGACAATGGTACACAAGTACACAAACCCATACTTGTTACTTTTGTACAAGTAGCCAGTACTGCACATAATACCTTTAGATATGTTTAGATTGAAAGCATACCACATGCAAGTAGTTCAATCGCATACAAAGAGTAGTGTAATATAATTACTTGGTATGAGGTTGATGTTGACTGCGGAAAAGAAATTGAGGCAGAATCTTGCTCCTTCATTTTCAGCCCAATGTCCGAAAATAGTAGAATGGAAAAGGAAAATTAGCACTTGAAAAGTGGATTTATGCGACCTTATGCGACAACATTTCAATATCAACCAACACATTTCCCAAACATAATTTCTAAGAGGCAGTGTGGAAGTTTTCAACAAGGATCACATTTACTGGTTAGAGGCTCCAGAAAGTGGGGAAAGATGAAGTATACTAAGATGAAATATTTGACACTTGTGTTGAATCCGGTGACTCTGGAAAATGTAGTAATAGAACAGTGATGTAGATAAACAGATGAAAGATAATACCTATTAATGCAGACCATCGTCCTACATACCAACAAACTTAACAAACTCAACGTTCACTACTCACCTCACCAGCCGCATGCAGAAATTGATTTGGGATGGCATTTGGAAGCAATTTAGGAAGAACTCGCAGTTGGCGTTTATTTGTGTACCTTGACTGGTTGTACTCCTGGGTGAAGTGCAGGCTGCAGACTCAGAATCGATTGGCCCGCATGTCAGCCAAGATTTCCTTGGCTTTAATTCCAATCTCGTCCACTTTACAACCGCAATTTCTAAGCCATCTTCTTATTATCTCTCAATTGAGGAGAAAAGCACACTGGCTACCCATACAAGCCAGATTATTGTTTAAATCTCTCACCATTACACACACATACATCTGATTTATCTGATCTATCTGAATAAATGCCTCATGAGCAAAACCCACACAAGATTCTTGAGCTCCAACTCTAACACTCAGTTGCTTATCCCTCGCTTCAACAATACAAGATCAGGTGCATCCAACTTCATTGTCGCTGCCCCCAGGATCTGGAATTCTCTCCCTGCAAACATTAGTGATGAAACCTCACACTCCCAATTCAAGAAACCCTTAAAAACCTGGTTATTTAACAAGTTCTAAGAATAATGTTGATCCTAGAGCACACTCTTAGGACTGTTAGATTTATCTACTGTATATATATATGTTTTTTTCTCACACCACTTTACCTGTCGACCTGGATGTATACAGGCCTGTCTCTTTCACCTTATGCTCACTATGACTGCAATTACCACTATATGAACTATGTATACACCTCATGTTCACTATGACTGTAATTACCACTGTATGAACTATGTATGTTTTTGCCATTGTAACCAGCAAGCTATATAACCTTCCTGTAACTTGCGCTGTGATACCACAGAGTTTGGGCGCAGTAACAAATGTAATAAATAAATTAATTAAATCAATATCCTTTGGGAATACATGCACGATAGTACCCAGATCTTTGACATGGCTTACAGAAGTGCAACCGACAACCACACATGATGGCATTCTTGAAGAGTGCGTGAGATCTGTATAAAGAAACATGAACTATTAGCACAAATAATACAGGATGAAGGTGAATGAAGCAATTTGCACCAGAGATTTGTCTTTAAAGTTTAATTAGAATAAAGACAGAAAAGCTGTGTGACCTAGCCCAGTTAACTCTGCAACAACTTTATTATACTATTGTTATACTGCACATTCTACTACAATGCACAGTGATGAATTGTGGTAGTTATCGAGACGAAAATACCTGAACTACTGAACTAATCGCTAATGCATAAGTCTTTGAGATACATGAACTGGGTACATTTGGTGGAAATCGACATAAACGCCCACAGTAACGTTTGATGAACATAGGGAAGTAATTAGTTGACTTGCCCTTACTTTGGCGAACAGATGAGCAGATTCAGCAAGTAGAGGAACAAGTATCTGGTGTACAGGTAGCTCGATGATGATATACCTAGTAGATCTCCCAGATGTTCTAAAGGTAAATCTAAAGGTGTTTAAAAAGGCTTACACAAGTGGGAGTGTATGTGAATGGATGACTTGTTCATAGACCCCCAGACTGCCTCCATTCGAATGGTTCCCATCTGCCATATGAACCCAGTCTGCTGCCTTTCCAGTGCACAGGCATAGGCCTACTCGGACAGCATATAAGGCAAAAGGGCCAGGCTTGTAACACAAACGCAAACCTGGGTGTCATCAATGTTTGACAACTTGAGCGGTCACACCCACCCCACCCCATTGGGAGCGCACGTCATGGGTGAGAAATGCCATTGATACTGGAAGGGTGGGTGGATGGGCATGAGGCCAGCACGAAAAGGCTGAAACAATGCTAAAGGGACACAAATGTTTGTTTATTGCAGGGTCTGGGCTTTGAAGAGGGGAGTCTGGAGACACAGGGTCTGGGAGTCTATGTGGACAATGGTGAATGTGCGGCAGATGCCTTTGAAGTGTACATGGTGTTTGCCAACTTGAGCGGTCACACCCACCCCGCCCCCTTGGGAGCGCACGGTCATAGGTGCAAAATGCCATTAATACTGGAAGGCGGATGCATGGGGACAAGGTGAGCACAAAAGTGCACCAACCAGGGCTGGGCTGGGCTACAGGGTACTGTGGAGATTTCACTCTGTGCCTCTGCACTCTGTGCCTATTTAGTATTTTGTTTTCACATTATATCATGTGAAAAGGGTGGCGCTAGATCAACCTTTGTAATATGGGACCACTTTGCTAATTATTTCCAGTACCTCCATTTGTTCACAGTCCACTCGGGCAACAACCATTCTAGCATGACACTCAAAGACAATTGCGCATGTTCTTGACTCACTGAAAAACTCAAAAGATATCCTTATTTACTTATTTGTATTTTATTTAATTGGGTGATGTTGATGGCACCAACAAACTATAAATTGTATACTTGAGGTTGAAGTAAAGTATGAGAAAATCCCCTGTACTATCCGCTGTCACTGGGGAATTTATCGCGAATGGCTTGAATGACATAGGTGGGAATTACTCGTCGATTGCGGTATCCAAGTCTCCCATAAAGCCATCATGTAAACCAACGATAGGCCACCAGCCAGTACCACCTGAGAAAGAGAAACACACATATTTTAACTGAATGAACCTGATAAGTGTAGCAACCAACTTCAAAAAGTGCATCTGAAATTCGTTGGCATGGTTGCCCTTAGAAAAATGAAGGTGGGAACCATTACAGCACAAGTCCCCACTACATGCTAAATGAAATAATTATAACACACCACGGTTTGATCCACCATCTGCCTTGCTTGGATCCTAGTGATATAGGTGGACGTGTGTTGCTTTTGGGAGAATATGCTGATGCACAGCATTAGGGCTGTGGTGGGTGTTCTGGAATGGTCAGTGCAAGGGGGTCAAATGAGTATCAGCATGAAAGCAACTGGGGGATAGGGTCTGATGGGACCATGGACTGGAAGGGTTGGGCTTGAGAGGGCACAGGCAGTTTAATGGAGTTGAATACACACTGGGGATATGGCTTGTCACAGTCTTCCGCTCTCAGCAGAGCACCTTCTCGTTCGGTAATGATGTTAGGCGGAAACCTGTGCAGTTCCCTCTGGGACCACTGCAAAAGATTTACGACTACAGGTGTTTGGCAGTAAACCCACTTGGTAGCAGTCTGTACCACACAGATTCACTTGGTAGCTGTGGCTGAGCAGTCAGACTTCCCTCAAGAAGAGTTAGGCAGTATGTGGAGTATACAAAATAGGGCAATTTACACAGTAGAACAAGCAAACACGGAACAGAGCTTGGGTGTAAAGATATATAGTGATTTATTTATAACAACACATCTATGGAAAACACTCTGGCACTAATACGGCAAACAACTTCAATCACAATTACTATAAGTAAATCAATCCCCCTAACAATAGTTCGACAAGTCTAGGTTCAACGGCACCACTTATTTGCAGACAGAGGTGAATGCTTTAACCTAGATGGCACTCTAGTATTCGTTAGGACGAGAGAGAAAAGGCAGGGTATGAAATCAACTCGGTACCAACACTTTTACGAACAAATGCAAGGCAAGTAAGGCAGGGTCTACTGTAGATCGCAAAGTTCAGAGGCCAGGCCCACTTGGAGAGAGGCAAGGCGATATGTCCCAAAAAGTATCACAGTGGAAATGCACTTCGAGTCTTTGTCGCAAATTGTCACAGAAAGATTGGACCAGTTCAGAACAGAAAGTTTAAGAAGGCTTGGAGGTGACCCAAAGGAGAGGCGAGGATTAAGACACCTCACTCTAACCGTCACAAGGGAAGCCAGGCGGACACGGTACCTTGTATGTGGAGAGACAGCTCCGGCGGGGGAAGTTGTTCCTGGTGGTGGATGCAAGTCGGGGCTTTGCCAAGAGAAGAGATGCTCTCGTCGTCGAAGGAAAGTTGAAGATTGTTGCAACACCAGGGAAGAGACCAGCCACGGAGTGCTCCGTCACAAGGCACCACCTTTTGGTCACGGTACAGGTTAGTGGCTATCCAGTTGCCGGGGTGCTCAGCGCGGGCAATTCGACCACTACGCCCTGGAAGCGAAGAAAAAGCAAAGGGGACTGGTTGTGCCCACCAGTCAGGGGAAGGAGACTCTCCGGCGGGGAGATCTCCTCTGTCGTTGGGAAGTGGTGAGTCGGTTCAGCAGGGCTCCACCGGAGGTGTCGTCGTTGCAGGTTGGCTCAGCTTTACCCTCGTCGGATTCTTAGGTCCTGTGGCGACTTCTGAAGATCCAGTCCCAAAAGCCCTGCTTTTATGCAGAAAACCCCCATTCATTCAGCCTAGCTGTCAATCAAAACACGCTAAGTGGTGAGCGGGGTGGCTCATCACTTGGGCCAATCACACCAGAGCGCGACTTGAGTTGGCAAGGCAACTCAGTCCAGGGTGCCTAAACCCCCTCCCACACCCCCTGTGGTACCCAGACAGAATGGCACCTTTTTGGAGGGCCTCTGTGCAGAAGCCTGCCAAAAGTGGAACAAAGGGCTCAACCAGTCAGGGGAAGGAGACTCTCCGGCGGGGAGATCTCCTCTGTCGTTGGGAAGTGGTGAGTCGGTTCAGCAGGGCTCCACCGGAGGTGTCGTCGTTGCAGGTTGGCTCAGCTTTACCCTCGTCGGATTCTTAGGTCCTGTGGCGACTTCTGAAGATCCAGTCCCAAAAGCCCTGCTTTTATGCAGAAAACCCCCATTCATTCAGCCTAGCTGTCAATCAAAACACGCTAAGTGGTGAGCGTGGTGGCTCATCACTTGGGCCAATCACACCAGAGCGCGACTTGAGTTGGCAAGGCAACTCAGTCCAGGATGCCTAAACCCCCTCCCACACCCCCTGTGGTACCCAGACAGAATGGCACCACTTTGGAGGGCCTCTGTGCAGAAGCCTGCCAAAAGTGGAACAAAGGGCTCAACCTTTGGTTTAGGAGTCACAGAGACGAACACAGACGCCATTTTAAAAACCGAGTTCTGGCAGAAAATACCAACCGATAGATTTATTTAAGATAAATAAACCGGTGGCATGTTAGAGATTAACGAGTAAAAGTATTAACCTCCAACAATGGGAAGAATCCCATAGAGTTATATTCGGGGTCGAATATAACAAGTAGTTTCCACTGCCACCAGCCAAAACTCGATGAGGGGGGACGGGACAGTGCCCCCTCGAATAACAGACCCAGGGGTAATCGAATTACCCCTACTAGTACGTCCACAATAGGATGGTTTGTACTAGTTCTGTTAGTAAATTTAGGTCTAGTAAAGCCAATGGTGACTTTACATGCCCTGGGAGACAGTAGTCAGTCCCAGGGTATGGAGTCTACAGTGGGGATCCTCTAGGATGCCCCAGTGTTACGGCACGGAGGGTGCGGTGTAACACACATAGAAAAACATATGAGACCCTATGGAGTAAAAGACCCCATAGCCCATAGAACACATTGACATTCAAAGGAATTAACCACATTTATGTCCAAGAGTGGGAGAAAAAGAGTCACACTCTTGGCAGGGTGGAAAAAACAAACTCCATAAATCCTGCAAAGCTGCTGGGGGACTCACTAGGTTAGGAAATTCAGCCTAAACAGAGAATTCTCCCTAACACTCGCCCCCCCCCAGACTAAGGGACAGGAGGATGTAATCCTCTCCTGGATGAATCTCATACCTCTAGTCGATGACATACATCCTAGAGAGACCATCAGCATTTTGGTGGTGACACCCTGACCTGTGCTCAATGGTGAAATCAAACCCTTGCAGGCAGATCGACCATCTCAGTAGTTTTGGGTTTTCCCCTTTCATTTGCATTAACCAACTCAAGAGTTGGTGGTCAGTCTGAATGACAAAAGTAGAACCATACAAGTATGGCCTAAACTTCTTCAGAGCTCACACACTAGCAAAGCATTCTCTTTCGATTGTTGCCCACCTTGTTTCAGGATCCTTCAGCTTGCGGCTGATGAAGCAAACGGGGTGCTCCCTACCTTTCCCATCCAGTTGACTGAGTACGGCACCTATTCCTACATTTGAAGCATCTGTCTGCACAATGAAAGTTTGGTGGTAATCAGGAGCTCTGAGTACTGGGGCTTGGCAAAGAGCCTTTTTCAGTTTTTCAAAAGCCTAATTGCAGTCCTCGTTCCATCTAACCTTTTTAGGAAATTTGGGAGAGGAGATGACATTCAGAGGAGAAGCTATGGTCCCATAGTTCTCAATGAAATTCCTGTAATACCCAGTGAGGCCTAGGAAGGCTCTCACTTGGGTCTGAGTAGTAGGTGTTGTCCAATTTTGCACAGCTTCAATCTTACTGAGCAAAGGCCTTATTTCTCCACCTCCTATCTCATGTCCAAGATAGACTACCTTACTCTGTCCAATTTGGCATTTACCGCCTTTATGGTCAGATTGGCTCGTCCAAGAGCCTGCAAAACATCTCTCAGGTGGGTTACATGTTCTTCCCAGGAATTGCTGAACACTGCTATGTCATCCACGTATGCCATGCAGAAGTCCTCCATCCCATTCAGAACCTGGTTTACCATCCGTTGAAATGTAGCAGGTGCATTTTTCATTCCGAAAGGCATTACCTTAAGCTGGTATAAGCCAACGGGGGTAGAAAATGCAGTTTTCTCCTTGGCATGGTCTGTCAGGGCTATTTGCCAATAGCCTGACGTCAAGTGAAATGTGCTGAGGAACTTAGCTGCGCCAAGTTTATCCACCAACTCATCTGTTCTTGGCAAAGGGTGGGCATCGGTCTTGGTGACTGCATTAAGAGCTCTATAATCCACGCAGAATCTAAGTTCTTTAGATCCGGCCTTTGGTACTAACACTACTGGGCTAGACCATGGACTAGTAGAGGGCTCTATTACCCCGAGATCAAGCATCTTGCTGACCTCACCTTTGATGTGGGTTTGTACGTTTTCTGACATTCGGTATCCTCTGCTTTTGACTGGCAGACAGTCACCAGTGAGTATGTCATGCTGGACCCAAGGGGTCAAGCCTGGTGAAAGCAAGAACAGAGAGGCAAACTGATTCAACATAGATTTGCACTGTTCTTGTTGCTCGGGTGTCAGATTTGAAGAGAGATTTACTCCTTCAATTTTTTCGTCTAAAGGTAAGCCTCTGAGGAGATCCGGAAGAGCTTCACTCTCTTCTTCTTCCTCTGATGATGCTAGAAGCAACGCTCCTACATCAGGTCTTGAGACATACGCTTTGAGTCGGTTGGTGTGGAAGACTGTCGGAGCCTCCTTGGGATTGCCCAAGTCCACCAGATAATTGACCTCTCCGAGTTTACCCACAACTCTGAAGGGTCCCATACATTTGTCTTGCAAGGCCCTCTGCCTTGTTGGGATCATAACGAGAATGAGCTGGTCTTGAGCGAACTCAACCATGTTAGCCTTTTGATCATGCCAGTGCTTGACCAATGCTTGTCCAGCTTTCAAGTTATCGCTTGCTTCTGTCATCATGTGCGACATTCCCCTCCGGAGACCTATCACGTAGTCAGTCACTCTGACTGGCTTGGGGGAAGGAACGCTCTCCAACCCCTCCTTAATCAGGGCCAATGGACCTCTGACAGGATGACCATAGAGAAGCTCAAAGGGAGAATAACCTACTCCCTCCTGAGGGACTTCTCTATAAGCAAAGAGAAGGCATGGCAGTAGAAGGTCCCACTTACGCTTAAGGGGTTCTTCTAAAGCACCTATCATTCGCTTCATGGTTCGGTTGAACCGTTCTACCAACCCATTGATTTGGGGGTGGTAGGCTGTTGAGAACTTCTAAGTAACTCCACAGGTTTTCCACATGGCTTTCATGTATTGGGACATAAAGTTTGAACCCCTGTCAGAGATTACTTCCTTAGGAAACCCGACCCTGGTAAAAACACCAAGGAGGGCCTTAGCCACAGCCGGAGCTGTAACAGTCCTCATAGGAATTGCCTCAGGATACCTAGTAGCATGGTCTACTACAAGTATAAACCTGTTGCCTGAGGAGGTTGGAGGATCGAGGGGACCAACAATGTCAATCCCTACTCTCTCAAATGGGACTCCCACAACTGGGAGAGGCACTAAAGGTGCCACATTCTTGGAGCCAACCTTACCAGAGATCTGGCAGGTGTGGCAGCTCCTGCAGTGTTTTTCTACTTCAGCCCCCATCTTCTGCCAATAAAAGTAGAGAGAGAGCCTTTCCTTAGTCTTCTTGAAACTCAAGTGACCAGCCAAAGGAATCTCGTGGGCTAACTGCAAGAACTGTGGTCTGTTCTCTTGGGGTACTACAAGTTGTTTGTAGTCTCCAGGTGGAGACTCAGTCGGTTCACTGTAGAAGAGGCCATTTTCCCAGTGCAACCTGTATTTCCCAGGCTCTTGCCCTTCAGCCTGAGCTTCTGCCTGGTGGCGAAGACCTTCCAGAGTTGGACATTCTCTCTGTCCCTTACTGAAGTCTGCCCTGCTGGGTCCACCTTCTGCCAGTAAAGACTGCAGCTCAGGATGGTCAACAGGATCCAGATCTCCAATGAGTTCCTAGCCTTCCATTAGCTCTTCTTCAGAGTCTAATTCTACCACACAGGGTTGTACCTCCCTCTCAGCCTCAGCTGGAGGGGGAGTTACGGGTGTAACTTTGGACAACCGCGGGGAAGTCCTTGTTGGCTGCACTGAAATACTGGCTGCTGGTTTCGGTATAGAAGTCTTAGGTTTCCCTTTCGCTTCTTATTTCTTGGAGACAGCAGCTGACAAGTCCAGTGGAGCAGGAGTGATATCTTTCTTCATCATCTCCTGGAGAGTACCTTGTATGGTTCTCTCCCTTGCAGGTCTGGTTAGCTCGTGTAACCGTTTACTAGGAGGTCTGGGGGTATGCGACACAATTCCAAGAGTTTTCAAGTCGTTACCCAACAGAACGCGTCCTGGTACCTCACTCTGTATGCTGACAGGTATCTTCACAGTCATGTCGTTACACTGGATGAGAACTGGTAATTGGGGAAGCATCTGCACAGGCCCTCCAGCTAACTTGGTGAGGCGTTTGGGTGCCTTAGCAACATCCTCAGCCTGAAAAAACGATGTATCCACCACAGTTATGCTGGCCCCAGTGTCCCTAATGGCAGGAGTCTCCTGACCATTCACCTGGACACTGTCCTTATAATACTCTTTAGTATTATCGGGGATGGAGTTATAGACATCCAAATTCTGTTGTTCCCACAAACCCAGAGACACTAAAGAAACACTGGATGAGACTCCAATGGGTTCATCAGCCAGCAGTAGAAAGTTTCCACTTGCCATTTGGACTTTCTCCCCTGGAGCGAAGGCTAAGGAGACAAGCTGGACCCCTGAAAGTTTAAACCTTACATCTGGGATCTCCTTTCACGTGGTCAGTCGAGCCACAAACAAAGCATTTACCAAATGCTTTCTGGAATGGTGGCTTGTTCTGGCCTCCTTCCGGTTTAGCGCCAGAAGGCACACTATTCTGCTGCGGTTTTCCTTGTGGCTTACCCTTCTGGTTTTGTGTGGGGCCCTCTTTGGAATTTGAGTTATTAGAATTCTCTTTTGAGTCTTTTTTAGGCTGTTTCCCTCATCCTTTTTCTGAGTTGCCCCAGAATCCTTATGAGTGGCCCTGTTGGCAACCCACAAGTCAGCAGCCTTAGCTAGCTTCCTGGAATCCAATTCCTTCGAATCAGCCAAGTGCTGTCTGAGCTCCGGAGAACAGGCATCATAAATAGACTCCAACGTAAAAAGATTCTTCATACCCTCATAAGTGTTCACCTTGTAACCCTTAATCCATCCCTCTAAGTTTTTCAACCCTTCACTCACCCAGGTAGCACAAGGTGTACCATCATGCTTTTTGAGGGTTCTAAACCTCTTAAGATACTGGGAAGGGGTCTTCCCGAATCTAGCTATCAAAGCTAGTTTCACACTTTCGTAATCCTTCTTATCCACCTCCCCCAACTCCATTACCACATCAGTCGCAACAGGGGGAAGCCTAGAGAACAACCAGGGAAGTAACTCATTCCCGGTGATGTCCTGGAGCCCATGATTATATTCAAACCGTTTTAACCAATCCAACACATCCAATCTAGGTTCATACATACCCACTAATTCCTTAGGCATCCGGGGTCTTTTGGGACTGGAACTTCTAGAGGAACCAGAGGAGAGAGAAGCATTTTCCACAGATAACTTTTTCATTTCTAACTCATGATTAAGTTCTATTTCTCTGAGCCTTAATTCAGCTTGCTTCTGCTCAGCCTGGGCATTCATCCGTCTGAACTCTAGCTCTTGGTTTCTTTCAGATTGAGCTAAAAACCGTTTCTATTCTAACTCGAGCTTCATTTTTTCAAGTTCAAAATAAGCAGGGTTACATGTGGGACCTGGTATGGACCCCGTAGGTACAGTAGGTAAGGCAGACAGAGGCTCGGAGTGGCTAACTTTATTAGGTTCACTTTCCTCTTCTGACCCATTATCAAGACTTTGATTCAGATCAATACCATCACTGTTTTCTACATTCGCTGGAGAAGTTGGTTCCTCTGAACCAGTACCCAGACTTTGGTTTTCCAGCAGTCTCGCTATCAGTTCTACTTTCTTGCCTTTTATAGAAAGATTCTCTTGTCTACAGAGAGATCTCAAACTCTCAGTATTTTCACCTGCCAAGGACTCTTGACTGTAAACTTCCATAGAAGACATGTTTTTGAAAGTTGCTTTTTAGTGCTAAGCTTTGTGGTTAGTTATCCTAAAGTGTTGAAAAGCACTCTAAACTGTATACTCGATACAAATCCCACCGCTGTAAACCAGTGTTAGGCGGAAACCTGTGCAGTTCCCTCTGGGACCACTGCAAAAGATTTAGGACTACAGGTGTTTGGCAGTAAACCCACTTAGTAGCAGTCTGTACCACACAGATTCACTTGGTAGCTGTGGCTGAGCAGTCAGACTTCCCTCAAGAAGAGTTAGGCAGTATGTGGAGTATACAAAATAGGCCAATTTACACAGTAGAACAAGCAAACACGGAACAGAGCTTGGGTGCAAAGATATATAGTGATTTATTTATAACAACACATCTATGGAAAACACTCTGGCACTAATACGGCAAACATCTTCAATCACAATTACTATAAGTAAATCAATCCCCCTAACAATAGTTCGACAAGTCTAGGTTCAACGGCACCACTTATTTGCAGACAGAGGTGAATGCTTTAACCTAGATGGCACTCTAGCATTCGTTAGGACTGGAGAGAAAAGGCAGCGTATGAAATCAACTCGGTACCAACACTTTTACAAACAAATGCAAGGCAAGTACGACAGGGTCTACTGTAGATCGCAAAGTTCAGAGGCCAGGCCCACTTGGAGAGAGGCAAGGCGATATGTCCCAAAAAGTATCACAGTGGAAATGCACTTCGAGTCTTTGTCGCAAATTGTCACAGAAAGATTGGACCAGTTCAGAACAGAAAGTTTAAGAAAGCTTGGAGGCGACCCAATAGAGAGGCGAGGATTAAGACACCTCACACTAACCGTCACAAGGGAAGCCAGGCAGACACGGTACCTTGTATGTGGAGAGACAGCTCAGGCGGGGGAAGTTGTTCCTGGTGGTGGATGCAAGTCGGGGCTTTGCCAAGAGAAGAGATGCTCTCGTCGTCGAAGGAAAGTTGAAGATCGTTGCACCACCAGGGAAGAGACCAGCCGCGGAGTGCTTCGTCACAAGGCACCACCTTTTGGCCGCGGTACGGGTTAGTGGCTATCCGGTTGCCGGGGTGCTCAGCACGGGCAATTCGACCACTACGCCCTGGAAGCGAAGAAAAAGCAAAGGGGACTGGTTGTGCCCACCAGTCAGGGGAAGGAGACACTCCGGCAGGGAGATCTCCTCTGTCGTTGGGAAGTGGTGAGTCGGTTCAGCAGGGCTCCACCGGAGGTGTCGTCGTTGCAGGTCGGCTCAGCTTTACCCTCGTCGGATTCTTAGGTCCTGTGGCGACTTCTGAAGATCGAGTCCCAAAAGCCCTGCTTTTATGCAGAAAACCCCCATTCATTCTGCCTAGCTGTCAATCAAAACACGCTAAGTGGTGAGCGGGTGGCTCATCACTTGGGCCAATCACACCAGAGCGCGACTTGAGTTGGCAAGGCAACTCAGTCCAGGGTGCCTAAACCCCCTCCCACACCCCCTGTGGTACCCAGACAGAATGGCACCACTTTGGAGGGCCTCTGTGCAGAAGCCTGCCAAAAGAGGAACAAAGGGCTCAACCTTTGGTTTAGGAGTCACAGAGACGAACACAGACGCCATTTTAAAAACCGAGTTCTGGCAGAAAATACCAACCGATAGATTTATTTAAGATAAATAAACCGGTGGCATGTTAGAGATTAACGAGAAAAAGTATTAACCTCCAACAATGGGAAGAATCCCATAGAGTTATATTCGAGGTCGAATATAACAAGTAGTTTCCACTGCCACCAGCCAAAACTCGACGAGGGGGGGACGGGACAGTGCCCCCTCGAATAACAGGCCCAGGGGTAATTGAATTATCCCTACTAGTACGTCCACAATAGGATGGTTTGTACTAGTTCTGTTAGTAAATTTAGGTCTAGTAAAGCCAATGGTGACTTTACATGCCCTGGGAGACAGTAGTCAGTCCCAGGGCATGGAGTCTATAGTGGGGATCCTCTAGGATGCCCCAGTGTTACGGCACGGAGGGTGCAGTGTAACACACATAGAAAAACATATGAGACCCTATGGAGTAAAAGACCCCATAGCCCATAGAACACATTGACATTCAAAGGAATTAACCACATGTATGTCCAAGAGTGGGAGAAAAAGAGTCACACTCTTGGCAGGATGGAAAATACAAACTCCAGAAATCCTTCAAAGCTGCCAGGGGACTCACTAGGTTAGGAAATTCAGCCTAAACAGAGAATTCTCCCTAACACTCGCCCCCCCCCCAGACTAAGGGACAGGAGGATTTAATCCACTCCTGGATGAATCTCATACCTCTAGTCGATGACATACATCCTAGAGAGACCATCAGCATTTTGGTGGTGACACCCTGACCTGTGCTCAATGGTGAAATCAAACCCTTGCAGGCAGATCGACCATCTTAGTAGTTTTGGGTTTTCCCCTTTCATTTGCATTAACCATCTCAAGGGTTGGTGGTCAGTCTGAATGACAAAAGTAGAACCATACAAGTATGGCCTAAACTTCTTCAGAGCTCACACACTTGAAGAGGGAAAATGGAGACCAAATCCATGCCCCCGCACCCCAAGCGCCTACATAGAAGAACAACAGGAAGAACAAGGAGCGCACTTATCATTTGAACCAGGCCCCAGCGCACCCATGGGTGACAAATATGCTGAAACACACCCACTTCACCAACAGTGCAACTTCCATGCTACATTAGAATCAATGCTGCAATATCAGAATCTACCAGCACAAAAATCCCTGTTTAAAGGCTTGCAAATGCCTATATGAACTAACATGGTCTAAATGCACAGTGTAAAGCTATGTTTCAGGAAAATTACAGCTAAGTTCATTTCACTCACTGAACACTGGCTGCGGGAGCCTTATCAACATTCCTCGCAAAACAAGTCCGACCTGCCAAGGCCGCAAGTTCAAGATAAAATTGCTTTCTGCAGACAGACATTTTTTAATTATCCACAAATGCGAATAAATCACGGCAACCCAGTGTGTTTTTTTCTTTCTTTCTGGGAAAGAAAGACATTTTCTCAAGGACACGCACAACATTGAAACATAACTTGTAACAAGCCAGAGCCCAGGTGCGAACTGCTTGTTCAGCTAAAAGTTATGGGAACAAAGTCACATTGCAACAAGATTAGAATTAGGTAATGGGGGCTGGCACAGCTAAATCAACCCACTGACGCAGGAGGTTAATATCCAATTATCAGGCTCTCTATAAGGGCTACATATGTAACCCACCACTTTGCAGCCAATAACAGGAGGAGATAGGTTTCTGGGAGCTGATCCAATTCTGTGAGGTCAGCCTGCAGTGTGATTATAAAACTTACTTGCAAGACAGCCCCGGGGGAGACGGCGCCTGAACTCGCGATGCAAGATGCTCTGTGCTTTTCTTTGGCTTTTTTCTTTTTTCTTTGCCTAGAAATAAATGCAATTTGAAAACATGCTGCTGCCTGCTTGGGACTCTGTTGCATTTCTGGGGGCCATATGGGAGGTGTTGGGGCCTCCCATAGCTGGTGAGGGTATGGCTGCTGGCCCCCCACTGCCCTGGGGGGGGGGTGGGGATCCAGCTTCTCCCCGACAAGTTGGTGCCCTCTGTGAGGCTCATTGCTCATTGTAACATGGGTAAATGAGCTCTGCTATGGACTGAGCTCCCTGCCGCCGACTCAAGGAAGCATTCTCTTTCGATTGTTGCCCACCTTGTTTCAGGATCCTTCAGCTTGCGGCTGATGAAGCAAACGGGGTGCTCCCTACCTTTCCCATCCAGTTGACTGAGTACGGCACCTATTCCTACATTTGAAGCATCTGTCTGCACAATGAAAGTTTGGTGGTAATCAGGAGCTCTGAGTACTGGGGCTTGGCAAAGAGCCTTTTTCAGTTTTTCAAAAGCCTAATTGCACTCCTCGTTCCATCTAACCTTTTTAGGAAATTTGGGAGAGGAGATGACATTCAGAGGAGAAGCTATGGTCCCATAGTTCTCAATGAAATTCCTGTAATACCCAGTGAGGCCTAGGAAGGCTCTCACTTGGGTCTGAGTAGTAGGTGTTGTCCAATTTTGCACAGCTTCAATCTTACTGAGCAAAGGCCTTATTTCTCCACCTCCTATCTCATGTCCAAGATAGACTACCTTACTCTGTCCAATTTGGCATTTACTCGCCTTTATGGTCAGATTGGCTCGTCCAAGAGCCTGCAAAACATCTCTCAGGTGGGTTACATGTTCTTCCCAGGAATTGCTGAACACTGCTATGTCATCCACGTATGCCATGCAGAAGTCCTCCATCCCATTCAGAACCTGGTTTACCATCCGTTGAATTGTAGCAGGTGCATTGTTCAATCCGAAAGGCATTACCTTAAACTGGTATAAGTTAATGGGGTAGAAAATGCAGTTTTCTCCTTGGCATGGTCTGTCAGGGCTATTTGCCAATAGCCTGACGTCAAGTCAAATGTGCTGTGGAACTTGGCTGCGCCAAGTTTATCCACCAACTCATCTGTTCTTGGCAAAGGGTGGGCATCGGTCTTGGTGACTGTATTATGAGCTCTATAATCCACACAGAATCTAAGTTCTTTAGATCCGACCTTTGGTACTAACACTACTGGGCTAGACCATGGACTAGTAGAGGGCTCTATTACCCCGAGATCAAGCATCTTGCTGACCTCACCTTTGATGTGGGTTCGTACGTTTTCTGACATTCGGTATCCTCTGCTTTTGACTGGCAGACAGTCACCAGTGAGTATGTCATGCTGGACCCAAGGGGTCAAGCCTGGTAAAAGCAAGAACAGAGAGGCAAACTGATTCAACATAGATTTGCACTCTTCTTGTTGCTCGGGTGTCAGATTTGAAGAGAGATTTACTCCTTCATTTTTTTCGTCTAAAAGTAAGCCTCTGAGGAGATCCGGAAGAGCTTCACTCTCTTCTTCTTCCTCTGATGATGCTAGAAGCAACGCTCCTACATCAGGTCTTTAGACATACGCTTTGATTCGGTTGGTGTGGAAGACTGTCAGAGCCTCCTTGGGATTGCCCAAGTCCACCAGATAATTGACCTCTCCGAGTTTACCCACAACTCTGAAGGGCCCCATACATTTGTCTTGCAAGGCCCTCTGCCTTGTTGGGATCATAACGAGAACGAGCTGGTCTTGAGCGAACTCAACCATGTTAGCCTTTTGATCATGCCAGTGCTTGACCAATGCTTGTCCAGCTTTCAAGTTATCGCTTGCTTCTGTCATCATGTGCGACATTCTCCTCCGGAGACCTATCACATAGTCAGTCACTCTGACTGGCTTGGGGGAAGGAACATTCTCCAACCCCTCCTTAATCAGGGCCAATGGACCTCTGACAGGATGACCATAGGGAAGCTCAAAGGGAGAATAACCTACTCCCTCCTGAGGGACTTCTCTATAAGCAAAGAGAAGGCATGGCAGTAGAAGGTCCCACTTACGCTTAAGGGGTTCTTCTAAAGCACCTATCATTCTCTTCATGGTTCGGTTGAACCGTTCTACCAACCCATTGGTTTGGGTGTGGTAGGCTGTTGAGAACTTGTAAGTAACTCCACAGGTTTTCCACATGGCTTTCATGTATTGGGACATAAAGTTTGAACCCCTGTCAGAGATTACTTCCTTAGGAAACCCGACCCTGGTAAAAATACCAAGGAGGGCCTTAGCCACAGCCGGAGCTGTAACAGTCCTCATAGGAATTGCCTCAGGATACCTAGTAGCATGGTCTACTACAACAAGTATAAACCTGTTGCCTGAGGAGGTTGGAGGATCGAGGGGACCAACAATGTCAATCCCTACTCTCTCAAATGGGACTCCCACAACTGGGAGAGGCACTAAAGGTGCCACATTCTTGGAGCCAACTTTACCAGAGGTCTGGCAGGTGTGGCAGCTCCTGCAGTGTTTTTCTACTTCGGCCCCCATCTTCTGCCAATAAAAGTAGAGAGAGAGCCTTTCCTTAGTCTTCTTGAAACTCAAGTGACCCCAGCCAAAGGAATCTCGTGGGCTAACTGCAAGAAATGTGGTCTGTTCTCTTGGGGTACTACAAGTTGTTTGTAGTCTCCAGGTGCAGACTCAGTCGGTTCACTGTAGAAGAGGCCATTTCCCCAGTGCAACCTGTATTTCCCAGGCTCTTGCCTTTCAGCCTGAGCTTCTGCCTGGTGGCGAAGACCTTCCAGAGTTGGACATTCTCTCTGTCCCTTACTGAAGTCTTCCCTGCTGCGTCCACCTTCTGCCAGTAAAGACTGCAGCTCAGGATGGTCAACAGGATCCAGATCTCCAATGAGTTCCTAGCCTTCCATTAGCTCTTCTTCAGAGTCTAATTCTACCACACCGGGTTGTACCTCCCTCTCAGCCTCAGCTGGAGGGGGAGTTACGGGTGTAACTTTGGACAACCGCGGGG
This sequence comes from Ambystoma mexicanum, assembly GCF_040938575.1. Classification (NCBI taxonomy): domain Eukaryota; kingdom Metazoa; phylum Chordata; class Amphibia; order Caudata; family Ambystomatidae; genus Ambystoma; species Ambystoma mexicanum. The sequence continues at coordinate 948,445,207 of NC_090936.1, forward strand.
AAGTCCTTGTTGGCTGCACTGAAATGCTGGCTGCTGGTTTCGGTATAGAAGTCTTAGGTTTCCCTTTCGCTTCTTATTTCTTGGAGACAGCAGCTGACAAGTCCAGTGGAGCAGGAGTGATATCTTTCTTCATCATCTCCTGGAGAGTACCTTGCATGGTTCTCTCCCTTGCAGGTCTGGTTAGCTCCCGTAACCGTTTATTAGGAGGTCTGGGGGTATGCGACACAACTCCAAGAGTTTTCAAGTCGTTACCCAACAGAATGCGTCCTGGTACCTCACTCTGTATGCTGACAGGTATCTTCACAGTCATGTCGTTACACTGGATGAGAACTGGTATTTGGGGAAGCATCTGCACAGGCCCTCCAGCTAACTTGGTGAGGCGTTTGGGTGCCTTAGCAACATCCTCAGCCTGAAAAAAGGATGTATCCACCACAGTTATGCTGGCCCCAGTGTCCCTAATGGCAGGAGTCTCCTGACCATTCACCTGGACACTGTCCTTATAATACTCTTTAGTATTATCGGGGATGGAGTTATAGACATCTAAATTCTGTTGTTCCCACAAACCCAGAGACACTAAAGAAACACTGGCTGAGACTCCAATGGGTTCATCAGCCAGCAGTAGAAAGTTTCCACTTGCCCTTTGGACTTCCTCCTCTGGAGCGAAGGCTAAGGAGACAAGCTGGACCCCTGAAGGTTTACCCTTACATCTGGGATCTCCTTTCACGTGGTCAGTCGAGCCACAAACAAAGCATTTACCAAATGCTTTCTGGAATGGTGGCTTGTTCTGGCCTCCTTCCGGTTTAGCACCAGAAGGCACACTATTCTGCTGCGGTTTTCCTTGTGGCTTACCCTTCTGGTTTTGTTTGGGGCCCTCTTTGGAATTTGAGTTATTAGAATTCTCTTTTGAGTCTTTTTTAGGCGGTTTTCCCTCATCCTTTTTCTGAGTTGCCCCAGAATCCTTATGAGTGGCCCTGTTGGCAACCCACATGTCAGCAGCCTTAGCTAGCTTCCTGGAATCCAATTCCTTCGAATCAGCCAAGTGCTGTCTGAGCTCTGGAGAACAGGCATCATAAATAGACTCCAACATAAAAAGATTCTTCATACCCTCATAAGTGTTCACCTTGTAACCCTTAATCCATCCCTCTAAGTTTTTCAACCCTTCACTCACCCAGGTAGCCCAAGGTGTACCATCATGCTTTTTGAGGGTTCTAAACCTCTTAAGATACTGGGAAGGGGTCTTCCCGAATCTAGCTATCAAAGCTAGTTTCACACTTCCGTAATCCTTCTTATCCACCTCCCCCAACTCCATTACCACATCAGTCGCAACAGGGGGAAGCCTAGAGAACAACCAGGGAAGTAACTCATTCCCGGTGATGTCCTGGAGCCCATGATTATATTCAAACAGTTTTAACCAATCCAACACATCCAATCTAGGTTCATACATACCCACTAATTCCTTAGGCATCCGGGGTCTTTTGGGACTGGAACTTCTAGAGGAACCAGAGGAGAGAGAAGCATTTTCCACAGATAACTTTTTCATTTCTAACTCATGATTAAGTTCTATTTCTCTGAGCCTTAATTCAGCTTGCTTCTGCTCAGCCTGGGCATTCATCCGACTGAACTCTAGCTCTTGGTTTCTTTCAGATTGAGCTAAAAACCGTTTGTATTCTAACTCGAGCTTCCTTTTTTCAAGTTCAAAATAAGCAGGGTTACATGTGGGACCTGGTATGGACCCCGTAGGTACAGTAGGTAAGGCAGACAGAGGCTCAGAGTGGCTAACTTCATTAGGTTCACTTTCCTCTTCTGACTCATTATCAAGACTTTGATTCAGATCAATACCATCACTGTTTTCTACATTCGCTGGAGAAGTTGGTTCCTCTGAACCAGTACCCAGACTTTGGTTTTCCAGCAGTCTCGCTATCAGTTCTACTTTCTTGCCTTTTATAGAAAGATTCTCTTGTCTACAGAGAGATCTCAAACTCTCAGTATTTTCACCTGCCAAGGACTCTTGACTGTAAACTTCCATAGAAGACATGTTTTTGAAAGTTGCTTTTTAGTGCTAAGCTTTGTGGTTAGTTATCCTAAAGTGTTGAAAAGCACTCTAAACTGTATACTCGATACAAATCCCACCGCTGTAAACCAGTGTTAGGCGGAAACCTGTGCAGTTCCCTCTGGGACCACTGCAAAAGATTTAGGACTACAGGTGTTTGGCAGTAAACCCACTTAGTAGCAGTCTGTACCACACAGATTCACTTGGTAGCTGTGGCTGAGCAGTCAGACTTCCCTCAAGAAGAGTTAGGCAGTATGTGGAGTATACAAAATAGGGCAATTTACACAGTAGAACAAGCAAACACGGAACAGAGCTTGGGTGTAAAGATATATAGTGATTTATTTATAACAAGACATCTATGGAAAACACTCTGGCACTAATACGGCAAACAACTTCAATCACAATTACTATAAGTAAATCAATCCCCCTAACAATAGTTCGACAAGTCTAGGTTCAGCGGCACCACTTATTTGCAGACAGAGGTGAATGCTTTAACCTAGATGGCACTCTAGTATTCGTTAGGACTGGAGAGAAAAGGCAGGGTATGAAATCAACTCGGTACCAACACTTTTACAAACAAATGCAAGGCAAGTACGGCAGGGTCTACTGTAGATCGCAAAGTTCAGAGGCTAGGCCCACTTGGAGAGGGGCAAGGCGATATGTCCCAAAAAGTATCACAGTGGAAATGCACTTCGAGTCTTTGTCGCAAATTGTCACAGAAAGATTGGACAAGTTCAGAACAGAAAGTTTAAGAAGGCTTGCAGGCGACCCAATGGAGAGGCGAGGATTAAGACACCTCATGCTAACCGTCACAAGGGAAGCCAGGCGGACACGGTACCTTGTATGTGGAGAGACAGCTCAGGCGGGGGAAGTTGTTCCTGGTGGTGGATGCAAGTCGGGGCATTGCCAAGAGAAGAGATGCTCTCGTCGACGAAGGAAAGTTGAAGATCGTTGCACCACCAGGGAAGAGACCAGCCGCGGAGTGCTTCGTCACAAGGCACCACCTTTTGGTCGCAGTACGGGTTAGTGGCTATCCGGTTGCCGGGGTGCTCAGCACGGGCAATTCGACCACTACGCCCTGGAAGGGAAGAAAAAGAAAAGGGGACTGGTTGTGCCCACCAGTCAGGGGAAGGAGACTCTCCGGCGGGGAGATCGCCTCTGTCGTTGGGAAGTGGTGAGTCGGTTCAGCAGGGCTCCACCGGAGGTGTCATCGTTGCAGGTTGGCTCAGCTTTACCCTCGTCGGATTCTTAGGTCCTGTGGCGACTTCTGAAGATCCAGTCCCAAAAGCCCTGCTTTTATGCAGAAAACCCCCATTCATTTAGCCTAGCTGTCAATCAAAACACGCTAAGTGGTGAGTGGGGTGGCTCATCACTTTGGCCAATCACACCAGAGTGTGACTTGAGTTGGCAAGGCAACTCAGTCCAGGGTGCCTAAACCCCCTCCCACACCCCCTGTGGTACCCAGACAGAATGGCACCACTTTGGAGGGCCTCTGTGCAGAAGCCTGCCAAAAGTGGAACAAAGGGCTCAACCTTTGGTTTAGGAGTCACAGACGCCATTTTAAAAACCGAGTTCTGGCAGAAAATACCAACCGATAGATTTATTTAAGATAAATAAACCGGTGGCATGTTAGAGATTAACGAGTAAAAGTATTAACCTCCAACAATGGGAAGAATCCCATAGAGTTATATTCGGGGTCGAATATAACAAGTAGTTTCCACTGCCACCAGCCAAAACTCGACGAGGGGGGACGCGACAGTGCCCCCTCGAATAACAGACCCAGGGGTAATCGAATTACCCCTACTAGTACGTCCACAATAGGATGGTTTGTACTAGTTCTGTTAGTAAATTTAGGTCTAGTAAAGCCAATGGTGACTTTACATGCCCTGGGAGACAGTAGTCAGTCCCAGGGTATGGAGTCTATGGTGGGGATCCTCTAGGACGCCCCAGTGTTACGGCACGGAGGGTGCGGTGTAACACACATAGGAAATCATATGAGACCCTATGGAGTAAAAGACCCCATAGCCCATAGAACACATTGACATGCAAAGGAATTAACCACATTTATGTCCAAGAGTGGGAGAAAAAGAGTCACACTCTTGGCAGGATGGGAAAAACAAACTCCAGAAATCCTGCAAAGCTGCTGGGGGACTCACTAGGTTAGGAAATTCAGCCTAAACAGAGAATTCTCCCTAACAAATGATAGTACAGAATTGTAACAACGCCATGGCAGGACTTTTGTAAGTATCCACGTGTAGAACCAAAAATGGGGGTCTAACACCATAATCTTCCCTTAGTCATTATGTTATCACACTATGATTCAGGTGAACTTATTTTGTAATACCTTTGTGTACTGTAGTCAATCACTTATTTTTTCTTTTTGCCTTTTGTTTGATTCAAATGTTGGTTGCTTTCCAAGTGAAACTTTAAGTCTATTTTATTCGGTTTTTATGGAATGCAGTTCTATTTTAAAAAAGATTATTTTTTTTAAAATTTCAGTAGAAAACGTGTTTGTGCTAATGTAGAAACTATATAGAAGCGAAATAACAAAAATGATGTGTTTTACTATTAACACAATTCAAAAAAGGTGTCTGGACCGAGATGGCTTGTTGATGACTCCTATTTTCTGGGAAAAGGAGTAATGAAGACTTCTTTCACTCCATTCCCAGAGCAGAAAAATGTGTGGTCCTTTCTCTTGATTTTTTGGGAGAGGATCAGTGTGGAGCCTGTATTGCGATTCTGATTCTTTTGCTTTTGTTATGCCAGGGTACAGAGCATTTAGCCTACCGGTTTCAGTGGTGAAAGGTTATTACCCCACTTTCATCAGAGCTGTTGTGGACCAGCACTGATTAGTGTGTGGTCTTATTTCTTCTTTTTTCAGCGTGTTTTGACTGTTAATAGGAGGCCCCACCTGCATGTTTGAGAGAACGGGGCAGGGGGTGAGAAGGAAGAGACAAAGGGTATTCATACTAGAGAAATGATCAAACATAATCTCTGCGGGCTCCAGAAACCCCCGGCCCCTTTCTCTCAAGGGAGTTGTTCAGAGTGATGTTGGTTTCATTGTTAATGGTGATTTTGAAGATGATTTGTGTGTCATTTGTATATTTGCAGTAGGTGGTCATGTGGGTTTTCATGAGCCTTATATGTGAGCAGTCTAAGCTTCATCTATTTGGGATTCTACAGGCTATTTTATGAGGTTTGGAAATCTAAGTGAGAAGCCAGATGATTTCTGTGCTATCTGTGATGAAAGACCTCATTTACTGTAGTGTTTTGTAGTATAAATTCTTCCGCTATGCTGATTTTGAATGGCTTGAAAAGTTATAATCATTTTTTGTCATAGTTGACAGATCTAATATTGTACAAAGTAATGAAATTATGACCTCCATGCTAGATTTGATTTGTATCTTGTGGGAGTGAGGAATTGCCATCTGGCAATGGTGCACAGTCCTGGCATTTTTTATTTTTAGTAAAATGATGTGGGTGATTCCTTCTCCAAAGTGGTAATCTACTAACCAGATCTCACTTTTTATCAACTCCATGCCAAACGCTTAGTGCACTTGTGACTTGCTGAATCAGTAGCATGATCCACAGCACCCGCTCTGCTCGTGGTACAGAGAAGGTTTAAAGTTCACTAGATGCCCACTTGACCGCTGTAGTGACAGCAAAGTCAATGCAGCACATGGGCAACATTGCCCAAGCTACGACGATCATGAGTACCCATGCTCTTGGCAGGATATTCTCTAAGAATAACCTATTCCTGAGTTTAGGTATAGTGCATGACGATACTTATGACTATGGCTTCCACAAACCAATTGATATTGCACATGTGGCAGCTTCTGTGATTCAGCTCTGCTGTGGAAGGTAATCTGTATTAGGATCAGACGGGACGATACTGCAACCCGGAAGGGCAGAAACCCAGAGGACCCAGCTTCTCTTTGATTCTCTTTGTCAGGGGCGATAATCCCCTCCACCCAAGACCACCACACTGCAGTCATTGGCCCTGTGCCCAGGTATCAAAGGAGCACACCCATGAAGGAGGAGTAGCATCACAACAGGGTGCTGCATGTGATCCTACCTGGTTGTTTCAACACAGCTCGTCCGAGGTTAACCCGAGAACTGCCGCCTCATTGCTTGCACCTCGACGCCCCCTTCATCACCACTTCAAGCACAGAAAAGAAGTCTCTTTCATGTGCAAGTGGATATGATGTTAGTTGTCAAAGTGTTGAACAATGTAGTACTTCTGAAGTTGTGTTGGCATTACCTGTGCACCCAGAATGAGTAGTGTTGTAAAAACAGTCCAATTTGCTGACTGTCACAGGCCTTGCTTATACGACTTACAAACACCAATTTGAATAGGTTTAAAGGTTTAAAGGCAAAGCCATATTGCAGCAAATTTATGAATATGTAGGTCTGTAGGAAGCATGCTTTGAAATATTCATATTGCATGATTAAAACATGAGTGGAGCAAGCACAGGCATTGAGTTAACATCAGCACCCAAAATAGTAAATGTGGCTAACAACACCATTTGCAAGCTCTTATGCTACAAAAGATTAATAGCAAGGATGAGCTAACATATAAAAGGGAAATTAACACTTTGCTGTCCATCCTAGTAAATACATGTATATAAAGCACACTACTCACGTCATCCGTCATGGGTCAGTGCACATAACCCAAAAGCAGGTAATGAATGAAATATCTTTTACATAGCTACACCCCTCTAGAAATGCACATACTTCACGCCACCAATCGCTCTTATTCTAAACAGTGCTTGTTAAAAGAGTGCACACAGTGAATTTCAGTCGTTTACGGTATAGTTAGTTTACTGGATGACTCTTGGTATATGCCTTTTGGAGAAGTCTAAATAGGCAAAGATCTCAAGAATGCCAATGTTCCTCTAGTTAAAGGCGTGTCTATAATTGAAAGCTGTTGTTGTGACCAAAGCAGTCTTGCTCTGCATGCAGCACTTTATTGCTATGTTATGTTTTTATGATTTACACCATGAACTGCAACCGTTTTCATGGTGCCAGGTGTCCTGGTGGATCTGAAAAGGAAGGTGGGTTGGGAGGGCTTAGTTAGCAGGATTGAGAGGGAAAAAGTGCAAAAGAGCTTTAACGTGCTGTTGGTACCTTCAGTCCAGAAAAAAAACAGTCACTGTGATTTATTTTTAGTTAGCAGACGCTATGAGGTTGGTGTTTGAGGGTGCATTGGTGATTTTCTGTGTAATTGGTTTAGTTTCTCGTTGGGTGTAGTGGATGTGTTTAAATTGTGGTTGTTTTAGGTTTTTTTCTGCTTTAGAGGTATGATTGTGCTTTGTTCAGTGTTTGAGGGTGAATTTGCAGGATACTGGAGAGTTTTTATTCGGGTTAGTAGAGATTCATCAGTGTCCTTATGCTCTATGGTTATGGTCATCTCTCGAGTTCATACTATTCGATGGTGATTTATGGTTGACTGTTTTATTCTGTTGGATGGTCTTGTTTTGGTTAATCAGTTTTCATTTGTTTTGGTGTTTCCATTGTAATGTGTTGGCATTTTTTCTGTTTAGCTCAATGAGTTAAAGAGCCATGCTTTTAGCAGTTTTTGGGACTTTGGGTGGTCTTCTGTTTGCATTTACTTTGGGAGCTTGCTCCAAAGTTTTGCTGCGATGCAGGATAACGCTGTTCTCCCAAATATCTTCTTTCTGAAATCTTTAGGTTAGAGGCAAGGCCGTTGCTGGACCTTAGTGTTCGGTTTGGTTTGTAGGTTGAAATATTTTCCTGTATGAATTCTGCTCATTGTCCATAGATTGCTCTGTGTGTTATGCAGAATGTTTTGAAGAAACTGTGGTTTTTGACTGGGATCCAATGTAGCATTCTGTAGGATATTGTGTGTAGATTTGGGGTCTGGTGGTATTTTCTTACCGCCAAAAATAATGGTACTTTGACGAAGACTACTCCTTGCATTTATATTGGGTTTGGCCTTATTTCCTTTCAGCGACCATTCCTTATTACATTATATGGGATCAATTAGTGGTATACATTATTGTTGGTGGTATTGTGGTGAGCATAATTTTTCTGTTTTATTTGTGGCCCCAAAATACACAAACTCTTCTTTTTCTTAGACTGTTCTTGTGATCTATAGAGGCCTCGGACTTACATTCAAAAACACCACAGCTTCACATATAGCATTCTCAATAACCTGTGGTATTATCACTAATTTATATACGTTAGTGAACTATGATTCCATAGGCCTCTTTGCTGGTTTATGTATGCCCAGCAATGTCTATTGTATTAAATTCCACTCAGACACCACACACTGAGTGGAAACATGCACACAGCTATTTATAATTGCTAATTCTATTACTCCATCTGCATGGGAATCATGACACATGTATTACCTAAATAAAATCTTCCCCCTCTCCCAAACTATTATCCTAAATGCACCAAGAAAAGACAAAAGCAAAAACACTCTACACGGTTTGTATCCCAAACAGAAGAGAAAACAAATTCAGCAATAAAAACGAAATTCACTCCACATTATTTGAAAAAATAAGAGGGAAGAATTACAGCAATAGAACAATATTCACTTTGCAACATTATGGTGTGGCAATTAAACACAGGGGATTCCCTATTGCTACTCTCCCTGCCTGATATTTATAGAAGGTCATCCATACCGCACACAACCTCAATTCACTTGGATAATTACCAGCTATCTGTAGCTCTTCCACACGCGACCTCCCTTCGCTCGCCTCCGAGGAATGGGCCCAGGGTTGTCCTCGTAATCTTGAAGTTTGAAGTGCACAGCGAGAACATACAGTTCATCTGCAGTTCTCAAGCAGGTGCTAATTGAGACTAGGAATGCCTTTTCACAGCCCAATCTCTGAATGTCTGTGTCAGCAGCTCAGGAAAAAGCAAACTGAACTTTTTTCTGTCAGACTCTTCCAAAAAACCTATGTCTCGTCCCCCTCTGCCTACGTGGAACCACTGCAGATACTCTGCACCAATCAAATTCAAAAGACCGTATCATTCGTCCTTCCTCAATAGCTCAATTTTTTACAGTAAGAAACTGTAGCTAAACTCATTTCCTGGCATGCAGATTTTGCTTCCTGCAAACACAGTGAACAGAGAGAGAAAAAAAATCCAAATGCACATTTAAAATTAATCTCAGAGCATGTCTTCTACCTCTTTTCCCCATAGAGATTACATTATAATGTTATTAAGTTAGTACTAGTATTCATATTTGTTAATTAAGTCAGTCAATTAGACAGCTAATGTAGTCTCCTGTGAATGAGGCATTTCAAGTAAGAGAAAAAGAGAAAAATATATATATATTATGGTGTACTTTTAAATCTGCAGCCTGTCTCCATTTGCATACCCATATGTTATACTAACAACATAGGGCTGGCTATATGTGCCACATTATTGCTGGCAATAATGTTATCACATTCATTGGATCTGTACTCCAAAACACAATACATTATACTACAATTCTCAGTGCTGCTGTGATGTGTTCTTTCAAAGTGAGTCTGAGGAGTAGCCTTTCTGCTGCATTCTGTATTTGTAGTATTTTTTTTAAATGGATAGTCTGGCAATCTGAGATAGATTTTGTTGGTGTAGTTTATTCTTGACATGAGAGAAATAATGGCAAACATTTTATGTGGAAAGTTGAAAAAGGGGAGTATCCACTTGATTGTATGTAGATAGAAGAAGCATTTCTTTACCACTTGTGGTTCGAGTGTTAAGTCGTCCTTTAATATGCTGATATTTTTGACCACTTTGGATGGTTCTGGTGGGTTTCCCATTTCAGTAGGCCATGGAATTAAGTGTTGGTTCAATGGGTCATTGGCCATGATCATGATTTCTGTTTCAGGCTATTTTTACTCATCCAATGGTTTATTTCTGTGAAGCAGTTGGTAAGGGCAGGGTTTTGTTCTTCATTAGCATTGACTTTGTAGATGATTTGTGTGTCATCTTCATAATTATAACAGGTGAAGCTGTGTCTTTTCATGAGGTTAATGAGAGGGGTCATGTAGATGTTGAATAGCAGTGGTGAAAGGGATGAGCCTTGTGGGATGCTGCAATTTGTTGTGTGGGGTGTTGAGTGGAAGGGGATTAGCCAGTTTGTTTCTGTTCTTTCTGCCATGAAGGATTTTAGCCAAATGAATGCTGTGTTCCCGACTCTTTGATCTTTTGATGAGTGTTTCATAGTGGACTGTGTTGAAGGCTGCTGATTGATCAAGTAGCATTAGTAATGATTTGACGTTGGATCTGCATTGTTTTTTAGGTCATGTGATATTGAAAATAATGCAGTTTCCGATCCTCTCATGGGTCTGAAGCTGACTTGTGCCTGGTCTAGTTTCCGAGTGTTTTCTACATGTTCTAGTACATGTTCATACATGTAGCTTTCTAGCCCAGCAGTTTTGCCAGGTATGGGTCGTTTGAGATTGGTCGGTAGTTGGTTAAGTCTGCAGTATTTCCCAACACCAATGGGTGTTTAAGGAGAGGATTAATATTTGCTGATTTAAAGGCTTGTGGCACAGTTCCTGTTGCTAGTGAGTGCTTGAAGAGGTTGAGGAAATATTCTGAAGGTGTTTTCTGGGTGAGTATCATCTTTGATATGTCCGGTGGGCAAGGGTCTGCTGGAGAGCCATGTTGCTTTTGCTCACTAGGATGTTGTCATGATCTCTGCTTCCAAAAGGTCAGGGTTTTCCCAACTCCCTTGGAAGCAGATCCATAACCCAGGTTCCGAGTGCCAACCAGTCCCAATTGGGACCTTTTGGACCCAGTCCTGGCGCCAGTGGCACCAGGCTCATAAATATGCCCAGTCCCAGCGCTGGAAGCGCCGGGCTCATAATGCTTGGGTGGACTTACCTGCAGCAGACCATGCTGCTTACTTGCCTGCCAGTTGAGCCTCTGATCCTCTTCTGTTTGGAACTACTTTTCCTGTTGGGTGGGGCAGGAGCCACTCCCTAGATTCAGAACACTGGAACTCTTCTGGAAAGCAGGAACTCTTTTCTTACCTAGGCGTGGCTGTGGAAGGAGACACCTAAGCACTACAGGAGGCTATTTAAACCACACCCGATGGATGAATCTTGCTTTGCGTTATTCTGCATCCTCTGCAGCAGAACGCTCATCGTGTCTTCTGAATCTGATCCTGGGCCTAAGGAAAAAGGCTTACCATCCTGAATCCAGTCTTCAGCAACACCTATAAAGACAAGAAAGAACAGGTTAGCATTACGGTCTTCAGTGACAGCTCTTCACTTACCTGGTCCATCGGCTGTCACCAACGCCTCGCGCTGCATTCCGGCATCTGAAAGACAAAGGCTTACCTACTCTTCGTGCGCTCCGGAGGTCTTCACACTGCATTCCGGCATCTGAAAGACAAAAGCTTACCAACTCTTCGCACGCTCCGGAGGCCTTAGGCGCTGCATCCCGCATCTGAAAGACAAAACAAGGTGCGTTTAAAGACATTGGGGAACTTTAATACTCACGTGCCATTACTCCTTTCCACATCTAACCCAGTGGGTATTCCGGCACCCTGCAGCCGCTCCAAACTTGTACCTGCAAAATAAAAAGACAGTTAGAGCGCATCGTGAAGCAGGCAACAAGCGCTTACTTACGTGCTTCCAGGCGCTTCTATTCATCACACGGGCTCCATCTTCAACTCACTTCAGCCCGTCATCCGCCATCGCCGGAACCCTGCAAAACAAGAAACATCATTACTAAAGACTTTAAAGACATTAGAATTACTTGAAACTTACCGTTCGTGCAGTAAACGACGGACAGCAGTCCTCTGAAGTCAAGAGGCCTGCTCCCCTTATCCAGTGAAGAAACTGGTTACAGCACCCTGCCCCGAGGCAGATGGAGAGCACGGCGTTCACTTACCTAAGGTGAGAGCGTTAACCTTTGGGGTTCTACAGGAGAAGAGAAAGTGAAGAAGAGAGAGACATTCAATAACCCAGTTCCTTAATCCCATATTTTCTATCTGCAGACATCTTACCCTTCGAGTCAGACATACAGTGCACAGAGGTCCAGCCCAAAGAGCCAGCCGTGAGTTACACATCACCTTTGAAGATACGGTATATGCCCAGTCAAGACCGGCGCCTCTACGGGAATCAGGTGAGCGTTACAGATGTTGAACTTTTCTGTCGAAATAGTTTGGTAGTTGTTCAGTCAGTAACTGGTTCTGGCATTGACTGGTTAGGGGGCTTGTTGGTGTTTTTAGGCATGCTCTTAATGACTTGCTTGATTTTCTTGATTTTACTTTTGAAGTGTTCTGCATGGTCACATGGTTTTTCTGATGGAATGGGTGTGTTGTTGCATGCTGCTGGGTGTTGCTTGAGTTTGTGATTTGTACTGAAACAGTGCTAACCATTAATAATTCCCAGTGAATGTTGAGAAATGATGATCTGGAACTGGTCTCTGACTCTTGTTTGAGCTATCTTATTGAAACATATGCCGGGGATGAGGAAGCTGACGATTGGAGAAACCTGAGCTGATCCCAACTCGTGGAAATAGACTGTCAATTCTCTCAGATAACAAATAGGGCCCCATCTGGTTCCTCATTAAAGAGCCAGCTAAAGGGCAAAAGGAGAAACAATTTCTAGACCAAACATACATTCAGGACTTTGGAAGAAAAGAGGCAACTCTTAGCGAATGGGATAATGTCAGTTCAGCAGGAAGAAAAGAGGCAACTCACGGCGAATGGCCCATCTTCAAGCCAACAGCGTGGGGATTGCTCCTTGTCTCAACTGGCAAGGATCAACCAGGAGCAACTAGTGGGTTCTAAGCCAATGTTTGAGCAGGCCTGATCTTGATCTAATCTGATCTTGATCTAATCATCTAAGTGAAGAAAATCATGTCTGTTTAGAACGATTGTCATGATAACTTAATTTTGAATCGTCAAAAAATGTGATGATCCTGCTGCATTCCATTCCAAAATTGTAATATATCACCTCAAAGGATATCTGGGTAGACCAGTTTGTCAATGAGAAACGCATGGACTAGGTAATTTTGCATTTGGACTCAGCTCTAATAAAATCTAGTGATGGAAATGAGCGACCATCTGCTCCGTTTGGGAAGAAGCCTCTGTCAGATGGTGGAAACCCTCAAGCCTGGGAATGGTTGGCAGTGGCTTTGACAGAACCGCATAAGCATTAGAGCAGGAAAAGGTTGGGAACAAGGTCCTTCTAATAGGTTTGTGGAATTCCAGAGGCTTTGCTGAACTGTTCTCGAAATGAAAAATTGGGCTTGGACCACTTTGACCTTATCTGCCTGCAGGAGACCTGGCTTCGAACTAAACCAATCTGTGAAGGTTACACAGTGTACCTAAATTAGACTCCCAAGGGTCGGATGGGGAGGCCCTATTTCAATCTACTGACATTGGTCAAAATGGACAGAACCCTAATTGTTAATGAAGTCTCCCACCTACCCCATTGGTCCGGATCTTAAGGATGGAATGACAAAGCCTGGAGGATAATAGGAACATCACCATTGTCTTCATACATTTGTATTGGGGCGTAAATAGGTGCTCAGAACATGGCTTTGTTGACTCCATTATACCAATATTGGATGAAGTCCCCTCATCAGTGAGGAACCCTTATATTATTGTCTGGGAGACTTTAATCTGCATTATTTAGATACACAGGGTAATGTGCTGAATGATTCAATGCTGGGGAAAAGAGGGCTGTTATGCGTAAATTAATCGATAGCCTGGCCCTCATTAGGACCCTGGCGGAGGTCCATGGTGCAATTTGCACCATGGACCATGGCGCAGAGCTGCCAATACCGCCATGGGGGTTGGCGGACTTACCGCCCCATTCCGAGGTTGGCGGGGCGGTAAGTCCCCAATCCTCATTTACCCTTCCCCATTCCCATTTTTGCCCCATAGGGTATAATGGGAGTGGGGAAGGCGTTAATTACGCCACCGTAAATTACGGTGGCGTAATTAACAACAAGTCCCGTAGCGCCATGGATTTTTCCGCCTGCAAAAAGCAGGCGTAAAAATCTCCATGGCGCTACGGAATGTCGTAGTCTGGCGGAGAGGTACGCCATGCATTACCATGGCGTAAACCCCTCTCCGCCAGGGTCCTAATGAGGGCCCCTGTGATTTAGTTATGTTGAATGGGCAGGCAAAGGGGGATATTTCCGGGGGTTGGGACATGGGCTAGGTGGGCGCATCAGGCCTGTCTGGATTATTGTTTTGTCTTTTCCTAAATGTGGCTATATAATAGGAACATTTTAGGTTTTGGGGATTCCGGTAAGTGATCACAATTTGATAGCAATGACCTGGGTAGTAGCACAACGGCAGCATAATGCTCCTAGGATATACCCAGTCAAAGTGACATGAGGATAAATACACTAAGAATCAAACCTTTGGAAGTTCTGTGGATGATAACTCAATTTGAGCAATTTTTATTGGACAACCCAAATGGAACTGAATATGGTTGCATTTTAGGGACTATATGGAAAAGCAGGGCCCCCCAGTATACCAAACTTTGTTCCTCTCCACAGCTACAACAGTGAGGTAAGGGACGCTAAGAAGGCACTAAGATCTGATGTCAGGAAACTTAGGCAAGCAAATGGTGAGGCACTAGAAATCCAAATTAAAAAAATGTAACATAAAAATCGGAACTGTTGCCTGGCATCAAGAGCGGCAAGATTGCAACATCATGCAGAGCATATGCTACAAGTGGTGTGCAAAAATAATATGAAAAATCTCTGGGGACTGCTTAACAATGTAGGAAGCTTTCAACCGGCTCTCACAATTAGCAAAGTTACCAAAGATAGATGGGTAGAGTTTGATACCAAATTGTTTGAGACCAGAGAGTAAACGATTCAAAATAGAAATATAGACCCTGGGTGAACATGGATTACTGCCTTCGATAGAGAGGAGATTAGAACAATGATGAGGAAGCTAAGTGCATCTAGGGCAGCTGGGCCAGATGGCCTTATGAATTACATTTTGAAAGAAAATGCTGACCTTTGGACAGACTTCACGGTCAAGATATTTAACAAGGTCTTCAAAACCAAACAGATTCCTGCCTCCTGGAGAGAGGCGATAATAGTGCTGATTTTTAAGACGGGCGATCACGACTATCCTAAAAATTATTTCCTGATTACCTTGCTGGACTCCTTGAGCAAACTCTTGGCATCTATCCTGTTGGGAGACTTGAATGCCTGGGCAATGCACTCAGGCCACCTCAACCATGTCACACGAGTTTCGTGAGGGGGCTAGGTAACTCCTTAAACCTGTTACTCCTTAACCTTCTGAAGCTTAGAAGCATTAAGACCAAAGCAAACTCCTACTTGGCTTTCATGGATCTCGAACAAGCTTTCGATGGGGTGAGTAGGAGAGGCTTTGGTCCAAACTGATGATCTGGAATTGCCCCCTACTTTAGTGGAGGCAATCAGGGCCCTCTACATGGGTAATCAAGTGAGATTGTCGGTGAAGGGTTCCCTTTTGAAGAAACTCTATACATTTCAGAGGCTCAATCAGCGCTGTTCCTTAGCCCTGATTTTCTTCAATATGCATATCTCTGATTTGGGAGAGTCCCAGCAACCAATTCAGGGGTTCCCACCCAAGATAAACACTATAGATCTTCCCTGGGTCCTGTATGCCAATGATTTCGTTTTTGTAGATCAAAGCCTGATAGGGCTTTCTCATCATATCTTGAGATGAACGACCTGTGAGTAAATGTAAAAAGTCCTAATCATGTCATCGGCCCACAGGAAGTGCAAGGGATTATACTTATGAGGGATTGGTGGGGAACGATTGCAAATTGATGAATCTTAATGACAAAGCCCATTTCATGATGCTACAAGCCAAGGTCAAGACATTAGCGGCCCAAGGAAGTGTTCTTATATGAGGTATGGGACTTTCTCCATACCACCCTTACTATCTTTTTATAAACAAAAAGTTGTGCAGATTCTAACCTATGGAGCATAATCTGTGCTGAGCTTGTCGTGGAAAGTATGGGGGTTTCTGGAAGGGTACTTCTGACAAAGGGTCCTAAGACTGCCCAACTCACTGCTAGTAGCTGCCATTCAATTTGAACTAGGGCTCGAATCTATGGAGTGAATTGCAATATGGAAAATCATTTATTTATTTAGAAATGTTGTTACCATTGATAATGCTCACCCATTTGATATTCTGAGACATAGTGATCTGGCACCCTAGGATGCGTGGTTTGGGTTTTGGAAAGTATGGCCCACCTTAGATTTTCTGTAATTACATTAGAATTGCTGGATGATAATCCGTTAAAGGTGAAAAACAGAATGCAAGACGGACTGGATCACTAGCCAGGAACTAAGAAAGAAAGATAAGCTGATGCTATGGTCGGGCCAAGGGAAAAATTTGTCAAACCATATCCCTACCTATCGACAAAAGTTTCCTTCCTCTCACTAACGTGAGGTATTTATGCAGTTTCGCCTTAACATACTCCTAACAAGAGAGGTTCAATTGGCTAGGAGGCAAATATTCAGGAAAACTCATTGGGTAGATATTGTGGAGACTAGTAGGAACAAAGAATCATGATTCCAATTGGTGTTGATCTGCAGAGTCTTGGTGGAAATAAGGACTCAATGGGCCTCATTATGAGTCAGCCGGTCCAGAAAGAACGGTGGTGGTGAAAACCGCCACCATCGTTCTTTCCGGACCGGCTGATTCCGAGTCCTGCAGGCGGGAGGTGTCACTCCCGCCAGGTCTGACCTGGCGGATTTAACACCACCCGCCTGCAGTCGGAAATGGAAACACCGGCTCCGTCATAGACATCCTATGGGACTCCATGGGGATGGGGACTTACACAATTCTGCCTCCAGAATTCCCGGGTCACCGGGGTCGTAATGCCCCGGTAATTCCTGCAGGCGGATTGGTAATATGAGTCCGGCGGTAAGCTGCCAGTTTTTTGGGCTCGGTTACCGCCGGAAGTGACCTAATTGCTGGAAGGGACAACCAGATTGTTTGTTTGTTTGTTTGTTTATTTGGTAATGCGCTCCCAACCCGAAAGTAGCTGGGTGCAGCAGGATAAGGATACTTTAATCTTAGTTACAACATATCAAATACAGAGCAGAACAGATATAGATAAGATGCAGATGGACTGCTACATTGAAGAATCAGTTACATTGGACATGACAGTTGTGTAGACATAGTGGGGTAAGTGCTATCCGTGAAACAGTAGTATAAAAAGTACACATAGAAGGAGTACTGGTAGATAGCGCATATGAGTCATATTTCACTTGTCGTTAGATCGTAGCCAGTTTAGGGTGCTTCATCTGAAACTAAGATAGGTTTGGTCAATTCTGAGGCTCAGGGGAAGTGCTCATTGGAGATTAAATCCAGATGCAAAGGAAAGAAGACACATGATGACGGCAGGGGTGATAAAGGGTCAAGAACAAAAAAGAGGGGAAAGCTTTAACACAATAACAATTGTGCAAATAATAAAACTGCAAGGAAAGGCTCCACATGAGGGAAAAGGATACAAATAACACCGGGAAACCAGTGATGCTAAAGTAATTGTTGACCATAGCACTAGAGCAGTGGAACTTTCCCACCCCCGTGTCAAAAGAACACATTTCTTCAGAAATAGGTGAAGGGTGGTATTTTCCGAAGTTACACGAGCAGGTGGCAGAGTTTACAGGGTATTGTGTGGTGTGTCAACCGTTTTTGCCAGGTCATACATTGAAAACTGTGCAAGGGATTACCACGGCCGGAAGGGCTCTTAAGGCACTTGCCTATCGACTACGTTGATAGGCAAGACAGATGCATCTTTTATAGGTACATGCTTGTAATTGTCTGTCCTTTTTCACATTGGGTTGAGGCCAGGCCCTGTGCTAAAATTTACACAAAGTCATCCACAAAGTTTCTGTTGTGGGAGGTGTTTTCAAGATGGGGGTTGTTTGATGAGATAAGGTCTGACAATGGGCAACATTTTCCCAACTACCTTTTTCAAGAGATAACACACCTCCTGGGAATAAAAGATAAGTTATGCACAGTGTACCGGCTCAAGCGAACAGGATTGTTGAAAGGCTAAACAGCTTGCTTAAAGAACACTTAGCAAAAACTAACCACATCATTGTGCAAAACCCGAATCTATTTCCTCCCATTAGTGCTTTTGCTCTTCGCAATTGGCACGGTGCGGATCGTCATTTGACTCAGCACGAAATTGTAGCTGGCAGGAGGATTCATGTGCCTGTTCACCTGAATGTTCAATTTCAGATGCTAGCACTACAGCACAGGTTTTGGGGGAAGAAATGCAAACATATTTAACTGAAATGACAAATGCCCTGAAATACAACTCCCACCAGGTTCAACGTTCAACAAGTGGGCAGACCAGTGCCGAAGAACAAACAAGTGCGCACAACAAGGGAAAATTTCCACAAGTGCAACTCCTCTATCCTGGTGACAGAGTACTCATCTGCAATTTTGTCCGGAAGTGGCGGGAACCAAAATTCACCAGCCCTCACGAAGTAGTGTATGTGCCCCCACAGCAGTAAAAAGTGAAGGAGGCATGGATCTACGTTTCCGACATCTGCAAAGACAATTGAAACACCCCTTGTACGGTGAAGGGAGGGACCCAACTTGATGTGAAGTATTACCCAATTGTCATTACCATTTTTTCAGCAAAAAGACTTTACAGAGAGCCCACAAATAAAGAAGAAAAAGGGCATGCGAGAAGTTGGATGAATGGGAAAAAACACATAAAAGCAATAGGAAAGTTGTAGGGATAGGAGTCTTCTGTTTCATGTTTTCTTGTATTGTCTTCTTTCTCTGGTTTTTATTGCATAAAAAAGGTTGGGGCTTGTCTACTGACAATGGAAAAGAGACACACATTAAAAGGTGTTCATTTAATGCTGAGAAGTTCTATTACTCTATTGGAGAGCGGTGAGACATGGCATCCAGAAATGTCTGGTATGATGAGATGAAGCGGGTAGGATGAGAGAGCACAAAAAGCAGTTCTCATGTGTGCTCGCTAATTCCACACGCTACAGGGACACCAAAACAATTCTTGCCACAAGAAGTAACAGCAGAGATGATGGGATGTCGAATGCATCTGTCATGTAGGACTCGGGGCTTGTTTCAAGGGCTTTCAGTAGAGGTAGAATGGATAGACAAAGAGGAGGAGGTATATGCAGAAAATGATATACAGCCTGAAAGCATAACCAGGGAAGAAGCAACAAAGCATGTGTCATTTTAGAATACATTACAGAAGGGGCTTGAAGGGGGGAACAGGTGGCCAGTGCCCACAGGAGGAAGTATTGCAAGAACTCCACAGGGCATGCTATACACACCAGAACCCTGATGCGGATTGGGGGCTCAGTGGTTTACGATAGATAATGGGAACAAGGAGGGTGCATTGGCGTGCAGAGGGCTAGTAGGATATGAAGAAGGGGTGGTTAAAAAGGTAAATAATGACTGCAGGACAATATGCAATGCCAGTGTACATGCTTTGACATGGATAGACAAGAGACATCGACTTGTTTACATAAAGCCACTTACATAGCTTTCGTTGTGTTTTAGAGCAACAGGGATGATCGTAATGGAGAAGAACACTGGCTGCGGGAAGACGATGAGCATCCTGGCGTTGCAGAAAGGGTCGGTGGCAGTGATGAATTATTGGCGGGTATGTGGATCTAGAGCCTCTGCCGAGCTGCTTCCAGATTAGAGAGGGGTGTGGGCACTTGTGACCCTTCACAGCTCTGCATTGATTATACCCTAGGCAGACTTACCATCTTTCAATGATCTCTCAACACTACGGCAAAAGAGAAGGAAAAGAGAACATAAAGAGACAAAAGGCAAATGGAGGCAAGTGGTAAGAGGGAAAATGAGCATCAACTACATCTCAGTGGAATCATCACAGAGTTTGGCTGAGATCAAGCAGCACTTAAGACTCTTTTACTAAGCATCGGTCTTCTTTACATCCGACTGCTCCCTGAGGTACAAGCAAACATAAATGCTAAGTGGCTGCAGATTGCCCTGAGGTACTACAGTAGGCGAATGCAATCAAAAAAGGACTGAATACATTGTGAGAGGAGCAAGAGGAGCTTTGCACATTGTGACTGGTGGCCCCTCCAGAATAGGTGTGTTCTTGATATAATAACTGCACTGGAAGGTGGAGTTTGCCATAAAATTCGTAGCAGTTCCTGCACAGCGAATCCAGCCAACGATGCTGCCAATGGGACACTCACAGAAGCTGTTAAAAATATACATACATTACATAAAAAGATGGTAAAAGAAACACATGATTCCACTTAAGACAGTTGGCTGGACTCACTATTTGCCTGTGTACTTCAGTGGCTAGCGGCAATGTTCAAAATAACTGTCCCTGTGATTGTCATGATGCTTGTTGCCTTCTGTTTCGGACAGTGGATCATCAAGAGGTTTATTTTCAGCAAGGGGAAATTACGGTATACAATTAGCATTAATAAAGTTAGTGACAAGGGTAGTGGGTGTGAGATTCAGCCTCCAGGTGTGAATGAGGGTGAGAATGAAGTGCATGTGGTCCTTGCCATGCCACCACCAACTACAGACAACAATAATGCTTTTTGGGTAGCATGTTCATTAGATGGACAGGATTGCCTAAAACTGGGGTCGACATTAGATGGATACTAGGATGAGGGAGGGAACATGGACTGGGTGACATGGCTTTGGATACCCAAGGGAAAGAATAAAGAAATGAAAGGGAAAATGGTGCTGATCAAAAGATCGATCAAAGGAGGGAATGCAATGAAGATGCTGATTCAGCACCAAGCTGAGGGACGCACCTACCGACTGTGGGAATAATGGGGCTCAGCGAGGACACCCCCTAGTGAGGAACACAGGATCACTGCAGCCTGTACCCAGCCTTAGGGACAACTCTGGATGGATCCAGGGGGGACACTTTGTATACATCACAATATGAATCCACCATATCCTGAGGCATATACGCAAGGAAGGCCAAAGCACAGGTAAGCACACCCTAGGGGGATACCATAGATAGACCTTTCACAGCAAGCCAGATTGAACACACAGCGAACACATTACAGTTGAGGCATTGGGGTAGCTGAACTCTGGTAGCTCATCTCCAGAAGACTGCTATCGCTGAAAACAGCACCAGACCATTCAATGAAAGTCAGCGGAGCAGTCCCACAGTAACTCGTGGCAGCTGGGGAAATTGACCTTAACTGGGGAGGCACTTGCATAACCCCAAGGCCAGTTTCTAACTGCCCTTTGGGTGGTAGGAATGGGAACAAGGATGTGGAATGAAGGGGTGCTCTGAGAAGAGCCAATCAGATGCTAAGTTTTGTTGTCCCTGAAAAGCAGCAAATACACAAGTATGTCCACAACGATGTTGGCGAGTGTTCTCATCGAGCAGGGGCCGTGTGAATATTCCCCTTCCCACTAGATTGAGGAACTCGTCTTTTGTCCTTTGTTGGTGCTAGCCAATGGTAGATGAATAAAGAGCTGGAGGTCAGCACAACCATGTTAATACTAATTGCAAACAGTTTGCGGGGTGGAACGGGAGGTAATGTGGTGCCACATGAGGGAGTAACAGCCCAGGAGCGGGCAGGTCTTTTTTGCTCCAATAATGTCCAACTAACATAGATTTAGCTATTAGAGGATGACGCATTCCAACTAGTTAGCTTTGTGTGAGCCACAATGACTTGAAGTTTGAAATGCAACTGTTTCTAACTGTACACACATTGTATTAGCAGTATATGTGTTCCCTGTGAGCCAGTTGTCAGCTCTCATCAAGCAGGTCTGTTTCACTGTGCTGCTTGATTTGTGCTTACCTACCTATAATAAACAGCTTTACTTCTTGCCTGATGTATGTTCCCTGTTGGACTACTACTGGTAACTCATTGATTGCATGCCGTAAAAGGACCTCTAATACACAGTCATACAATTTACAAAAATAGGCTTTTTACCTGTTTCCCACCAAGCTACCTCCTGTTCACCCAAAGCCTCTGACTCCCGTGCTCGAAGCAGGCAGGAACCAGAAAGCAGGGAACGTTTCCTGGTTCATGAGATGTGCTGGGGAGCCGGAAGCTGAGAACCATGCTTCTGACACCTCCAGCTAGCCCCATCTGAATCTCGGCCCCAACCCAGCTCTAGCAGTGACTTTAGAAATACATTATTTCTTGCAAAAGTCAGAGTGAGGGCTAAGGTGGGCCTGCACACCTTCCACCTGGAAATGGGGCTTCAGGGCTCCCCGCACTGCTAGTGTTTGTATGAAATGTATGCCATGGACAATCAAGTTGTACATTTATCCTGATGTTTATTAAATCTAATGCAGCAGGTTCTTTCTTCTTATAAGTCTGAACAATTAATTACAGCTGAAATGTTACACAAAAGTAACTTCAAAACTTCCAAAGGCACAATAATAGCTTTAAATGATGGCAGGAGTCCACTACTCAGAAGGACCCTACATCTTGTCACAGTGGAATGAAAGGCAGCAGTTGAACTGTATTTATTTTCATTGATTCAACTCTTGACAACGGATTAACTGTACAGATTTTCACCCTAGATGGAATACAGCAACACAATTGAATCTGGTGAAATATAAAGCTACGCTCATCTGATCTGTTTCGGGGTCATGTAGCAGTTTTTAGGTAAACCAATGTTTTATAGCTATATTGACTTCAAAAGAAATTGTTACAACCTTTAAAAATGGACAACTATGATCACAAATATTCCTATTAAACATCCTTAACTAAAATTATCCTATGCATTTAATCTACTCTAAATTTGTTCCACAGGATGCAGCCGCCCATACTTACGCTTCTGGGAAAAACGTGGCAGAATTCCATTTTCGATTCAAATTAAGTTTGAATAACATTTAGCAGTCAGGTTGTTGTAAGACATCCCTTCAATCATCCTCCTCCTTCTTCTTCTTCTTCTTCTTCTTGTTCCTCTTCCTCCTCTTCTCCTTTTTCGTCTTCTCTTTCGTCTTCTTATTATGATAATTATTATTAATAATATTTTAAATATGCATGTTCTTTATGGTTAATCCCATTTGAAATGACACATATGATAATTTAGCAAAGGTCGAAAAGTTCGCATATATTTCACACTTCTACATAGTAAAAACTCCCACACTTATTCTTTTTAAATTGATCTATCCCACACCACATTCCTAGAAGAATTTTTCAGAAAATGCAGTCTTAACATGGAATTAACAATTGTGTACATAAGCATACACTTAGTGCCAACTAACCGTCCGTTTCTTACAAAAAATGTTATTTATTTTTGTAAACATATATCAATCATGCAGTTCCCAGATGATCTTCACTTGATATATTGTTGACTGGACCAAGCATAAACATGTGGACCTCTAGATTAATTTATAGGATGTTAGTGAATTATGCAAACCACACGAAAAATTGTGGTCTCAAGGCATACAAATCTGTGGTGTAAATGTTATACAGCGTCATTGCCTGATATTATTCTAGAAGAATCTGTCTTTAACCTTACAAAGAAGACTGTCTACTTTAGCAAAGTTCCATTGAATACGGGTCTGAGCAGGAAACACACGTCCACCCCCTAAAGATTGTATTAAAAGCTGTGATCTACAAGCTAATCGGGCATTAGAATGGAGATGCCGTTGTGGCACATAGCATTTCTGCTTACATTGAAATATCAAAAAATAAGACACCATTGAGTATTTTATGAAGTGTGCTTGTTTGTTTAGTATTTATTATGCGCACCGGACCCTGGGGTATAAGGGCGCAGGAGGTAAGAGAACGTACATCTTAGTGCAAGGTTACAGGTTACAGAATGTCATACATGTGAAGGGTTAACACGTTAATAATTTGGAAAAACAGCAGTCAGGAGATAATAGTTGTGGCAGGCATATAGATAAAACAGGCGCAGCAGGTTCATTCAAGTTGGAAGAATAGCCACTGTCTTGCTCAACGATTCACCCTAATTTTTTAGCTATCCTAAACTCTGCCTTTAACCTTGGAAGCCATTCACCAAAAGCATTTTTTCACACACAGTGGATGAGCAACCTCTCCATCCATTGCTTTTCACATAGAGAATGTGGTTGCACACAGTACCAACATTAATTTTCTCCATCCAGAATTGACATGGTTTTGATGGCAGGGGACTTGTTACAAAACTATAAAAGGAGTGACATGGGCAATATTGTGCTGACTGACCATGCTCATGTTTCGCTGGATTTGAAGTGGAGTTACACTATGTGTAGATCTAAATCTTGAAGACTAAATACCATATTGTTGGACAATCCAGAGGAGATGGGAAAAATTGCAACCGAAATTGACTATTATGTTGAGGAGAATTGTACTGGAGAAGTTGGATCTGACATGGTTTGGGAGGCATTCAAGTGCACGGTTAGAGGTATGTTTATTAGTCTGGCGAGTGGTTTGAAGAGGAAATGGGACAATACACAGAATATAAAGGAGCTAAAGATCAGGGACTTGTCAGGGGTTTTGATGGTGGATCCTACGAGAGTGGAGTTGCTTCCCGAATTAAACAGGCTGAAAAGGGAGTTGAAGGAGCTAATATCTATTAGGGTGGATAAGAAGTATTTCCATCAAAAATGTGCTTACTTTGAACATGGGGAGAAATGCGATCGCTGGTTAGCGTACAGATTGAGGCTGAGGGAGTCTGAGCCCTCGATCTTGTCTATTATCGACTCTAATGGTCAGGTCACATTCACTCCGGAGGGTATAAATGATGTATTCAGACAGTTTTATGAGGATTTGTATAAGAATGAAACCCATATTGACGCGGTGAATGGAGACTTTCTGGAGGGTATTCAAGTTCAAGATATTTCTGGGGAAGAGGCTACTTTAATGGAGGGAGATATCATGGTGGATGAGGTCAAGAAGGCGATATCAAAATTGAATGTTGGTAGGTCACCGGGGCCAGATGGACTGCCAGTGGAATTCTATAGGTGGTTGCCTAATTCTGCGTTGACTCTGTTGACGGACATGTATATGACCTCCAAGGCTAAGGGTATACTTCCTGACACTACTAGACATGCTACTATTTCTGTCTTTTTAAAGAAAAGCAGGGATGAATCACTGGCATCCAGTTACAGACCGATTAGTTTGATTAATGTGGACAATAAGATTTTGGCTAAGATTCTAGCTCTGCGAATAGAAAATCTTTTGCCTAAATTGATAGATCGGAATCAGTCTGGTTTTGTTAAAGGTAGGATGACGTCCAGTAACATGTGGACACTGCTTTGTACTATTGCGAAAGCATCAGAGTTGTCTGAAGACTCGGCTGTCCTATCACTTGATGCGGAGAAGGCATTTGATAGAGTTGATTGGCAATTCATGTTTAAGGTTTTGGATAAAATGGGTTTTGGGATTCAGTTCTGTTCTTGGATTAAACTGCTGTATACCAGGCCTACAGCTGATGTTAAAACTAATGGTCAGAGATCAAAATCGTTTGCATTGGAACGTGGCACGAGACAAGGTTGCCCATTGTCACCTTTGTTATTTGTTCTTAGTATTGAACCTTTGGCTATAATGTTGAGAAATGAGGAGGGACTACAGGGCATTAATTGTTGGGGTATGCAGCAAAAAATGTGGTTATACGCTGACGACTTATTATTGGTCCTTAAGAACCTTGGAGAGTCAGTGCCGGTTCTTATGAACATTCTCGAGTCCTTTCACCTGTGCTCTGGATACAAGATCAATTGGGCAAAATCAGAGGTTTTACCATTGGTGCCGATGTGTGACAATTTATTACCAGGTTGGGTTTTAGGTGGTGTGCTGATAAACTACTGTACATTTGTATTGGGGCGTAAATAGGTGCTCAGAACATGGCTTTGTTGACTCCATTATACCAATATTGGATGAAGTCCCCTCATCAGTGAGGAACCCTTATATTATTGTCTGGGAGACTTTAATCTGCATTATTTAGATACACAGGGTAATGTGCTGAATGATTCAATGCTGGGGAAAAGAGGGCTGTTATGCGTAAATGAATCGATAGCCTGTGATTTAGTTATGTTGAATGGGCAGGCAAAGGGGGATATTTCCGGGGGTTGGGACATGGGCTAGGAGGGCGCATCAGGCCTGTCTGGATTATTGTTTTGTCTTTTCCTAAATGTGGCTATATAATAGGAACATTTTAGGTTTTGGGGATGCCGGTAATTGATCACAATTTGATAGCAATGACCTGGGTAGTAGCACAACGGCAGCATAATGTTCCTAGGATATACCCAGTCAAAGTGACATGAGGAGAAATACACTAAGAATCAAACCTTTGGAAGTTCTGTGGATGATAACTCAATTTGAGCAATTTTTATTGGACAACCCAAATGGAACTGAATATGGTTGCATTTTAGGGACTATATGGAAAAGCAGGGCCCCCCAGTATACCAAACTTTGTTCCTCTCCACAGCTACAACAGTGAGGTAAGGGTCGCTAAGAAGGCACTAAGATCTGATGTCAGGAAACTTAGGCAAGCAAATGGTGAGGCACTAGAAATCCAAATTAAAAAAATGTAACATAAAAATCGGAACTGTTGCCTGGCATCAAGAGCGGCGAGATTGCAACATCATGCAGAGCATATGCTACAAGTGGTGTGCAAAAATAATATGAAAAATCTCTGGGGACTGCTTAACAATGTAGGAAGCCTTCAACCGGCTCTCACAATTAGCAAAGTTACCAAAGATAGATGGGTAGAGTTTGATACCAAATTGTTTGAGACCAGAGAGGAAACGATTCAAAATAGAAATATAGACCCTGGGTGAACATGGATTATTGCCTTCGATAGAGAGGAGATTAGAACAATGATGAGGAAGCTAAGTGCATCTAGGGCAGCTGGGCCAGATGGCCTTATGAATTACATTTTGAAAGAAAATGCTGACCTTTGGACAGACTTCACGGTCAAGATATTTAACAAGGTCTTCAAAACCAAACAGATTCCTGCCTCCTGGAGAGAGGCGATAATAGTGCTGATTTTTAAGACGGGCGATCACGACTATCCTAAAAATTATTTCCTGATTACCTTGCTGGACTCCTTGAGCAAACTCTTGGCATCTATCCTGTTGGGAGACTTGAATGCCTGGGCAATGCACTCAGGCCACCTCAACCATGTCACACGAGTTTCGTGAGGGGGCTAGGTAACTCCTTAAACCTGTTACTCCTTAACCTTCTGAAGCTTAGAAGCATTAAGACCAAAGCAAACTCCTACTTGGCTTTCATGGATCTCGAACAAGCTTTCGATGGGGTGA
The DNA here is from genome assembly GCF_040938575.1 of Ambystoma mexicanum. NCBI lineage: Eukaryota > Metazoa > Chordata > Amphibia > Caudata > Ambystomatidae > Ambystoma > Ambystoma mexicanum. The sequence continues at coordinate 948,472,426 of NC_090936.1, forward strand.
GTAGGAGAGGCTTTGGTCCAAACTGATGATCTGGAATTGCCCCCTCCTTTAGTGAAGGCAATCAGGGCCCTCTACATGGGTAATCAAGTGAGATTGTCGGTGAAGGGTTCCCTTTTGAAGAAACTCTATACATTTCAGAGGCTCAATCAGCGCTGTTCCTTAGCCCTGATTTTCTTCAATATGCATATCTCTGATTTGGGAGAGTCCCAGCAACCAATTCAGGGGTTCCCACCCAAGATAAACACTATAGATCTTCCCTGGGTCCTGTATGCCAATGATTTCGTTTTTGTAGATCAAAGCCTGATAGGGCTTTCTCATCATATCTTGAGATGAACGACCTGTGAGTAAATGTAAAAAGTCCTAATCATGTCATCGGCCCACAGGAAGTGCAAGGGATTATACTTATGAGGGATTGGTGGGGAACGATTGCAAATTGATGAATCTTAATGACAAAGCCCATTTCATGATGCTACAAGCCAAGGTCAAGACATTAGCGGCCCAAGGAAGTGTTCTTATATGAGGCATGGGACTTTCTCCATACCACCCTTACTATCTTTTTATAAACAAAAAGTTGTGCAGATTCTAACCTATGGAGCATAATCTGTGCTGAGCTTGTCGTGGAAAGTATGGGGGTTTCTGGAAGGGTACTTCTGACAAAAGGTCCTAAGACTGCCCAACTCACTGCTAGTAGCTGCCATTCAATTTGAACTAGGGCTCGAATCTATGGAGTGAATTGCAATATGGAAAATCATTTATTTATTTAGAAATGTTGTTACCATTGATAATGCTCACCCATTTGATATTCTGAGACATAGTGATCTGGCACCCTAGGATGCGTGGTTTGGGTTTTGGAAAGTATGGCCCACCTTAGATTTTCTGTAATTACATTAGAATTGCTGGATGATAATCCGTTAAAGGTGAAAAACAGAATGCAAGACGGACTGGATCACTACCCAGGAACTAAGAAAGAAAGATAAGCTGATGCTATGGTCGGGCCAAGGGAAAAATTTGTCAAACCATATCCCTACCTATCGACAAAAGTTTCCTTCCTCTCACTAACGTGAGGTATTTATGCAGTTTCGCCTTAACATACTCCTAACAAGAGAGGTTCAATTGGCTAGGAGGCAAATATTCAGGAAAACTCATTGGGTAGATATTGTGGAGACTAGTAGGAACAAAGAATCATGATTCCAATTGGTGTTGATCTGCAGAGTCTTGGTGGAAATAAGGACTCAATGGGCCTCATTATGAGTCAGCCGGTCCAGAAAGAACGGTGGTGGTGAAAACCGCCACCATCGTTCTTTCCGGACCGGCTGATTCCGAGTCCTGCAGGCGGGAGGTGTCACTCCCGCCAGGTCTGACCTGGCGGATTTAACACCACCCGCCTGCAGTCGGAAATGGAAACACCGGCTCCGTCATAGACATCCTATGGGACTCCATGGGGATGGGGACTTACACAATTCTGCCTCCAGAATTCCCGGGTCACCGGGGTCGTAATGCCCCGGTAATTCCTGCAGGCGGATTGGTAATATGAGTCCGGCGGTAAGCTGCCAGTTTTTTGGGCTCGGTTACCGCCGGAAGTGACCTAATTGCTGGAAGGGACAACCAGATTGTTTGTTTGTTTGTTTGTTTATTTGGTAATGCGCTCCCAACCCGAAAGTAGCTGGGTGCAGCAGGATAAGGATACTTTAATCTTAGTTACAACATATCAAATACAGAGCAGAACAGATATAGATAAGATGCAGATGGACTGCTACATTGAAGAATCAGTTACATTGGACATGACAGTTGTGTAGACATAGTGGGGTAAGTGCTATCCGTGAAACAGTAGTATAAAAAGTACACATAGAAGGAGTACTGGTAGATAGCGCATATGAGTCATATTTCACTTGTCGTTAGATCGTAGCCAGTTTAGGGTGCTTCATCTGAAACTAAGATAGGTTTGGTCAATTCTGAGGCTCAGGGGAAGTGCTCATTGGAGATTAAATCCAGATGCAAAGGAAAGAAGACACATGATGATGGCAGGGGTGATAAAGGGTCAAGAACAAAAAAGAGGGGAAAGCTTTAACACAATAACAATTGTGCAAATAATAAAACTGCAAGGAAAGGCTCCACATGAGGGAAAAGGATACAAATAACACCGGGAAACCAGTGATGCTAAAGTAATTGTTGACCATAGCACTAGAGCAGTGGAACTTTCTCACCCCTGTGTCAAAAGAACACATTTCTTCAGAAATAGGTGAAGGGTGGTATTTTCCGAAGTTACACGAGCAGGTGGCAGAGCTTACAGGGTATTGTGTGGTGTGTCAACCGTTTTTGCCAGGTCATACATTGAAAACTGTGCAAGGGATTACCACGGCCGGAAGGGCTCTTAAGGCACTTGCCTATCGACTACGTTGATAGGCAAGACAGATGCATCTTTTATAGGTACATGCTTGTAATTGTCTGTCCTTTTTCACATTGGGTTGAGGCCAGGCCCTGTGCTAAAATTTACACAAAGTCATCCACAAAGTTTCTGTTGTGGGAGGTGTTTTCAAGATGGGGGTTGTTTGATGAGATAAGGTATGACAATGGGCAACATTTTCCCAACTACCTTTTTCAAGAGATAACACACCTCCTGGGAATAACTGATAAGTTATGCACAGTGTACCGGCTCAAGCGAACAGGATTGTTGAAAGGCTAAACAGCTTGCTTAAAGAACACTTAGCAAAAACTAACCACATCATTGTGCAAAACCTGAATCTATTTCCTCCCATTAGTGCTTTTGCTCTTCGCAATTGGCACGGTGCGGATCGTCATTTGACTCAGCACGAAATTGTAACTGGCAGGAGGATTCATGTGCCTGTTCACCTGAATGTTCAATTTCAGATGCTAGCACTACAGCACAGGTTTTGGGAGAAGAAATGCAAACATATTTAACTGAAATGACAAATGCCCTGAAATACAACTCCCACCAGGTTCAACGTTCAACAAGTGGGCCGACCAGTGCCGAAGAACAAACAAGTGCGCACAACAAGGGAAACTTTCCACAAGTGCAACTCCTCTATCCTGGTGACAGAGTACTCATCTGCAATTTTGTCCGGAAGTGGCGGGAACCAAAATTCACCAGCCCTCACGAAGTAGTGTATGTGCCCCCACAGCAGTAAAAAGTGAAGGAGGCATGGATCTACGTTTCCGACATCTGCAAAGACAATTGAAACACCCCTTGGACGGTGAAGGGAGGGACCCAACTTGATGTGAAGTATTACCCAATTGTCATTACCATTTTTTCAGCAAAAAGACTTTACAGAGAGCCCACAAATAAAGAAGAAAAAGGGCATGCGAGAAGTTGGATGAATGGGAAAAAAAACACATAAAAGCAATAGGAAAGTTGTAGGGATAGGAGTCTTCTGTTTCATGTTTTCTTGTATTGTCTTCTTTCTCTGGTTTTTATTGCATAAAAAAGGTTGGGGCATGTCTACTGACAATGGAAAAGAGACACACATTAAAAGGTGTTCATTTAATGCTGAGAAGTTCTATTACTCTATTGGAGAGCGGTGAGACATGGCATCCAGAAATGTCTGGTATGATGAGATGAAGCGGGTAGGATGAGAGAGCACAAAAAGCAGTTCTCATGTGTGCTCGCTAATTCCACACGCTACAGGGACACCAAAACAATTCTTGCCACAAGAAGTAACAGCAGAGATGATGGGATGTCGAATGCATCTGTCATGTAGGACTCGGGGCTTGTTTCAAGGGCTTTCAGTAGAGGTAGAATGGATAGACAAAGAGGAGGAGGTATATGCAGAAAATGATATAAAGCCTGAAAGCATAACCAGGGAAGAAGCAACAAAGCATGTGTCATTTTAGAATACATTACAGAAGGGGCTTGAAGGGGGGAACAGGTGGCCAGTGCCCACAGGAGGAAGTATTGCAAGAACTCCACAGGGCATGCTATACACACCAGAACCCTGATGCGGATTGGGGGCTCAGTGGTTTACGATAGATAATGGGAACAAGGAGGGTGCATTGGCGTGCAGAGGGCTAGTAGGATATGAAGAAGGGGTGGTTAAAAAGGTAAATAATGACTGCAGGACAATATGCAATGCCAGTGTACATGCTTTGACATGGATAGACAAGAGACATCGACTTGTTTACATAAAGCCACTTACATAGCTTTCGTTGTGTTTTAGAGCAACAGGGATGATCGTAATGGAGAAGAACACTGGCTGCGGGAAGACGATGAGCATCCTGGCGTTGCAGAAAGGGTCGGTGGCAGTGATGGATTATTGGCGGGTATGTGGATCTAGAGCCTATGCCGAGCTGCTTCCAGATTAGAGAGGGGTGTGGGCACTTGTGACCCTTCACAGCTCTGCATTGATTATACCCTAGGCAGACTTACCATCTTTCAATGATCTCCCAACACTACGGCAAAAGAGAAGGAAAAGAGAACATAAAGAGACAAAAGGCAAATGGAGGCAAGTGGTAAGAAGGAAAAGGAGCATCAACTACATCTCAGTGGAATCATCACAGAGTTTGGCTGAGATCAAGCAGCACTTAAGACTCTTTTACAAAGCATCGGTCTTCTTTACATCCGACTGCTCCCTGAGGTACAAGCAAACATAAATGCTAAGTGGCTGCAGATTGCCCTGAGGTACTATAGTAGGCGAATGCAATCAAAAAAGGACTGAATACATTGTGAGAGGAGCAAGAGGAGCTTTGCACATTGTGACTGGTGGCCCCTCCAGAATAGGTGTGTTCTTGATATAATAACTGCACTGGAAGGTGGAGTTTGCCATAAAATTGGGAGCAGTTCCTGCACAGCGAATCCAGCCAACGATGCTGCCAATGGGACACTCACAGAAGCTGTTAAAAATATACATACATTACATAAAAAGATGGTAAAAGAAACACATGATTCCACCTAAGACAGTTGGCTGGACTCACTATTTGCCTGTGTACCTCAGTGGCTAGCGGCAATGTTCAAAATAACTGTCCCTGTGATTGTCATGATGCTTGTTGCCTTCTGTTTCGGACAGTGGATCATCAAGAGGTTTATTTTCAGCAAGGGGAAATTACGGTATACAATTAGCATTAATAAAGTTAGTGACAAGGGTAGTGGGTGTGAGATTCAGCCTCCAGGTGTGAATGAGGGTGAGAATGAAGTGCATGTGGTCCTTGCCATGCCACCACCAACTACAGACAACAATAATGCTTTTTGGGTAGCATGTTCATTAGATGGACAGGATTGCCTAAAACTGGGGTCGACATTAGATGGATACGAGGATGAGAGAGGGAACATGGACTGGGTGACATGGCTTTGGATACCCAAGGGAAAGAATAAAGAAATGATAGGGAAATGGTGCTGATCAAAAGATCGATCAAAGGAGGGAATGCAATGAAGATGCTGATTCAGCACCAAGCTGAGGGATGCACCTACCGACTGTGGGAATAATGGGGCTCAGCGAGGACACCCCCTAGTGAGGAACACAGGATCACTGCAGCCTGTACCCAGCCTTAGGGACAACTCTGGATGGATCCAGGGGGGACACTTTGTATACATCACAATATGAATCCACCATATCCTGAGGCATATACGCAAGGAAGGCCAAAGCACAGGTAAGCACACCCTAGGGGGATACCATAGATAGACCTTTCACAGCAAGCCAGATTGAACACACAGCGAACTCATTACAGTTGAGGCATTGGGGTAGCTGAACTCTGGTAGCTCATCTCCAGAAGACTGCTATCGCTGAAAACAGCACCAGACCATTCAATGAAAGTCAGCGGAGCAGTCCCACAGTAACTCGTGGCAGCTGGGGAAATTGACCTTAACTGGGGAGGCACTTGCATAACACCAAGGCCAGTTTCTAACTGCCCTTTGGGTGGTAGGAATGGGAACAAGGATGTGGAATGAAGGGGTGCTCTGAGAAGAGCCAATCAGATGCTAAGTTTTGTTGTCCCTGAAAAGCAGCAAATACACAAGTATGTTCACAACGATGTTGGCGAGGGTTCTCATCGAGCAGGGGCCGTGTGAATATTCCCCTTCCCACTAGATTGAGGAACTCGTCTTTTGTCCTTTGTTGGTGCTAGCCAATGGCAGATGAATAAAGAGCTGGAGGTCAGCACAATCATGTTAATACTAATTGCAAACAGTTTGCGGGGTGGAGCGGGAGGTAATGTGGTGCCACATGAGGGGGTAACAGCCCAGGAGCGGGCAGGTCTTTTTTGCTCCAATAATGTCCAACTAACATAGATTTAGCTATTAGAGGATGACGCATTCCAACTAGTTAGCTTTGTGTGAGCCACAATGACTTGAAGTTTGAAATGCAACTGTTTCTAACTGTACACACATTGTATTAGCAGTATATGTGTTCCCTGTGAGCCAGTTGTCAGCTCTCATCAAGCAGGTCTGTTTCACTGTGCTGCTTGATTTGTGCTTACCTACCTATAATAAACAGCTTTACTTCTTGCCTGATGTATGTTCCCTGTTGGACTACTACTGGTAACTCATTGATTGCATGCTGTAAGAGGACCTCTAATACACAGTCATACAATTTACAAAAATAGGCTTTTTACCTGTTTCCCACCAAGCTACCTCCTGTTCACCCAAAGCCTCTGACTCCCGTGCTCGAAGCAGGCAGGAACCAGAAAGCAGGGAACGTTTCCTGGTTCATGAGATGTGCTGGGGAGCCGGAAGCTGAGAACCATGCTTCTGACACCTCCAGCTAGCCCCATCTGAATCTCGGCCCCAACCCAGCTCTAGCAGGGACTTTAGAAATACATTATTTCTTGCAAAAGTCAGAGTGAGGGCTAAGGTGGGCCTGCACACCTTCCACCTGGAAATGGGGCTTCAGGGCTCCCCGCACCGCTAGTGTTTCTATGAAATGTATGCCATGGACAATCAAGTTGTACTTTTATCCTGATGTTTATTAAATCTAATGCAGCAGGTTCTTTCTTCTTATAAGTCTGAACAATTAATTACAGCTGAAATGTTACACAAATGTAACTTCAAAACTTCCAAAGGCACAATAATAGCTTTAAATGATGGCAGGAGTCCACTACTCAGAAGGACCCTGCATCTTGTCACAGTGGAATGAAAGGCAGCAGTTGAACTGTATTTATGTTCACTGATTCAACTCTTGACAACGGATTACCTGTACAGATTTTCACCCAAGATGGAATACAGCAACACAATTGAATCTGGTGAAATATAAAGCTACGCTCATCTGATCTGTTTCGGGGTCATGTAGCAGTTTTTAGGTAAACCAATGTTTTATAGCTATATTGACTTCAAAAGAAATTGTTACAACCTTTAAAAATGGACAACTATGATCACAAATATTCCTATTAAACATCCTTAACTAAAATTATCCTATGCATTTAATCTACTCTAAATTTGTTCCACACGATGCAGCCGCCCATACTTACGCTTCTGGGAAAAACGTGGCAGAATTCCATTTTCGATTCAAATTAAGTTTGAATAACATTTAGCAGTCAGGTTGTTGTAAGACATCCCTTCAATCATCCTCCTCCTTCTTCTTCTTCTTCTTCTTGTTCCTCTTCCTCCTCTTCTCCTTTTTCGTCTTCTCTTTCGTCTTCTTATTATGATAATTATTATTAATAATATTTTAAATAGGCATGTTCTTTATGGTTAATCCCATTTGAAATGACACATATGATAATTTAGCAAAGGTCGAAAAGTTCGCATATATTTCACACTTCTACATAGTAAAAACTCCCACACTTATTCTTTTTAAATTGATCTATCCCACACCACATTCCTAGAAGAATTTTTCAGAAAATGCAGTCTTAACATGGAATTAACAATTGTGTACATAAGCATACACTTAGTGCCAACTAACCGTCCGTTTCTTACAAAAAATGTTATTTATTTTTGTAAACATATATCAATCATGCAGTTCCCAGATGATCTTCACTTGATATATTGTTGACTGGACCAAGCATAAACATGTGGACCTCTAGATTAATTTATAGGATGTTAGTGAATTATGCAAACCACACGAAAAATTGTGGTCTCAAGGCATACAAATCTGTGGTGTAAATGTTATACAGCGTCATTGCCTGATATTATTCTAGAAGAATCTGTCTTTAACCTTACAAAGAAGACTGTCTACTTTAGCAAAGTTCCATTGAATACGGGTCTGAGCATGAAACACACGTCCACCCTCTAAAGATTGTATTAAAAGCTGTGATCTACAAGCTAATCGGGCATTAGAATGGAGATGCCGTTGTGGCACATAGCATTTCTGCCTACATTGAAATATCAAAAAATAAGACACCATTGAGTATTTTATGAAGTGTGCTTGTTTGTTTAGTATTTATTATGCGCACCGGACCCTGGGGTATAAGGGCGCAGGAGGTAAGAGAACGTACATCTTAGTGCAAGGTTACAGGTTACAGAATGTCATACATGTGAAGGGTTAACACGTTAATAATTTGGAAAAACAGCAGTCAGGAGATAATAGTTGTGGCAGGCATATAGATAAAACAGGCGCAGCAGGTTCATTCAAGTTGGAAGAATAGCCACTGTCTTGCTCAGCGATTCACCCTAATTTTTTAGCTATCCTAAACTCTGCCTTTAACCTTGGAAGCCATTCACCAAAAGCATTTTTTCACACACAGTGCATGAGCAACCTCTCCATCCATTGCTTTTCACATAGAGAATGTGGTTGCACACAGTACCAACATTAATTTTCTCCATCCAGAATTGACATGGTTTTGATGGCAGGGGACTTGTTACAAAACTATAAAAGGAGTGACATGGGCAATATTGTGCTGACTGACCATGCTCATGTTTCGGTGGATTTGAAGTGGAGTTACACTATGTGTAGATCTAAATCTTGAAGACTAAATACCATTTTGTTGGACAATCCAGAGGAGATGGGAAAAATTGCAACCGAAATTGACTATTATGTTGAGGAGAATTGTACTGGAGAAGTTGGATCTGACATGGTTTGGGAGGCATTCAAGTGCACGGTTAGAGGTATGTTTATTAGTCTGGCGAGTGGTTTGAAGAGGAAATGGGACAATACACAGAATATAAAGGAGCTAAAGATCAGGGACTTGTCAGGGGTTTTGATGGTGGATCCTACGAGAGTGGAGTTGCTTCCCGAATTAAACAGGCTGAAAAGGGAGTTGAAGGAGCTAATATCTATTAGGGTGGATAAGAAGTATTTCCATCAAAAATGTGCTTACTTTGAACATGGGGAGAAATGCGATCGCTGGTTAGCGTACAGATTGAGGCTGAGGGAGTCTGAGCGCTCGATCTTGTCTATTATCGACTCTAATGGTCAGAATGGTCAGGTCACATTCACTCCGGAGGGTATAAATGATGTATTCAGACAGTTTTATGAGGATTTGTATAAGAATGAAACCCATATTGACGCGGTGAATGGAGACTTTCTGGAGGGTATTCAAGTTCAAGATATTTCTGGGGAAGAGGCTACTTTACTGGAGGGAGATATCATGGTGGATGAGGTCAAGAAGGCGATATCAAAATTGAATGTTGGTAGGTCACCGGGGCCAGATGGACTGCCAGTGGAATTCTATAGGTGGTTGCCTAATTCTGCATTGACTCTGTTGACAGACATGTATATGACCTCCAAGGCTAAGGGTATACTTCCTGACACTACTAGACATGCTACTATTTCTGTCTTTTTAAAGAAAAGCAGGGATGAATCACTGGCATCCAGTTACAGACCGATTAGTTTGATTAATGTGGACAATAAGATTTTGGCTAAGATTCTAGCTCTGCGAATAGAAAATCTTTTGCCTAAATTGATAGATCGGAATCAGTCTGGTTTTGTTAAAGGTAGGATGACGTCCAGTAACATGTGGACACTGCTTTGTACTATTGCGAAAGCATCAGAGTTGTCTGAAGACTCGGCTGTCCTATCACTTGATGCGGAGAAGGCATTTGATAGAGTTGATTGGCAATTCATGTTTAAGGTTTTGGATAAAATGGGTTTTGGGATTCAGTTCTGTTCTTGGATTAAACTGCTGTATACCAGGCCTACAGCTGATGTTAAAACTAATGGTCAGAGATCAAAATCGTTTGCATTGGAACGTGGCACGAGACAAGGTTGCCCATTGTCACCTTTGTTATTTGTTCTTAGTATTGAACCTTTGGCTATAATGTTGAGAAATGAGGAGGGACTACAGGGCATTAATTGTTGGGGTATGCAGCAAAAAATGTGGTTATACGCTGACGACTTATTATTGGTCCTTAAGAACCTTGGAGAGTCAGTGCCGGTTCTTATGAACATTCTCGAGTCCTTTCACCTGTGCTCTGGATACAAGATCAATTGGGCATAATCGGAGGTTTTACCATTGGTGCCGATGTGTGACAAACAATTTATTACCAGGTTGGGTTTTAGGTGGTGTGCTGATAAACTACTGTACTTGGGGGTTTGGATTTTGCCCAATGTAGTTGATTTTGTGAATGTAAATATGACCATGGTGTGCACTAATTTCAAATTGGAATTGGAACAATGGTGTTTGTTGAACCTTTCCCTTTGGGGGAAGGTGAACGCTTTGAAAATGGTGTCAACTCCTAGAATAAACTTTGTTCTGAGTATGGGGCCATTAGACATTGAGAAACATTTTTGGTGTGAGTTGGACAGACTCATGCAGGAATTCTTGTGGGACCGTAAACCTCCACGTCTGAAAATTAGCAAACTGCAATTACCTTTATCTAAAGGTGGGCTCGGGGTCCCTAATTTCAAGGCGTACCATCTGGCTTTTATGTCTCGGTATATATTTGCTTTTTTCAAATCGGAGCAAGATGAGTGGGTGTGTGCAGAGTCTAGCCATGTAGGACCTTTGTTGCCTGGGGCTGTGCTGACCAGTAAGCCACGTCAAGCTAAGATGGTAAACCCACTGATCAGGAGTTTGCGTACCTCATGGGTGGCTTTGTGTGAGTGTTTGGGTTTCAAGGCATTGAAAGATCCGAGTGCTTCGATTTGGCTGAATTCAAGTATTACACATGAGGGGAAAATGTTGTTCTGGCATGATTGGTACCTGGCTGGGGTGCGGTTGATTGGTGATCTGTTCAATGGCGTGAATTGCTTGACGGCTAGGGAGATACAGTTGAAGTATGGCATTTCGGTGCTGGACTGCCCCAGGGCAGGACAAAGACTGATATGTTTGGGATGTTTCTTCTCTCTGAAAGATAGTGAGCTAAAGACTCTGGGTAAGTCTCTCATAACCAGGACTAATGTCTGGCAGAGGGACTCCCAGGACCCCCTTTGTTAATTTGGGTTTACTAGATGTGCCTCAGCCCTCTTGGCAATCAAACACAAAAGAAGTAACTAGAATGGGGGAAAAGCTTTTTATTTACGGTGATCAGCGGAGCACAATCTCCTGTTTATCAGGGATGTTCCTGTTTTTTATTGTGTTTTTTTTACGGATGACAGCTCCTGGAGAAAGCCCTGTGACCATGTCGGCAGTACATTTTAACCTCATTGTTTGGCTTAAATTAGTTTAGTTTAGTTTTAGTTTAGTTTATTTATATGTAGAGCGCTTCTGGCCCTCAGGCATCTTGAGCCCTAATCTATATGTCCAAGAAAACTGTTTCCTATTGGTCCCGAAAAGAAGCACTGCAACTACTCCACTGCATGTCTGAGTCCCAAGCCAGTCCTCTGAGATCGAGTCTCAATCTACAACCATCATCCAATGCGCTCAGCAGCCACAGTTTGTGTAGCTGCTAAGGACAACATCAGTGATATCTCTCTGGAGATTAGAGCCCTCAGGCTTCAGGTTCAAGCTTCAATATCAGAGCCAAAGAATCCTGCAACAAAGGTGGTAAACTGGTTGGAGGATGTGGAGCAAAACCAGCTTCCACCCACCTCTTAGCATTAAAGCTTGAAGTCCATTTTGCAGATTTGAAACAGAAGGACAGAGATATGGAAATTAAGGTAGATGATAATGAAAACAGAGAAAGATTCTATAACTTCTGTTATCTTGCACTACCACAAATGGACAGGGAATACCACCACCGGTTGAGGCTATGGTGAAGGGACTTGCCAATTACTCATTAAAGGCTGAAGGCTGTTTGGATCTTTGGCTGGATAGCGCATACTGAGAATGAAAGCCATCTAACGGGACACGGGCTGTGGAGGCAGACACCAAAATGGTCATTCACTGTTACTCCGCTGCCTGTAAAATCCCAGTAACACTGGGATATCGGGCAGCGGAAATGGTAAGGCGAGTCTGCCGGTAACCCGACGGTAGCCGCGGTGGGTTACAGGCAGAATTGTAATGATGGACATAAACTTTCCCCAGAGTTACCTAGATGAAATTGTGACAGTTGCCCAGTTGCTGGCAGGTCAGTTTGCTAAATAAAAGTGGAATTAGACTTAGTTTCCCTGGCTCTGTGAAGTTCAGGAATCTGAATACATGTCGGAATCAAACAAACAAACTAAATGATTGCTGATGTACTGTTAGTTTACAGAGGAACTTCAGGTTGGCAAAGAAGTTGCTCACAGGCACTCTTTATTTCAGGTTATATTTCAAATAAGATATGTTCTCACTACATTTTATCTAACTATGTATTGATGGAATGGCTTGTTATCTTACTTATAATTGCGAACTGGGGTTTACCAAGTTATGCTTGAATATTTTGGAGTGGAGAGTTTAGAGGTCACGTAGTATATGTTTGCTGCAAGCTTACTTAGGTGGATAGCATGGGTATTTAAGTAGTTTGTTGATGGGTCTTAATTGTTATTTACCCTTTGTGGTAGCTGGGAAGAGTGGATATTTTCCTTATTGAGAGATATTTCTTAGTAAGATGATATCCTACCATGGTTTAGTTGTGACCTTGTGGAAGAGGCTTCACAGTTTCGATGGGGAAGGAATTAGTGCTGATGGAATGATATTTCAGTTTTGTAAATGAGTCTTTGCTTGACAAGCACCCCTTAACTCCTAGTGCGACACCTCATCCGCCATAATCACTTTCAAGATTTTAGGAATTAGTGGAGGCATAAGGGTTATTTGATGTCTTGTCGACGGTGAACACAAAGTTAAAAGCTCATACTTTGTTCTCACAGCCCCATTAAATGTATGTAGGATTACTTTCTGATGGAGGTTTGCCACCAATGCTCAGTAGGTGGTTAATCTGTTATCCCCTTGGCCTGATCAGACCATACCATGAGTCCTGTTAGTTTAGATCTTCATTCCTTGGCCAAGATTAGATTGCATTACACTCATAACCAATTTAGAAAATGTATGATAGGATGGTGAGATATCAATGCCAATGGTTTGGTATGTACCAAATGCAACATTCAAGGGGCTGGTGATGAGGGAAACCACCAAAAGAGAAGCTTGAGGCAAAAAAGGGAAAACATGCTAAGGAAGATTCTAATGCACATTTGTGAATGACTGCATAGATCAGGGTCAAGCCTTGCTTTTTTTCAGAGGATACCTGGATCACAAGGGAATACCTGTGAACCCTCCAGTTGCAAGAGCTATATATAAAACTTCAGTTTTTGAAGAAGCACTTTTACGAGAAGGGTACACAACCCATACCATTTTGTTGAACCAATTGAAAAATCAGAGAATAGACTGTTAAGTTTTAATTTTAGTGGGGGAATCAGGTCAGGAAAATTGAAGACCCATACATATGTTTTCACCAAATTGACTACATTTGTTTATTGGTGAAAATTCCCACCCGAACACATTGTGCACTTTCTCTTGTCATTGTGGGTGCAAAAACCTACTGAAGTGGCTTTTTTGGGACTTGAGGCCCCTGGGACATTGAGGGAGGTACATGAAACGATTAAAGTATTGCAATTTGGTGAATCACCCGTCCCTGAAAGCTTCACTGTTCAATTTTACAAGAGTTTTTAAGACACTTTAGCCCCAAACTGCAGGCTAACTGTAATGTTATTCTTGATGATTATCCTGTTTCTCTCTCTTTTCGGGCAGCCTAAATAATTGTCATTCTTAAAGTAGGCTGTTAATTATTGCTTTGCTAAATATTATGGTAGGTGCTGGGGAATCTAAACTGTACCTCTAAACAAAAATGATTCTGCTATAATTCTGCTCTGTTTACCAGTGCCTGCACCATCAATTCCAGAACTACTTATAGTGTTGGCATATTATGCTGACCTGACAGGGTGTTGCATTAATGTAGAAACATATGTTTTGTCCCCATTGGGGTTAGGTGATGATATGGCTAGGGTCTCCTGGACACTAGAGGTAAGTAGCCATCAAATTACTTTATTCAGTTACAGTGTAGTACATAAGTTCTTGATAGAGGAATCAACTAGCTACCACCACCCATGCTACATCTTTCAACTTAATGTGATGGAACATCAGAAACATAACATTCTATCACTCATACATACACATTCTCACATTCCATGATTCACTCTGACCTCATGCATTCCAGACTGGCTTGCATCCATCCATAACACAAAGTGCATCACAACACACCTCCCTTCCTCACCGAACACACCTTACAAAGCATTTACCATCCTTATCAAACGCACATACAATATCATCCACACTCACCCTGTCACACTATCACCCATTATGACCCAGCATCACATGGGTCACAAAAACTGCTACAAAACAGTTCCATGACAACAGGTATTTGACGGATGCCCATTGATCTATAAGAACGGTCATGCCACTGATGTTTCCTGACCCCCCTCCATGTGTATTCATTACTCACTAACTCTGAGAGCAACAGTGCTCTGTAACAACTGGCACACATGCCTCCTGACACACCTCCATGAGCACTCATTACTCACTAATTCTTATAACAATGATATTATTTAACAAGTGGCTTTTTTACATACACTGCTCTAAACCTTTTGCACTCCAATCCATAAATCGGGTACTGCACAAGTACTACAATAACATTTGGCAATCCAATACATACATCCAGTACCACTCAGGTACTACAATAACGTTTTGCAATCCAATCCATACATCCGGTACAACTCAGGTACTACAACAACCATTTGCAATCCAATGTATAACGTGAAGCACATTACAACAGGAAGGCAAGCTTTTGTGAGCGGGTTTGGTAAATTTCCCCTCCAGATCCCTACGCTATGGGTCCCTGCTCTTCTCTCATTTTTGTGCCACGGTAGGTATCCACCTTCACAGAATATAGTCTGCCTTGATATATCAAGAGGTAAAACATTGGGCCAGCCCTGGATTGGCAGGCTAACATTAAGATGAATCTCTGTTCTCAATTTCTATTTTTGTTCTTGATGTTCCCAACAGCCATTCCAGGACAGAAGTTTAACAAGATAATAACTGCTTTGCTCAGTTTTGAATGGGATGATAAGAATCCCAGGGTTCCGAATCAAACTCAAGATAGTCACAGATTCCCATATAAGGAGTCCTCCTATAATTCCGCACCGCTCAGGGTAATATGAGACATTTTGAGAAATACCCCTAATTTGGGACTGGGTGGCATTGGAAAACTGGGTTATTTGACCTGATTTGGTAGTGGGTGTGACAACCGGTTACCCACGTTGTGGTCCCCAGAACGGTTTACTCACACAACCTTAGGTGTGACCTGGAGGGTACAGAGTGTTCTGAAACATTCCCCATTCTTACAAGCTTGCTTCTCCTTCTAGTATTATTTGGACCCCCCAGCCCCATTCAATAGAGTGGTTCTGAATGCCTTCTACATTTGGACCTTGGGAAGACAGGGCAACTTTGGAAAAATCTGGAATTTGCTTTTATTATAATATTGAGAAATGTTCTGTTTATGTACCTCCACGTAAGGATGCTTTCTGAACAAAAAGATCACATAATGATATGTCCAAGTCCTTACCAGGATTTGAACATCAGTTGTCAAGGGACTGATTCTCATTTAAGGACAGACCACAAACTCATCAGAGTTAGACCTGCATGGTAAAGAGATTTTGACTCCCTTTTACGGTATACAATTTGTGAAAAAAACATTTGCACTTCCCTATGTAGTCAATTTGAATTAAATGCCATTTCATTATTTTATATATGGCAAGACAGTTGGCTCAAATCTACCCTGGCCACTTCTGGTGGAGAGGCTGTAATGCTAAGGCATATTTTTGGCATGCTTGGTGGCAATACAACTTAATTAAAAAATATTGATCGGATGTCCTCTCCTGTGTGAAGCATTACCATCTGGCCAGAATACAAAAGCCCTAGGTTTGTGTTTTCTTATTTTAAAAAAAAATTATGCAGGAGAACATTTAAAAAAGGGTGGTCTGCTAACCAGACTGGCCTTTCATCAAACTTAATGCCAAAAGCATTTACTATTCAACTAACCGACTCCACAGATAGTTGAATACCAATCTCTTTGCTGTATGATGATATTCATGACTACAGTTTTATTTTATATCTGTCTTAATCTGAATTGCCTTTTTTAAATACATGCCTTGCACTACTCGCTTACTACCATACCCACAAGCTTTCATTCTTTTTTTTATCCTAATTGTTGCAGATTTTCAAATCTCACTTGTTGCCCTTTGCTTCTGATACCACTACGTGGTCTTCTGGTCCTAGGCTACATTATACATTATTCTAATGCGCTGCCCAAAACCAGCACATTTCTATCTTACCTCTGTGAGGCAACATCTCCCAGAACTCTAGCTGATGCACCTCGATTTTCATCACTGACTGTGCCCACAGTCTTAAACTGACTGTTAAAGCTTGTTAAGGCCTGGTCATAGCAGTCAGCGTTCCACACTGTTCCATGTTAAAGTTCTCTTCTTTCATAGCCTACTCACAATAAACTCTATTCCTGTTCTCAATAAGTAATCTGCTTGCTTCAACTCTTTGTATGTGAGCCACTGGGTTTTTTCTTTGTACTTTCTCACTGCTCAGTTTTTTCCTGCCCCTCTAGACCTAGACCAGCTACAGATATATCTACCACTTGCTCTTATTAAACAGAGAAACTGCTATCACTCGACCATAATTTTGGTTCTTTTTCACTTAGGGCCCTTAACAAGATCTGAGCTAACATGTTGAAAACTCATGCAACACAAAACTCATAGTTCTTTTCCCCATCCCTGTCCCTCCACACTTCTCCTCAAGTTCATACTTTTCTTAACTGCACCCTCTTCAACACTAGGTAAACTATCTGCAATGGCTCAGCTCTCTCTGATCTTACCTCTGACCTCATGTTAGAAATACTATTCATAACTGAAACCTGGCTACCAGAGGGCTGTATTACTAGTTGTCATGACCTAATTTCTGATAACTTCTCCATCAAATGGATTAAAAGACCAAGGGCCTCAATATGACCCTGGCGGAATGGGTTTAACAGCACCGGTAATGGTGCCGTTACACCCATTCCAACCTATTAGGAGGTTCCTTCGTGGGACCCGCTCTGGACGTCTAGTCAGACAAGATGTCCTTTTGGTGGTCCTGCGGGGGGACCAGGGAGCTAACAACAGGCCCGTTATTAACGGACCCATTGTTAGCTCCCTCCCCACTCCCATTGAGCACTATGGGGGCTCAAATGGGAATGGGGATGGGTAAATTGAATGAGGAATTACCAGGTACTCCAAGGTTGGAATGAGGCCCCAATAGCGGCATGGCTACCTCCAAACACGTAATGAGGCCCCAAGTCAATGGGACTCATTACAATAGTGCCGGTCCGGTAACACCGGTGCCGGGCAGGGTGGCACCCACTCGCAGCGTTCTCACGCAAGCACCGGCACCATTGCTAACGGTGCCAGTGCTTCTGTGTCCCCTTTCCTGTGGGACTCCATGGGAATGGGGACTAACAAAATTACCGGCGCTTGACTTTCCGGCCACCAGACTCGGAATAGCCCAGTGGTACCGGGAAGTCAGGCACTGGTAATTTTTTTCGGGTCTGCCGATTTTACCAGCAGGGTTGGCGCCGGACCCGTAATGAGGACCAATGTTGAGGTGAAATTGCCTTTATTTTCAAATCCACCCTTCTGGTGTCCAACTTCGAATCCCTCAAACTGGAAGATTCTTTACATCATGGTTCCTGATACTCCAATCATCTGACTCCAGCAAAGCCATTTTTAGGTACAGAGCCCCGGTTCAGCGAGTAATTTTTTTGCAAGTTTTGAGGACCACCTTGTATCCTCCATTTTTCTAGACATAACCTTCATTTTGGACCTATCGGCTGCCTTTGATACAGAGACCATTCAATCCTCTTTAGCAGACCCATTGGAAGCCAAGGTGTGGCATTACAATGGTTCCACAGAACACAGATTATCAGATTTGGGCCTTGTTGCTCCTCTGCAGTCCCCATCACATGTGGTGTTCCTCTTGGTTCTTCTCTTTCCCCCTTATATATATTATCCCTCTACTGTCCATTATTCGACATTTCAAGGTTCAATTATACTCCTATGCAGATGATATCCAGCTTTATATTAAAGGCTCAGGACCCAATGAGACATTTAGTCAACTACAGCTGTGCCTTACCAATATCAAATATTGGCTTGCTTGGAACAATTTCCAACATAACACATACAAACAGCGTTGATGCTTCTAGGCCCAAAACACCTTCTATTTGATTCAAACAATCAACCTCAACCACCATTACTGTTTTGTCTTCCCACCACCCTAGCGACCAAGATTAAATACCTCAGTATAATTTTGGACTCTGAGATGTCCTTATCTAAACAAAATAATGAAAGCTTCAGATGAGCCTTATCTTCCACAGTCAGACCACATTCCAGTGATTGATGCCCTGGTTAAATCCAGCTTTTACTACACAACTGAACTTCATGCAGGCCTTCCCAAATACATGCTTCATTGCCTACAGCTCACCCAAAATACAATGAATTCTAAAGGTTTCTAGAGATTTCCCAATTTCTACATCCCTTTACAATCTCGAATCCAGTTCAAGGTCTTGTGCCTGGTTTTAAAATGTATGCATGGCCAATCCAACCCCACTCTACCTTGCTCAACACATTCCCTTGTATGAACATTCCCACCTGCTTCGATCTTCCAATGCTTTTCTACTTACTGTCCGGCAAGCCACTGTTCCAAATGAGGCAACATGCATTTTGTCTGTGCTTGGCCAAAACATCTGTAAAAACCTTGTTTATCTCTCTGATCCATGGACACGTGTTTTATCATTTCAAATACATCTTCAAACCTTCCCTTTCTCTTTAACAGCAGTACATTAGCACACAGATGCGCCCACCACTTCAAAGAACGTTCATATTGTTTTCATTAGCACCTATATACAATTGAGTCTGGCTGGTAAATTACCAAACATGCACACTGAACACTAAATACTAACCACAGAATCATGATCTGCAGCTCCTCCTCTGCAATGGCACAGTGCAGGCTCAGTGGTCACAGATGTCCTGTTGCAAAGACATTGAAGTGCATATGTTATGTTATGTTTTGTTGATTTATACCATGCACAGCTACCGCCAACGGGCGGTCTCCAGGCAGGAGAAGGGTGTGGCGAGGTTAGTGGGGATAGCGTGAGAGGAGAGGTTCAGACCAGGAGGAACTGCCATCTGTGAGTGTTGTTTTGCAAGTAGACATTTGTGCTAGAGGCCTCGTGCATTATAACCGTATGGGTAAGATTCAGAGCGTCAGGTGTGTGGTAGTGTTTTTTGTTGGCATTAGTGTGTTGCATGGGGTTGTTGTGGGTTTGTCAGTGCGCACTGGTTAGATAGTGTCCATATGGAATCCAGAGTCATGGGTGGCTGAAGCTGTAAGATAATCCAGTATCTTGGTGAGCAAATGCATTGTTGATGGTTTCATGGACTATGTGGGTGGTTTATTCTAGGTGTACTTCAGCATCTAGAGATGCTTGGTGTGAACATAGTTTTGATTCTTGGTTCCTTTATGTGTAGTGTGGCTAGTCCAAGGTCTGGTGTAGTAGCGACAGTTGTGTTGGAGAAGCAGGACGGGGAAGATGGGTTAGTAAGTCGGTCCATTTGTTGGAGCCTCTTGCACGGCTCTTTGGTTGCTGCTTGATGGTATCTAGCCAGGTTCTTGTTTGTGGTTCTTTGGCCTATCTCATTTCCTCTGTATTTGTTTGTGTGTGGTGTTGTTGTTGCTGGTGTTCCTTCGAGGTTGTTATTGTCTGCTGAATAGCCAGGTTTTGAGTAGTTTCCTGAGGGTGAAGTGGTCTTCTGTGGTTCTATTTCTTGTAGCATGCTGTTCGAGTTGTTAGCAATTAGACCTGAGAATGTTGTTCCTCTGAATTTCCTTCTTACATCATATGTTGTGCCTATTTGTAGGTCACTGTTGGATCTTAGTTCCCTTCCTGGCTGATACCGGCTAATCTTGTCTTGGAGGAATTCAGCTGCTTGTCTGTGCAAGACTTTGTAGGCATTGCAGAGTGCTTTGAATTTTATGCACTTTTTTTACTGGTACCCAGTGTAGGGTTTTCAGTGCTGGGGTGATGTGGTCTCTTATGTTTAGTCTTAATAGGATCCTGGCTGCTGTATTTTTCACTTTTTGGAGTTTCTTTGTAAGTCTTTCTGACATTCCTAGATAGAGGCTGTTTGCTTAGTTAATTCTTGTGAGTACCAGGGACGTGATTGTGAGAGTTATGTGGGGGAAGGAGAGGTAGGGGAGTAACCCATTGAGCAGGGTCTTCTGCACTTTCTGATTCCTTTTTTATCAGTCATTTAATGTATGCTGATTTGAAGAAGGACGGTACGATTCCTCTTTTAAGTGATAGATTTACTAGGTTCCGGAAGTGTGTTGCCGGGGTTCTGTGGTTGAGGATTCCTTTGAATATGTCAGTGGGGCAAGGGTCCCTTGGGCATCCTGCAAGGTTGGTATCGTTGATCAGTGTGGCAAATGTTTCTTCTGTAATTGGTTCCAGGCAGGTGAGTTTGCCTGTAATCTGTGTTTCACCTGGTGTCTGTGGTCCGGCAGTACTGGTTGTCTTTGCCTGGGCTAGGTTGATGGTCTCCTGGATTGCTTCTATTTTTGATCGAAGTTCGTTGCTGATGTGGTCACAAAGTGCTTGTGTTGGGAAGATGATGGAATTATTGCAAGAAGAAGTTTTTTTTTATCTCTATGATGATTTTGAAGAGTTCTTTCTGTGGATTATTTGACGATTCTAAACTTGCGGCACAGCAGAACTTTTTATCTTTGAGGACTGTTTATTTGTATAGTTTGAGTTGTATTTGGTATTTTATTTTGTCTCATCAGGTGTATTGTTCTCTCCTTCTTTTCCATTTTGCGGTTGTTGTTTTTTTAGTTCTTTCAGTTCTTCTGTGAACCATTTTTCAGCCAATTTTCTTGATGTTGCTTTGAATGTTTTAGCTTGTGCCAGTTGGTCAAGGGCCTACCCAATTGTTGAGTGTTTTTTGCTGTGTCTATGGTTGTTTTGCTCGGTTATGTTTCATTTGGGAGGGTTGAGTCTAGAAGATTTGTTAGGGCCACTAGGTCTAGGTTCTTCTAGTGTATTTTCTTGCTGGTGTGGGGTATCTCCTTTCCGGCCGCTAGGTAGGTTTGGGATGTGATGTAGAGCGTTATTAGTAGTGGTTGCTCCATACCATTGGTGTAGGTGGCGTGGATTTGCATAGTCCTTCCCTGTAGAAAATTGCATCCAGGGTGTGTCCTGCATCGTGGGTGGATCCATTTACTATTTGCTTGAAATGCAAAGTTTCAGGGAGTGCACAAAGTGAGTATGCTGTGGACTTGTTTTCTTTTTCGAGCCATATGTTGAAGTCTCCCAGTATGACTAGTTTGTCATGGTGGGTTGGTAAAATGGCATTCATGTCCACTAGTTTCTTTGCAAAGTTGGGGTTTTAAGAAGTTGGTCTGTAGATCTGGAGAAGTTCTGTGTGCGTTTGATCATTGAGTTCTATCTATATGCTGAATTTAAACCTGCACCTCTGTTCCATTATGCTAATCCTTTTATTAAATAATACATTGAGATGAGTAATTCCATCTCAGAAATGGTGTCCTGTTAACCAGCTCTCACATTCTTTGAACTCAATGCCAAGAGCATAGTGTACACCATGCCTCGTTATCCAGAGCTGCAGTCTCTGCTCTCCTGTGGCATGGATCAGGTTTAGAGCTCACATGTGTAATGTTTAACAGCTTTTAATGGTAGCCTAGTTGATGCAGTACAGAGGTTGCATTTATATGTACACCTCTGTTCCAAATTCAATTTAATTATGATAAACTGCCCGGTGGCAGGATATTCTGAAAATATAAGCATGCCTCTTTTGGTAAGGTGGTGAAGAGTTCACAGAATTATTAAAGCAACATCTGGTTTGTAGCATACCAGTGTCATCTCTGTGAGCTCAAGACAACTATGCAAGGCTATGTGGATTTCTGGCACTTTCCCGTCTTATACCACTTATTTGTAGTTTATCTGGATAATATCCTGATCTATTAACCATCAATGTAAGAACATGTGATCCATGCCCGGTCTGTTGTACAAACTTGCATGGAGGCATTACTTTGCAAAGGCATACAGATGTGTGATCCACACCGAACAAGTTTCTTGGGTCCATCCTAACAGCATTGGGTATTCCCATGGATGATGGAAAAGTACAAGCAGTTCTCTAATGGCCTATTCAAGAGAACTTCAAGGTAGTCCAGGTGTTCCTGTGCTTTTATGACTTATATCTCTGCTTTATACAAGGGTTCTCTACTATTACAACTCCATTGACGTTGCTTTCTACAAAAGGGAACACTTTCCCATGGTTTCCAGTGGTGCCACAAGCTTTAGACCCATTAAAACAAGCATTTCAAGGTAAGAAGAGGCCTTTGTGGGTGAAGCAGATGCTCACATACTAGTGCGCTGCATCCAGTGGCATTCTTTTTAACAAAGCACACAGAACTGCAACCTACCTATTCAGACATGGATAAGAAACTACTAGCTATCCAAGTGCCATTATCTAGCATACGATTACAATATGTAATCGGGGTGCTCTCAGTAACAATGAATGCTTGAATGATAGATTAGAATCGATTTCTATTTTTTGCTGTATGACTTTGTGACAAGGCACTGAGAAAGAGAAAACAGATGTATTAGCACTTATGCATTCTGACATAATGTGATCTTGACTCACACACCTGTGATATTGCCCAAGGGCCATGTGATGTGTGTGGGTGTGTGTAACACTGCTTCTTCACTATTAGATGAACAAACTAAAACAATGGGTAGTAGACCATACACATGAAGATGCCACAGAACAGATATATATCATAGGAGGGCTACCCTATCCATGAGATAAAGTGCACGTGAATACTGTGTACTTAAATCGTGACACTGTGGCTGCTGGACACCCACAAACAATGAGGCACTGTACCAGTTGTGCTGATGGCCAACCCCAATAACATATACCCATAAGCATTTCAGAATGATCTGTGTGTGTGGACAAACAGAAGGGGAAAGGAAAGAAAATGGTTATTACTTCCATTGCCTCTGCCACCTCAAATGATGCATACAGTATCTCTTCATTTCAAAACAGAGTATCTCCAATTTCTCTATACAATACTAGCTTAGAAACAATCACATTTCGAACATACAGTACAGTTTCTAAAGTGCAAGACGGTTTCAAAAGTGCGATAGAGTTTCTAAAGTGCATTGTCAGAGTTTAATGACTCCAATTGCAAACAATTAAAAAAGACAACCACGGTCAACCCTATTGATGTTGTTCAACCGGCCAGGCAGTGGTGCCAAACATTCTTCTCACCACCCAGATCAAATACATTTAAGAACCTCCTAAAGTGGATGCATTTTGTACGCTGCACGGCTTTGCAAAATATCAACAGATGTTTCAAGGTCTCAGGTTGATTTTCAACTTTAAAAAAACAACAGGGTTCATGCTCTGCCGGCATCATGCCATATCGGACCAAGACTTCCCAGGTGAGTATCAAGTTTCACCTGAATTGCAAAAAACAGCATCTAGTTTTCTCATCCGGATAAATGGCAACTTAAGAGGCAAGAACACCAGATTGTGTGTGATCTCCACTCAGATGGTTCAGAGATTCATAAGCATGCATCCCATCTATTGTTTCAACCCAATCAGCCCTGAATAGTGGCAACTTCACATTTTCCGGATTAGCGGCCAGATCACTGTCCATCAAACCAATTTCCCTGAATAGGCTGATGCAAAAAATGGAAAACACATTTACATATATGTATGCCCCTTAATATTCAAAACGGTCAATATATCTGGGAAAAAGGATTCCTTTTTTGCACATAACATTTTCTAATAAAATGATAACAATTTCTTACAAGCTCTCGCTTTTAGCGAATATAGGGCAAGTTCATATTTTATAGCTGCCAGTGGCATACAACTTGGAACCCTAACTGCTTTTCTCCAAATCAATCCTTCTAAAGCCAGTAACAAATCTAGAACCCAAAAAGCCAGGATCCCATTACCATATCAAATCTTTGGGATAATCTTCCGCTCATAAAACCTAAGTGTGCGTACCACTGAGAATTTTCCATACTTTGGTTCAATTTTGCACAGCTGGTTTGAAAGTGCAACAGTACAAGCCCTTAACCATTCCTTAAAATAACATTTCTGGGGCTTCACAATGATTGGAAAGTCCAAATACTATAAACGACCAACCTGCTCATTTGCATTAGAGCCAATACAACATTGAGTTTATGAGATTTTCTTCCTGGCAGTACAACGTATAACCTTTGTTTTGTCAGGATTTACTTTCAAGCAATGAGCTGTTGCAAAATCAGAGAAGGCATTAATCAAACATTGTAACCCAAGCTGTGTACAATCAACAAAGAGGAAATCGTCTGCTTAAGTAATCCACATTGACATGAAGTTGTACATTTTTGGAGTGGCAAATGCTGCGGGGGATAGAAACTCACCAATATCTGACTTGTAGAGGTTGAACAGGCAGTGTGCAAAAACGCAACCATGCCTGACACCTCTAAAAATTGTCATCTTGCGAGATAGGTTTCCACTCTGATCTTATCTTATTTGAACATTAGATTCCGCGTGCAAACTGATTATTAAATGCAAGCGTCATTCAGGGATCCCCCATGTCCTTAATTTCCCCATAGAAGTCTTTGATCGACTGCATCAAGTGCACCAGAAAGATCAATAATTGCGAAATAGATGGAGTCATATTTTATTTAACCATGATTGACTCGTTATACTTTTCAGGACAAAAACATTTAAAGACCCTGCTGTCAGCATCCAGTATGGCAATAGGTCTATAATTTCTCGGATCTTGTCTTGGACCTTTTTCATATATTGGCAGAATATTGGCTGCTGACCGAGATGTTGGAAATTGAAAATAGTCTGCAATAGATTCAAAGAGTGTAGACTAAATTTACCGTCCAACTTCCTGGGTCCCCCTTAAACAAAAGATTTGATCATGTGTTTGCCCCAGTGGCCCTGGAGGTACTGATATTCCCAATTACTTCCTCAACCTCCTCACAATTAATGGGCAGTTTCCAGTCATTATAGGGCAAAATAACTTTTGTAGGCTCAATTGCAACTTGTCCTTCTGAAAGAGTAAACAACTTTTTATAGTGTGTTTATAGTGTGTTATTCAGTCCTGCCCAGAGGCAGGATTCAACTCAGTCATGTGTGAAACATTATCAAGATTATTAATCAATTTCCAGAAGGCGTGTGAGTTTCTATTTAGTAAGGTCTGCAACATGCACGTTCTGCAACATGTTCACGGTTTCCCTGCCCAGTTTTTATAGTTCTGCTTAACTATTTTATCTTAACACTCATCTCTAATGGGGATAGGTTTTTAACATTACTATTGGCTCTAATTTCAAGAGGTTTTCACATGTAAAAATAACTTGTTTCTCAGGGCACATCTGATAATGATCCTAATGAAAGGGGAATGGTGGTTATGGATTGTCGTCAGCAGGTCAGAGCTAACTTGCAAAGGTCATATGAACTCACAAGTCAGACCGCACAATACGGTGAAAACGATCTGAGTTATGAAAACACTGAGGAGCATCATTTTGAGCAGTGCCTACTGCTGGGTAAGGGGATCAAAATTGAAATACTTGTTCCTTTGTCTAGCAGCCCATTTATGAAACGTTGTTTCCTAATGGATCTCTTTCATCGCATTCGTTCTCATAATTGTTTGAATGGTGAAAATGTTATTTAATATTTTGATAAACTTCTGTTTAAGGTCAAATGTTAACCAAAATGCACAACACAAAATAAGGTATCAGGTAATATTATCCCCATAAATAATGTCGTCATACATATAGTCGCCAGGAAAAGGCATAGGCAACATTATTTATATGGATAATATGTGGGGTACACGGAAGCTGGGATGGGGGGGTGCCTCCTGCTCCATTAAAAAAAATGTGGGGGTTGCACGGATGTCCCCCGCAGGTTTCATATGATAATGTTGCTGCAAAAAAGTTGCCATTCATGTATGGCGAAATTTTTGCGGTGACATTATCACATGGAAGCAAACATTTGAAAAAAACAGCAAATGCTTCACACAGGGGTCAGCAGGATATCCTATGCTCCACTTCATAACTTTTATGTATACCTTCAGAGAGCATCATTAGATGCGGAAATAATGTTTAAAATTTTTGAAGGTAGTGACTTTCCATTTTTATGTGATTCCTTAACAGGTGTATTTGTGAAACACACGTTCACCCCTGAAGTAGCATCTTATTGCTAATAACAGATGTTTATTGTTACCGAACTTAATAGTACTCATTTTATCAACCTTGGAAGGATGAAACGGGCTAAGTGGACCTTCTGGGATTCGAACCTGTGACCATGATGTCAAACACAGGCCTTTGCAGTGGATGCATTAGTCCACTAAGCCACAGAACCAGCTCCTTTAGAGTAAAAGGCAATGTTGTGTCCCTTCATTGTCAGCCTCTAGGTAGTAGAATCATGCCGTGTCACAAGCTTTGATGCAATCAGCAATTCAACTAAAATCCAATGGCACATTTGCTGTACTTTTGGTTTTATTGGTAATTTTTCAGAAAAAGAAACAATGACAACACCGGGAGCAGTATGATTATCACATTTAGCATCATCATCAAACCCCCGTAGTCTCCTCCCCCTCCTCCCCCCTCATCCCCCTCCCCAACTCCACCCCTCCCCCCAGATCAGTGTCCTGTCGTGAAACCAATCGCAGGAGTCATCATCAGTACTCGTAGTTCGGTGCCTTGAAGACGTGCTATGCGTTCCCTTAATAGCTGGCTTAGGTGAATCCACTGTCTCCCGGGCCGTGGGCTACACCATTGTTCTTGAGTGGTTCTCTCTGGGCTCCATCGCCCTCACACCCCGTGTTGTTCACATAATGTCAGTGAGCCTCGCACCCCCATGCCTGGTAAACCCCATACCAATTTGCCTGTAAGGTGCTCGATTCATTGTTTACCATGGCCGTCAGTTTGTCCATGAGGAACATGTTTTTTAGTTTTTTTAGCCAGTCTTCCTTAGAGGGGGTCTCCGGACTTTTCCACCTTTGCGCTAGGGCCACCCTTCCTGCTCGCAACATGGTCTCCCACATTCTTGGGTACCTATATATTTCCACCTCCTCCGGTGGGAGGCCCAGTAACATCGTCAGTGGATTGAGTGGGAGTAGTTCCTGGGTGACCTCTGCCATCCATCCCCGTACCTTCTCCCAGAACCCCTGTACCTTAGGGCAGAACCACCACATGTGACCCCTCGTCCCCACTTGGCCGCATCCTCTTGGGCATCTGGGGGACACTCCCGAGAACATCTTGGACAACTTCAAAGGGTCTCTATGCCAACCCTGTAAAATCTTAAAGTTGTGCCCCATGTCAGACGTGAACAGGTTCCCATGGAAAGCTATTTTAAACACCCTGGACCATGCGTCCTCCCAGAGAGCCTCTCCTGCCAGGTCATTCCAGAACCCACGAAACCCTCTCCTCCCTTCCAAGTTCACAGTGTTCAATATTTGGTACATTTTAGATACTACCCCCTTCCTCGTTGTGGCTGTGTCTAATAACTTTTCAAAGGAGGTCAGCTGTCTCCGCAGATTCAGGACCCAGGTCTGGTCACAGAGGATGCCCTTCAGGCGCAAAGATTCAAAGACTGAAAGAGACCCCCGCCCAATCGCACCTTGCAGCTCCTCGTATTCGAGGAACTCGCCCTCCTTGAACAGCTGCCCCACCCATTCCAGCCCCCCATCCGACCAGGACTGAGCATTCCTGAATCCCCTGCTACCTAGTTTGAGCGGGTGGCCCCAGAGCGAAGACATCGGGGAGGGCCATGAAGTAAGGTGCGCGGTTGTGGGTCCTTCTTTCCACATCGACCATAGTATTCCCAGGGTTGGGTGGGTCTGCAGTCTATTTGGGATGTGTTTACGCGGCAGCCACAGAAGGTCGCGCACTTTCAGAGGGTGGGCATCCATGTCCTCCAGATAAGACCAATAGGTGCCTATCCCCTCCCTCATATGTTCCAACAGGACCCTTAGTTGGGCGGCTCGGTAGTAGAGAAGGAAGTCCGGCAGCCCGAAACCACCCTCCTCCCTTGGTAACGTTAGAATGGCCTTCCCTATCCTCGGGTTCCGCCCTTGCCAAACAAACTCTCGGACTGCCCTCTGTAGGCCTCAAAACATCTGGTCGGGGACCCCCGTTGGGAGTGCCGTGAAAAGATACAGCAGTCTTGGGAGGATGTTCATTTTCACCGCTGTCATGCGCCCGTACCAGGACAGGATCATACCTCCCCACCTCCTCAGGTCTGATTTTATCTCTGCCATAATAAAGTTTTGAGAGATCCCTCGTGAGGAGTACACCCAAGTACCTGATGGAGTCCCCCCCACCACAATCCCTGCACACCTATCCGGGTGGTTCAGCCCCGGGTCCCGAACCCTCATTGGGAGTGCTGTACTTCTATTTTGGTGACAAAATCCAAGAACCATTTGCTATCTTACTTTAAAGCAACGGTCTCCTATCCAAATGTAGCTTTGCCTTTTTCTTAAGAAATTGATGTTTCCTCTTTTCAAGGTATGTGCCTAGCATTTCATAGGATCCTAACTACTGCTAGTATTACATTGCCCCCCACTGCTTTGGTATCATACTGTGTCACAGGTGGCCTCAGGAACATACAAAGTCTCAAAGACAGGTCCAAGGTTTGAATTGGAATTTTGAAGTGAGTCCAACTAATGGCCATCCATATCTCTCTCTTTCCCTCCCTCTCTCTCTCCTTCTCTCTCTCTCTCTCTCTCTCTCTCTCCTTGTCTTCCCTTGAGCACCCTCGACCCTAGCCTCAGCTTCCCTAAGTTCTAAGATGATGGTAACCCCTACAATCTAAAAGCTTGCTGGCTATGGATGGAAGCCTGAACGCCACAGGCTTTTCTATGCTTCTCCCTCTAGGACTTCTTTAGGATATCCTAACCCATCCCACAATATCCACTGATGCTGTTCAGACTGTATCAGACTCAGACACCCTAGTCCTTACACTGTCCCTTCCATTCGCTCCCTGTGTTTTGAACTCCTTCTCCTGTCCCCCTGTCTCTCCCTCTCTTCCTCCTTTGTACCCCTGGTTTTTGCACATACTCCCCCCCCTTCTGCCCTCACCTTTCTTCTCCCCTCTACTTACCTTTCACTATACCACTCTCCTCAAATCTCACCACATACCTCTCCTCACCTCTCACTACATCCCTCTTCTCACCTCCATGTTCACCCCCTTCTCTACCATTGTCTTTTCACACTTGCTCTGCCCATCTCTTACCACTACCTTCAACACCCTCCTGCTTCAATCCACCCTCACCACTACCACTGATGCCAAGTTGCACTCTTTCTGCACCCTCTTACCATGCTCTCTCTATCTCTCTCACTAATAACCCCACACTTTTTCTCTTTCTCAAACTCACATTCAATCTGCTCCAACTCTGCTACCAACTCTTCAGCTCTCTGCTCCTCCATTCATCTTCTGCCTGGTCTCTAGGCCCATCTGAACACTGCCTGACCTCACTCCTTCAGCCATCACTCTGTTTCTCGTTTACTCCCCTTGTACACGGTGTGTCTCTTTCGTTTAATCTGCTCATCCCCTCAATCAGCTGCAATACTCTCCTGACTCTGTGGGTCATTCTGTGCCTGTCTTTTTCACAGAGGTAGGGTTACACAGGTAAAAAGCTTTAAAAAAAAAACCTTTAGACCCCTTCCCATTTTCTAGCATGGTATTGTTTGCAGTTTATGGTGTGGTAGCAGCCAGGGGCTCAGGCAGCTTGTTCACCCTTTGGTTTCCATCATATACCGGTGACTTTTTTTACCAATTCAATTTGGGGAGGGTTTCTGTTTCTCTCATTTCACTCTGCACTTTATACTTACTAACAGTTCACTATTCTCCTGGGATATGCCTGGGGTTGGTAGGTCAAGTGTTGGGTATCTCATTTTTGTTTGCCAGGGAAATTCCCAGTTCATTTCCTGTCTGTTCTTGATTCTGTTCTCTTGCCTCCAGTAGAGGAACTGGAAGAAAGAACACTGGCAAGAAAAAGGTACTGGGAGGTATCATTTGAAACATAGTGGTACCCATGGTAATATTCATGGCACATGAGGAGGTAACAGTGGCTTCCCCCGACCAACTGTTTCTCTGCATGTTTGGGAGAGGTCAATCTGCCCCTGTCCCATGAAAGGGTCATGATCCCGACCTTGTCACAACTGTATGACTATAACGTTTCTTTTATCCTAGGTTCCTCGACTATTTGTAGACCCTTTTGCCTCATCTTTAAAATTGTCCTCCATTGTCCTTTGTCTAAATAATAATCTGTAGTTAAAGTGGGATGTATAACAGTGAAGCTGTGAACTGTGTAGCTTTCCTATACCAATAAGAACCGTGGGTCAAATTGTGAGATAATACATCTACCACTTGAGCTTGTTGGGTGACTCTTGGCTATGATTTCTCGTTGGCTAGGTCTAATGTTTCTGTGACCATCCTCATTCAGAGCTTCAAACAGAAAAGATCTGACCTGCACTGATACCAGACACCACACAAACTTTTAGCAACTCTATGGGAAAAAAGGAGCAAGAGGTTAACACGTATAATTGTTTGGGAGTCATCAAGAAGCATATGCAGAATAGCTGGCTTAAATTAAATGACACCAAGTCAAACGCTATAGTCATTAATCCTCAAATCGAAACTTCATGGCACCTTAAGGCTGCCCGATTTTGAATATTTTGGGCGAAGTTGCCTTAAAAAGGGTCATTAAACTCCCCCTCCATCGCAAAGTGCTATAGTCCTGCTTCTGGACTATTAACAAGCAAAGAAGAATAGTCCCTAAACCGCTTAAGTGCTGAGGGTGTCTTTGTTCATCCTGAATTCCCATAAGAAATCATTGCTAGCTCCGCCCACTCCCGCAGTTGATTGAATTGCGCAGAGAATTATGTTCTGAGATTTACGTCCTTCAATCCCCAGATAACCATGTGCCTGTATGTTATGGCAGTTAATGCAGCAGTGAAATATTGACATTTTCTCGATTAGGTGTTAAGGCCAGCACAATCAGAAAAAACATAAAATGCAGACGTTCAATTAGCCACTAGCATTATATGATGCGAATACCTCTATGGACCTAGGAATGGTGTCCACTGCCTGCAAGTACACAAAGGAATTCAATTTAACTTCCTGGATCCTGTTCATGAATGCTTTGAAAAGATTCCACAGCTTCTCTCCATAACAAGTTTGAGAGACAGATCCTTGAAAACGAATTTAGATGTGCAAATCAGTTTTATTGTAGAAACTCGTGCATGTAGATTCACCAGGAGCGGTGACTGAAGATTTTCGTCTTGGTGGCAAAAGTTAACATTATCTGCACTTATGTTTGAAATGACCTGAGAGCAGTTGTCCAGACGAACCATGTAGTGAGCCCACAAAAAAATAAAGGGTGCCTCTTCCTAGCCTCTCCTGCTAATGCGTCCCTCTGCCGCTGCGACTGGGGCCTTGTCCCTTCAGACTCATACAGGGGCCAGACTTCACCATCACTTGCCCCCGGGTGGCCCTCCCAGGACTAGCCCTAAACTGGTCTACCCTGTCCACCGCACTCTTCCTCCCTTCGACTCTCTTTCCCCTGACCCTTGCCCTCTTGGCCCCCCAGCACTTGGCCACCCCCCTGGCTCCCTTGGGCACCCCATTCCTGCACTACTCCCTCTACCGCCCCCCTCTGCACTTACCACCTTGTCTTGCACTTGACCGGTAGGTTTGTCACAAGGCCAATATAACCGTTTTTTGTTGTTCTGTTTATTTTATTTTTATTTATTTGTTTATATAGCGCTAAAAGCCCGCGGGCATCAGAGCGCTTACAAGTAGACAGGACAACAGAAATCCAAGACGGGACAAGATATGTGGGGTCTGTGTTACATTATTATTCTGTGTGGTATGCTTCCAGAATTCATTTGAAAAGTAATGTTTTCAATTTTTTCCTGAAAAGGAGGTAATTGGATTCGAGCTTCAATGAAGTGGGAAGTTCATTCCATTTTTCTATACTCAAGGTCGGGAAGGCCTTGCCAATGCCGTGTTGCCTTTGCGTTTTGGTGGTTTGCAGTTTACCTGTGTAAGAGGATCTAAGCCGCCTAGCTGGCTCGTACCACTTGTTTTTTCAGGTAGATCGGGCTTTGCCATAATAGCAACGGTAAACCATGGTGAGAGACTTGAAGGAGATTCTCTCTTTCATAGC
This sequence comes from Ambystoma mexicanum, assembly GCF_040938575.1. Lineage (NCBI taxonomy): Eukaryota > Metazoa > Chordata > Amphibia > Caudata > Ambystomatidae > Ambystoma > Ambystoma mexicanum. Next base: position 948,504,955 of record NC_090936.1, read on the forward strand.
CAACCAATGGAGAGCTTTCCTTTCTCCGGTGATTTGTTCTCTCCAAGTTCTTCCTGTGATCGTTCTGACGGCATTATTTTGGATTGTTTGGCATCTTTTCAAACATTTACTGTTAGCTCCTAATAGAAGGGAGTTACCATAATCCAGTCTAGACAGTATAGTGGCTCTAGCGATGATCGTGCTGTTTTTCTGATCTAGCAATGGTCTGATTTTTTTTAGGAGAATTTGGTGGTACTGACAGTTTTTCTTAAGGTAAGCTGTATGTGCTTCAGCACCTAGTGAAGCTTGAAGATACACTACTAGAGTCTTCACTTTTACTGATATAGGAATTTGGGTGTTCGTGTTAGAGAATGAAGAGTAAGAAGGACTCAATTTCTTTCTGGCCTATGTGGAGCCAAATATCATAAGCTTGGTCTTGGAGCCGTTCAAACACATCCACTTTTCTTTCATCCAACACTCAATGGTGTTGTATAGGGATGAGAGTCTGTCATTATCCAATTTGTAGTCCCCACTAAGTTCAAACACCAGTTTGGTATCATCGGCAAAATTGGTAAAGAAAATACCCATCTGGGATAGCATAGTGCAAAGGCAGTGCATGCAGGGGTCGAAGAGCAAAGGGTAAAAACTGGCCCCTTGAGGGACGCCGCAGTCAACCAGTTTGGTGTTTGATGCTTTGTCTCCCCAGACGATCCTAGATTGCCTGTTTTGCAGAAATGAGGCAATCCATTCAATTGCCCCTGATGAACAATTGCCTGAGTTTTCAAGGGCCTCTCAGAGCTTTGTGTGATCTAGCAGATCAAATGCTGCCGAGAGATCCAATAATATCAAAAGTCCTGATTTGCCTTTGTCCAAGATAGACAGCATTTCAGTTTGAAGATCTAATAGCGCGGACTCGGTACTATGGCTGGATCTAAATCCGGATTGCTGTTCATTTAGTAAGTTGTTTTCGTCTACATAGTTTTGGAGTTGTTCCGTAGCTATTTTATCCATAATCTTCAATAGAAAGTTGCAGTTCGTGATAGGTCTGAGATTGGTTGGGTCCTGTTGGTTTAGGTCAGGTTTTTTTGGTAAAGGAGTGACCGTGACCATTTTAATGATGTTGGGTACAGTTTGATCCCTGAATGATGCATTTACCATTCGTGTGAGGAAAGGGGCAAAGATATCAGGGTTTTATAGAATTAATTTAGGTGGTAAAACATTTTCTGAGCATGAAATGCACCTCATGCAAGAGAGTGTTTTCTTCATTACATCGAGTGTGATGGACCTGAATTGAAATTTTGGAATTTCTGTCTCGTTTTTGTTTTCTATAGGGTGGGTTTTAATTGAAGTGTTTGTGGTCAAGCAGTTAATGATGGTTTCTCTGGCTTTGGCAATTTTGTTTTGGAATGCAGTCTGAACATTCTCGCAATCTGTTTCAGTTGGTTGAAAGGGTGGGGTGAGTGTTATGGGTTTGTCTATGGATTTGAGGATCTGGAAAAGCTTTCCGGTGGAGTTTGACGCAGTGCTAATGATGTCGTTGTAGTAGTTCTTCTTCAAATCTATGAGCTTGGATTTGTAAATGTGGTCTGCCATCTTCCAATTTGTTTTATTAATTTCGGTGGGATCTTTTAACCATTTCCTCTCAAGGTTCCTTTTGTCCTTCTTAAGCTTTGTTGCTTCGGTGGTGAACCATTTTTGAAGCTTGGAATTGGGTCTGACTTTCTTTTTTTTAGATGGGCATGGAGATCTAACAATTTTAAATTTCTACTTTATGCCTATGTGTCCCCCGTCCCAAATTGTCTTGTGGCGCCTGTAAACACCAGTGTATAGGCACCATACAAATGTCCAATAAAAACAATAAAAAAGAGAACACATTTTCACTGAGAACTCCAATTAATTCCATCCTTTTTTCGTAAGACTCCTAAAAGCATATTGGCATTGTCACTTTCTGCGTGCCGTTAGTCTATGGCATTGAAAAACAGTGAGGGCCTGATTTAAAAAGCATGTTTTAATGTGATTGCGCCATTGTAAAATACTTTTGTAAATCAGGTCCTCAGAGTGTTATATGGGTTCTGTTAAAGTTAAGGATGAAGAAAATGCCATCTATTTGTTCGTCAATTCTTTCAGTAAATTGCATTTCTGGAGGCATATGTCTTTCCCTTCCCACTATATTGCCACTGATGGGTCTCCTTTCACCTCCTTTTGACCAGCACAGATGCACTTGAGATGTGCAGCTGAGGTCAGGTGGAGATGTTGTTATGTGATTTGATATTTAATTAGTGCCTAATGCCATAGTTGGAACTTTGAAGCGCTGTGGGGTGTACGGCCCCCCGGAAGGCTGTGCTCTGTGCAAACATGAATATATTAAGAGCATTATATTGCCTGCAAATAGTAATTCGAATTAGGTGACTAATTCTTAGCAGAGATGACTGATGTAAAACATTACAAACAGCATGAGTAGCATAGAGTTCAGGCGCAGAGATGACTGCTATGTGGCCCAAGATGCCGGGAGGACGGTCCCTTTTCTGCTGGCAGTGTTTTATATCTATGCTACTGAAGGACAGGCTAGTTTGCCTTAACTGAGGCGAGAGGGAAGAGTGTGCTCTTCTTGGTAATGTGCATTTAGATGTGTGCATAGTTCAATCTACAGAGATAAGCTGCATTTCTTGTTGTTGTGCTTACAACAAATGCATGCACTTTGTGCCAATTGTAGCCTTTCATTTGATTGAAAATGTGAGTCTAAGACTCCACTGGGCACATATGTTTATCATCTGTTTCACATATATGAAGCAGAAAATGCATCAGCAACCAAACATTCATTAACATCACACAATATATTTTGGTCTCAAAAATATTACGACGTCTAGTTTGTCCAGGCCTCACATGAACAAAATTGGTAAAATTCACACATATTTTCAATGAAACATGAGTCCAATTTACTGATTCACAAAGCCTAAAACTACATGAAATCTTGGGATGTCTGGACCATCTCTGGGAAAGGTTGGAAAATATGTGTGTGACTCTTTAGCACATTTGCATCTTAAAGATCATCCATACATCCCCAGTTTGCTCCTGTTTTAGACTTTGCGAATCAGGTATAAATAAACAGTTACAATTCAGAGATGCTCATGGGCATCTCCTCCTATACTCCATTGCAAATCTTTGTGAATCAGGCCCTAAGGATTTTGTTGAAACATACCAAACTGCGCACATCTATGCCTTCTTGAGCACTACTGTACTCGAAGAGCCGAAGTCTTAGCTAATTATATTGTGCATGCATTACAAGTGAAACTTGGCAAAGCATTCGCAGCAGCTGCATGTAAATCACTTTGTATCAGCCAGTAGCTCCATTTGCCAGCACTATAAGATTGTATCAGCTTGAGTTCCATCATTTTGCATCTGATTTTCAGTTTCTTTCCAGCTGAAACCTGAGGGGGCTATTACTGATGTACTACTTTTATTTATTACTAATATGTAAGATACCTGCTTCAATAGACTCACTTCAAGCTATGTTATCCAATGACACATGTGAAATGTTAAAGTATTCATCATTATTTGTATGAGGCTTGTGGAATGATTGGTGGGCTTGGCAGTTCTTCACCATAAACGTTGAGGGTCCTGGAACAAAGTTTGAGAGTCGACCACTGGACTGAAGGTTCTGAAGCAGAAGGATCCCTGCAGAAACTTCCAGCGACCGCCAGAGCCAGCTGAGTAACCACCACACCCACCCTCAATTCACGAATACCAAGGGACCTGTGCCATTTTGAGGTACAACATCTGCTGAATGCCTGAAACTTGGTAGGCATCCTTCTGGACCTCCAGTGACTGGATCCTGCTACTGAAAGTCACATCAACCGAGACAAGGACGGAGAATGGAGAAAGGACGCAAGCGCCACCATACAATAATTCATCTTCATCCAGAACCTGTGAAAGGCTCCAACACACATGTGCCACGAAAATCCACTGCTGGGCATCCCACTGCTCAAGTGCATCCGGCTGCTCCTTCTAAAGGACCTTCAGCCTTCCCGGCCAAGAAACCTGAACAGGGGGCATTTCTTAACCCACTTGGTGGCCCAACCTGCTGCAGTGGATTCTCCATTGAAAATGTACTGTAAAAATCCTTGGTACTGACCTTGGTCGTACTGTGTGATTTCATGCACTGAGAGTGCTGCAGTTAAGCTGTTACATGAACCCCTCAGGTGACCCTAGGTACCCTTGGGGTGAACAACCCATTGGGCCTACATTTCAAAACTGATCTTGCTTACCTGCAAACAAGAACACTTATTCATTGAACTTTACCCTAGCAATTGCTCGCCTGCTTCTTTCCTCCTAAACCTTGTTCACTTGGAACCCAGATGCCCCCCTTGACTCTGTAGCACCTAATGTAGGGATGGACCTCTGAAGCCTAGTTAAGCAGGGGTTATTTCAAGTTACCAGAGTGTTCTAAAAATGTGCTTATCTGTTACAATAATTTTCATATTGCTTTTATCCTATCTTGATTTAAAGTGTGCCTTCTCTTATTACATTTTTAGTTAAAGGATTCAACCTTTTATGCCATGCTGATTGAACGGATATAACTTTTCATCCTATTGTTATTTGAATGATTTTACTGTGAATTGTATTTATCTTGTTTAATGTATTAATGCTATTTTTATATAAACTATTAGTGTCAGTGTTTCTTTGAACCACCGGGTATGCTCTGAGTCCTTTGTGCCAACCTACAGCCTGGCTGTTCAGCCATTGCTACCAAATCTTTGTGATAGGTCTGGCCGAAATTAAAAAATTGGAAACCTGTACATCTAAGAGTGTCTTCTCTAGTCCTACAATAGTTGGACTTCTGTAAATCTCCTTAACACCTTTCTTAGAGTGCAGACCTTTAGAACGCAACCAGCACACAAATATATAAAACTGCAAAAGTTCAAGATGATCGCACTCCAAGAAGTCAAACAAAAATGGTAAGTGTTCATGACCACCGTAGACCTGAAAGATTAATATTTTCATGTACCCAGCCCACCAGAGGTTTCCAAGATTCGCAATCTTGCCACACCATTACCAGTTTTTACAATAGCGTTGGCACCTTGTGTGTTATCAAAGGTATTTGCAACCTTAGCAGCACATATGTTGCCCGAACATTCCAGTTTGCCCTTACCTGGATGACTGTCTACTAACAGGGGAGTCTCGGGCAAATTGCCTGGTCAACACCCTAAAGATAGTGGACCTTCAATACAAGTTGGGGTTCAGAGTAATCAAAACAAAATCAAACATTTTGCCCACACAGAAAAACTATTCATCTGTGCAATGCCAGATACAGAGCAAACTGTTGCTTATCCATCTATAAAAAGGTTTTAGGCATTCCTAGCTCTTCTCCATTGCCAGGCAGTCATCCAAATAAGAAGGGCAATGAAGAATTCATCTCCTGGGTATGCGTGACTACACCAAGCTGTGGCACTCACGTCAATGGTCCCAGGTGTTGGGCATATTGGACACACTTGTGGTAGTGTCAAGAGGTGGTAAGTGCTCTGCATTTGTGACAAAAGAAAACCTCTTAAAGGAAGACCATTCAGACTCCCAACAGTGCAGGCTACAATCCCTACTATGTGGGGTTGTGGCTGTGATAAGAGCTCAGCAAAATGCTGTGGCCCACCTGTTTGTTAGCCTACCTCTCAGAGAACACATCAGCCCTACACAAAGAATTCTCCATTGGCTCTCTATTAGTCCATCGCTCACTGGGCCATCCACAACACCAGCCTGGAATTCCTCCAAGACAACGTACCTCACTACCACCCCTCAAGGACACTCAGATCTGGCACAGCATCTCTCCTAGTTGGCCCACATTACAACTCCGCCAGACTGGGTGAATCCTCCTTCTCCGTTCAAGCTCCGATCATCTGGAACTCTCTACCCCTGCACCTCTGCAACATTGACAATCACTTGGCATTCAGAAAGCCCTCAAATCCGGATTCTTCCCTACCTCCTCTTAAAACCCTCTTGAACTCTATACTGTCGATAAGTGCATAGAAACACTGACCCAAACCCAACAGCACACCTATCCACCTGGGCCCCTCTCCCACTGCTCAGACTTTCAATCTAGGGAGACCACAACTGGCAAAACCAGCCAATCACGTTGGACCTAGAGAAACAAAATCGATGATGAACTCCATCCAAGTTTACGGTACGTATACCTTGCACCACTTTTGTGGACACAGGCCACATGAACATTCACCCATCCATGCACTCTATGCACATTCACCCATCCATGCAGTCTATTCCAATCTCGCAGCTTGCAAAGCTGTCCACACTGAAACCCTGACGTACCTCAATACCTCTTCTATTAGCATACAACGACAAACTACGAATACTTTCGGTACAGCTAGGCACACATCAAATCTCCGGCACTAGCTCTATCCTAAATCACCAACAGCTCCCGCCCACATGCCTGACTGCGGTGCTGCTTACTGGACTTACTGGAGTTTAGCCAGCCCAGCTAAGTCCTAACCTGGCAAAATGCACACATGCACCTTTTAATGAACTCTTAAAATCTCCCACACATGGACTGCGGTCACCGAGGGGTTTCAACCACAAAAAGTATTGAGGCTATACAAATGGGGAAAGGGAGCTATATAAATGATGAATACAATAAAATACAATACAATACAATACTGATTAACCTGCAGTTTCAGACTATGTTGAGAACACTAATGCAGTGATGTAATACTTGCATAGATTAGAATATACCTATTTTTTAGAATTAGAATCCCTCTTCCTGCACTGTGGATATACTTCATACTTTGGCTTGTTCATCGAGTTTCAGAGAATTGGGCGGTGGGCTCACCAAAAAGGGGGCATCAATGACTTGTCAGCAGATAAAACAGAGCTCCATCATTTTACTGTCCTGGGCTAAAGTAACACTGATGTTTCTACGTCACATTCTGGTGCTCTGGGCACCTCGAACTACATTATTGCAATCAAGAATATCGGTAGATATGTATTATTCAAAATTATGCTTCAAATATAAGAGACAGAATTGTTGGTTCCAATAATTAATTAGATCCATTGCAGCAAATTGAAAAAAGTACTATAAAGAATCAATATATACATATATATGCGAGATGTTGTGGTTTAGAGGAAAACATGACTGGATTTTTGCTGATTTAAATGCCAAGACATTTTTTTTTACAAATAAATAAATAAAACTCTTTTAAAAAAGTATCAATATGTACTTATAATATTATTTAGGATAATTGTGTATGATTTAGGAATAGTCCTAATCGTGAGCAATCGTATCTTGAGCAATTGTTGAAATATGCATTTCAAATGCATAGGCAGAAACTGAGAAATATGGATTAAAATAAAAGTCTAGCAAAATGCCTCGGAATTAGCATTTACTGGAAAATACACATTGCATATTTCAATGAACTACATTTTATGGTCATCGTCTCCAGATCATCTATTTATTAATTTGTTTGTGCAAATGAATACATTATAGTAGAATTTGCGGAAGAAACGTTTATGACATGTGCTTGGTTGAAAGGGAACAACGTTTAAATAAGAAAAGGCATATGAATTCAGTTTGGTTGTGATCCCAATTATAAGTGGCCAGCCTCACTTAAAGTGAAACTCATGTGCATGTACAACATGGCCAAGAAATATGGACTTCATTGTGACCCCATCCCCAATGTGATAACCTGCAAAAAATACCACCCGAGGGCTATAACATCTCAGTCACTGGCCCTGGAATGGATCCGTGTTAGGTCTCAGAGTGAACCTCTCCCTTGACAAATCTCACCAATGTGGTTTTCTGTCAAGTTAAGCAGCTCGCTTAACAGCTCAGAAGTCTGCCTTGACTTCAGCAAAGATCTATCAGCACCCTAAATAGGAAACTCGCTTGGACTGGAAGTAGGCATTTGCCATTAAGCACATGTGTTATTTTCTTATATATGTATTGTAAATGTGTGTCTGTCTGTTTTCCACTATAGAAACTAGGGAGGGGGGGGAATCTCTAGAGGGCTCCAAAGATGTCTAACAGGGACAACATTATACAAGGAATCTAATGGTGTAGTTTAATGTTGCAAAAGTCGATCCCTGGGTGGATTACATTACAACTAATGCTTATTTTGCTTAATTGAAAGTTGTGGTTTTCGCTCGCCTAGTGGGCAAACCTAGAACGGATGCTCATTTTGCTTAACAAACGACCATTTCTATTTTGCCCCAAAAAAAACCGACCTTACCAAAAGCTAAAAATATGCCTAGGAAGCAACCATAGTACAAGCTAGCAAGCATTGGCAAAATGAACAGTTTGACATTTGTAGTTTGTTGCGTTTTACATTTAGAATGGAGGGAAGGAATGAGGAATGTCAACACAGAAAGCAAGAAATGACAGCAGGGGAGGGAATGAAGGGCAGCGCTGATGGTGAGGGAAGAATTATGGGGGAAGGAATAACAAATGAATGGCAACACGAGGAAGAAAAGAAAATCCAATAGATGAAAGGTAGGTTAGCAACAGTACACAGGAGAATTGAATTTGAAGAAATGAGTGACAGTGCAAATCAGGGGCAGGAATGACAGGGAAATAAGGGGTTGAAGGACAACACAAGCGGGACCTGATTGACAGTGCAAAGATGGATTTAGCGACAGAACTAGAGGGGGGAGGAATGGCAGTGCAAGGGACAGCGCAAGGGGAGAGGAGGTAAAGCACATGGGGGTACAGGACAAGGGGGGATTAAGGCCAACCAAAAGGGGTGAGGAGGGACAGCATGATGGAGGGAGGAGGAACAGCCCAATGGAGAGAGGAGGGACAGGGCAAGAGGGAAAGGAGCAAATGCACAAGGGTTGAAAGAGCGACAGTTAAAGGGGGGAGGTGTGACTAGGCAAGGAGGAAGGATTGACAACGCAAGGAGCAAGGAGCGTCAGTGCAAGGAGCGACATCGCATGAGGTGGGGAGGAGGGACAGCACAAGGGAGGGAGGAGGAACAGTGGAATGGAGAGGAGAGACAGTGCAAGGTGGCAAGGATTGACAGAGCAAAGGGGGAAACAGGATATCTTAAGGGGGAGAGGGACAGCGCCAGGGAGAGGCACAGTACAAGGGTGGTGGAGCAACAGTACAATGGAGGGAGGAGAGACATGTCAAGGGTTGGAGGAGGGACAGTGCTTGTGGGAAGGATCAAAAGGGCAAGGGAGTAGGAGCGACAGCACACAGAGGAAGGAGTTAAAGCACAAGGGGTGGGGAGGAGGGACAGTGCTAGGGAGGGAGCAGTGACAGTGCAAGGGAAGGAGAAGGGACATCACAAGGGGGAGGAGGGAACGCACAAAGGGAGAGGAACAGCACAAGAGGGAAAGGAACAACATTGCAAGTGGGTATAGCATGTTGTGTGTGTATGTATAATTTTTTGGTTGTAGTTGTCCTATATTGTAGTTTTGATCTCAATATGATTTCTTAGAAGGACACCTGTATGTTGTAGTACTGCACCGATCAGTAAATTACAACCTGCAGATGTCCTCACTACTTATTTAATTGGAGAGGTGCACTACCACTGACAACATACAGATGTTCTCATAAGCAATCACATTTAGAAACATTTCTTATGAGGACCTCTATATATTGTCAGTGGTACTTCACCGCTCTAAAAAGTAAAAAGTAAAAAATAAAAAACAAGAGCCAGGGGAACATGAAATGGAATCAGATTGTGAAAAGGAATCATACAAAAATGGGTTCCCAACAGGAAGAACCGTGTACTTTAACAGTGGGAAAGGTCACTGTAGTCTCATTAGATGACTACTGAGGACAGACCACCCTTTGAGAGGTGTGTATAACTAACACCTAGTGTGGTGTCCCTGGGGTGACTCTCTTCAAGAGGGAGAGCCAGCACTCTGTGTTCATTAATAACATGTAATGATATGACCTTGTCTCAGCTCTGAGATCTACAGGAGCTAAAACACACTTTGCTGAATACTTAGCATTTGTGTAAATTTCACATTTTTTATTCTTTATCACAGATAAAAAAATTGGTGATAACAGTTCCTAAATATGCACAATATGTACAAACACTTGTAAATCAAAAAAGAGCCTAAAGTCAAAGTTAAGAGTTAGAAAGAACGATGGAAAAGAGGTTTGGAAATTCAAAGCAAATTCAAAAGCAACATTTTTTTTTACAAATCAAAAGACAGATTACAAAAAAACTGCATGAATCATACAGTATATTCTGACCATGACCGAGTCTGTGGACAGCCAATCTCTCATTACTTCTGTACAAGTCAGTCATATGAAATTGGGAGATTGTCCTATTGGTTAAACAAATTGAAGTCCAATAAGGAAGCAATTGTTAAGAACAAAATATTTTAGGATGCTGCTGTTTGATAGATCTCAATGTCCGTTGAACCAACATGGGGTCTACGTACAGCGCCGGCATTAATCCTGGACGGCACAACACTCTTGTATTTCTGGATGGTGACGCAAGGGTGATCTACGTTTCGGCGGAATGCATTTTACGGCCGCCTTCCTCAGGACCAAAAACATACGTGGGATTGGAATGACCCTGAGGAGAGAGTGGGAAAGAGAAAGAAAAAGGATCTAGTCAGGAAAATAGGAAGTCTTCCGGTTGCAAGCAGTCAAAAGGAAGTATGACTAAACTTGCAGGCATAAACTCACAGAGTAAGTTGCACTGGGACTAGACATTAGGGTTAAATAGAGGCAGTCGTACTGCAAGGAATGGTGAAATGGGAAACCAGTGCAATTGGTAGGAAATGCCATATAGAGGCATGCATGTGAATTAAAAACAAGTGAAATTTAAAATAAAATTAGTTAAGGCAGAGAGTGAGTACACATAGCTACTTGTGGTTGCTAGGGTGCAGAGAGTGAGTACACATAGCTACTTGTGGTTGCTAGGGTACATTAAGAAGAAACGAGCAAAATCAGAAGAATGTGTGCATCTCATTCATTGGGGCCTGAAAAGGAGCACAGGCCAACATGGACGTAATTAGGGTACGGGTGGCTGTGAAGCAGATGGAACAAAAAGTTAATAAAAAAATCTCAGTGGTTACTTGGCTAGACGAGCTTCGCCTGGTGTGGTACTATTGCGCTCCCTGGGCGGATGGCTGTGTATAGCAAAGGTTACTTCACAATTGTGCAAACACGTGGACGGAGAGCACAATGGCGAGGCCCAGCTCCTGTGGCTGCAACACGACAAGAGCTTCGGGTTGACTGGGTTAACAAGGAAACGGAGTACGGCATCAAACAGCTGTATAGGTGTCAGTGTGTAAAGCGCCACCTTAATCAAGTGGTCACTGATGGAAATGCCAAGCAAAGGGCTGCTCTAAGCGGCCACAATCAGCTGAGTGTGGAGCACAATATGGTCGGCATGGCAGAAAGAGTGAGGCAAGGTGTGGCAGTCAGGAACTACCCTGTAGGAGTAAAAGAAATAGTGTGTCCTCCATTACAGGAACTTGGGCTGATTCGAGCCGAAGGAAGCACATGGAGGACTATGAATAGAATGAACAGTACACTATGTGAGAAGGAAAAACCATTTGTCAGGGTACCCGTGGGGTACTGAACCTCTTTAATGAACTACAACTTACATATGTCCTCAACTTATTTTATCGGAGAGGTGCAGTACCATTGAAAACATAAAGATAGCCTCATAAGAAATCCTTTGAGATTGGAGAAGTGAAGTACCACTGATAACATACAGATGCCCTCATCAGAATTATTTCTTATTAGATGTTGTCAGTGGTACTGCACCTCTCCAAAAAATGATTGCATGTATGGAAACAGTATGCAGAAAGTGAAACCTACATGTTTTCTAACTGGGCCAGGAAAGTAGCCCAAATATAGCCCAACCCCTCTGGCTGTGAAAAGAAAGAACACTATGCCATCCCCGCTTTGAAAGTGATGCAGTCATATGACAATGCACAGAACTCCTCATTGGGAGAAAATGTGTTAAGCAAGCCACTATTGGATTACATCTGTGTAATGGAACAAGAAATAATATTTAGTGTGGAAGCCAATTATGGCACAATATTTCCAGGTGTCATGCCAACCACAAAGTCAGGCTTCTGGCACCCCCTTACTCTCTCTCTTCTATGAAGGAATGTTTTAGAGATATGTTGATGGCAGTGTCACCAAAATGCACAAATCCAGGAAAATGAACAATTGGCTACAATAAAATCTAGAAATGTGCAAAAGATCACTACAGGAAAGTTGGTAAAATAACAACAAGAAAATCTAGGCAATTAGTTTAATGGCATTCAAGAAGTACACATCCACAGTAACAAAAAATATATAATTCATTCATCATACCACCCAGGAGAAGATCTACTTTTGGAGACACCAGAATAGATACAAGTCAGAAAATGGGCTGATGCCACACATGCAGCACAAACACAGCAGGCGACCCCAGAGCAAAGGAAAACCAGACAAAAGCTTGATGCACAAGGCATGCTGCAGAACTGAAGCAAGTGAATCCAGATCAATCTCAATCAAGACTCCAAAGTAAAAGGGTCAGGCAAGCTGTGGTAATCTTTTTGTTTATGACCTTGCTGGAAAGACACACATTTTGCATAGTAAGGTGTTCATTGACATTGATAATTACGCCTAGGTATGTACATGTATGACTATTGATAAAGTAAACAGAACTATTTAGACAATTCGTATATCGTTTTGTTAACTGGTGGAAAACCATATGATATGTTTGGTTACTTTTTAGTCCGTGCACTGCCGGGTATATCTCCTAGTACTCTATAAAGAAGAAATACATTGACTATTTCTCTACCTCCAAACAGGATGATTGGTGTATTCATGATAATCAACTATTGCTTATTATTTTTATTATTATTATTTTATATTTTTAGTGTTAACCTTGTTTGGAAACAATGGAGTGTTGCACAGGTCATAAAGCAAAACGTTGGAAGCAAGAATTTAACAAGTCATCAAGTAAACCTTAATAGAATTTATCATAGTACGATATACCAATGTGTATGGCCAATATCAAGTTTACACCAAGGTGTTGTTGGAAGAGCCAGGTCTTTGCTTCTTTCCTAAACCGATGTAGTCTCGGAACAGTTTGGATTGCCACCAGTATGTAGTTACCGTGGACCACACAGTAGCATGAGAAGAGCCGTTTCCTAGTTTTCTTCTTGTAAGCCAGTCTAGATTCCAGTTTGTTGATGGTCTTACTGAGAGACGACCATCCCCCACCTGATGTTTTAGTTTGGCCATCGTGTAGGCCATCATATCAGCAGTGGTTTCCTTATAGGTAAGACACATGGTTGTGAACCATTTTCGAGCTTGGATGGGAAGTCAGTGTAATTCGCACAAGGTGGGTTGATGTGGTCAAATTTCCTATTGGAGGTGATGAGGTGAGCTGCGGCCTGTTGGATAACTTTTAGGGGAGATAGGTGAGCAGCCGGGAGCAATGCCAGTAGGGTGTTCCCCAACGTTGCTATGCAAGAAAGCTAAGGCATGCACAATAGTTTGGAAATTCTTGGGAAGGAGGAATGGCATACTCTTGCAGGATACATACATCTGATACCAATCCATTTAAGCCTTTTTCACAATGTGTTGTTGTAAGGATAGATTGTAAAATATAATGTAAATATATATATATATAAATAAATATATTTTGGTTTTGGGTTAGTTGGAGATGATACTGGCGCACCAGGTACCACGTAATTAGGTGAAGACAGCACTATAACTGATATTCACTGTTACACATCATGCGGGCAAAAGTGCTCCCACCGCCCTCTTAGGTACACAAGGCAAGTTAATGCCACTACACAGTTTGCACCAGTTGAAACTAGATTTATTTAGGAAAAACTGATAGTGTCTGTTTGCGACACGTGTTTCGGCCCAAGGCCTTCTTCAGAGCTGGACATATTCTAATTGGCAAGTCATGAATTGTCTCTTGATAGAAAATAACCATCTCCTTGATCTATGGCAGTCCGGGTTCCGGCCACAACATGGCACCGAAACTGCCTTGCTCGACCTAAAAAATCAAATGGATGACCTCAGAGACACAGGCAAACCTGAACTCCTACTTCTCCTGGACCTATCCGCTGCCTTTGATCTGGTGGATCACAAGACCTTCTGTCATCACCTGTCCACCGCAGCTAACTTCTGCCTGAGGGCCTGTTCCTGGATAACTTCATTCCTGCAGGAAAGAGCAATGAAGGTTTTATCTGACTCATCAAGTGCCAACCCTAGTCTCAGTAAATGTGGGGTCCCACAGGGTTCGTGCATAGCTTCCACCCTTTACAACCTTTTCACAAGGCCTCTATTCAAAATCCTTGATGCCCTGGGCATCTCATACACAAACTATGCAGATGACACCTAGGTGCTAATCCCCCTCTCGGGTGAGTGTCTGATTTGAACACCCTCAACTCCAACTACTCAACGATCCAATCTTGGATGGCAGAACACTGGCTATGCCTCAACAGTGAGAAGACCAAACCTCTGCTAATTGGAGCCCTGTCCACCCTGGGCAAATTGCACAAGCAATACAGTTCCTTCACCGTTGATAATATCCCTATCGTTGTCTCTAAAGCCATTAAGACCCTGGCCGTATATCTGGAACCTAACCTGACTATGAATAGGCAGGTTCATGCCATAGCATCCTCCTCTGCGTACTACTCTAAACTCCTTAATGCAGCCAGACCTTTCTTATCCCAACAGAACTGCCTCACCATTGCTAGAGCAAGAATTGAGTCAAGAGTGTTCTACTGTAATGCTCTCTTTGTAGGGACATCCCAGAAGAATCTTGGCAAACTTCAAATAGCTCAAAACAATGCCCTCAGGGCTGCTACAGGTATCTCACGAAGGGACCACATTTCTGAGATCAGGAGGCAGGTCCACTGGCTTCCCGTCAAGGAAAGGATTATTTTCAAAACCCTTGCTTTGACACACGAATGTGTCCATGACTTGGCACCCCCTTACTTAGTCCAAAGGATCTCCAAACCCACTACATTCAGGCCAAACAGAGCAGCATACTCCAACAGGATCACCGTACCAAAAACTTGCAAAGTTCGAGCGGGTGACACCAGTTTCCCAACTATGGCCGCCATCTCTTGGAACACCCTTCCTGGCTCACATCAGGTCGATTGACTCCCATACAGCCTTCAGCAAAGCCATCAAAACTAGGCTCTTTGTATGACAGTGCACATGTACCACCTGTTTGTTTCTCTAACTGTGCACAGTAACTACCTGCATGTATCTCTGTTTATGTAACTAAGCAACCTGTACTAAGTAATCTTGTTGTGCCACATTCTGGTAACCCTGAATTAAGCCTTCTTACGCTCCTATTATATCGCCTCGATGCCTGTGGGCTGTAGCGCGCTCTACAAATCCAAATAAATAAAAATAAATAAAAAATAGTTTGTGTCAATTCTTTATATTCTCTATATTTTTGTATATATCGTTGTACATAGTCTTGCCTATGGGTTTTATATATTCATGCCAAATACTGTAATGAAGCTTAAGATTACTTGTGTATACTGTTACGCCCGGCTACCTAAGGGTTTGGCGAGCATTACCAAATAAATAAACAAACAAACAAACAAACAATGGACCTCATTATGACCCAGGCGCTAAGGGGTTAACGGCACCGTAAAAGGTGGCAGCACCGTTAACCCCTTACAGCCTAATTACGAGGTCCCTTTGCAGGTCCCTACCTTTACGGCTGGTTTTACCAGCCGTTAAGGATGGGACCCACAAAGGGACCTTGGAGGTAATTACAGTACCACAATTTGTGGTACCGTAATTACCGCCTTCCCCATTTCCATTGAGCCCTATGGGGGCAAAAATGGGAATGGGGAAGGGCCAATGGTGAATGGGGAATTACCACCCCGCCAACCTTGGAATGGGGCGGTAATTCCGCCATTCACCATGTCGGAATCGGTAAGGTACCGGCGTCAACCATTGCGCTAATAGCACCATGGTTAATGCCTGGGTCGTAATGAGGCCCAATGTATAGGTAAAATCCCGGTGCCTCTTCCTAGGAGTTCTGTTATCCTTGCATCCACTCCTTATAGTAACTATCATTTTGTTGAGTGGTGAGGTGTGTGTTGAACCCATCCCAGCACATTTTGTTCAGCTACCTTTGAGAAAGTTATTGCTTCGATGGGTGACCCAGGTGTACACATTTCAATCTTGGCAGGGTTACCCTTTAAGTGAGCACTTGTAATCCATGTTTGAATGGTTACAAGACATGAACAGAGGCAAGCAATATCTTTTGGGCCCATGGCCTTTAGGTTCAACTGTGTATCATCTGCATACTGGTGATTTGTGATTGTGGGGTCATCAAGGAGTGATCCCAGCAGTTCCACATAGAGGTTAAAGATGATCAGGTAGAGAATGGAAGCCTGAGTGACTCCACAAGTGAGGGGGCAGCATTCATAACTGTGGGAGCCCATCTAGAAAGCCTGGTGTCTGCCAGATAGGTAGGAAGACAACCATTTCAGAACAGTGCCAGAGACCTGAGTAGAGTTATGGGCAAAAATATTGAACGCAGCTGAGAAGTCCAGGAGGTCTATCAGGCAGGAGTACAGTTTGTCAATAATCTGCTAGGCCGGTAGAGGACATCCGTTGAAATAAAATATTGAAACTCCATTTTTGCCAGCCTTATGATCTTAAAATGGTCTAACTGATTTCATACTTGTACTCCCTTGCTGTTGGTGATTAGCCTGGGCGAGCTAAACAATTCACCTGACGACAACTTCTCATCTATATGCCAACTATTGCTACATATTCTGTCCTTAGGTGAACAGTTCGAAGAGTAGCACGAGAGTTTGTTGGCGAGAACTGGTGGGCAGGAGAGGACCTAGGCAGTCAGGTACTTGAAGGTTGGACACACTTTAGGTGGCAACTCAATACACACCACAATACTGTCAGTCATCCTGTTTCCATGCCAAACATCAACAATGGTATCTTTTACATCAATAGAAAAGGAGAAGCCAATGAGACACTTTATCCCCGGTGCTCTGTAAACTGTCTTCTGCAAAATGGTACAATAAGGATGTGCAGAGAGCGCTGCCACTGACATTGAAACTTTTTCGCTCAGTGGGTATGTTTTTTACCAGTAGAACAGCTCTTGATCAATGGGGTGGATTCTTTAAAGACATAAATATACATACAAGAATATAATGATGGAAATGTATTGGAGAGACAGGGCCTCCATGTCCTTGTCCAATAGTCCTTTTATCAGGTGTGTTCTGTGTTATTTTCTGCACAGGAGCCCATGCCAGACTCCTGGCAGTGCAGCTCTTCCTCTTTTTGGTTGTGGTGAACAGACCCTTGGGATACCCTTATGGCACCCATCGGTTTGGGTGCAACCCTGCACACGTAGTGTCTGTGTTTGGGCACCTGTGTGTCACCCAGAGAGCAGGGTATGGGCTGATGGCAGCTCCATGCTAAATTTGACAGGTGCTCTGAGTATCCTCCATTTTGGGATACCCAGGCCCTGCCATTGAAATCAGTTGATTCCTGATAGGAGACAAGATGCCCACTGTCGCCTCTTGCTTTCTATTGCCTGTTACCTTGTTTTCCCAAAGTCCAGAGATGCCCTGACTCTGTCTCTTCCCCTGACCTGGTGTTGAGTGGAAGTTCCATACATGGTATTGTGGGGAAGTCCAGGCTAGGCTGGCTGGAGCCTTCCCAATGACTGTATGTTGTGGGTACGCTCGTGGGGTGGGACCTGGGTGAATGGAGTGTGTGACCAACACACATTTCATGTTATGGGTGTCTAGTTTCTAGTGTGTGACACAATGAATGAGACAGCCCTGCCCCAAACTGTTATGAATGCAGCGTGGAGTGCTAAATGGCTGGGTGCTTGTCCCAATCCACATTCCTTATTGTGAGTGTCTGGATGGAGAAGAATGGCCTGAGTGCATTGTGAGCCTAATTGGCTGCCTGCCTGCCTCCCTGAATGCCATTTTGAATGATTGGTTGCCTGATTGTTACCCAGCAGAGTGAATGAGAGACCAAACAGTATATCTGGGGACCTCTCACTGATAGAAATTGTTCAGAAGCTGAAGTCAAAACTTTATGCTTACCTTGAAGCTCAGCTGGAAGAAGAAGGCTTAGCTGCTGCTTTCCTTCGACACAATCCGAAAGCTGTCGGGTCTCCAAGAACTGATCCAAGAGAGGACCTGGCTAGGAGACCTCTTCCCGAGCTACGAGGGAACATTGTGCACCATCTAACCTTCACCAAGTGACCCTGGAAGTCAGTCCTCGAAAGGCTGCCGATCGGAGACAGGGACCGCCGAGGAATCTGTAGCCAAGCACCCGGACTTTGAAGTTCATCGCCGTTGACGAACAACATCGCCAACAGGAGCCGAAATGCTCCATTGCCTAAGACACTTTGAATCAAGGACTCCCCTGCTCATCACCGCCGACCACTTTGTCCCGCTGGAGAAAGTCAAGGTTGCCGATGAATCGAGGAGAATCTGCTGGTGAGTTTCCCGCCACCCGAAGTCCTCAAACATGCCGACGAATATCTGAAAGCCAGCCGTGGTCAAATCCTGATCTCCGACGCCAAACGCTGATGACCCGACACCCTTACTGGGCCTACGTTCTTCATTGACCTTTTACAGCAACAAACTATTGTCGCCGAGGTACACTGCATGCCTCATCTTCCCAGGACGTCCACGACTGATCATCGACGAGCACCGCAAGGACCAAAGCTGCTGCCTTGACAACATTGTTGACCGTTTCTTCAAGGAATCTCAACGATCCGTGGCTCCTGCCTTAAAGGGAGTTCACTCAAGAAGGATCTAGCGACAACCCGTCATCGAACTCTGCTAAACCAGGTACATTGGGGTAGTAGAACATTTTAAGAAGAAAATAAGACTCTGCTAAACAATATATGGACTGGGCTTGTCAATATCTTATTTACAGGTTGCCCAGCTGGGGGATCCTCACACAGAAATGGGTCTTTGGTAAATGGGACAAAGAATTCTGCCAATTGTTTAACCAACTTGATTTTCTCCCAAGTATATGGTTGATGCCTTTTGCTATTTGTATGCCGTTTTAAACTGTCAGTAGTTGGTGCCTTTTAATGGAGTCAAAGAGTAATTGTGGTACCACATAGACATTGTACATTTATCATCATAGTATTGCCTGAGCACAGAGTGTGTTATTGTATGTGTATATAACTTGAACCTTATTTATATTCAGTAAAAAAAACTTTGTTAAAGGGACGTTATGGTTAAGTTGCGCTACCAACAACCTATGAAATTCAGAAAAAAAAACTTTGTTAAAGGGACGTTATGGTTCCAAGTAAAACGGAAAACCCCTGAAATTCACCAGTTATAGTAAGCTAAGCAACCATAACTCGCGCCACCACCGTGCACTGCTAAGACTAACACCCAGGACATCAAAGATGACATCACAAATGTCATTGATGACATCACTGATGACATCACATGTGCATTCACTTTTCATGAAAAGTGTGTATTAGGGACTGTTATTATAATGTTGACAAAAAAGTCTCAAGGGTCATTGGAATAAATATCATGAGCTACTTAGTGCATTAAGCAATGCATTGATATAAATAGCATTCTATTATGAAGTTCTATACAGTATACTAAGCTATTCATGTAGAAACATAGGCATTGTGTGCAGCATACATGATGCAGGTGCAATATTCATAATCTTGCCATGTTGAACAGTGAAATTATAACTGTTTTCTTATTAGAGTTTTGCGTACTGTGAAACATGTAATAAGTAGCTAATGAAACCCACTAACTAAATAATTGCATTATTACAGATAAAACACAAAGAGAAAACAACACATACAAATAGTATATACAGGGAAAGTGAAGTAAGCAAAAAAGCAGTAGTAGCAGAAAGTGTTCATAACCTAACTGATTATCTTAATGCAGAGAAATGATTGCTCGGTTTCAAAGCTGCTACTTCCCCACTGTATATTTATTATATGATGTGATACGACCCTAAGGAAAGTAGTGTGAGTACAATGTATACAAATATGAGCAATGTATAGGGAAAGTACAGTAATTAAAAAACAACAGAACTATCAGAAAGTGCTGATAACCCTACTGATTACCTTCATGCACAGAAAGCATTGCTGTCTTTCAAGCTTGTGTCTTCCCCTATGTACACGTTTCATATGATGTGACTGGACCCTAAGGGAATTACTGTAAGAACATACTTGAAGTATAAGTCTACAAATATAGTAACTTTTAAATTTTTAGTTCCTGACTGTTACTGAAGAAAACCATGTGGCCTAGATATGTCAGTAAAGCAAAAAAGGGGGAGCCAGACATGTGATGTCATCAGTGATGTCATCAATGACATTTGTGATGTCATCTTTGATGTCCTGGGTGTTAGTCTTAGCAGTGCACATGGTGGCGCGAGTTATGGTTGCTTAGCTTACCATAACAGGCGAATTTCAGGGGTTATTCGGTTTTACTTGGAACCATAACGTCACTTTAACAAAATTTTTATCTGAATTTCATAGGTTTTTGGTAGCGCAACTTAACCATAACGTCCTTTCAACAACTTTTTTTACTTAATTTCATAGGTTTTTAGTAGCACAACTTAACCATAATGTCCCTGACTTTATATACATGTAACATAAAACATACTGAACCCCCAGCTAGTGATTTTGATTTCCGCGGACTGTGCGTATGTCCGCAGACGGACGAGGACAACAGCCATACTAGCCAAAAACTGAGGGGGTATCTTAAATTGTTATATCATGCCATATGAACACTGCACAAGTTCAAAAACCAGCACACAAACACATTATCAGGCCGATTCATGGAATAATTAGCGCGGCGCAAGTGGCCAAAAACGTGCGATTCGCAGTGGAATAGCGAAAATTGCAGTGCAAGTGCGAAAATCGCACGAAAAGCAGCGCACATCGATTCATGGAAGGCCGTGCGCGAGAAAACCATCGGATGTGCGCTAAAAAAGTGCGCGGCGCACGTTGGCGCACAGGCCATCTAACGGCGTGCGCCAGGTCACAGCGAAAATCGCACAGGCCACAGCGAAAATCGCACATAGCGCAGCGCACACAACAAATGTAGGCGGAACACGGGGCGTAACACTCGGAATGGGGAACAACTTGCCAAAATGTGGGCGTCACGGGGGAAGTACAAGGTGCAAGTGCGCGGAACGCCCACACGCTCGCCTACAACCCGTATTCATGGAATCGAATAGGGCAAAAAAGCGCACGGTCAAACCAGCGCACAGGCACAAACACGACCGCCACAAGAAAGCAGGCGGTAGCGTCTCTGCGCCTGTAATAAATGTGTGCCAAAAGGTGCGCCAACAAATAGCACCTATATACAGCCATGATGAATGTCCTATACTGTGGCCCTCCAGGAAAAATGACGTGCAAAGGGGTACCCACAAACACGGACACCCGCTGACTGAAAAATAACGTGTGCGTGTATTCCGGTGTATTTCAGGGTTGCGCGGGAAGTCTCACACGCGATTTGGCAGGGTACGTGGATTACATGGGTGCGCGGGAAGTTCCACACGCGATTTGGCCGGGTACGTGCGCGGGAAGTCACACACGCGATTTGGCAGGGTATGTGGATTTCAGGGGTGCGCGGGAAGTTCCACACGCGATTTGGCCGGGTACGTGCGCGGGAATTTCCACACGCGATTTGTCTGGGTACCTGGATCTCAGGGGTGCGCGGGAAGTCTCACACGTGATTTGGCAGGGTACGTGGATTTCAGGGGTGCGCGGGAAGTTCCACACGCGATTTGGCCGGGTACGTGTGCGGGAATTTCCACACGCGATTTGTCTGGGTACGTGGATCTCAGGGGTGCGCGGGAAGTCTCACACGCAATTTGTCTGGGTACGTGGATCTCAGGGGTGCGCGGGAAGTCTCACACGCGATTTGGCAGGGTACGTGGATTTCAGGGTTGCGCGGGAAGTTCCACACGCGATTTGGCCGGGTACGTGCGCGGGAATTTCCACAACCGATTTCCACACAAATAGCACCTATATACAGCCATGATGAATGTCCTATACTGTGGCCCTCCAGGAAAAATGACGTGCAAAGGGGTACCCACAAACACGGACACCCGCTGACTGAAAAATAACGTGTGCGTGTATTCCGGGGTGCGCGGGAAGTCTCACACGCGATTTGGCAGGGTTCGTGGATTACAGGGGTGCGCGGGAAGTTCCACACGCGATTTGGCCGGGTACGTGCGTGGGAATTTCCACACGCGATTTGTCTGGGTACGTGGATCTCAGGGGTGCGCGGGAAGTCACACACGCAATTTGGCAGGGTATGTGGATTTCAGGGGTGCGCGGGAAGTTCCACACGCGATTTGGCCGGGTACATGCGCGGGAATTTCCACACGCGATTTGTCTGGGTACGTGGATCTCAGGGGTGCGCGGGAAGTCACACACGCGATTTGGCAGGGTACGTGGATTTCAGGGGTGCGCGGGAAGTTCCACACGCGATTTGGCCGGGTACGTGCGCGGGAATTTCCACACGCGATTTGTCTGGGTACCTGGATCTCAGGGGTGCGCGGGAAGTCTCACACGTGATTTGGCAGGGTACGTGGATTTCAGGGGTGCGCGGGAAGTTCCACACGCGATTTGGCCGGGTACGTGTGCGGGAATTTCCACACGCGATTTGTCTGGGTACGTGGATCTCAGGGGTGCGCGGGAAGTCTCACACGCAATTTGTCTGGGTACGTGGATCTCAGGGGTGTGCGGGAAGTCTCACACGCGATTTGGCAGGGTACGTGGATTTCAGGGTTGCGCGGGAAGTTCCACACGCGATTTGGCCGGGTACGTGCGCGGGAATTTCCACACGCGATTTGTCCGGGTATGTGGATCTCAGGGGTGCGCGGGAAGTCTCACACGCGATTTGGCAGGGTACGTGGATTTCAGGGGTGCACGGGAAGTACCACACGCGATTTGGCCGGGTACGTGCGCGGGAATTTCCACACACGACTTAGCTGGGTACGTGGATCTCAGGGGTGCGCGGGAAGTCCCACACGCGATTTGGCAGGGTACGTGCGCGTGAATTTCCACACGCGATTTGGCTGGGTACATGTATGACAGGGGTACGCGGGAAATTCTACACGCGATTTGGCTGTGTGCTCCCAGGTATTCCCTGTACACCCTCCACGGCCCCTGCAGGCAGCCGACACCACAGGGGACTACCCTGCATACCTGCTCATGTCACCCAGCACCCCCACGCCCCAGCAGTGCAGGGGCAGCCTCCACCAGGCCCCCACTCATGTCTCCCACCACCCCCACCCCCCAGCATCCAGGGGCAGCCTCCACCAGGCCCCCGCTCATGTCTCCCACCACCCCCACCCCCCAGCATCCAGGGGCAGCCTCCACCAGGCCCCCACTCATGTCTCCCACCACCCCCACCCCCCAGCAGTGCAGGGGCAGCCTCCACCAGGCCCCCACTCATGTCCCCTTGCACCCCCATCCCCCAGCATCCAGGGGCACCCTCCACCAGGCCCCCACTCATGTCCAACTCATGTCTCCCACCACCCCCACCCCCCAGCAGTGCAGGGGCACCCTCCACCAGGCCCCCACTCATGTCCCCCTGCACCCCCACCCCCCAGCATCCAGGGGCACCCTCCACCAGGCCCCCACTCATGTCTCCCACCACCCCCACCACCCAGCATCCAGGGGCAGCCTCCACCAGGCCCCCACTCATGTCTCCCACCACCGCGGGAAGAACGATGGAAAAGAGGTTTGGAAATTCAAAGCAAATTCAAAAGCAACATTTTTTTTTACAAATCAAAAGACAGATTACAAAAAAACTGCATGAATCATACAGTATATTCTGACCATGACCTAGTCTGTGGACAGCCAATCTCTCATTACTTCTGTACAAGTCAGTCATATGAAATTGGGAGATTGTCCTATTGGTTAAACAAATTGAAGTCCAATAAGGAAGCAATTGTTAATAACAAAATATTTTAGGATGCTGCTGATTGATAGATCTCAATGTCCGTTGAACCAACATGGGGTCTACGTACAGCGCCGGTATTAATCCTGGACGGCACAACACTCTTGTATTTCTGGATGGTGACGCAAGGGTGATCTACGCTTCGGCGGAATGATTTTACGGCCGCCTTCCTCAGGACCAAAAATATACGTGGGATTGGAATGACCCCTGAGGAGAGAGTGGGAAAGAGAAAGAAAAAGGATCTAGTCAGGAAAATAGGAAGTCTTCCGGTTGCAAGCAGTCAAAAGGAAGTATGACTAAACTTGCAGGCATAAACTCACAGAGTAAGTTGCACTGGGGCTAGACATTAGGGTTAAATAGAGGCAGTCGTACTGCAAGGAATGGTGAAATGGGAAACCAGTGCAATTGGTAGGAAATGCCATATAGAGGCATGCATGTGAATTAAAAACAAGTGAAATTTAAAATAAAATTAGTTAAGGCAGAGAGTGAGTACACATAGCTACTTGTGGTTGCTAGGGTACATTAAGAAGAAACGAGCAAAATCAGAAGAATGTGTGCATCTCATTCATTGGGGCCTGAAAAGGAGCACAGGCCAACATGGACGTAATTAGGGTACGGGTGGCTGTGAAGCAGATGGAACAAAATGTTAATAAAAAAATCTCAGTGGTTACTTGGCTGGACGAGCTTCGCCTGGTGTGGTACTATTGCGCTCCCTGGGCGGATGGCTGTGTATAGCAAAGGTTACTTCACAATTGTGCAAACACGTGGACGGAGAGCACAATGGCGAGGCCCAGCTCCTGTGGCTGCAACACGACAAGAGCTTCGGGTTGACTGGGTTAACAAGGAAACGGAGTACGGCATCAAACAGCTGTATAGGTGTCAGTGTGTAAAGCGCCACCTTAATCAAGTGGTCACTGATGGAAATGCCAAGCAAAGGGCTGCTCTAAGCGGCCACAATCAGCTGAGTGTGGAGCACAATATGGTCGGCATGGCAGAAAGAGTGAGGCAAGGTGTGGCAGTCAGGAACTACCCTGTAGGAGTAAAAGAAATAGTGTGTCCTCCATTACAGGAACTTGGGCTGATTCGAGCCGAAGGAAGCACATGGAGGACTATGAATAGAATGAACAGTACACTATGTGAGAAGGAAAAACCATTTGTCAGGGTACCCGTGGGGTACTGAACCTCTCTAATGAACTACAAGTTACATATGTCCTCAACTTATTTTATCGGAGAGGTGCAGTACCATTGAAAACATAAAGATAGCCTCATAAGAAATCCTTTGAGATTGGAGAAGTGAAGTACCACTGATAACATACAGATGCCCTCATCAGAATTATTTCTTATTAGATGTTGTCAGTGGTACTGCACCTCTCCAAAAAATGATTGCATGTATGGAAACAGTATGCAGAAAATGAAACCTACATGTTTTCTAACTGGGCCAGGAAAGTAGCCCAAATATAGCCCAACCCCTCTGGCTGTGAAAAGAAAGAACACTATGCCATCCCCGCTTTGAAAGTGATGCAGTCATATGACAATGCACAGAACTCCTCATTTGGAGAAAATGTGTTAAGCAAGCCACTATTGGATTACATCTGTGTAATGGAACAAGAAATAATATTTAGTGTGGAAGCCAATTATGGCACAATATTTCCAGGTGTCATGCCAAACACAAAGTCAGGTTTCTTGCACCCCCTTACTCTCTCTCTTCTATGAAGGAATGTTTTAGAGATATGTTGATGGCAGTGCCACCAAAATGCACAAATCCAGGAAAATGAACAATTGGCTACAATAAAATCTAGAAATGTGCAAAAGATCACTACAGGAAAGTTGGTAAAATAACAACAAGAAAATCTAGGCAATTAGTTTAATGGCATTCAAGAAGTACACATCCACAGTAACAAAAAATATATAATTCATTCATCATACCACCCAGGAGAAGATCTACTTTTGGAGACACCAGAATAGATACAAGTCAGAAAATGGGCTGATGCCACACATGCAGCACACACACAGCAGGCGACCCCAGAGCAAAGGAAAACCAGACAAAAGCTTGATGCACAAGGCATGCTGCAGAACTGAAGCGAATGAATCCAGATCAATCTCAATCAAGACTCCAAAGTAAAAGGGTCAGGCAAGCTGTGGTAATCTTTTTGTTTATGACCTTCCTGGAAAGACACACATTTTGCATAGTAAGGTGTTCATTGACATTGATAATTACGCCTAGGTATGTACATGTATGACTATTGATAAAGTAAACAGAACTATTTAGACAATTCGTATATCGTTTTGTTAACTGGTGGAAAACCATATGATATGTTTGGTTACTTTTTAGTCCGTGCACTGCCGGGTATATCTCCTAGTACTCTATAAAGAAGAAATACATTGACTATTTCTCTACCTCCAAACAGGATGATTGGTGTATTCATGATAATCAACTATTGCTTATTATTTTTATTATTATTATTTTATATTTTTAGTGTTAACCTTGTTTGGAAACAATGGAGTGTTGCACAGGTCATAAAGCAAAACGTTGGAAGCAAGAATTTAACAAGTCATCAAGTAAACCTTAATAGAATTTATCATAGTACGATATACCAATGTGTATGGCCAATATCAAGTTTACACCAAGGTGTTGTTGGAAGAGCCAGGTCTTTGCTTCTTTCCTAAACCGATGTAGTCTCGGAACAGTTTGGATTGCCACCAGTATGTAGTTACCGTGGACCACAGAGTAGCATGAGAAGAGCCGTTTCCTAGTTTTCTTCTTGTAAGCCAGTCTAGATTCCAGTTTGTTGATGGTCTTACTGAGAGACGACCATCCCCCACCTGATGTTTTAGTTTGGCCATCGTGTAGGCCATCATATCAGCAGTGGTTTCCCTATAGGTAAGACACATGGTTGTGAACCATTTTCGAGCTTGGATGGGAAGTCAGTGTAATTCGCACAAGGTGGGTTGATGTGGTCAAATTTCCTATTGGAGGTGATGAGGTGAGCTGCGGCCTGTTGGATATCTTTTAGGGGAGATAGGTGAGCAGCCGGGAGCAATGCCAGTAGGGTGTTCCCCAACGTTGCTATGCAAGAAAGCTAAGGCATGCACAATAGTTTGGAAATTCTTGGGAAGGAGGAATGGCATACTCTTGCAGGATACATACATCTGATACCAATCCATTTAAGCCTTTTTCACAATGTGTTGTTGTAAGGATAGATTGTAAAATATAATGTAAATATATATATATAAATAAATATATTTTGGTTTTGGGTTAGTTGGAGATGATACTGGCGCACCAGGTACCACGTAATTAGGTGAAGACAGCAATATAACTGATATTCACTGTTACACATCGTGCGGGCAAAAGTGCTCCCACCGCCCTCTTAGGTACACAAGGCAAGTTAATGCCACTACACAGTTTGCACCAGTTGAAACTAGATTTATTTAGGAAAAACTGATAGTGTCTGTTTGCGACACGTGTTTCGGCCCTAGGCCTTCTTCAGAGCTGGACATATTGTAATTGGCAAGTCATGAATTGTCTCTTGATAGAAAATAACCATCTCCTTGATCTATGGCAGTCCGGGTTCCGGCCACAACATGGCACCGAAACTGCCTTGCTCGACCTAAAAAATCAAATGGATGACCTCAGAGACACAGGCAAACCTGAACTCCTACTTCTCCTGGACCTATCCGCTGCCTTTGATCTGGTGGATCACAAGACCCTCTGTCATCACCTGTCCACCGCAGCTAACTTCTGCCTGAGGGCCTGTTCCTGGATAACTTCATTCCTGCAGGAAAGAGCAATGAAGGTTTTCTCCGACTCATCAAGTGCCAACCCTAGTCTCAGTAAATGTGGGGTCCCACAGGGTTCGTGCATAGCTCACACCCTTTACAACCTTTTCACAAGGCCTCTATTCAAAATCCTTGATGCCCTGGGCATCTCATACACAAACTATGCAGATGACACCTAGGTGCTAATCCCCCTCTCGGGTGATTGTCTGATTTGAACACCCTCAACTCCAACTACTCAACGATCCAATCTTGGATGGCAGAACACTGGCTATGTGAGAAGACCACAACCTCTGCTAATTGGAACCCTGACCACCCTGGGCAAATTGCACAAGCAATACAGTTCCTTCACCGTCGATAATATCCCTATCGTTGTCTCTAAAGCCATTAAGACCCTGGCCGTATATCTGGAACCTAACCTGACTATGAATAGGCAGGTTCAAGCCATAGCATCCTCCTCTGCGTACTACTCTAAACTCCTTAATGCAGCCAGATCTTTCTTATCCCAACAGAACTGCCTCACCATTGCTAGAGCAAGAATTGAGTCAAGAGTGTACTACTGTAATGCTCTCTTTGTAGGGACATCCCAGAAGAATCTTGGCAAACTTCAAATAGCTCAAAACAATGCCCTCAGGGCTGCTACAGGTATCTCACGAAGGGACCACATTTCTGAGATCAGGAGGCAGGTCCACTGGCTTCCCGTCAAGGAAAGGATTATTTTCAAAACCCTTGCTTTGACGCACGAATGTGTCCATGACTTGGCACCCCCTTACTTAGTCCAAAGGATCTCCAAACCCACTACATTCAGGCCAAACAGAGCAGCATACTCCAACAGGATCACCGTACCAAAAACTTGCAAAGTTCGAGCGGGTGACACCAGTTTCCCAACTATGGCCGCCATCTCTTGGAACACCCTTCCTGGCTCACATCAGGTCGATTGACTCCCATACAGCCTTCAGCAAAGCCATCAAAACTAGGCTCTTTGTATGACAGTGCACATGTACCACCTGTTTGTTTCTCTAACTGTGCACAGTTACTACCTGTATGTATCTCTGTTTATGTAACTAAGCAACCTGTAATAAGTAATCTTGTTGTGCCACATTCTGGTAACCCTGAATTAAGCCTTCTTACGCTCCTATTATATCGCCTCGATGCCTGTGGGCTGTAGCGCGCTCTACAAATCCAAATAAATAAAAATAAATAAAAAATAGTTTGTGTCAATTCTTTATATTCTCTATATTTTTGTATATATCGTTGTACATAGTCTTGCCTATGGGTTTTATATATTCATGCCAAATACTGTAATGAAGCTTAAGATTACTTGTGTATACTGTTACGCCCGGCTACCTAAGGGTTTGGCGAGCATTACCAAATAAATAAACAAACAAACAAACAAACAATGGACCTCATTACGACCCAGGCGCTAAGGGGTTAACGGCACCGTAAAAGGTGGCAGCGCCGTTAACCCCTTACAGCCTAATTACGAGGTCCCTTTGCAGGTCCCTACCTTTACGGCTGGTTTTACCAGCCGTTAAGGATGGGACCCACAAAGGGACCTTGGAGGTAATTACAGTACCACAATTTGTGGTACCGTAATTACCGCCTTCCCCATTTCCATTGAGCCCTATGGGGGCAAAAATGGGAATGGGGAAGGGCCAATGGTGAATGGGGAATTACCACCCCGCCAACCTTGGAATGGGGCGGTAATTCCGCCATTCACCATGTCGGAATCGGTAAGGTACCGGCATCAACCGTGGCGCTAATAGCACCATGGTTAATGCCTGGGTCGTAATGAGGCCCAATGTATAGGTAAAATCCCGGTGCCTCTTCCTAGGAGTTCTGTTATCCTTGCATCCACTCCTTATAGTAACTATCATTTTGTTGAGTGGTGAGGTGTGTGTTGAACCCATCCCAGCACATTTTGTTCAGCTACCTTTGAGAAAGTTATTGCTTTGATGGGTGACCCAGGTGTACACATTTCAATCTTGGCAGGGTTACCCTTTAAGTGAGCACTTGTAATCCATGTTTGAATGGTTACAAGACATGAACAGAGGCAAGCAATATCTTTTGGGCCCATGGCCTTTAGGTTCAACTGTGTATCATCTGCATACTGGTGATTTGTGATTGTGGGGTCATCAAGGAGTGATCCCAGCAGTTCCACATAGAGGTTAAAGATGATCAGGTAGAGAATGGAAGCCTGAGTGACTCCACAAGTGAGGGGGCAGCATTCATAACTGTGGGAGCCCATCTAGAAAGCCTGGTGTCTGCCAGATAGATAGGAAGACAACCATTTCAGAACAGTGCCAGAGACCTGAGTAGAGTTATGGTCAAAAATATTGAACGCAGCTGAGAAGTCCAGGAGGTCTATCAGGCAGGAGTACACTTTGTCAATAATCTGCTAGGCCGGTAGTGGACATCCGTTGAAATAAAATATTGAAACTCCCTTTTTGCCAGCCTTATGATCTTAAAATGGTCTAACTGATTTCATACTTGTACTCCCTTGCTGTTGGTGATTAGCGTGGGCGAGCTAAACAATTCACCTGACGACAACTTCTCATCTATATGCCAACTATTGCTACATATTCTGTCCTTAGGTGAACAGTTCGAAGAGTAGCACGAGAGTTTGTTGGCGAGAACTGGTGGGCAGGAGAGGACCTAGGCAGTCAGGTACTTGAAGGTTGGACACACTTTAGGTGGCAACTCAATACACACCACAATACTGTCAGTCATCCTGTTTCCATGCCAAACATCAACAATGGTATCTTTTACATCAATGGAAAAGGAGAAGCCAATGAGACACTTTATCCCCGGTGCTCTGTAAACTGTCTTCTGCAAAATGGTACAATAAGGATGTGCAGAGAGCGCTGCCACTGACATTGAAACTTTTTCACTCAGTGGGTATGTTTTTTACCAGTAGAACAGCTCTTGATCAATGGGGTGGATTCTTTAAAGACATAAATATACATACAAGAATATAATGATGGAAATGCATTCGAGAGACAGGGCCTCCATGTCCTTGTCCAATAGTCCTTTTATTAGGTGTGTTCTGTGTTATTTTCTGCACAGGAGCCCATGCCAGACTCCTGGCAGTGCAGCTCTTCCTCTTTTTGGTTGTGGTGAACAGACCCTTGGGATACCCTTATGGCACCCATCGGTTTGGGTACAACCCTGCACACGTAGTGTCTGTGTTTGGGCACCTGTGTGTCACCCAGAGAGCAGGGTATGGGCTGATGGCAGCTCCATGCTAAATTTGACATGTGCTCTGAGTATCCTCCATTTTGGGATACCCAGGCCCTGCCATTGGAATCAGTTGATTCCTGATAGGAGACAAGATGCCCACTGTCGCCTCTTGCTTTCTATTGCCTGTTACCTTGTTTTCCCAAAGTCCGGAGATGCCCTGACTCTGTCTCTTCCCCTGACCTGGTGTTGGGTGGAAGTTCCATACATGGTATTGTGGGGAAGTCCAGGCTAGGCTGGCTGGAGCCTTCCCAATGACTGTATGTTGTGGGTACGCTTGTGGGGTGGGACCTGGGTGAATGGAGTGTGTGACCAACACACATTTCATGTTATGGGTGTCTAGTTTCTAGTGTGTGACACAATGAATGAGACAGCCCTGCCTGAAACTGGTATGAATGCAGCGTGGAGTGCTACATGGCTGGGTGCTTGTCCCAATCCACATTCCTTATTGTGAGTGTCTGGATGGAGAAGAATGGCCTGAGTGCATTGTGAGCCTAATTGGCTGCCTGCCTGCCTCCCTGAATGCCATTTTGAATGATTGGTTGCCTGATTGTTACCCAGCAGAGTGAATGAGAGACCAAACAGTATATCTGGGGACCTCTCACTGATAGAAATTGTTCAGAAGCTGAAGTCAAAACTTTATACTTACCTTGAAGCTCAGCTGGAAGAACAAGGCTTAGCTGCTGCTTTCCTTCGACACAATCCGAAAGCTGTCGGGTCTCCAAGAACTGCTCCAAGAGAGGACCTGGCTAGGAGACCTCTTCCCGAGCTACGTGGGAACATTGTGCACCATCTAAGTGACCCTGGAAGTCAGTCCTCGAAAGGCTGCTGATCGGAGACAGGGACCGCCGAGGAATCTGTAGCCAAGCACCTGGACTTTTAAGTTCATCGCCGTTGACGAACAACATCGCCAACAGGAGCCGAAATGCTCCATTGCCTAAGACACTTTGAATCAAGGACTCCCCTGCTCATCACCGCCGACCACTTTGTCCCGCTGGAGAAAGTCAAGGTTGCTGATGAACCGAGGAGAATCTGCTGGTGAGTTTCCCGCCACCCAAAGTCCTCAAACATGCTGACGAATATCTGAAAGCCAGCCGTGGTCAAATCCTGATCTCCGACGCCAAACGCTGATGACCCGACACCCTTGCTGGGCCTACGTTCTTCATTGACCTTTTACAGCAACAAACTATTGTCGCCGAGGTACACTGCATGCCTCATCTTCCCAGGACGTCCACGACTGATCATCGACGAGCACCGCAAGGACCAAAGCTGCTGCCTTGACAACATTGTTGACCGTTTCTTCAAGGAATCTCAACGATCCTTGGCTCCTGCCTTAAAGGGAGTTCACTCAAGAAGGATCCAGCGACAACCCGTCATCGAACTCTGCTAAACCAGGTACATTGGGGTAGTAGAACATTTTAAGAAGAAAATAAGACTCTGCTAAACAATATATGGACTGGGCTTGTCAATATCTTATTTACAGGTTGCCCAGCTGGGGGATCCTCACACAGAAATGGGTCTTTGGTAAATGGGACAAAGAATTCTGCCAATTGTTTAACCAACTTGATTTTCTCCCAAGTATATGGTTGATGCCTTTTGCTATTGATTTGTATGCCATTTGAAACTGTCAGTAGTTGGTGCCTTTTAATGGAGTCAAAGAGTAATTGTGGTACCACATAGACATTGTACATTTATCATCATAGTATTGCCTGAGCACAGAGTGTGTTATTGTATGTGTATATAACTTGAACCTTATTTATATTCAGTAAAAAAAACTTTGTTAAAGGGACGTTATGGTTAAGTTGCGCTACCAAAAACCTATGAAATTCAAAAAAAAAAACTTTGTTAAAGGGACGTTATGGTTCCAAGTAAAACGAAAAACCCCTGAAATTCACCAGTTATAGTAAGCTAAGCAACCATAACTCACGCCACCACCGTGCACTGCTAAGACTAACACCCAGGACATCAAAGATGACATCACAAATGTCATTGATGACATCACTGATGACATCACATGTGCATTCACTTTTCATGAAAAGTGTGTATTAGGGACTGTTATTATAATGTTGACAAAAAAGTCTCAAGGGTCATTGGAATAAATATCATGAGCTACTTAGTGCATTAAGCAATGCATTGATATAAATAGCATTCTATTATGAAGTTCTATCCAGTATACTAAGCTATTCATGTAGAAACATAGGCATTGTGTGCAGCATACATGATGGAGGTGCAATATTTATAATCTTGCCATGTTGAACAGTGAAATGATAACTGTTTTCTTATTAGAGTTTTGCGTACTGTGAAACATGTAATAAGTAGCTAATGAAACCCACTAACTACATAATTGCATTATTACAGATAAAACACAAAGAGAAAACAACACATACAAATAGTATATACAGGGAAAGTGAAGTAAGCAAAAAAGCAGAAGTAGTAGCAGAAAGTGTTCATAACCTAACTGATTATCTTAATGCAGAGAAATGATTGCTCGGTTTCAAAGCTGCTACTTCCCCACTGTATATTTATTATATGATGTGATACGACCCTAAGGAAAGTAGTGTGAGTACAATGTATACAAATATGAGCAATGTACAGGGAAAGTACAGTAATTAAAAAACAACAGAACTATCAGAAAGTGCTGATAACCCTACTGATTACCTTCATGCACAGAAAGCATTGCTGTCTTTCAAGCTTGTGTCTTCCACTATGTACACGTTTCATATGATGTGACTGGACCCTAAGGGAATTACTGTAAGAACATACTTGAAGTATAAGTCTACAAATATAGTAACTTTTAAATTTTTAGTTCCTGACTGTTACTGAAGAAAACCATGTGGCCTAGATATGTCAGTAAAGGAAAAAAGGGGGAGCCAGACATGTGATGTCATCAATGACAGTTGTGATGTCATCTTTGATGTCCTGGGTGTTAGTCTTAGCAGTGCACATGGTGGCGCGAGTTATGGTTGCTTAGCTTACCATAACAGGCGAATTTCAGGGGTTTTTCGGTTTTACTTGGAACCAAAACGTCCCTTTAACAAAAATTTTATCTGAATTTCATAGGTTTTTGGTAGCGCAACTTAACCATAACGTCCCTTCAACAACTTTTTTTACTTAATTTCATAGGTTTTTAGTAGCACAACTTAACCATAATGTCCCTGACTTTATATACATGTAACATAAAACATACTGAACCCCCAGCTAGTGATTTTGATTTCCGCTGACTCTGCGTATGTCCGCAGACGGACGAGGACAACAGCCATACTAGCCAAAAACTCAGGGGGTATCTTAAATTGTTATATCATGCCATATGAACACTGCACAAGTTCAAAAACCAGCACACAAACACATTATCAGGCCGATTCATGGAATAATTAGCGCGGCACAAGTGGCCAAAAACGTGCGATTCGCAGTGGAATAGCGAAAATCGCAGTGCAAGTGCGAAAATCGCACGGAAAGCAGCGCACATCGATTATGGAAGGCCGTGCGCGAGAAAACCATCGGATATGCGCTAAAAAAGTGCACGGCGCAAGTTGGCGCACAGGCCATCTAACGGCGTGCGCCATGTCACAGCGAAAATCGCACAGGCCACAGCGAAAATCGCACATAGCGCAGCGCACACAACAAATGTAGGCGGAACACGGGGCATAACACTCGGAATGGGGAACAACTTGCCAAAATGTGGGCGTCACGGGGGAAGTACAGGGTGCAAGTGCGCGGAACGCCCACACGCTCGCCGACAACCCGTATTCATGGAATCGAATAGGGCAAAAAAGCGCACGGTCAAACCAGCGCACAGGCACAAACACGATCGCCACAAGAAAGCAGGCGGTAGCATCTCTGCGCCTGTAATAAATGTGTGCCAAAAGGTGCGCCAACAAATAGCACCTATATACAGCCATGATGAATGTCCTATACTGTGGCCCTCCAGGACAAATGACGTGCAAAGGGGTACCCACAAACACGGACACCCGCTGACTGAAAAATAACGTGTGCGTGTATTCCGGGGTGCGCGGGAAGTCTCACACGCGATTTGGCAGGGTACGTGGATCTCAGGGGTGCGCGGGAAGTCACACACGCGATTTGGCAGGGTACGTGGATTTCAGGGGTGCACGGGAAGTTCCACACGCGATTTGGCCGGGTACGTACGCGGGAATTTCCACACGCGATTTGTCTGGGTACGTGGATCTCAGGGGTGCGCGGGAAGTCACGCACGCGATTTGGCAGGGTACGTGGATTTCAGGGGTGCGCGGGAAGTTCCACACGCGATTTGGCCGGGTACGTGCGTGGGAATTTCCACACGCGATTTGTCTGGGTATGTGGATCTCAGGGGTGCGCGGGAAGTCTCACACGCGATTTGGCAGGGTACGTGGATTTCAGGGGTGCACGGGAAGTTCCACACGCGATTTGGCTGGGTACGTGCGCGAGAATTTCCACACGTGATTTGTCTGGGTACGTGGATCTCAGGGGTGCGCGGGAAGTCTCACACACGATTTGGCAGGGTACGTGGATTTCAGGGGTGCGCGGGAAGTTCCACACGCGATTTGGCCGGGTACGTGCGCGGGAATTTCCACACGCGATTTGTCTGGGTACGTGGATCTCAGGGGTGCGCGGGAAGTCTCACACGCGATTTGGCAGGGTACGTGGATTTCAGGGGTGCACGGGAAGTACCACACGCGATTTGGCCGGGTACGTGCATGGGAATTTCCACACGCGACTTGGTTGGGTACGTGGATCTCAGGGGTGCGCGGGAAGTCCCACACGCGATTTGGCAGGGTACGTGCGCGTGAATTTCCACACGCGATTTGGCT
Source organism: Ambystoma mexicanum (assembly GCF_040938575.1). NCBI lineage: Eukaryota > Metazoa > Chordata > Amphibia > Caudata > Ambystomatidae > Ambystoma > Ambystoma mexicanum. The sequence goes on from NC_090936.1 coordinate 948,540,657, forward strand.
GTGTACGTGTATGACAGGGGTACGTGGGAAATTCTACACGCGATTTGGCTGTGTGCTCCCAGGTATTCCCTGTACACCCTCCACGGCCCCTGCAGGCAGCCGACACCACAGGGGACTACCCTGCACACCTGCTCATGTCACCCAGCACCCCCACCCCCCAGCAGTGCAGGGGCAGCCTCCACCAGGCCCCCACTCATGTCTCCCACCACCCCCACCCCCCAGCATCCAGGGGCAGCCTCCACCAGGCCCCCACTCATGTCTCCCACCACCCCCACCCCCCAGCATCCAGGGGCAGCCTCCACCAGGCCCCCACTCATGTCTCCCACCACCCCCACCCCCCAGCAGTGCAGGGGCAGCCTCTACCAGGCCCCTACTCATGTCCCCTTGCACCCCCACCCCCCAGCATCTAGGGGCACTCTCCATCAGGCCCCCACTCATGTCCAACTCATGTCTCCCACCACCCCCACCCCCCAGCAGTGCAGGGGCACCCTCCACCAGGCCCCCACTCATGTCCCCCTGCACCCCCACCCCCCAGCAGTGCAGGGGCACCCTCCACCAGGCCCCCACTCATGTCTCCCACCACCCCCACCCCCCAGCATCCAGGGGCAGCCTCCACCAGGCCCCCACTCATGTCTCCCACCACCCCCATCCCCCAGCATCCAGGGGCAGCCTCCACCAGGCCCCCACTCATGTCCCCCTGCACCCCCACCCTCCAGCAGTGCAGGGGCACCCTCCACCAGGCCCCCACTCATGTCTCCCACCACCCCCACCCCCCAGCCACCAGGGGCAGCCTCCACCAGGCCCCCACTCATGTCTCCCACCACCCCCACCCCCCAGCATCCAGGGGCACCCTCCACCAGGCCCCCACTCATGTCCCCCTGCACCCCCACCCCCCAGCACCCAGGGACACCCTCCACCAGGCCCCCACTCATGTCCCCCTGCACCCCCACCCCCCAGCAGTGCAGGGGCACCCTCCACCAGGCCCCCACTCATGTCTCCCACCACCCCCACCCCCCAGCCACCAGGGGCAGCCTCCACCAGGCCCCCACTCATGTCTCCCACCACCCCCACCCCCCAGCAGTGCAGGGGCAGCCTCCACCAGGCCCCCACTCATGTCTCCCACCACCCCCACCCCCAGGCATCCAGGGGCACCCTCCACCAGGCCCCCACTCATGTCCCCCTGCACCCCCACCCCCCAGCAGTGCAGGGGCACCCTCCACCAGGCCCCCACTCATGTCTCCCACCACCCCCACCCCCCAGCATCCAGGGGCACCCTCCACCAGGCCCCCACTCATGTCTCCCACCACCCCCACCCCCCAGCCACCAGGGGCAGCCTCCACCAGGCCCCCACTCATGTCTCCCACCACCCCCACCCCCCAGCATCCAGGGGCACCCTCCACCAGGCCCCCACTCATGTCCCCCTGCACCCCCACCCCCCAGCACCCAGGGACACCCTCCACCAGGCCCCCACTCATGTCCCCCTGCACCCCCACCCCCCAGCAGTGCAGGGGCACCCTCCACCAGGCCCCCACTCATGTTTCCCACCACCCCCACACCCCAGCCACCCGGGGCAGCCTCCACCAGGCCCCCACTCATGTCTCCCACCACCCCAACCCCCCAGCAGTGCAGGGGCAGCCTCCACCAGGCCCCCACTCATGTCTCCAACCACCCCCAACCCCAGGCATCCAGGGGCACCCTCCACCAGGCCCCCACTCATGTCCCCCTGCACCCCCACCCCCCAGCAGTGCAGGGGCACCCTCCACCAGGCCCCCACTCATGTCTCCCACCACCCCCACACCCCAGCATCCAGGGGCACCCTCCACCAGGCCCCCACTCATGTCTCCCACCACCCCCACCCCCCAGCATCCAGGGGCACCCTCCACCAGGCCCCCACTCATGTCTCCCACCCACCCCCAACCCCCCAGCAATGTGGGGCACCCTCCACCAGGTTCCCACCCATGTCTACCACCACCCCCAGCCACCATGGGCAGCCCCCACCAGGCCCCCACTCATGTCCAACTCATGTCTCCCACCACCCCCACCCCCCAGCAGTGCAGGGGCACCCTCCACCAGGCCCCCACTCATGTCCCCCTGCACCCCCACCCCCCAGCATCCAGGGGCACCCTCCACCAGGCCCCCACTAATGTCTCCCACCAGCCCCACCCCCCAGCATTCAGGGGCACCCTCCACCAGGCCCCCACTCATGTCCCCCTGCACCCCCACCCCCCAGCATCCAGGGGCACCCTCCACCAGGCCCCCACTCATGTCCCCCTGCACCCCACCACTCAGCAGTGCAGGGGCACCCTTCACCAGGCCCCCACTCATGTCTCCCACCACCCCCCACCCCCCAGCATCCAGGGGCAGCCTCCACCAGGCCCCCACTCATGTCTCCCACCACCCCCACCCCCCAGCATCCAGGGGCAGCCTCCACCAGGCCCCCACTAATGTCTCCCACCACCCCCACCCCCCAGCAGTGCAGGGGCAGCCTCCACCAGGCCCCCACTCATGTCTCCCACCACCCCCACCCCCCAGCCACCAGGGGCAGCCTCCACCAGGCCCCCACTCATGTCTCCCACCACCCCCACCCCCCAGCAGTGCAGGGGCAACCTCCACCAGGCCCCCACTCATGTCCCCCTGCACCCCCACCCCCCAGCAGTGCAGGGGCACCCTCCACCAGGCCCCCACTCATGTCTCCCACCACCCCCACCCCCCAGCCACCAGGGGCACCCTCCACCAGGCCCCCACTCATGTCTCCCACCACCCCCACCCCCCAGCAGTGCAGGGGCACCCTCCACCAGGCCCCCACTCATGTCTCCCACCACCCCCACCCCCCAGCCACCAGGGGCAGCCTCCACCAGGCCCCCACTCATGTCTCCCACCACCCCCACCCCCCAGCAGTGCAGGGGCAGCCTCCACCAGGCCCCCACTCATGTCTCCCACCACCCCCACCCCCCAGCCACCAGGGGCAGCCTCCACCAGGCCCCCACTCATGTCTCCCACCACCCCCACCCCCCAGCAGTGCAGGGGCAGCCTCCACCAGGCCCCCACTCATGTCTCCCACCACCCCCACCCCCCAGCCACCAGGGGCAGCCTCCACCAGGCCCCCACTCATGTCACCCACCACCCCCACCCCCCAGCAGTGCAGGGGCAGCCTCCACCAGGCCCCCACTCATGTCCCCCTGCACCCCCACCCCCCAGCAGTGCAGGGGCACCCTCCACCAGGCCCCCACTCATGTCTCCCACCACCCCCACCCCCCAGCCACCAGGGGCACCCTCCACCAGGCCCCCACTCATGTCTCCCACCACCCCCACCCCCCAGCCACCAGGGGCAGCCTCCACCAGGCCCCCACTCATGTCTCCCACCACCCCCACCCCCCAGCAGTGCAGGGGCAGCCTCCACCAGGCCCCCACTCATGTCTCCCACCACCCCCACCCCCCAGCCACCAGGGGCAGCCTCCACCAGGCCCCCACTCATGTCTCCCACCACCCCCACCCCCCAGCAGTGCAGGGGCAGCCTCCACCAGGCCCCCACTCATGTCCCCCTGCACCCCCACCCCCCAGCCACCAGGGGCACCCTCCACCAGGCCCCCACTCATGTCTCCCACCACCCCCACCCCCCAGCCACCAGGGGCAGCCTCCACCAGGCCCCCACTCATGTCTCCCACCACCCCCACCCCCCAGCAGTGCAGGGGCAGCCTCCACCAGGCCCCCACTCATGTCTCCCACCACCCCCACCCCCCAGCCACCAGGGGCAGCCTCCACCAGGCCCCCACTCATGTCTCCCACCACCCCCACCCCCCAGCAGTGCAGGGGCAGCCTCCACCAGGCCCCCACTCATGTCCCCCTGCACCCCCACCCCCCAGCAGTGCAGGGGCACCCTCCACCAGGCCCCCACTCATGTCTCCCACCACCCGCACCCCCCAGCCACCAGGGGCAGCCTCCACCAGGCCCCCACTCATGTCTCCCACCACCCCCACCCCCCAGCAGTGCAGGGGCAGCCTCCACCAGGCCCCCACTCATGTCTCCCACCACCCCCACCCCCCAGCCACCAGGGGCAGCCTCCACCAGGCCCCCACTCATGTCTCCCACCACCCCCACCCCCCAGCAGTGCAGGGGCAGCCTCCACCAGGCCCCCACTCATGTCCCCTTGCACCCCCACCCCCCAGCAGTCATGGGGCAGCCTCCACCAGGCTCCCACCCATGTCTACCACCACCCCCACCCCCCAGCCACCATGGGCAGCCCCCACCAGGCCCCCACTCATGTCCAACTCATGTCTCCCACCACCCCCACCCCCCAGCAGTGCAGGGGCACCCTCCACCAGGCCCCCACTCATGTCCCCCTGCACCCCCACCCCCCAGCATCCAGGGGCACCCTCCACCAGGCCCCCACTCATGTCTCCCACCACCCCCACCCCCCAGCATCCAGGGGCACCCTCCACCAGGCACACACTCATGTCCCCCTGCTCCCCCACCCCCCGCAGTGCAGGGGCAGCACCACCAGGCCCCCACTCATGTCCAACTCATGTCTCCATTCACCCCCACCCCCCAGCAGTGCAGGGGCAGCCTCCACAAGGCCCCCACTCATGTCTCCCACCACCCCCACCCCCCAGCATCCAGGGGCACCCTCCACCAGGCCCCCACTCATGTCTCCCACCACCCCCACCCCCCAGCATCCAGGGGCACCCTCCACCAGGCCCCCACTCATGTCTCCCACCACCCCCAACCCCCAGCATCCAGGGGCTCCCTCCACTAGGCCCCCACTCATGTCCCCCTGCACACCCACCCCCCAGCAGTGCAGGGGCACCCTCCACCAGGCCCCCACTCATGTCTCCCACCACCCCCACCCCCCAGCCACCAGGGGCAGCCTCCACCAGGCCCCCACTCATGTCTCCCACCACCCCCACCCCCCAGCATCCAGGGGCACCCTCCACCAGGCCCCCACTCATGTCTCCCACCCACCCCCAACCCCCCAGCAATGTGGGGCACCCTCCACCAGGCTCCCACCCATGTCTACCACCACCCCCACCCCCCAGCCACCATGGGCAGCCCCCACCAGGCCCCCACTCATGTCCAACTCATGTCTCCCACAACCCCAATCCCCCAGCAGTGCAGGGGCACCCTCCACCAGGCCCCCACTCATGTCCCCCTGCACCCCCACCCCCCAGCATCCAGGGGCACCCTCCACCAGGCCCCCACTAATGTCTCCCACCACCCCCACCCCCCAGCATCCAGGGGCACCCTCCACCAGGCCCCCACTAATGTCCCCCTGCACCCCCACCCCCCAGCATCCAGTGGCACCCTCCACCAGGCCCCCACTCATGTCCCCCTGCACCCCCACCCCCCAGCAGTGCAGGGGCACCCTTCACCAGGCCCCCACTCATGTCTCCCACCACCCCCACCCCCAAGCATCCAGGGGCAGCCTCCACCAGGCCCCCACTCATGTCTCCCACCACCCCCACCCCCCAGCATCCAGGGGCAGCCTCCACCAGGCCCCCACTCATGTCCCCCTGCACCCCCACCCCCCAGCAGTGCAGGGGCACCCTCCACCAGGCCCCCACTCATGTCTCCCACCACCCCCACCCCCCAGCCACCAGGGGCAGCCTCCACCAGGCCCCCACTCATGTCTCCCACCACCCCCACCCCCCAGCAGTGCAGGGGCAGCCTCCACCAGGCCCCCACTCATGTCTCCCACCACCCCCACCCCCCAGCCACCAGGGGCAGTCTCCACCAGGCCCCCACTCATGTCTCCCACCACCCCCACCCCCAAGCAGTGCAGGGGCAGCCTCCACCAGGCCCCCACTCATGTCCCCTTGCACCCCCACCCCCCAGCAGTCATGGGGCAGCCTCCACCAGGCTCCCACCCATGTCTACCACCACCCCCACCCCCCAGCCACCATGGGCAGCCCCCACCAGGCCCCCACTCATGTCCAACTCATGTCTCCCACCACCCCCACCCCCCAGCAGTGCAGGGGCACCCTCCACCAGGCCCCCACTCATGTCTCCCTGCACCCCCACCCCCCAGCATCCAGGGGCACCCTCCACCAGGCCCCCACTCATGTCTCCCACCACCCCCACCCCCCAGCATCCAGGGGCACCCTCCACCAGGCACCCACTCATGTCCCCCTGCTCCCCCACCCCCCAGCAGTGCAGGGGCAGCACCACCAGGCCCCCACTCATGTCCAACTCATGTCTCCCATTGCCCCCACCCCCCAGCAGTGCAGGGGCACCCTCCACCAGGCCCCCACTAATGTCCCCCTGCACCCCCACCCCCCAGCATCCAGGGGCACCCTCCACCAGGCACCCACTCATGTCCCCCTGCTCCCCCACCCCCCAGCAGTGCAGGGGCAGCACCACCAGGCCCCCACTCATGTCCAACTCATGTCTCCCACCACCCCCAACCCCCAGCCACCAGGGGCAGCCTCCACCAGGCCCCCACTAATGTCTCCCACCACCCCCACCCCCCAGCAGTGCAGGGGCAGCCTCCACCAGGCCCCCACTCATGTCTCCCACCACCCCCACCCCCCAGCCACCAGGGGCAGCCTCCACCAGGCCCCCACTCATGTCTCCCACCACCCCCACCCCCCAGCATCCAGGGGCACCCTCCACCAGGCCCCCACTCATGTCTCCCACCACCCCCACCCCCCAGCATCCAGGGGCACCCTCCACCAGGCCCCCACTCATGTCTCCCACCACCCCCAACCCCCAGCATCCAGGGGCTCCCTACACTAGGCCCCCACTCATGTCCCCCTGCACACCCACCCCCCAGCAGTGCAGGGGCACCCTCCACCACGCCCCCACTCATGTCTCCCACCACCCCCACCCCCCAGCCACCAGGGGCAGCCTCCACCAGGCCCCCACTCATGTCTCCCACCACCCCCACCCCCCAGCATCCAGGGGCACCCTCCACCAGGCCCCCACTCATGTCTCCCACCCACCCCCAACCCCCCAGCAATGTGGGGCACCCTCCACCAGGCTCCCACCCATGTCTACCACCACCCCCACCCCCCAGCCACCATGGGCAGCCCCCACCAGGCCCCCACTCATGTCCAACTCATGTCTCCCACAACCCCAATCCCCCAGCAGTGCAGGGGCACCCTCCACCAGGCCCCCACTCATGTCCCCCTGCACCCCCACCCCCCAGCATCCAGGGGCACCCTCCACCAGGCCCCCACTAATGTCTCCCACCACCCCCACCCCCCAGCCTCCAGGGGCACCCTCCACCAGGCCCCCACTAATGTCCCCCTGCACCCCCACCCCCCAGCATCCAGTGGCACCCTCCACCAGGCCCCCACTCATGTCCCCCTGCACCCCCACCCCCCAGCAGTGCAGGGGCACCCTTCACCAGGCCCCCACTCATGTCTCCCACCACCCCCACCCCCCAGCATCCAGGGGCAGCCTCCACCAGGCCCCCACTCATGTCTCCCACCACCCCCACCCCCCAGCATCCAGGGGCAGCCTCCACCAGGCCCCCACTCATGTCCCCCTGCACCCCCACCCCCCAGCAGTGCAGGGGCACCCTCCACCAGGCCCCCACTCATGTCTCCCACCACCCCCACCCCCCAGCCACCAGGGGCAGCCTCCACCAGGCCCCCACTCATGTCTCCCACCACCCCCACCCCCCAGCAGTGCAGGGGCAGCCTCCACCAGGCCCCCACTCATGTCTCCCACCACCCCCACCCCCCAGCCACCAGGGGCAGTCTCCACCAGGCCCCCACTCATGTCTCCCACCACCCCCACCCCCCAGCAGTCATGGGGCAGCCTCCACCAGGCCCCCACTCATGTCCCCTTGCACCCCCACCCCCCAGCAGTCATGGGGCAGCCTCCACCAGGCTCCCACCCATGTCTACCACCACCCCCACCCCCCAGCCACCATGGGCAGCCCCCACCAGGCCCCCACTCATGTCCAACTCATGTCTCCCACCACCCCCACCCCCCAGCAGTGCAGGGGCACCCTCCACCAGGCCCCCACTCATGTCTCCCTGCACCCCCACCCCCCAGCATCCAGGGGCACCCTCCACCAGGCCCCCACTCATGTCTCCCACCACCCCCACCCCCCAGCATCCAGGGGCACCCTCCACCAGGCACCCACTCATGTCCCCCTGCTCCCCCACCCCCCAGCAGTGCAGGGGCAGCACCACCAGGCCCCCACTCATGTCCAACTCATGTCTCCCATTGCCCCCACCCCCCAGCAGTGCAGGGGCACCCTCCACCAGGCCCCCACTAATGTCCCCCTGCACCCCCACCCCCCAGCATCCAGGCGCACCCTCCACCAGGCCCCCACTCATGTCCCCCTGCACCCCCACCCCCCAGCAGTGCAGGGGCACCCTTCACCAGGCCCCCACTCATGTCTCCCACCACCCCCACCCCCCAGCATCCAGGGGCAGCCTCCACCAGGCCCCCACTCATGTCTCCCACCACCCCCACCCCCCAGCATCCAGGGCCAGCCTCCACCAGGCCCCCACTCATGTCCCCCTGCACCCCCACCCCCCAGCAGTGCAGGGGCACCCTCCACCAGGCCCCCACTCATGTCTCCCACCACCCCTACACCCCAGCCACCAGGGGCAGCCTCCACCAGGCCCCCACTCATGTCTCCCACCACCCCCACCCCCCAGCAGTGCAAGGGGCAGCCTCCACCAGGCCCCCACTCATGTCTCCCACCACCCCCACCCCCCAGCAGTGCAGGGGCAGCCTCCACCAGGCCCCCACTCATGTCCCCTTGCATCCCCACCCCCCAGCAGTCATGGGGCAGCCTCCACCAGGCTCCCACCCATGTCTACCACCACCCCCACCCCCCAGCCACCATGGGCAGCCCCCACCAGGCCCCCACTCATGTCCAACTCATGTCTCCCACCACCCCCACCCCCCAGCAGTGCAGGGGCACCCTCCACCAGGCCCCCACTCATGTCCCCCTGCACCCCCACCCCCCAGCATCCAGGGGCACCCTCCACCAGGCCCCCACTCATGTCTCCCACCACCCCCACCACCCAGCATCCAGGGGCACCCTCCACCAGGCACCAACTCATGTCCCCCTGCTCCCCCACCCCCCAGCAGTGCAGGGGCAGCACCACCAGGCCCCCACTCATGTCCAACTCATGTCTCCCATCACCCCCACCCCCCAGCAGTGCAGGGGCAGCCTCCACAAGGCCCCAACTCATGTCTCCCACCACCCCCACCCCCCAGCATCCAGGGGCACCCTCCACCAGGCCCCCACTCATGTCTCCCACCACCCCCACCCCCCAGCATCCAGGGGCACCCTCCACCAGGCCCCCACTCATGTCTCCCACCACCCCCAACCCCCAGCATCCAGGGGCTCCTTCCACCAGGCCCCCACTCATGTCCCCCTGCACCCCCACCCCCCAGCAGTGCAGGGGCACCCTCCACCAGGCCCCCACTCATGTCTCCCACCACCCCCACCCCCCAGCCACCAGGGGCAGCCTCCACCAGGCCTCCACTCATGTCTCCCACCACCCCCACCCCCCAGCATCCAGGGGCACCCTCCACCAGGCCCCCACTCATGTCTCCCACCCACCCCCAACCCCCCAGCAATGTGGGGCACCCTCCACCAGGCTCCCACCCATGTCTACCACCACCCCCACCCCCCAGCCACCATGGGCAGCCCCCACCAGGCCCCCACTCATGTCCAACTCATGTCTCCCACAACCCCCACCCCCCAGCAGTGCAGGGGCACCCTCCACCAGGCCCCCACTCATGTCCCCCTGCACCCCCACCCCCCAGCATCCAGGGGCACCCTCCACCAGGCCCTCACTCATGTCTCCCACCACCCCTACCCCCCAGCATCCAGGGGCACCCTCCACCAGGCACCCACTCATGTCCCCCTGCACCCCCACCCCCCAGCAGTGCAGGGGCAGCACCACCAGGCCCCCACTCATGTCCAACTCATGTCTCCCACCACCCCCACCCCCCAGCAGTGCAGGGGCAGCCTCCACAAGGCCCCCACTCATGTCTCCCACCACCCCCACCCCCCAGCATCCAGGGGCACCCTCCACCAGGCCCCCACACATGTCTCCCACCACCCCCACCCCCCAGCATCCAGGGGCACCCTCCACCAGGCCCCCACTCATGTCTCCCACCACCCCCAACCCCCAGCATCCAGGGGCACCCCTACCAGGCCCCCACTCATGTCTCCCACCACCCCCACCCCCCAGCATCCAGGGGCACCCTCCACCAGGCCCCCACTCATGTCTCCCACCACCCCCACCCCCCAGCATCCAGAGGCACCCTCCACCAGGCCCCCACTCATGTCTCCCACCACCCCCACCCCCCAGCAGTGCAGGGGCACCCTCCACCAGGCCCCCACTCATGTCCCCCTGCACCCAGGTCCTCACAATCCCCAATCATGTGCGTTATGGTCAGCCTCCACAGCCAAAAGGCCCTACCAAGTAACCCATTCACCCACATGGAAATGGAAATTACATGTTACACCCCCAATGTTCATAAAGCAAATGAACCCATGTCCGTCACACACAATGGTTGCAAATGAATGGGAAAACACCCAACATGACATGCATGAAACCATTGAGATGATACCACACAGTGAAGTATGAAAACAAAATTGTATTAAAAAAAATTGAATGCAAATGAAATGAAACAAACTACAATGGCAATGAAAAAAAGATAAGCTGCATGTCCGTCCAAAAAAATCAAAACTACAAATCTAAATCCAAAAAAATGTTGTTCAAAGTCACATTAAAAATAAAATCAATCCGAGAGATAAAAATAAATGCAAAGACCATTGCTCCATGGAGAATAAATCAAAAATAGAAAAATAAAACAATCCAATGAAGAACTATGTACAAAACATCCAAGGGTCCATGAGCCCAACTGAACAAAGGAAACCTACAAAAAACCCTAACTAAAATGCAACTATATACAAAAAGTGGAGCAGTGTCCATCGACTCCAAATCATAAGAAGAAACAAATGAAACCTAAAACTAAAGAACTATATACAAAGGCGGCGGGCAAGTCCAGCGGCTCACTCCGTGGTGTTCCGGGCCAGGGCATCATCAAACTCCTCGTCTATGTCCCGGAGGCGGTCCTGTTCCATGGCCCCGAGGGCCCGCAGGGACGACGCCATCTGCTCCTCCAACCCCCTGCGGATTGCCTCGAGGCACTCGGCCCGCCTCAGGGTCCTCCGCATGGAGTTCTCCGCCCTGACCATCGTGAGCCGCGCCTCTTCCGCCCGCCGCCGCTCCGCACCTATCTGCTGGCCCAACCGCAGCCACACGGAAGACACTTCCTGTCCTGGGTCCTCCTGCCCTCCGACCGATGCCTGCCCCTCCGATGTTGATGGCCCCGAGCCATGATGCCTCCCTCGTTGACTCTGCTGCTGCCTCCGACGCAACTGCCTCTGCCAGCACGACGGCATCCAGGCTGATGGAATCCACCGACGCCGTCGTGCACGTGCCCTGCCTGATGATGCTGGCACATCCTCCATCTGCTGGGGTACAGTTGCTGTGGTGTCCACCCCTGCTGGACCTCCGACTCCCGACTGTGGCAGGGATGGGATCCCCACCGAGCTGGCTGCATTGGTCAGGGCAGGTTCACAGGGGGCCCTGGGGGCATCTGGGCTGGAAGAAGGCAAGGAGAACGACCGGCGTTTAGCCTCCACAGAGGAGGAGAGGGCCGCCAGATTGGCCGACACATGCAGGAAACCCCCGAACATGGAAGATCCCAATTGGGCCACGTCGGCAAGGTGCTCTTCGTGATGATGTGCGTGCTCCTCCCGGGAAGCACGCACGTCATCACGAATTGCATCCGCGCGCATCGCAACCCCAATCAGGACCTTCTCCATACGGACACGGGTCCCCTCGTCCGCATGTGGAGGGGAGTCAGGTGACATGGACATCCCCTCTACCTGGGGACGGGCCTGGGATGGGGCATCCCTGCTGGTGCATGGTGGTGCAGTCACAGGGTCAGGGACAGCGACATGCACAGGCCCCTCCATGGTGACCTGTGCTGCCTCCTGCCCCTGCCCCTGGACAGCACCACTTGCACCAGCAGGGATGCCCCCACCAGGCCCCATGTGTGCCTCAGTGGCTGCCTCCTCCTCCTCTGTGGAAACCACCAACCTGGATGGCTCCTCACCGTCTTCCGCCGTAGCAGGCCCCTGTGGGGGCTCACCCACCCCTTCCGCTGCAGCCGTGGGGGCATCCCCGCCGCCTTGCTCCACAGCGCCGTCTCCGCCCTCTTCTTCACTAGCCGCTGCGTAGAGGGAGACATAGAACACAAGCATCAGGGTACTGTTCAATGGTCCCCTAGACAGGAAGCAATAGCAGATGAGTACCACTGTCAAAGTACACTTCCATCATGTCCCTCCACAACACATGGGTCAGTCCAGGCAAAACACACACAGTAACAGGCATGGCGCATGCCATGGACATTTCCATACATGTCCAATGGACTCTTGAAACATACAATGATATGGAACTCACATGCATCATGGGTCATGCCTATCACATGCACACACTTCACCTCAGTCACATCCATCTGGCCTCATACACCCCAAACACAGCGGATACAAGGGTAACTAGGCTGCATCAGTGAATCTGTGCATTGTCACACACATGTGTCATACATTCATGGCATTCACAAGTCACAGACACGCAGGTCAGGCACACAGACATGGCTACCATATATGTACCTGACATCAGCACCCATCCCTCACCCCCACCCATGTCCAGGAACAGAGACTGGCATGCTCTCATGTGTAAAATCTGCATAGGGCTCCCCATGTGGCATTTAAACACATGCAACAACCATGTGGTTCACACATCACTGGTGCACATGCATTACCATGATGTCCCTGCACACATACATGCATACATGGCCTATGTCACACATACAGGCAAGTATCAGACAACCAGCACACTGCAACATGCCCTGTCTCACACAGCAATGCTTGGGCACTTACCGCTCAACTCCAGACGGGTCTCCCTCTCAAGGATCTGGGCGTGGAGCGCTGGGCGTACGCGTTCCAGGACCCTCATCTGGATGGAACTCATGCGGCCCCGGCCCCCCTCCACGAGGCGCCGGGCCTTCACGAGGGTCCTGGACCTCAAGTCCTCCCAGTGCTTCTTGATCTTCCTGACGTCGCGGGTTGCCACCCCCTCCGCGTTGATGGCAACCACACAGTCGGCCCAGATCCTCTCCCGTCCTTCCTTGCTGGCGCGGGGCGATCCAAAGAGGGCATCATACTGCCCCAGGACATGCTCCACCAGGACACTAACTTCGGTGGCAGTGAAGCTGGTGCCCCTCTGCCACTCTGGCCTGGGGTTGCCACTGGTGCCAGATGTGGAAGTGCCCGACATGGCAACCCCAAAGGCAGGAGTGGGTGGGCAACTGGGTCCTGGGGCTGGGCTGTGGAGCGATGTTATCCCAGTCGGGAGTCTTCAGTTCCAGCAGGGGTGGACACAGCAACTGGACCCCTGCAGATGGCTGATGTGCAGGCACCAAATGGCAGGGCACGGTGGCAGCAGGCAGGCAGGCAGGCAGGCAGCAGCAGCAGATGGCACGTGGGAGGCTGCTCAGGGCACTGGGGGGCAGTAATTCGGCCTTCTGGGCAGGAGCGTGGTTTTCCGTGTGTTCTCGCGTGGCCAGCTTGATACGGAGTGATTTGGCACGTGAAAATCCTGCACGTCAGCGTGAAATTCGAGGAAAGGCCCTTAGCGCGTAAGCGCGTCAGCACACATACGCGATTCTATTTGACCAAAGGCCCTCAGCACGTAAGCGCGTCTGTGACGTGACCCGCACGGGTGTTTCCCCTCATAGCACGTGATGACGGAGCACACGTGGAAAGAATGCACGTCAGAGTGTCATCGCGTGTAATTGGACAAAAGTGCGCGTACACGCTATTGGCCTGGGTACTGGATTTCAGGGGTGCGCGGGAAGTTTCACAAGCGAGTACATCAGCGCACGTGTATACCGGGGTGCGCAGAAATTTCCACACGCTATTGGCCTGGGTACTGGATTTCAGGGGTGCGCGGGAAGTTTCACACGCTCGCCTACAACACACGCAAAGAAACACGTACGCCAGTAGGAAGCAGGCATACGTCGACCCGCGACGCATAAATTTGCGCGCAAACAAAATAACAAGCTCAGACGCCAGGATGAATATACCGTTCCTAGCAGCAGTGGCTGTGGGCTACCAAAGGAGGAGGAGGAGGATAGTCAGGGCCAGAATATTCACACCCAGAACCAGCCTTTTCGGGATGCCTGATGACCAGGTGTATGGGAGGTACAGGTTTCCACCACACATAATACTGGACCTGGTGAGTGAGTGGGAGGATGACCTCACATCACCCACCCTGTGCTCCCAAGCACTCAGCCCCCTGGAAAAGGTCCTCAATGTACTGCACTTCTTAGCCACTGGATCATTTCAGCGGACAAGTGCCATAGTGGGTGGGGTGTCACAGGCCACGCAGTCACGCTGCCTACACCAGGTCTTGAACATCATCACTGCACGGCCATCAGTCCGCAGGCACATATACCTGCCCAGAACACCTGCAGAAAGGCATGCTGCCGCCCTGGATTTTTACGGTGTGGCATGATTCCCCAAAGTGCTAGGTGCCATCGACTGCACCCATGTGGCTCTATGTCCCCCCAGGGCATCTGAGCACATCTATAGGAACCGCAAGCACTGGCATTCCATCAACGTGCAGGTAGTATGTAATGCCAAGGGAATCATCACCTCAGTATATGCCAACTATCCCGGGTCCACCCACCACAGCTTCACTTACCGAATGTCCACCCTAAGCTGGGCGGCATGGCGATACATGGCTGATTGGTGAGTATGAATGCCACTGCACATGCATGCATATCAGATACTGAGCAAGGTCACAACCCCACCAATGATACCAATCACCACCTCCACAGGGGACAGTGCCTACCCTCTCAGCGCCCACATGATGACGCCAATTCGGAACCCCACCACGCCACCCGAGGTAAGATATAACACAGCCCACATTGCAACCCGGGGCATAGTGGAGCGCACATTCGGAGTGCTTAAGTCACGCTTTCGCTCCCTTGACCGTTCTGGCGGGCAGCTGTTATACGCTCCCCCAGTAGTGTGCAGGATCATAGTGGCAGCATGTGTCCTGCACAACGTTGCAACACGCCGGGGCCTGGCCGTGGACATGGTGGTGGCCGCACATCCCCAACCACATGCACGGCCACTGCGCATGGGAGGGGAAAGGGCACGGGGGGAGGCAGCCCGTACACAGCTAGTGGCTAATTACTTCACCTAGAAATCACACCCCTGTGGAGTGCACACTGCCCTGGCACATACCATCTGACAATCAATGATGACTCAACCTGACACTGATCCTGAATGTCTGGAGAATCAACCGTCAAAACCATATCAGCCTGAGATTGTTCACCTGGAAGTGTTATAATGTGTGCATCCCTACCTACACAGACACCACCAATGCAGTTTTGTGAAAAAACACATTCAAGCAGCTAAAATGAATACCCACTTGCAAAATGCAACATGAGGACAGTGCCATGTCACCCAACCCATCCCCAGCACCGCCACACGACACACCGTGCCATGTCATGCTATGTGCAGGTAAACAAAGTAATCCCCACAACATGACACAAGTGTCACAATGTACAGTGTCCCTAATTGAAACTCGCGACACCTGAAATGCTCACAGTAATGCAGGACCAACAACACACTTGAGCAGGTATTTAGCAATAACACTTATCAGCCACTGACCCTCAAAACTACCATTAACATGACATTACGAATGTAGGGAATTAGTAGTCTCACCACCTGGAAATGCCTGCACTCCCACCACTTCCAACTGTACAGTTATGCCGCCATGTAGAGTTGTAGGTGCACTGCTGCCAACATGGACCCCATCTCCAAAGTAGAGGGCCTTGTGTAGACATGAGGAAAGGACCTGCAAATTAGGAGGTAGACACGGATGATGAGTTACACATCAATGCAACATGCAGTGTACAACACAACAGCAATATGCACTAGGAATGTATAAACAGTATTGACTAGACTACCCACACATGAAGTGGGAGTCCAATGTCACCATGTACGTCAATGTCACTTGGGCACACCCTTTGCAAGCCCATGGAAATGGGAAGCAGGAGGGGTGTGTGAGACAAAAACCCAAGCATCTGAACCAAATACATGACAAGCCTGCATGTGCCCAGCCACAATGCAGCGTATGCCCACAGGAGCCACGGAAGGCAACACATTGTCCCAAAAAAAATAAATAAATAAATTTTAAAAAAAAAATGGCCAGGGGGGGGGGCTGGGGGGTTGGGGAGGCCACCCAGGAGGTCCGAGGACAGGGTGCACACCAAAACCCACCTGTGTGGATCTTGGGAAAAAAAAACACCTCCATGGGCTCATGGCCCACACGGCTACCCTATTGTGGGAGTATCACTGCTGTCGCTATTATCACCCTGTGCAGCTACATCCGGAGGTGGTTGCACTATGGGAGGCAGCCCACGCAAGGCCCTAGTCTGTTCCTCCATGGCTGCAAGCATGCGGGTGTGGTAGGTCTCGTTCTGGAGGATGAGTGTGCCGAGGTCCCCATGCAACAACTCACGGGATGCTCGGACCTCCGCCCTAAGTGCCTGCATCTCAGCTGAGAGCGTACGGGTGAGACGCTCCAGCTGCTGTTCTGTCCTTCGGTTTGTTGAAGTCTCAAGCTCAACAAGAGTCGTCCTGAGGTAAAGGAGCTCCTGCCTCAGGGCTTCCCTGTGGCCCTGGGACTCTATGGAGATGGCTTCCTGCAGAGTCGCCAGTGCCGCCCGCCTGTCCCTGTTGGACCCCAACATGT
This sequence comes from Ambystoma mexicanum, assembly GCF_040938575.1. Taxonomy (NCBI): domain Eukaryota; kingdom Metazoa; phylum Chordata; class Amphibia; order Caudata; family Ambystomatidae; genus Ambystoma; species Ambystoma mexicanum. Next base: position 948,557,477 of record NC_090936.1, read on the forward strand.
CCTCCCTATGTGACTGGCAGATGGAGTCGGTTGCCTGCTGTAGTCGCTCCATCAGCCTTTCGGGGGGGACAATGGAAGTGGCCACCCTATCCATGGCCTGAGCCATCATCTCTGATGATGCTGCCTGTTGGGTTGCCATACCGTAAATGGATTGCTCCCATGCGGTATTGCCAGGTGGCGTACGGCCACCACGTCGGCGGGCACCACACCTGTCTGGGGCAAGGCGAACTGCGCCTTGCTGTGCCGGCACTGCCTGAGGCTGCAGGACTGCATCCCCCCTCTGATCTGCTTGCCCAGGAACAGGATCAGATGTCGCGGAGTGTGACCCTGCATCCGTAACCACCAAAGGCGTAGCTGCCAACACTGACATCCCCATTGAGGGTTCTGACTCTGGTGCAGGTGGGTCGGACAGAACAGAATCCCTCCCAGGAATACTCACCTGCGACGGCACGTAGGTCTCATCATCCGAATCAACACCTGAGTACAGCTCGGGGGAGGTGCAGCCAGAGACAACCCTTGAGAGCACGACCTGCAGCAGTTGTGGGTTCTCACCCACCACCACACCACGTCCCTCACTGGTGGTCGGTCGGCCCTCGGACCCCTCATGGGTCTGCACCATCTCCACAACCCCAGCAGTATCAGGTGCGTCTTCCCCTGCAAAGACATAAAAGAAAACAAATGGAAACAGGCATTAGCACCATGGCACACAATGAGGGCTGAGAAGCAAGAGAACCAGTACTTGATTGACACATGTCCCACATGACTAAAACCCTCCCATGCATGCACCCTCATTGCGTATGAAGGGCAGGCAAATGGCACACACTGATGACACCAAGATGGAAGATGGACACATTTTCTGCATGCTGCCTGGCAGTGGCATCACACATTGGCCTGTGATTGCCAGGTGAAATACACATGCCATCACACATATGGCATGTACCATTGCTATTGAGTGAAGATGGAGAGGAGGGCAGCACTTATTCATTCAGTCCAGTTCCCGCATGTAATAGCTTTTCTAATTCAAACAGGTCTGATTTTTCACCTGGAGCTGCCAGTCCAAAATGGTTCGATTGCACAGGGACATGTGTGAACAAATTATATCCAGGTAACAAAGTCACTCCACTTTACCATAGCCATGTCAGACATGTGACTACAGGACTGAGAAATGCCTAGTAAAATTGGTGGAATGCAAACAATCTGCCTGAATGAACAGAGAAAAATAAGCAACAATGTTGTGGCAAGGTGACACTTCAAGGGCAACTGGCGTGCTGCTGGCCTAGATGTATACTGTTGGCAGAAGGGATACTGCTATGGCCAAATGCTGCTGCGCAGAATGTATTGCATGAAGCACATGGGTGACCCAAACGACTCAGGCGCACACACCCTCACCTGGCACACAAACAGAAGCCCTCACACACACACCATGCACATGGATGACACACACATGCATGTGCACTCACCCGACAATGACTCATAATCAGGCAGATCTCCCACGCCTTGGATCTGTTCCTCCGTGACGTAGGTCCCAGCGACTGACTCATGTGGACTGAGTTCCATGTCTTCTACTGGAGACCCACCTCCAGTCACTAGAGTTGCGGTATGACTTGAGGCCAGCTTATTCTTTGCCCTGCGCTTTAGGTCATTCCAGCGCTTATAGCAATCATTGGCTGTGCGCCTCACGATTCCAAGGGCACTTACGATGTCCGCAACGGTCTGCCAGTGTGCCTGGCGTTGTGCAGGTGTGGTCTTGGATCCTGCAACAATGACCATCTCGTTATCATGTGCGGACACATACTCGACAAGTGTATTCAGTTCGGCATCCGTGAAGCTGGGCTTCCTCGACGGGCCGGACTGTGTAGCCGTGTCTGGGGCATCAGCCTGTGCCGGAAGAGCACTCTTCCTCTTCCGCTTGGAAGGTGTTGGTGATCCTGAGTGTCCTGCGCCGCTCTGGACACTAGGGGCAGGAGCCCTGGTGGACTCTGTATCAGGAGTGTGGGATTGCACACTCAGCATGGGAGTTGGTGCAGGCATTGGCTCAAGTGTAATGGTGTCAGGGGGAATGTCAGCAGGATGGACTAGGACCGACACTGTCCTGGCTGGGTGTGTGAGAGCTGGGGTGGATGGAGCCGCAGCTGCCCCTGCAGCCTCTCCACCCTGCCTACTTGGGGCAGCAGATGACCTTGCTGCCCCTGATCCACGTGGCCTGATGACATCAACGTGCACCAGCGCACGTGTCATAGGCCTGCTGACCTGGAAGTCAGCCATGGAGTCAGCCAGGTCTGGTGCCACAATGGGCTGGTCCAACAAGGGCTGAGCATGGATGGTGTCAGCCACATCAGCCTCAACCACGGGGGTTTGGGGGGGGGGATTATGGGTGCCCTTGACTAGTCCTCCACACATGGGGGGACATGGTCACCCTGCAAGTAACGACCACGTCCCCTACCGGATCCACCACAGCCACCACTTGTGGCTCGTCCATCTTTGCCACCCTTACCGAATCCTCGCCTCCCAACCATGGCACTGATGTTAATGTGCGTATGGGAGTGGCTGTAAACTATTGTCCTGGGCAATTGGGGGTCAAAGGGGTTGGGTACCAGATGGTAACTGTACCCTAGTGCTCTAGCAAGGCTAATTGTGACCCCTGGGGAAAGATGACGGGTCACGCAACGCACAGGAAGCCCAAAAAGGGAGATGATGTGCACGCAACCCCTCCTAGACCACGTGTGCGGGAAAAAAAACCTGCACTACGCTGTGGCACCCAGTAACACAAGAATGAACGTATGCGTGTCACACGCAGCCTAGAATGACCTCTGAAGGGGTAGGCTACACACGGGGTAAGCACAGATGTTAGATACGTGCGTGACTCACCGTCTGCCAGGAAAAAGAGCGTGAAAAAGAAGCGCGTTTGGTTGGCAACACCCCCGCCAAAAGAAGATTTGTACGCTGTCTGAGGAGACAGGGCAACAGTAGAAGGGAACACTGTTTGAGGGAACAGGCCCAGGAAAACCAGAAAAAGAGAAAAAAGAGAAAAAGCTGTCAGAGGTAACAGGGAGTGCGAACTTGAAACGCCGTGAAGTAAATCGCATGTGAAACGACAAGAAGTACAGAATTCACCCACTCGCTCTCCACGAAAAGCACGTACAAGGAAATGCTGTTCTACACGTACCTTTTATGCAGGCCCACACGTCCAGCGTCACTTACGCGGTGTATACGCGCTACGGCCATTTCCACCAATTACACGCTTTGACACTCGGACGTGTCTTTCATTTTTTTAACACGCAACATTTACAACGTGTGCCCTATTCAACGTGCACGTGACTTCATAGACGCGCATACGCTGGTGGCCTTTGGGCCAATGAATGTACAGACGTGTGCTGACGCGTTTACGCGCTAAGGGCCTTTCCTCGAATTACACGCAGACGTGTTGGATTTTCACGTGCAAAATCACTCCGTATCAAGCTGGCCACGCGTTCACACACGGAAGACCACACTCCTGCCCAGAAGGCCGAATTACTGCCCCCCAGAGCCCTGAGCACGCTTCCACCTGCCATCTGCTGCTGCCTGACTGCCTGCTGCCCACGTGCCCTGCCATTTGCTGCCTGCACATCAGCCAGGGGTGCTGTTGCTGTGACCACCCCTGCTGGAACCGAAGACTCCCGACTGCTTTTCCATCGCCCCACAGCCCAGCCCCAGGACCCAGTTGCCCACTCACTCCTGCCTCTGGGGTTGCCATGTCGGGCACTGCAACATCTGGCACCAGTGGCAACCCCCGGCCAAGGAGGCAGAGGGGCACCAGCTTCACTGCCACCGAAGTTGGTGTCCTGGTGGAGCATGTCCTGGGGCAGTATGATGCCCTCTTCGGAAGGTTGCGCGCCCACAAGGAAGGACGGACTCGGATCTGGATGGACATCGTGACTGCCATCAACGCGGAGGAGGTGGCAGTCCGAGACTACGAACGTGTCAGGAAGCGCTGGGAGGACTTCAGGTCCAGGACCCTCAACAAGGCCCGACGCCTCCTGAAGGCAGCGGATGCTAAGGGGCGCCGGGGCCACTTGTCAGAAGATCAGATGAGGGTCCTGGAACGCATATCCCCAGCGCTCCACATCCAGGTCCTTGAGAAGCAGACCCGTCTGGAGTCGAGCGGTAAGTGTACATGCATACTGATTGTAAGCTGTGCGTGTGGTGGTGTGCCAGGAGTGTGCAGGTTGAACATGTATTTTTATGTGGCCAAGTAGGGGGGTGTACAGGGCCGTGAGGGTGACACATGCGAGGGGTCTCATGTGTGACACATGGATGGTGCTTGTGTGTGTGGGCTTGCATGGCACAGGATGTGGAGGAATGATTTTCAGGTGTGACATGGATGTCGATCAAAACTCTGCGACAGTTGGCGGAGGTGTACACATGCATGCAAGTTTGGTGTTGTGTGTGCATGTGTATTGTACTCCCTATGTTGCATGTGATGTGTGGTTGACCTTTGGCTGCTCATGCTGTTGTATTTGAATGGATGGTGCTGGCTTTTGCAATATGGCTGTGGTATGGCTCATGTGTGCAAGTTGAAATGACATGTGTGTTGGGGATTGTGATGCCATGTCTGAGGTTTACCAATGCCACTCATGTATAACTGTCATGTGCGTATAAGTCCATTTTACAGTGCCCTGATGCCTGTGTTTTCTTTCTCCCTGTCTGCAGCGTCAACTGATGAAGAGGGCAGAGAAGGTGCTGTGGAGCACAGCGGCAGGGGTCGCACCACCAGCCGGAGACGCAAGGCCCGGATCCCCTCCCAGGTTGTGATCTCGTCGGGGAGTGAGGAGTCCGGTGCTCCGTCCCAGGCCGCAGCTGCCGAGGGGAGGTCCAAGAGGCGGAGGTTGGAGTTGGACTCCTCGGCAGCAGAAGGGGCAGCTGGGACCCCACAGGGCCCAACGGAGGAAGATGGCACGGAGTCATCCAGGTTGGTGGGGGGTTTGGTGGAGGAGGAGGCCGTGCAAGCGACAGTGGCGGGGTCTGGAGGTGGGGATTCCACTGGTGCTAGTGGTGCAGTGCAGGATCAGGGACAGGAGGCAGCACAGGCCGCCGCGGAGGTGCCTGTGTGCAATCCTGTCCCTGCTCCTGTCACTGCATCATCTTGCACCAGCGGGGATGCCTACCTCCAGACCCGTTCTCAGGGAGAGGATTGGCTTACAACACCTGGCCTTCCTCTCCCTGCGGATGTGGCTATCCTGCACCAGGTTGAGCCTGTCCAGGTCGGGTGGCGTTGCGTCAACGGGCCATGCGAGCTGACCTGCAGTCTTTTCATGATGAGTCTGCACGTCTTCTCGCATGGCTCGTTGACCGCGTTGACCCACTGGGACAGCTCACCAGGGCTGGATTCCTCCGTTTCCTGGACCTTGTTCTGACCCCCTTCTCCACAGAACACCCTATGCCCCAGTCGTCCTCCATGCCATCTTCCCACCCATGTGTCACCTGGGTGCCCTGTGGAGCTGCCTCCGACCGTGCGGCCAGGCTGGTGGACAACAGATCCCTGCCACAGTCGGGAGTCGGACGTCCAGCAGGGGTGGCCACATCAACGACTGCACCCCAGCTGGAGGAGGATGTGCAGGCACCATCGGACAGGGCACATGGACAGCAGCAGCTGCAGCAGCAGGAGGCTGTAGGTGGGAGCCATGATAGCTCGGGGCCTTCAACATCGGAGGGGCAGGCATCGGCCGGAGGGCAGGAGGACCCTGGACGGGAAGTGTCTTCCGTGTGGCAGCGGTTGGGCCACGCCATAGATGCGGAGCGGCGGCGGGTGGAAGAAGTGCGGCTCACGATGGTCAGGGCGGAGAACTTCATGCGGAGGGCCCTGAGGCGGGCCGAGTGCCTCGAGGCAATCCACAGGGAGTTGGAGGTGAACATGTCGGCGTCCCTGCGGACCCTCGGGGCCATGGAACAGGACCGCCTCCGGGACATAGACGAGGAGTTCGATGATGCCCTGGCCCGGAACACCACTAAGTGAGCCGCTGGACTGGCCCGCCGCCATTGTATATAGTTATTTAGTGATAGGTTTCCTTTATAGTTTATTTTTATTTGGAGTCGACGGACACTGCTCCACCTTTTGTATATAGTTCCATTTTAGTTTTTTGGTAGGTTTCATTTCTTCTCTTGGGATGATGGACCCTGAATACTTTGTACATAGTTGGACTTTGGATTTGGATATTTTTTTTACTATGAATATTTTTTCCCATGGAGCAATGGTTTTCTATTTCTTTTTTCCCTTCATTTCCTTTTCATGGACTTGAACTTTGGAAGATATTTTTTTGGATTATCATTTATTGATTTTAATTTGAAAAGGGACAGCCAGCTTAATTTTGTTATTTTTTTACTTGTTTATTTTGGTTAATTTTGATTGCCATTGCTGTTGTTTTTAATACATTATTTGGATTTTTTCATTCTTCAATGTGTGGTTTCATCTCATTGCTTTCATGCATGTCATGATATGGGTTTTCAGGTTCACTTGCAACCATTGTGTGTGTGTGAGACACATGTGTTGATTTACATTGTTTCCATTGGAGTAGTATCATGGGCACATGTAATACTTGGTTGTGTCTTTGGGCTGTGGTGGCTGGCCATGAGGCACATGCTTGAGGATTGTCAGGGCCTGTGGGCAGGGGGACATGAGTGGGGGACTGGCGGAGGCTGCCCATGGTGGGTGGGGGGTGGGGGTGGTGGGAGACACGGGTGGGAGCCTGGTGGAGGGTGCCCCTGCATTGCTGGGGGGTGGGGGTGGGTGGGAGATATGAGTGGGGGCCTGGTGGAGGGTGCCCCACACTGCTGGGGGGGTGGGGGTGGTGGGAGACATTAGTGGGGGCCTGGTGGAGGGTGCCCCACACTGCTGGGGGGGTGGGGGTGGTGGGAGACATGAGTGGGGGCCTGGCGGAGGCTGCCCATGGTGGGTGGGGGGTGGGGGTGGTGGGAGACATGGGTGGGAGCCTGGTGGAGGGTGCCCCTGCACTGCTGGGGGGTGGGGGTGGGTGGGAGACATGAGTGGGGGCCTGGTGGAGGGTGCCCCACACTGCTGGGGGGGTGGGGGTGGTGGGAGACATGAGTGGGGGCCTGGCGGAGGCTGCCCATGGTGGGTGGGGGGTGGGGGTGGTGTTAGACATGAGTGGGGGCCTGGCGGAGGGTGCCCCTGGATGCTGGGGGGTGGGGGTGGTGGGAGACATGAGTGGGGGCCTGGCGGTGGGGTCCCTGGATGCTGGGGGGTGGGGGTGGTGGGAGACATGAGTGGGGGCCTGGCGGGGGTTGCCCCACACTGCTGGGGGGGTGGGGGTGGTGGGAGACATGAGTGGGGGCCTGGCGGGGGCTGCCCCACACTGCTGGGGGGGTGGGGGTGGTGGGAGACATGAGTGGGGGCCTGGCGGGGGCTGCCCCACACTGCTGGGGGGGTGGGGGTGGTGGGAGACATGGGTGGGGGCCTGGTGGAGGGTGCCCCACACTGCTGGGAGGGTGGGGGTGGTGGGAGACATGAGTGGGGGCCTGGTGGAGGGTGCCCCACACTGCTGGGGGGGTGGGGGTGGTGGGAGACATGAGTGGGGGCCTGGTGGAGGGTGCCCCACACTGCTGGGGGGTGGGGGTGGTGGGAGACATGAGTGGGGGCGTGGTGGGGGCTGCCCATGGTGGCTGGGGGGTGGGGGCGGTGGTAGACATGGGTGGGAGCCTGGTGGAGGGTGCCCCACACTGCTGGGGGGGTGGGGGTGGGTGGGAGACATGAGTGGGGGCCTGGCGGAGGCTGCCCATGGTGGCTGGGGGGTGGGGGTGGTGGGAGACATGGGTGGGGGCCTGGTGGAGGGTGCCCCACACTGCTGGGGGGTGGGGGTGGTGGGAGACACGAGCGGGGGCCTGGCGGAGGCTGCCCATGGTGGGTGGGGGGTGGGGGTGGTGGGAGACATGGGTGGGGGCCTGGTGGAGGGTGCCCCTGCACTGCTGGGGGGGTGGGGGTGGTGGGAGACATGAGTGGGGGCCTGGCGGGGGCTGCCCATGGTGGCTGGGGGGTGGGGGGTGGTAGACACGGGTGGGAGCCTGGTGGAGGGTGCCCCTGCACTGCTGGGGGGTGGGGGTGGGTGGGAGACATGAGTGGGGGCCTGGTGGAGGGTGCCCCACGCTGCTGGGGGGGTGGGGGTGGTGGGAGACATGAGTGGGGGCCTGGCGGGGGCTGCCCCACACTGCTGGGGGGTGGGGGTGGTGGGAGACATGGGTGGGGGCCTGGTGGAGGGTGCCCCACACTGCTGGGGGGGTGGGGGTGGTGGGAGACATGAGTGGGGGCCTGGCGGGGGCTGCCCATGGTGGCTGGGGGGTGAGGGTGGTGGTAGACATGGGTGGGAGCCTGGTGGAGGGTGCCCCACACTGCTGGGGGGGGTGGGGGTGGGTGGGAGACATGAGAGGGGGCCTGGCGGAGGCTGCCCATGGTGGCTGGGGGGTGGGGGTGGTGGGAGACATGGGTGGGGGCCTGGTGGAGGGTGCCCCACACTGCTGGGGGGGTGGGGGTGGTGGGAGACATGAGTGGGGGCCTGGCTGAGGCTGCCCATGGTGGGTGGGGGGTGGGGGTGGTGGGAGATATGGGTGGGGGCCTGGTGGAGGGTGCCCCTGCACTGCTGGGGGGGTGGGGGTGGTGGGAGACATGAGTGGGGGCCTGGCGGGGGCTGCCCATGGTGGCTGGGGGGTGGGGGGGTTTTAGACACGGGTGGGAGCCTGGTGGAGGGTGCCCCTGCACTGCTGGGGGGTGGGGGTGGGTGCATGACATGAGTGGGGGCCTGGTGGAGGGTGCCCCACACTGCTGGGGGGTGGGGGTGGTGGGAGACATGAGTGGGGGCCTGGCGGAGGGTCCCCCACACTGCTGGGGGGGTGGGGGTGGTGGGAGACATGAGTGGGGGCCTGGCGGAGGCTGCCCATGGTGGGTGGGGGGTGGGGGTTGTGGGAGACATGGGTGGGGGCCTGGTGGAGGGTGCCCCTGCACTGCTGGGGGGGTGGGGGTGGTGGGAGACATGAGTGGGGGCCTGGCGGGGGCTGCCCATGTTGGCTGGGGGGTGGGGGGGTGGTAGACACGGGTGGGAGCCTAGTGGAGGGTGCCCCTGCACTGCTGGGGGGTGGGGGTGGGTGGGAGACATGAGTGGGGGCCTGGTGGAGGGTGCCCCACACTGCTGGGGGGGTGGGGGTGGTGGGAGACATGAGTGGGGGCCTGGCGGAGGCTGCCCATGGTGGGTGGGGGGTGGGGCTGGTGGGAGACATGAGTGGGGGCCTGGCGGAGGGTGCCCCTGGATACTGGGGGGTGGGGGAGGTGGGAGACATGAGTTGGGGCCTGGCGGGGGCTGCCCATGATGGCTGGGGGGTGGGGGGGTGGTAGACATGGGTGGGAGCCTGGTGGAGGGTGCCCCTGCACTGCTGGGGGGTGGGGTCGGTGGGAGACATGAGTGGGGGCCTGATGGAGGATGCCCCACACTGCTGGGGGGGTGGGGGTGGTGGGACACATGCGTGGGGGCCTGGCGGAGGCTGCCCATGGTGGGTGGGGGGTGGGGGTGGTGGGAGACATGAGTGGGGGCCTGGCGGGGGCTGCCCATGGTGGCTGGTGGGTGGGGGGGTGGTAGACACGGGTGGGAGCCTGGTGGAGGGTGCCCCTGCACTGCTGGGGGTTGGGGGTGGGTGGGAGACATGAGTGGGGGCCTGGTGGAGGGTTCCCCACACTGTTGGGGGGGGTGGGGGTGGTGGAAGACATGACTGGGGGCCTGGCGGAGGCTGCCCATGGTGGGTGGGGGGTGGGGGCAGTGGGAGACATGGGTGGGGGCCTGGTGGAGGGTGCCCCACACTGCTGGGGGGGTGGGGGTGGTGGGTGACATGAGTGGGGGCCTGGCGGAGGCTGCCCATGGTGGCTGGGGGGTGGGGGGTGGTAGACATGGGTGGGAGCCTGGTGGAGGGTGCCCCACACTGCTGGGGGGGTGGGGGTGGTGGGAGACATGAGTGGGGGCCTGGCGGAGGCTGCCCATGGTGGGTGGGGGTGGTGGGAGACATGGGTGGGGGCCTGGTGGAGGGTGCCCCACACTGCTGGGGGGGTGGGGGTGGTGGGAGACATGAGTGGGGGCCTAGCGGGGGCTGCCCATGGTGGCTGGGGGGTGGGGAGGTAGTAGACATGGGTGGGAGCCTGGTGGGGGCTGCCCCTGCACTGTTGGGGGGGTGGGTGGGAGACATGAGTGGGGGCCTGGCGGAGGCTGCCCATGGTGGCTGGGGGGTGGGGGTGGTGGGAGACATGTGTGGGGGCCTGGTGGAGGGTGCCCCTGCACTGCTGGGGGGGTGGGGGTGGTGGGAGACATGAGTGGGGGCCTGGCGGAGGCTGCCCATGGTGGGTGGGGGGTGGGGGGGGGGGTGATAGACATGGGTGGGAGCCTGGTTGGGGCTGCCCATGGTGGCTGGGGGGTGGGGGTGATAGGGGACATGAGTGGGGGCCTGGTGGAGGGTGCCCCACATTTCTGGGGGGGGTGGGGGGTGGGAGACATGAGCAGGTGTGCAGGGTAGTCCCCTGTTTTGTGGGCTGCCTGCAGGGGCCGTGGAGGCTGTACAGAAAACACCTGTGAGGACCCACCCAGCCTAATCGCGTGTGTAACTTCCCGCGCACCCCTGTAATACACGTACCCAGCCAAATCGCGTGTGATAATTCCCGTGCACCCCTGTAATACACGTACCCTGCCAAATCGCATGTGATTATTCCCGCGCACCCCTGTAATACACGTACCCAGCCAAATCGCGTGTGACAATTCCCGCGTACCCCTGTAATACACGTACCCTGGCTAATCGCATGTAAAACTTCACGCGTACCCCTGTCATACACGTACCCAGCCAAATCGCGTGTGATAATTCCTGCGTACCCCTGTAAAACACGTACCCTGGCTAATCGCGTGTAAAACTTCACACGTACCCCTGTCATACACGTAACCTGGCTAATCGCATGTAATACTTCCCGCGTACCCCTGATATGAACGTTACCCGCTTTGCGTTCCTTGTTTGGCAGCCCTGTAAACTGGTCCAGGGTTGGCGCAGCCCTTTGCGATGATTTAGCGATTTTGATGGCTTTTCCTTGTGCGAGGGCGTTCTTGGGGGCGTTGCTGGCGCTGCTGCAGGGTCGCTGCGATACTCTGCGCCACGGCTGGTTTGGGAGCCTGAAATCCATGAATACGCTGTGCGCGGAAATCGGTTTTGGCGCACGCGCCTGGCGCAGACAATCGCACGCGGACACTCTGCGCCAGCCGCTTGCGACACTTTTCTGCGAAATTCTATGAATTACACTGTATATTTAGTAATAAATAAGAAGTGGAACCTATATATCTAACACATCAACCATCCATCAACCATCCATTTAAATACCATATGTACTAAAATGGAATATACCAAAAGAAGAAAGATAGGCTTCCAACATAATTACCTCACAGAAACTGCACAACTAGGAGCAACAGCAGATCTACAGACCAGTAAGAACACAACTTACCAGAAGCTAGTAAGTATATATATTTCTAAAATGTCTGTATTAGATACAATAAAAGTAATATATAGATATTTTTTTCACAGAAATGTCCAGTACTTTAGAATGGCTTGAGGAAAATTTCCCACGTGAGGAAATGTCTGAAGATAGTGATACTAATGGTAGACACTTCTCTATGTAACCAAATTAATAGGCATTACTTTATGTGCACTTAGCATATATATATACATATTTTTAACAGACCATACAAACATTGAAAATAGTATACCAAAAGATAAATTGGAAAAGACTCTCCAGCACATGGATGAAAAAATGGACATGCTCATGGCAAATTTGAACCATTTGAAAAATGTTGTGGAGGACCACATAAAAGAAAAAAATAAATACCATTGTCCGACATGTACCTGTCCCCCCTCTCCATATCTCAGTCAATTATCCCCAAACCCACTCCACGAAGAAAAATGTTTTGATGAGACTTCCATCCCTTCATTTCCTCCTATCCATCCTCTTGAAACCCCCAATTCCCCTGTGTTTGTGTCAGTTTCTGCTTCCCCTTCTCTTTCATAAATTGTATATCTATATATAATAAAATAAAAATATTAATTGTGTTTTAATTCAGTTATTTTTTGTGTTTTTTTTTAAAAAAAGACAGTTGGGATGTCCGCGGATAGTACGGGTGTCCGGGATGTCTGCAATTAACCAGAATGGGGGTGTCCTAAGGACACTATACCTGTCCGTACTGTCTGTACTGTCTGCAAGCAAAATGGAACTGTTCTTAGAACACAATCGGTGTCCAGAAAGTCCGCAATTAACCAAAATGGAGGTGTCTTAACGACACTATACCTGTCCGTAATGTCCACAGTCAGGTTGAAACTGTTCTAAGTACACACTCGGTGTCCGGGATGTCCGCAATTAATCAAAATGGGGGTGTCCTAAGGACACTATACCTGTCCGTACTGTCTGCAAGCAAAATGGAACTGTTCTTAGAACACACTCGATGTCCGGAATGTCCGCAATTAACCAAAATGGAGGTGTCCTAAGGACACTATGCCTGTCCGTACTGTTCGCAGGCAAGTTTAAACTGTTATAAGAACACACGCGGTGTCCAGGATGTCCGCAATTAACCAAAATGGGGGTGTCCTAAGGACACTATACCTGTCCGTACTGTCCGCAAGCAAAATGGAACTGTTCTTAGAACACACTCGGTGTCCGGAATGTCCGCAATTAACCAAATTGGAGGTGTCCTAAGGACACTATGCCTGTCCGGAATGTTCGCAGGCAAGTTGAAACTGTTATAAGAACACACGCAGTGTCCGGGATGTCCGCAATTAACCAAAATGAGGGTGTCCTAAGGACACTATACCTGTCGGTACTGTCTGCAAGCAAAATGGAACTGTTTGTAGAACACACTCGGTGTCTGGAATGTCTGCTATTAACCAAAATGGAGGTGTCCTAAGGACACTATGCCTGTCCGTACTGTTCACATGCAAGTTAAAACTGTTATAAGAACACACGCGGTGTCCGGGATGTCCGCAATTAACCAAAATGGGGGTGTCCTAAGGACACTATACCTGTCCGTACTGTCTGCAAGCAAAATGGAACTGTTCTTAGAACACACTCAGTGTCCGTAATGTCCACAAATTAACCAAAATGGAGGTGTCCTAAGGACACTATACCTGTCCGTACTGTTCGCAGGCAAGTTAAAACTGTTCTAAGAACACACACGGTGTCCGGGATATCCATAATCAAACGAAAATGGAGGTGTCCTAAGGACACTATACCTGTCCGTACTGTTCGCAGGGAAGTTAAAACTGTTCTAAGAACACATGCGTTGTCTGTAACTGTTCGTCTCACTTGTGTCGCACTTCTAATTAATTTCAGGACCCGAACACTGTCCGTAGAATATCTACGCACTTGTGCACCACACCCATAAGTCCTACGAACATTGCGCCTGTCCATAACTGTCCGTCTCACTTGTGTCGCACTTTTAATTAGTTTCAGGACCTGAACACTGTCCATAGAACATCCGTGCACATGCACACGACTGTTGCCATGCATTTGGTGTCCTGCAGACACCCGTTGCCTTCGCAGACATGTTCGCGACACCATCATGTGACCGCACCCATGCTGAACGTGTGTCCTGAATTGCGGACACTGTCCGGGTCCCCAAACATTTTAAAAGTACCTTTTCAGGCAATCCACAGTATTTTATAGTAAAATGTCACCATGGCACATGTCCCAGACAATGGCCCTGACTTTCTACATACTTTTTGGAACTTTTTGAGCCTTTTTGGGGTGTTTAATCTGCACCTGCACCCCTATAAAAGGCCACACCCCAGAGCTTATCTTCATTCTGTCTTTCTACTATTGAAAATTGACCTGATTTTCCTGCCTTTCCTGTTGCAGCTTGAAACCAGATTGCATCCATGGCTGCTGTACTTCAACCTGGTGCTACATCTGCCTCAGCACCACCCCCTCCCTCTCCACCACCACCACCTCCCCAAAGGCCTGAAGAGGGGAACAGGCATGAGGATGTAGAGGAGGATGAATAGGATGATGAGGATGAGGTAGTGGAGGTCCCTACTACCAGCACTCGCCGTGAGTCTTCGGTGTGGAGGTTATTTACCATTCATGGTAACGTACCCAAGGCGCGTGCGAACAAGGTCACCTGCAAGAAGTGCAAAATGGTGCTGAGTCGCGGGATGCTTGGTTTGTACAGCTTTGGTACAACAACTATGAAGTGACACCTAAGGTCGTTCCACGAGGGAGCCGTTCGCAAGGTTGTACCTTGTGAGGAGCTTAGTAGGTTGAGTTCCTCTACAACATCCTCCGTTTCCACTCCTCTCACCACAAGAGACACTCCTGTGGGAGAGTGCATCCCTCCAGCTGCCTCACAGGCCATTCAGAATGCTGATGACCCTTACCTTTCGAGGGTCACAGTTTTGTGTATGTACTGCGACGCAGTACTCTGCAGGGGGAGAGACTTCGAAGTGCTTTCGAGACTATGGTCTCAGAGCACGAGAAGACCTGCCCACTACCTAAGTAAGGCCCACCCTACATCTTCCTCGCTCCACCCGCCCTTTCTTATCCCTGTGGTTGGTGTCCCCCCTTACCCTCCTTTCCCCTCCTCTCCTAGTGCGTTGTGTGTAAAAAAACAAAAACAAATATAAAACAAAACCCCCCAAAAAAAGGCTCTTTTCAGAGCTGCCTTTCACAGTCTAAAAATGTAAGTGACAAATAAATGGAGCAGGGCCCTGTGCATTTTTTTTTCTAGAAGTCCGCGGACAGTTCGCGAACATCTAACATTTTGGGGAGCTATCCTATCAAAATCATTGCACTTTTCTCTGGGAGGAAGTGGTGGCTCTGAAAAGAGCCCTTTGGTGGTGTTTTTTTGTGTTTGAAAAACTTGAAATAGTCAACACCTACTGCAAAATGGATGGCTGTAATTCCACAAAAGGACGCAATGCATTTTGTAAATTTCTCAAAAAAATCTGATTACCAGCATAAGTAAGATGAACTCCATCTCTGCGAAAAATGTATGTGCTACGAAATATAATATTTTCATTGTGGAAAGAGGACATGCCAACATCTCTTAGAAAGGCACAAACAGCCTTATTAACATTCCGCCTTGCTTTCTCCATTTGTGGACCAAATGAAGAAGAAACGCAGCCACATTTGTCTCTGCGCAATACGAGAAAATATTACTTGGGAATTTGGAAACATGTCCATGACCTTCCCAAGTCCTTCTTTCATCGCAAATTGCAAAGAAATTCCTGACACATGCCCTAAACTGTTCCTTCCACAATGAATTATAATTATGTCTGGATGAAGCTCTGTCTCCAAATTAGCACAGAGAGGTACCAAGTCCAGCCACTTCATTCCACACACTCCATGCCAGTGCATTTCCACATGAGGGAATCCAAGATCTGCAGCTACTCCACAGCATTGTGCATGCACCTCCAACCAATATATCCATGACTCTCCCAAAATCCAGACAATCTGTTTTCTGAAACACACAGCCATAGCTAACTGTTCTTCTCTCAGGAAAAAGACTTTCTGACAAACTCTCTCCTTACACAACACACCCACTAAACTTTACTGACCAATCAATTGCTCTGCTCATTCTCATTTGCATGCCTCTCCACCCCAAAATCCCTGTATGTAATATGCAGTGTCCGCGGACTACCGCCATGTCCGCTGACATATCGTAAGTTGGACAGCCATTCTACCATTTCCACTTCACTCTCTGTGCCATTCCCTCATTGGATACAGCTAACCAGTCACACAACCATCCACCAATCACATTCAAGACCTCTACATCTAACTCCATCATCAGAGTTCAGCACTTCAAATGTACTGTAGATCACTCTGAGTACAAGTCTCATATCATTGGAAAGCACCCAATACAAAAACTACTGTACAAGTCTCCAAGATTTGTACTTGCAGCTGCATGCATTTCTACATGCATGAATACAAACTACAGGTATGCATATTTTCTGCACAGTACATGTACAACTCTTAAAAACGAATATAAACAGAGTAACTGCCACTTAACCTGTGTAGCCTATAAAATGAACTTATTGTCATTTTGTCCATCTGTTATAATCACCTCTCACTTCCAATCCAGTCTGCTATCTATTTTATTTTTACACACACACCTATCTAAACAATTATAATATTAGAAGATGGAAGAAATAACAACATAATTGTGGAAAAACACTTAGTAGTGTATCATAAAATTACACACAGCCAGTAAAATGTCATGCATCTTCATACACTCACACACATAGACACTTTCATTGAAATGCTCCCACCTGCAGTAACACCACTACCTGTAAATCACATCCTTCTACTGTATTACCCACAGCTTCACAAATACATAAATTCAATGCTTGTCTATACAGTTTCTGACATTTACCTAATACAAATTGCAAAATAAATAGAACATTATTTCTTCTTTCTCCTAACATTCTATAACACAGCTTTAAAAAACCAAGTGAATTTCAGTCACTTAATATTCTACTCATTTACAAAGCATGTTGAACTAACATAATATAAATAAAATATAAAGGCTGCACTTAGTCAAATGAAACTACATGCATACACTATGTTCAGAAATCAAACAAGAATACTACTACAAAGACATAAACATGAATCTCTCAATTAACATCACTGCTATAAACACAGAAAATTACTAACTCTTTTACAATTGCAGTGAAGACCACTCTCCTGGAAAACAGCAACATCTGAACTACAAACACTGACTACAAAGAAACCTGTTCATTCCACAAAAAAAAGAGTAAGTACAATACTACCTTAGTTTCTCTGCCTAGTCTTTACATCTCTCCACAATTTTGCTCCCCCTTATCTCTCCTCTCTCCTCTCTTTCTACACTCCCTCCCACTCCCTTCACGCTGCTGGCCACTTTCTTCTCACTGTTCCTCTTCTGCACTGGAACTCCTTACCTCTCTCACTCTGCTCTATTTCTACCTTTTCCTCATTCTCCCCTTTCCTCAAATCTCTCCTTCTCCATTCCCCACCATGAAACCCCTGCCACATTCTTGACCTCTCCGCCCTTGCCTTATCTCCTTAATCATCTCCCTCCCCTTACCCCCAGTCTGACCTTTAACCCCATCTGTTTCCCTCCTCCTTCTCTTTCCCACCCTTCCCTCTCTCTCACTTCTACTGCACTACTCTCCTTCTCCCCTTCAGTTTAATTCCTCTACTTACTGTTTTCTTGGTCTGATTCTCAATTTTTAATTGCTTCCACTGTTATAATGTTAATTGTTATATGTATCCTCTTGTTATTAAAATGTATTACTCAAACACACTGTGCGGGTGATTCATGTAATTTGTGCACCACAAAACGAAGATTTGTGTACCATTCTGCCCACAAATCACCATTTATTAAACAGGGATTAGGATGCAGAATGGTACACAAATCCCTGTTTTTCAGAGCACAAATAGCATAACTCAGCCCCTATAATATTAGTATTACAAAACAAAGAATTGTTTTAATTTTATACCATTTGATTTACTATTAGTGCTTATCCTCACCATTAGCTCACTACTTTCTACTGTCATCTAAACTGCAGTATGATAACACACAAATAGAAGACTAGCCTTCCCAACTATTTGTAGCTGCCCAATGCACAATCACACACCACCAGATACATCTTTACCATCATACTCAGACACTCATGCATACCGCACACATACATTGCAAAACAGCCCAACCCATACCTTCTATTTTTTTGTTTCAACAGACCCCACAGAATGCCTACCAGAAAGCAAGTCCGTCGAAAGCAACACAGAAATAGAGCAAATGAAAATAAAAATGTCCAAAATAAGCATCCATCTCTAGCAGAGTTTGTTCAAAAAGTTCAAACAAAACAGCTAATACAGTAATTTAGCAAAACAAAATAAGCTTCCAGTACAGAAACCTTGCCTCCTCTATCAAAATGTAAAATAAAACAGAAAATGATTAACTGAAATGCAGCTACCATTACTGCTAAAACTGCTACTATACATCTTGATATAGGAGGAAGTAACCATACCAAAAAAAGTATATTAGCAAAAATGTTCCGCCAGAGAGTCCTTCAGAATCTTATAAAACTAGGAGACAAATCATGCACAACCCTTAAAAACTACCGTAGAAAATTAATCTTAGAAGCGTTGATAGACAGTGCAATACATCTCAAAAGAAAGTTATTTATTTTAGTGTTAAACAGAATGAAACCACTAATAAAAATAAGTACTAAATTACAAAAAAACTTTCTCAATAAACGGAATGTCAACAAAAATAACTTCTTAAATATTTGTGGAGGTGAATGGAGTCACACCACAAACACAGAACCATATTTCAATGAAGAAGCATACAAACAAAATCAAACAAACACAATTGCCATCCATAGCAGTGGACGAGATTATGAAAAACGTAATACCATAATTGAACAAGAAATACTGCTTACAAAAATATCAACAGAAAACTCAGTATCAATTCTCCATTCGACTGAACCAGAATGTCCAGTATACAAATGGCCATGCACGTCAATGTGTAACATTGCCAAAAAATCCTTCAAATATTTACGCCAGTTCCTCAATCAATAAGTGAAAGGCAAAGACAAAATCAAAATAAAACTGCTGCAAAATATGGATACCTGTCCAGTGCGCAAATATTTGGACCTATTTGCAAAAGCAGCTTAGATCATATCAAAATGTATCAACACATCATTCAACTATTAGAAATCTAGTCTATAAACTGTACGATGGTAAAAGTCCTGCTTTAGCACTAGCCAATTTAAATAACAATCTTTTACATGGTACAGCCAAAGACCTACTCGAAGAAATCGAGCATATCCAGAGTAAATATTTTGGAAGTGAAAACCATTTACAAAATGCAACAGCTTTACAACAGACTAGCAACAATTCTGCACATGGCAACCTTCTACTACACACATACAAAAAAGAAATACTAAAATTCAAAAGTACATCCAATGAAGTACCAAACCATGTCCGTGTGTGTTGCCACAGAACTTTTTATAAAAGTAATACAAAAACTATACACATGACATACAAAATAGAAGACAATGAAGATTCCAAATGGTTTGAATTAGCTCTCTACCTTATAGCAGAAAACAAATACGAAATAACTGACTCCTTAACACATTGCAGTTCCTGCACTACAAAACTTGACAACAATCAAACTCCTTCACGTGCTATCACAAATAATTTGGAATTATTCCCTCTACCAAAACCCCTGCAACAATTCAATTTATATGAGAGCATCATAATTCAAACAGTGCACCCATTTCAAGCAATAATACGCCTTCAACCAAAAACAGCAAAATTACCTCCCTCTGAATTGGTGAAAGGCATTTGCGGCAAAGTAGTATATTTACCATTAGATCTTAAAGAAAATGTGAACACTCTGGGAGTGCAACGTCCAATAGAACAATCTTTAATTGTCTTAGTAAATGGAGTGCCTACAAAAGACACAAAAAATTGGCAACAGCTGGTAGACTTACATAAAGTTAGATAAGCATTGCAATATCTAAAAGACAATAATGAATACTACAAAGAAATAAATATTGAAGAAAACCTAAGGGAAACAACTGAAATACTTCAAGATTCACCTGAAACTGGTCAATTTGAACTTCTAGATCCTGCTACAGTATCCAATATTTTAGACCATTATACAATTCATCCATTACACGCTAATGACACCATAGTAGATGCACTAGAAACATACCAAATGCGACAAACAAAAGGATCACAAATCAGCATATGGGAAAAAAGTATAGACGCACATGCTTTTCCTCTACTCTTTCCTACTGGCAAAGGAGGAAGGTATGATAATCGACTTATTCAAATAACAGCATCAGAATACCGCTCGTTATGGATGTATTCTGAACACCACAGATTTAGACAAAATGTGGAATACATATTCCACCTACTCTTTGAAAGTGAACTAGCAACTCTATGTTACGGAGTTGCACGCACATTAAAATCAGGAACCCACTTTCAAAATATGTCAGCTATGCAATTACTACAAAAAGTGCAAGAAAAAGATGAGGTTTAACAATCAAGCATTACAAATCTGTTAGCAAACATGCGTGGTATGAAAGAGTACTGGTTCCGACGTCACGGAGATGTACGTTGTATGATAAGAAACCTTGGCCCACCCACTTGGTTTGTTACATTAAGTTGTGCAGAATATGCATGGGAAGATCTACATGATTTCCTAGGCATATCAAACAAAAACAAAACAAAAATAGATATACTAACACCTGGAGATATTTGCTCTCTAGATCCTGTTAATGTTTCAAGATATTTCCATTATCGCTTTATTGCTATGCTACACTTTATTTGTACTAAAACTGTTCCTCCTCTCTGAGAAGTGCAACACTTCTTTTGGAGAAAAGAATACCAAGCCAGAGGAGCACCACATATCCACATGCTTTTATGGATTAAAGATGCTCCTAAATTTGGTCAAGACAGTGATGCCACTGTGTTACAGTTTATCGAAAAATATGTCACTTGTGAAATTCCATCAGAAGCAACAAATAGTGATCTTCATGCACAAATTGTACAATTTCAAAGAAACAAATGTGGCAAATATTGTTATCGCAAATACAAAAACAAAGGGAAATAGTACACCAAATGCTGCTTTGGTTTCCCTAGACCGGTTACAGAAACAGGTGAAGTGAACAACTTCATGTCTTCAGTTAGACATAGTGTTAGAGGTAAAACACCTAAAAATACATATAAAAGAACAGAAGAAGCAAAATATATCAATGATTACAATGCAATCATTGCCCTATTGTGGAATGCAAACATAGATGTGCAGTACATTGCAGACAATTCCACTGCAGTTGCACGATATGTTACAGCCTACTTAACCAAAGCAGAAAAAACAGATCTTCAAGACCTCTGGAATGACCTGTCATCAGACAAAACAATGTCTCCGAAATTGTACAGCTTGGGCATAAAAATGCTCTCCCATAGAGAATGTAGCTGCTATGAAGCTGCAGCTCGTTTAAATCTGTATGGAAAATCTGAAAATATAGTATGGCTAAGTCTTGGTCCTGCTAAATCTAGAAAAAGAGTTCTCAAATCATATGACAAACATAGAAACAATAGCCAAGAATGATCCCAACACCCAAGACATTTTGAAAAACAATTAACTGGACACATACTACCCAAACAGAAGTACCACTTTGGAAACCATGTGGCTATACCACATAGCCCAAAACTTCACATACAAAAATAATATAAAACCCGATGAAAAAAAAGGTAGATACCGAGTGGCAAATTGTGAAGGCAGCTTAGTAAAACTTACCAACCCAAGTTTAATTTATCATATCAAATTGTCATTAAAAACTCCTCAACATAAAGAACTATATTACATGTCCCTGCTACAACTCTTTAAACCATGGAGAAACGAAGAAGAAATACTACATAACTATGACTCCTATGAAGACGCTTTCAAAGCAAATGAAAGCACTATCACTGATGTAAACTTTACACAGTACAAAACAATGTTGCACAATGAACAGCAACACAAAGAAGAACTCCAGGCCCAACTATATAAGGACACTCCTGACAGTAGTCAACCTTCTGTAACAGGAATCCAAGAACCACTGGGACAGCCACTAATAGCAAATGAGGCAGAATTAGTTATGACAGAAATAGAAAACACCATGTGTCAGTATGAAGATACAGAAGACTTAAGTATACTACAATCAAAACTAAACAATGAGCAGCGTAGCATTTTTCAAGAAGTAACAAAAGAAATTGCACATGGTTACAACATGAAAGTAAAGAATGTACCTACCAAAATTACAAACCTATACTATTATAAGTCAGTGGTGAAGCTGGTTCAGGCAAAACATTCATAATCAAAATCATCAGCAAGTTCCTTCAACAATTGACAAACAACAAACTGTCAGCTGTTGTAACTGCACCAACAGGTTTAGCAGCCTACAACATAGGCAGTGTCACTTTACACTGATTACTACTCCTGCCAGTAAAACACCAAAACAAATTAGAATATTATAAACTTTCTACAGAAGCTGCAATGGAACTACGCAGAGTGTTAAAACAAATGAAAATGCTACTAATAGAGGAAGTGAGCATGGTCTCCAAACTAATGTAGGCTTTGATTTACCTCAGATTACAAGAAGTACTTAAACAAAACTATTAAGAGCTCTTTGGAGGAAAACACATTATTGTTTTCGGAGATCTTCAATTGACACAAGTGAAAGGTGAACCAATTTTTAAAACCTTAGGACATTCTGCAGACCTCACCTACGCCAACATTTTAAAAAGTATTAGAGTTGGTGTACTATCTCAAGAAGCACAAGCAATATTAAAAACCTGGCACATCCATGCACTTTATGGCCATAACTCATGTGCTACTGATGTTATGGAACAATTAGAGCACAAAAATGTCAATTGTATGTCCTTAATGCCAACTCTTGCAAGCTGTTCCAAATTCAATGAAACAATGTTGAAAAAAGAAATGCAATCAATAATTGAAAAACTGGACGTACATGGTATGACACTACCCATGTGTCAACAAGCCACAACAAGACTAAATACCTTAGAAAATTCTATGTCCAACACAGCTGGTTTGGAGCAAATATTAAATTTATCCTTAAACTGTAGAGTAATGCTTAAACGTAACCTTGACGTGGAGCAAGGACTAGTTAATAGAGCACTGGGTACAGTTGTTGGCTTTCAAGCATACCCATGTGACAACAACATTCAGTTTGTCAATATTCTCTTTGACAAACTTTCAGAAGTAAAAAGGATAGGGCGCTCAACAGCTCGATTCCTTCTCTTCAAAGACATGTATGTACGCAGAGAACAATTTTCTCTAACTCTAGCATACGCAGTCACCATTCATAAATCACAAGGTCTTACCCTAGACAAAGCATTGATAGATATTGGTAACACAGTCTTTAAAGAAGGCATGAGCTACGTAGCACTATGACGCTTACGTACACTTGACAGTCTATTTCTAATCAACTTTGATACAAGTAAAGTAAACGCTGATATTCCTTGCATTTTAGAATACAATAGACTACGTTCACTATCCACCCCCATCTAAAAACATATCCTGTTCCACAAAAAGGAAAACGTTGTAAAAGAAAACTAATTCAAACAGAAATGCAACAGGATCTCACTACAAATCCTCCAAAGAGACGAAAAGAAGCTAATACTTCATGAATTACCACAACCAAAGAAGAACCTATTACTCAAAGTAACTCAGGAACTTCTTCAAAGAAACAACAAACACTCCAAAAAAATGACTTAGACACAGACCTATCTGGTCCATTCAAATTTTCAAATATAACTGGTGTAAGTTGCTATGCAAATGTAGCAATGAATATTCTATTTCAATTACCAACAATTGTTGACAACATTTACTTACACAGTACAGACCAATTGTGTTTGCAAATGTTAGTACTTCAATGAAACGCAACAAACAATCCTGACAACGCGTATAGTGTTAATGGAATAAAACAAGAATTCGATTACTGTGCTGGAATGTTGAAATTCACTATAAATTCACAAGAAGATCAACAAGAATTTCGAATGTACTTACTACAAGTACTGGAAAGCAAAAACATACCTATAAATGAACTTTTCCAGATTTCATACATGTGGGAACATACATGCACTCTCTGCAACAATGTGACACAGGAACAAATCCCTAATGAGCGCTTCGTGTATGTATCCATACCTAATTGTGAATCCGTTCCATTTCAGCAACTTGTACAAAATGCAAACCATGGTAGATTATGTACTACCTGCAATTCAGATAATCGCTCCACCTTACTAATACAAACACATAGTAATACTAGTAATACTTAATACTAATGCTTCTATGTTACAGTGCAGATGGTAGCAAAAACAACTGCAAGCTGATTGGATTCACACATGGTCAAGTATCACTTGGTAAGAAAACCTTCACAACAATGGGTATAATCTACCACACAGGAGCCACAACCAATGCAGGTCACTACACTGCATATATTAAAAAGAAATATGGATGTGTCAGGTATATCGACCCACGTTCAAGTTATTATGCTGCAACATTTGGTGCTGTGGGCTTAGAAAATCCAAGATGGCTGAAAAGCCCACAGTTGCGCCAGAATCCAGGAAAACCGTGCAGTTTTTCATCACACCAAAATGGTCACCTGACCCGCCACCCACCAGTGCGAGCGTGATGGGCCAGAAGCACCATGAGCGAAATCAGTGACAAGGAATATGGTGCTGTTCAAAATCTGTTTTAATTAATGTCAGAAATTGCTCAAATCATGGGCACGAAACCACCAAACAAAGAATCCAACTTCTGGTTGGGTGTTCTACATTACTCTACTGCAGAATCTCCATTAATACAATGTTAGCAAGGATCATATGCTATCAAGTAAAATCCCCTTTTTGAAATGTATTAATTCAAGACAGCTCCCAAAAATGGGTGCAGTACCGGCACTTGACACTTACCGGCGCTAGCGACCTAAACTCTGACAGGAGACCGGTATTTCATTAGCTGAAAAGGAACCTGAGTTAACTGGAAACTTCAAAGCCTTGCTGGTCAATGGGAAGCCTTCACACCTCAGAACTCCTCACAAGAGGGCAGTCTGATTCAATTAAAAGTTCAAGAGGCCTCTGTCCATGGGAAGCCTAGACACCTGCTCTTACCAGCAACAGCATAGGAGATCACACGGTCGTGTTAATCAGATGCAGAGTGGCACCCTGGTCTGCTGACCTCAGTCAACACAATAGACTCTTTCTTCTGAATAGGAGATGCTGATTTGAGGTGTAATTGTCAACAATTGCTCTGGGGGAAGGAAAGACATTTGATCTCTGAGTCAAGTCAAGTTCCCGGGGGCAGGGACAAGCAAATGGGTGTACTGAAGGAGAAGCAAATGTATGTTTTATTAAATTGCTTATAAAATATTGTATGAAGCTGACAAAACTGTACAATTTGGAGATTCTTAATATGAAAAATGTACCTACAATTTGAGACTAAACTCAACTCCGTACGATCTTCTGAGACCGAACCCCAAAATGTATTAATGCTGCAGACACTGTACTTACACTAGAGAATTGAAAACTTATTGTAATGTCCCCAGAGAGGGGGTGTCCCTCCGGGGAATATTTGATGAAAAACCAATATGGCGAAACCCACTAAAAAGCGCAAAATGTTGTCATTTCTGAACCCAAGCTCTTAGAAAGAACAGGGTTGATCAGAGACCTGTCTTAATTCATCTATTGTGTGTACATGTATTATGAACAACTTGTGTACCTTGGAAACATGTTTGATTATGAAAAATTGGGTTCTCAGTAAAAGAAAAGGGGTGTTTCTTCAATAGATTGTAAAATGTAGCAACACTCTGACTCACAACTCTGTTCTCCAGTGAGAGCACAGAAAATCCTTTAACCTATCAGGATCCTCAGAGGGTTGGGCATAGAAAGTCAGCCTTCCCACCCACTTTCAAAAGACATAAAAAGAGCCACTGAGGCCCAGGTAGGGACATTCACTTTCCACTTTCTTGCAAAGCACTTTGACGGACGACATCCAAATTCAGGCACTATCCAGAGACCAGAACTTAGAAAACTAGACTCCAGACTCCAGAACTTTGAAGCAGAAGGCCTACTGCAAGCTAAAAGTATTCTCAGCTGGCCTTACAACTTTGCAAACTGATTTACCCCAGACTTCCAAGGGGCACATCAGAATAAAACAGCCGGGCTGTGCTGTTTGATTCTAGCCAAGAACTTTTGCCAGAACCAGACCCAGAGAGCAGTGCTGTATCCAGAATCGCTGACCAGACCGCTGTGCAGTGCCAGAACTTTTGCCAGAACCAGAGATCCAGACCAGCAGAGCAGTGCTGACCCAGATAGCTGTGACTTCAGAACCACCCGCCAGAAGTACAGTCTAAACCTGACCAGATCTGTGACGAGGCCCATTCCTTCCAAAATTAGGAGTGGGTATCCTGAGAACTGTGCAGAACCAATCTCTTTTAAAAAATAAAATAAAAAAGTTTAAAATAATCCTATTCAAACTATTTTAACCTGCCCAAACTGCATCATAGAAATCGTGTGTCCATTCTATGATTTCAAACCTGTGAAAGTGTCATTTGTCCTTCTGATCTTTACTTTAATTTGAGAAACTACCTCCACTAAATCGTCCGTAATCTCGACCGGGGCACTTGGAAAAAGTGCCGCGAATTGCAATTTGACTCAAATTTCTCCACCTGTCAAAAAACGCTGTCCTTTTGCTTGCAACTGCTGAAATTCGTTTTCAACTTGATAATCCCTCATGAATCATTGATAGTGTTCACCTGAACCAATGTTAAGTAGCTGTCACCTGCCCTGAATCTCCTAGAGGGAATTAAAATCATTTTTAGCATATTTTTCACTTCATTGCATATCACATTTAAAAGTATTTCTGCCTGTTTTAAAGCATACCGGTTGCTCTAAGCTTGCTCTGGGGGAACTGGAAATTGTATTGCATTTGATTGTATTCCTGAAAACTGTGTGCTCTCGTTCCATCTCCTTATATTGCATGGAGGGGAGTGAATTGTCAAAAGAAAAAGTGATCATATTATCTCTTGTTGAAACCATATCAGTTTATTTCTGTGCTGCATTCTTTCCATCATTGCTTTTCCTTGAAACCATACAAGTTTTCTCTGCTACCTTATCCTTTCTATGCTAACTCCTCACTGATTGAAAAGAATGTGCAATTGTAACATTACCCATTGTTGATCAACATTATATTCATAAGTGTGCTATCAAATATTAATTTATTCATAAAAGTGTGATATATATATTGTTTAATTTTCCAATAAATCTTTTCATTTGCAAAACAAACCTACTTCTTGGCTCAGTGAGGTCAGGGGGATTCAAAGAGAGGGGCGTTATATAAGGGTTTATCATCCACATTTAGGAACTTGTCATAAAAATATATAAAGAAGGGCTTCCCTTGGGCATCCCACACAAGGCATTGACTTAGTTGGAGTGCTGAATTGAAGTCATTTAACAGAGTGGGGGCTTGAGCCGGGACATCTGGATTAGATCTACCACTTGTGCAGATTAATACAGTGTGCTAACTGACAGGATACATAAATCCTGTTGGATCACCACGCTGTGTTACACTGTAAAAGCACCCCTCAAATGAAGGACGCTCTAAGGAGACGGTCTGTTTTGCAAAATAAAATATTAACTGCTGTAAGTCAGGAAGGAAATCAATTCCCAGAATGACGACCTTGGTAGATATCAAAATAGCCAGAGAGCACCTCTTATATAAGCTATTTGTGAGAGGCGAATGGACGGAACAGGACCAGACAGTGTGGTTGCAGGCAATCGCACCCCAGATCACTGCAACAGGGTCAGACAAATGGAGAGATCAGGGTCCATTACATTTGGCCCTGAATGAACTATATATGGCCCCTAAAGCCAAAGATGAGCACGACAAGATTGTCAGGTTAGCGGCATATTTATATTTATATATGGGAGCCATACAGGACAAATGTGCTGAAGGCCAAGATCTGGCAAATAGGCAACAGATAGCATTAGAGAAGGCCCAATCTGACCTGGTCTCTTCTGAGCAGAGGCTGCACAAGAGCCAGGAGTCAGAAAATGAGAGTAGACAGTATCTCATTAAAATCAAAGAGGATATGGGTATCCTGCAACAGGAAAAGTCTGACCAGGATAGCAGATTTCTGGCCTTGCAGAAGGAGTACCAAGAAGGTTTGGACTCCCTACTGCAGAGCCAGTAGAAGCTGGAGCAACAACTGGACTTCAATAGGGCATGCGCAGAGCAGGCAGTCACCCTGCAAAGCCACCTAGATAGGGAGAAGGCAGAGAGCAACAAACTGATTCTGAAAGACCTGGATACCCAGACAGAATTTGAGGAAGAGCACCAGAAATCTGGTGCCCTTCGAAGGCAGAGGGACGACCTGGTGGCACAGAGGCAGGCTCTTAGTCAGGAAAAGGACACCTTAGGCCAGGAAGTCTGCCACTTAAAAAGAAAAATGGAAGAGAATGCCTGGCCCTCCAGGGACTGGGTGACCTCCAAAAAGAGCATCACAACTTGTTGGAGCACACCAGGAGGGTGGAAGATGCTCTGGCAAGAAAGGAGCACGCCAGTAGGGATGGGACTCAGGAGGTAACCCTCCTGCAGCAAAAACTGGCCCAGTATTCCAGGAAAAACCAGGAAGCACAGAGAGAGAATGAGGCTCTCTGTCAGCACAATGATAGGCTCCAGCAACAAGTAGCCATGCAGGAGAGACTGATCGAGTCTAGTAAGGCCTTGGTTGAGGAACTGATAGCACAGGCTCTTGCATTGCAACAGGGAGCAGGGGCTGATAGAGATGAGGTTCGCTGGGAAAGGGAAACACCTGAGCATAACCTCAGGAGCCCTAGTACCAGAGGCCTTCACCTCTCCCAGTCCCTGGACTCTGCCACCCCCATGTCCCCTGGCGCACATGAGCACAGGGCCACAGGGATGGCAAATTACTATCCAGCCAAAAGTATGGGGCTCATAGGCCAGTACCACCCAGGAATAGATGGGCGGGCATCCGGGTATGTGCACCTAAGTACAGTGCAATTTAGTGGGGAACCCCAGGAGAGTAGGCCCACTAAGGGCATCCTGAAAACCTCTGCCCAGTTAGGACAGTGGGGAGGGTACCCATCAAATCCTGGCAGCAAGGAGGAATCTGAAGACTCCTCTGAACGTTACAGGACACAGGAGATCAGGTCCCCACATTCTGCAAGCTATTCCCAGGCTTGCAGAATCCGGGAAAACCTGAAAGATCAGACGGGTACCTCTGGGAGCAGTGGGTCTGAGTCAGAGGATGAATGGACCAGGGTTGCCCGAACCAAAAAGGCCAATAAGGCAAAAAGGGCCTTGCTTAAGGACCCCTTAAAACAGATTAAGGCAATAAGGAGTGTCATCACCCCTTATCACAAGAACGCCAAGTATTCTGTTTGGGAACACTTGGAGCTTTTCGAGCAAATGATGGAGACTTTCCATTTGAAAGACAGCAGTAGCTGCATGCAGTACGTCAAATGGACATTGTCCCCAGAATACTCCAGTTTCTTTGTGGGGCTGGAGGACCAAAACCATTCAAGATGGTCCAGATATAGGGCGGCCATCTTGAAAAATGTTTCTGTTCACCAGAATCCCCAAGAGGCTCGCAAGGTAGCCGACAATTTGCAGTGTGGGGAGGATCAGGCCCCACAAGAATTTGTGCAGGAATTGAAGCATGCCTTTGCGCAGATTACCAAAAGGGTGCGTACGGACAGCAACGAGTTTGTAAATACGTTTTTCCATGCCTTGCCCAAATACATCATGAACCAGCTAGTGAGAGATTTTCATGAGAAAAGGTCACTAGACTGGGTCATTGAACAGGCTACCCCGATCTATGAGGTGCAGAAGCCCATAGAAAATAAAAATAACACCCAGAAAAGCCCCAAATCAACCCAACCAGCACCCCTGCTGCTGCTAAGGTGGCAGAGGTAAAGGTTGCCCCCATTTTAGATTTCAAGATGGGGGGACCTAAAAACTTGCCTGCACAGAATAGCTCTAAGCCCAGAAGGACCTCGGGCCAGTCACAAACAGGGAGTCAAGGAGGTAGTCACACAAATGGGATCCCTCATTCCCCTGATTATGTAAGTCCCCGTTACAAGGGAAACCGACCCATCCTGGGTTATGTGTGGACTCCTCCGGCCCAGGGGGGGGGGGGTCCAGCCAAGCATCTAACCTAGGGAACTCCCCTCCCAACTTCCCACAGGAGGGCAGAAATTCACCAAATACAGGGCAGAACTTTTTTCCCAGGTATCCACCCATTTTCCAACCCCAAAATCATCCATCCTTCTTTCCCCAGTTCCCTGAACCCATGAACCCAAACCACTTAATCCGGGAGAGGGGAGGCCAAGGGTGGAGGGGTACCCAAATCTTCCCAACCCGGGGTACTACCAGAGAAGGGATAGCTACCCTTCCCGGGATCAGCCCAGGGGAGAAAACCGAACCCCGTATCAGCCTGTGCGGGTTTCACAGTTAGAGCGCCAGGTCCAAAATATGGAACGGGATCTGGGTCACCTGCTGAGGGCTCAACAGAACCCTCAGATGAGCATGCCGGCGCAGAATGCCCCAAACTCTGGGCCTGGTGCTCCAGAACAATGACGGGGGCAGCACCCCGATAACCCACCCATTCCCTGGGAGGAGGCACAAGGGGAAGGGGGGTGCAAAGCATGGGAGGAAGCTTCCTTCCCCACTTGTAAACAGCCCCTGGAAACCCAGGAACGAGAAACAAAATCTCCTACCCCTGAAAGACTGCCACCCAAGGAGCAGAGAGGCGGTAGGAGAAACAAAGGACCCAAACAGACCCATTTTGTGGAGGAGGTACAGATCTTCCAATTTGAGGGAGAAGGATCCTCAGAGGATCCTGGGAAAAGGATCTTCTCCTTCAGAGATGGGGGAACTCCTCCCAAAGAAAAATGGGTCCCAAGGGATCCAAATCCAGACTGGGTAGATGTGGGGACTGAGCTAGCGCATCATCTCATCCCAGAATCAACAGCAACAAAATCCCCTGGTTCAAACCCATCCTGGTGAATGACTCCAAAAAGGGGGGGGCGGCCCAGAACCAGAACCAGGGGAACCCACAACGGCTCTGATTTCCAGTTGGCAACTTTTTCTTGCAGATCCCCAAGACTCTCCACAGAATTCTGCCCAAATTTCTTCTCTTTGCATGTCCAAAACCAAAAATAGCAGTAGGACAACAGACCGGTGATGGGGGGTCCTCTCTATTTCTGAAAATCAACCTTCCTTCCAGTTTAAGATAGTATTCCACACTGGAAGGTAACACTCTGAAATTCTTTACTAATCCACAATCAGACATTCCCACTCCAATAGTCCAGAAAGATGTGAAATCAGCTCAGAGCCTGGCTGATATTCAGCAAATTGGAGAGCAGTTGTTCATCCCTGTTCAGTTAAATGATGGGAAGGACCCCAAGTGTGTGTGAACAACGGTAAGAGCTTAATCAGCGAAGCCATGTTCCGCCAACTCCCAAAAGATCCAGCCATTCCCACATTCAAACTGATACACAAATGGGAGATGGATCTGGAAACACCCAATTCCAAACATCTCCTGCCAAGCAGGTGTATGCTCAAAATCTCCATTGGCAACAAGAGCATAGTCCATAATTGTTGGGTCGTGCGAGACGTCACTGCCGCCTTTTACTTAGGCGGTGACATTCTCAATCGCTTTGCTATTAGTTTGGACCTAATAAACTTCAAAGCTTGGTCTCGATTAGCGGATAATCCCATGGGCTTTGATGATCCAGAAAAAGCATTTAGGTCAGCTCAATTGCAACCTTATGCAGTTGAAATTCAGATTAAAGAGGACGTCACCATCACAGAAAGGACCCGACAATTCTCCCTGGAAGTGAAAGTTAAAAGAGGACAAAAATTGAAAAACCCTGATGCTTATATTCATCTAAATGCTTCTCTCCAACAGCAAGGGTTTGGGGTAAACCCAACACCATTAGTCAATATAGAACATGACACCATTCCAATAGAGGTGGATAACAGCGACCTGAAGAGTATTACTCTAGCCGCAGGCACCATTATTGGAATGGCTGTTGATGAGTGACATTTTTCCATTGATTTAGGAAATGAGCTGTTAGGACCAATCCCCAAGGACTGTTTTGACAGTGACAGTGATGACAACACAACACCAGACAGGATCTTTACCTGGCATGGGGGGAACTTCCTGGTGTACACTTCCTGCCCTTATGGTAAGGAAGATGTGACTTGTGACTTCAGAGGGGATGAGCTGATTTTCCAGGTCCATGAGGGCTACCTTTCCCACCTGAAGCCTCCAGTCCAAATCAGCACCCTGACCAGGGACTTCTCCACCCAGCTGGAGGAGGCCGCGGAGATAGCAAAACCAGAAGTCTTTCCAGGCTTCAGGCAGATGGTGGAAGAGAGAGTCAACCTAGCTGATGGCTGTGTGACTCTGGAACTGAAGCAAAAGTTGAAACAGGTTTTCTTGGATTTCCAAGATCTCTTTGCGGTAGACTCATATGACTGTGGTCGCACTGACATCCACACAACAACAATTCCCACGGACCCTGGCATGACTCCAGTGTTTGTGAAGCAATATTGCTTGCCTCTCGCATCCATTGAGTCCCTTACTGAAATAATTAAGAACCTTGAGTCCCAGGGAATAATCCGTCCAGTACACAGCACCTTCAATAATCCGGTGCTGGGAATATTGAAGCCAAATGGCCAGTGGAGACTCTGCGCCGACCTTAGGGAGCTCAACAAATGGGTCCATACTTCCCGATGGCCTCTTCCCTACATTGACCAAGGGCTGGCCCAGATCCAGGGGTCACAGGTATTCATTGCAATAGACCTGACCAATGGATACTGGACTGTGCCTGTCAGTAGTGAGGACCAATACAAACCAGCTTTTACCTTTGGGGGCCAGCAGTACACATGGACCCGGACTCCCTTCGGATACCTCAACTCCGGCAATGAATTCAACATTTTCCTACATAAGGCCATGCCCGACCTGGGTGCGAGTGGTTACCTGGCTTATGTAGATGATGTCCTCATCAAAAGTTCATCTGTGGAAGAACACATAGCGGAGATCCGTTAAGTTCTGACACAGTTCAGGGCCGCCGGAGCAAAACTTTCCTTTAAGAAAGCACAGTGGTGTAGAACCCGTGTTAATTTCTTGGGGCATGAGATCACTCCTCAGGGTCTCTGTCCCCAGGAAAAGAAAGTGGAAGCACTTCAGAAACTGAAAGACCCCACAACTCTGCGGGAACTAAGGAGCCTCCTTGGACTGACTAATTACAGCAGAAAGTTCATTGAGGGCTACGCAGAGATCACCAGACCCCTGATTCATCTCTTGAAGGGGGGGGGGTCAAGTGGGAATGGGGTCCAGAACAATCCGAGGCAGTAAGACAGCTAAAAAGAAGCCTCTCACAAGCGCCCTGCCTAGCTTACCCTGTCAGAAACAAGGAGTTTTTCTTGGAGACGGGGTTCTCTAATACATGCTTGACTGCAGTATTATATCAAAAGCATGACAAGGTCAATAAAGTAATCTCCTATGCGAGCAAAACTTTATCCTCTGTGGAGGAAAAATTCAACGATTGTGAGAAGGCACTCCTGGCAACGGTGTGGGCATTGAATAATTACCACCCGTTTATCCAGGGGGAACACATAATAGTGGAGACTCCACACCAGCCTCTGCAATATCTCCAAAGTGACTGAATCCCGGCCGGAAATGTGAGTAATTCCCGAATTACTTCCTGGATTATGTCAATGCAGGGCTTTCCTGTGGAGGTCAGATATGGCCAAAACAAGAAGAGTCCCCTCGCGCAAGGTCTGGCTGATTTGCATGATTGTGCCAGAGAAAACTGTCTCGAGGACGAAAGTCTAAAAATCAAGGACAACATAGAGGCATACCTTAATTCCCCACACAAAGTCTTTCAAGAAGAAAAGTGTGAGGGAATGCCCACCGTCTATGTGGACGGATGTTCTTACCATGTTGAAAACAACGGGGAGAAAGAACTGGAGGGAATGCATGGGTGAATGAGTCCCCAGAACCCTCCGCTGGATACAAGATTGGTCCCCGAAGTAGTCAGGTGGCAGAGTTGATGGCTGTGTATCAAGCCATCCTCACTGATGTCCAACATCAACTCCACAAACTGGCCATAATCACAGATTCAGACTATGTACGGAACGGGTTCGTGGAGCACCTGGTTAATTGGAAAACCAGAGGCATGTTATGTGCTAATAACAAACCCTTAAAACATGGGAAGTTAATTTAAAACATTGATGATCTGGTCACCGTGAATGGGTTGACCATCTACTGGAAGAAGATCAAGCTGACCAAGGAGGACGACTCGGTGCCCGGGAGCAAAGATACGAGGGGCCTGAGGTACAGCCCAATACTCCCATCTGGACTGGCGAGGAGAAACGATCGATCCACCCTGATGGAGGAAAAGATGCTGAACTTTGCCATCTGTGGAATCGGAAGAAGATGATGCGGACATCCCAGCGCGTGGATCAATACATCCTGTGCACCCGACTCCCCCTCGACTCGAAATCAGAGTGCTGTCGGGCGGGGGGCTTGTCAGGTGTATCGACCCACGTTCAAGTTTTTATGCTGCAACATTTAGTGCTGTGGGCTTAGAAAATCCAAGATGGCTGAAAAGCGCACAGTTGCGCCAGAATCTAGGAAGACCACGCAGTTTTTGCGCACACCAAAATGATCACCTGACCCGCCACCCACCAGTGCGAGCGTGATGGGCCAGAAGCGCCATGAGCAAAATCAGTGCCGAGGAATATGGTGCTGTTCAAAATCCGTTTTAATTAATGTCAGAAATTGATCAAATCATGGGCACGAAACCACCAAACAAAGAATCCAACTTCTGGTTGGGTGTTCTACATTACTCTACTGCAGAATCTCCATTAATACAATGTTAGCAAGGATCATATGCTATCAAGTAAAATCCCCTTTTTGAAATGTATTAATTCAATACAGCTCCAAAAAATGGGTGCAGTACCGGCGCTTGACACTAACCGGCGCTAGCGATCTAAACTCTGACAGGAGACTGGTATTTCAGCATCTGAAAAGGAACCTGAGTTAGCTGGAAACTTCAAAGCCTTGCTGGTCAATGGGAAGCCTTCACACCTCAGAACTCCTCACAAGAAGGCAGTCTGATTCAATTAAAAGTTCAAGAGGCCTCTGTCCATGGGAAGCCTAGACACCTGCTCTTACCAGCAACAGCACAGGAGATCACATGGTCGTGTTAATCAGATGCAGAGTGGCACCCTGGTCTGCTGACCTCAGTCAACACACTAGACTCTTTCTACTGAATAGGATATGCTGATTTGAGGTGTAATTGTCAACAGTTTCTCTGGGGGAAGGAAAGACATTTGATCTCAGAGTCAAGTCAAGTTCCCGGGGGTGGGGACAAGCAAATGGGTGTACTGAAGGAGAGGCAAATGTATGTTTTAATAAATTGCTTATAAAATATTGTATGAAGCTGAAAAAAATGTACAATTTGGAGATTCTTAATATGAAAAATGTACCTACAATTTGAGACTAAACTCAACTCCGTACGATGTTCTGAGACCGAACCCCGCAATTTATTAATGCTGCAGACACTGTACTTACATTAGAGAATTGAAAACTTATTGCAATGTCCCCAGAGAGGGGGTGTACCTCCAGGTAAGATTTGATGAAAAAACAATATGGCGAAACCCACTAAAAAGCGCAAAATGTTGTCATTTCTGAACCCAAGCTCTTACAAAGACCAGGGTTGATCGGAGACCTGTCTTAATTCATCTATCATGTGTACATGTATTATGAACAACTTGTGTACCTTGGAAACATGTTTGATTATGAAAAATTGAGTTCTCAGTAAAAGCAAAGCGGCGTTTCTTCAATAGATTGTAAAATGTAGCAACACTCTGACTCACAACTCTGTTCTCCAGTGAGAGCACAGAAAATCCTTTAACCTATCAGGATCCTCAGAGGGTTGGGCATAGAAAGTCATCCTTCCCACCCACTTTCAAAAGACATAAAAAGAGCCACTGAGGCCCAGGTAGGGACATTCACTTTCCACTTTCTTGCGAAGCACTTTGCCGGCTGACATCCAAATTCAGGCACTATCCAATATCTAAACTTAGAAAACCAGACTCCAGACTCCAGAACTTTGAAGCAGAAGGCCTACTGCAAGCTAAAAGTATTGTCAGCTGGCCTTACAACTTTGCAAACTGATTTACCCCAGACTTCCAAGGTGCACATCAGAATAAAACCGCCGGTCTGTGCTGTTTGATTCTAGCCAAGAACTTTTGCCAGAACCAGACCCAGAGAGCAGTGCTGTATCAAGAATCGCAGACCAGACCAGACCGCTGTGCAGTGCCAGTGCTTTTGCCAGAACCAGAGATCCAGACCAGCAGAGCAGAGCTGACCCAGATAGCTGTGACTTCAGAACCACCCGCCAGAAGTACAGTCTAAACCTGACCAGATCTGTGACGAGGCCCATTCCTTCCAAAATTAGGAGTGAGTATCCTGAGAACTGTGCAGAACCAATCTCTTAGTTTAAAATAATCCTATTCAAACTATTTTAACCTGTCCAAACTGCATCATAGAAATCGTGTGTCCATTCTGTGATTTTGAACCTGTGAAAGTGTCATTTGTCCTTCTGAGTTTTACTTTAATTTGAGAAACTACCTCCACTAAATTGTCCGTATCTATTGAACCAGACGAGATTTAACTTTCATTTTAAAGCTAAGATCCTCAGCTTTCCAACAAGCCCAAAACGACTTTCTATTCCTTATAGTTTTTCCGTCATCGCGATCGGCGCACTTAGAAAAAGTGCTGCGAATTGCAATTTGACTCAAATTTCTCCACCTGTCAAAAATCGCTGTCCTTTTGCTTGCAACTGCTCAAATTCATTTTCAACTTGATAATCCCTCATGAATCATTGATAGTGTTGACCTGAACCAATCTTAAGTAGCTGTCACCTGCCCTGAATCTCCTATAGGGAATTAAAATCATTTTTAGCATATTTTTCAATTCATTGCAAATCACATTTAAAAGTATTTCTGCCTGTTTTAAAGCATACCGGTTGCTCTAAGCTTGCTAGGGGTAATTGGAAATTGTATTGCATTTGATTGTATTCCTGAAAACTGTGTGCTCATCTTCCATCTCCTTATATTGCATAGGGGGGGAGTGAATTGTCAAAAGAAAAAGTTATCATATTATATCTTGTTGAAACCATATCAGTTTATTTCTGTGCAGCATTCTTTCCATCATTGCTTTTCCTTGAAACCATAAATGTATTCTCTGCTACCTTATCCTTTCTATGCTAACTCCTCACTGATTGAAAAGAGTGTGCAATTGTAACATTACCCATTGTTGATCAACATTATATTCATAAGTGTGCTATCAAATATTAATTTATTCATAAAAGTATGATATATATATATTGTTTAATTTTTCAATAAATCTTTTTATTTGCAAAACAAACCTACTTCTTGGCTCAGTGAGGTCAGGGGGATTCAAAGAGAGGGGCGTTATATAAAGGTTTATCATCCAGATTTAGGAACTTGTCATAAAAATATATAAATAAGGGCTTCTCTTGGGCATCCCAGACAAGGCATTGACTTAGTTGGAGTGCTGAATTGAAGTCACTTAACAGATGGTTCGAATGTAATGATAGTACCATTTCTCTAAAGCAGAGATTACAGCAAATCTTACAAACACTTATTTAATCTTCTTAAAAACAAAATTTTATAACTAATCTGTACTTAAACATTAACAAAACTTCAATTAAAAACTATAAATTGTTACAATATGCCAACAGGTATCTAACTGCCCCAAGATTCTATAACAACCAAACATATAAATTAATACCACTAAATTATAACACAAAATAAACAGTTAGATTACGCCAACAGGTATCTAACTGCCCCAAGATTTTGCAACAACCAAACAGATAAATCAATACGACTAAATGATA
Organism: Ambystoma mexicanum; assembly: GCF_040938575.1. NCBI lineage: Eukaryota > Metazoa > Chordata > Amphibia > Caudata > Ambystomatidae > Ambystoma > Ambystoma mexicanum. The sequence goes on from NC_090936.1 coordinate 948,595,041, forward strand.
ACCAAAAATAGACAGTTAGAATACGCCAACAGGTATCTAACTGCTCCAAAAATGTGCAACTAGCCAACAGATAGAACATTAGCCAGAAACAACAAGTACACACTGAAAACAAACAAACAAATAGACTGTAGCATAACAAAAAAAGTTTTTTTTTTTATCTACCATGCAGGAGCCACAACCAATGCAGGTCACTACACTGCATATATTAAAAAGAAATGTGGATGGTTTGAATGTAATGATAGTACCATTAATATAAAGCAGAGATTACCTGCAAATCTTACAAACGCTTATTTAATCTTCTTAAAACCAAAATTTAATAACTAATCTGTACTTAAACATTAACAAAACTTCAATTAAAAAACTATAAACTGTTAGAATATGCCAACAGGTATCTAACTGTCCCAAGATTCTATAACAACCAAACAGATAAATGAATACCACTAAATTATAACAAGAAATAAACAGTTAGAATACGCTAACAGGTATCTAACTTCCCCAAGATTTTGCAACAACCAAACAGATACATCAATGCCACTGCATTATAACAAACCATTGACAGTTAGAATACGCCAACAGGTATCTAACTGCTCCACAAATGTGCAACAAGCCAACAGATAGAACACTAGCCAGAAACAACAAGTGAACTCTGAAAACAAACAGACAAATATACTGTAGCATAACAAAAAAAGGTTTTTTTTAATCCGACATGGATTTTTTTTTTACACAGACCCAATGATTTGAAAAGCAAACACAGAAACTGAGCAAATTGCACAGTACAATGGTTTGTAATCTACTAAATATGAGGGTCGAAATAAATAAAGAATGTCTATTATTCAATGTTATAAGTCCTTACAAACTACCAATACTAACATGATCTTTTCTTTTATCACAGAAATTGACAAAGAATATATGTACTCCAGTTACCAAACCAAACAGTAAGTATATTACAATAAGTACAACTCATAAATACTGCTCCATAACACAACCATTGAAGCAAACAGTGCATATAACTTCGGTCTTGGGTGCATGGCCCATGCACCCAAGACTCTAGGCCCTGGCCACAACCACCGCAGCATATCACACCCATAGATCACACCCAGAGAATCAAACATTTTAACTATGTCATATGGGCAATTTTTATGTCTGTGTTCTTAGAACAGTTTCAACTTGCCTGCGGACACTTATAGTGTCCTTAGGACACCTCCATTTTCGTTTAATTACAGACATCCTGGACAATGTGTGTGTTCTTAGAACAGTTTCAACTTGCCTGCGAACAGTATGGACAGGTATAGTGTCCTTAGTACACCTCCATTTTTGTTTAATTGCAGACATCCCGAACACCGTGTGTGTTCTTAGAACAGTTTCAACTTGCCTGCAAACAGTACGGACAGTTATAGTGTCTTTAGAACACCTCCATTTTCGTTTGAATACGGACATCCCGGACACCGTGTGTGTTCTTAGAACAGTTTCAACTTGCCTGCGAACAGTACAGACAGGTATAGTGTCCTTAGCACACCTCCATTTTCGTTTGATTACGGACATCCCGGAAACCATGTGTGTTCTTAGAACAGTTTCAACTTGCCTGCGAACAGTACGGACAGGTATAGTGTCCTTAGGATACCTCCATTTGCATTTGATTACGGACATCCCGGACACTGTGTGTGTTCTTAGAACAGTTTCAACTTGCCTGCGAACAGTACAGACAGGTATAGTGTCCTTAGCACACCTCCATTTTCGTTTGATTACGGACATCCCGGAAACCATGTGTGTTCTTAGAACAGTTTCAACTTGCCTGCGAACAGTACGGACAGGTATAGTGTCCTTAGGACACCCCCATTTTGGTTGATTACGGACACCAAGGACAGCACGGCTGGCCATGGACACATTGAACACAACAGGGGTGCCTGCCACCTAAATAGATACAATATTTGACCCATCTCTTACTCCCTCACCCTCCCCAAACAGTCTTACACGCCAACACACTTGGCAAAATTGTATTTCTCTACCATTCGTCACCGTACTGTCCGCAGATGTCCGCGGATACAAGATGGCGGACGTTCCCAAAAATCCGACGCTCTCCACGCTCTTCACCATCCAATCAGCGGACACGTCGTATGTCCATGGACATGACGCAAGCCCATTAGCCAATCAGGACACTGTCCGCAGAGCGAACAGGGAAATGTGTCTGCGGAGTGGACATAGATATCACAAATTGTTTGTGACCTACTTTTTGGTCATTTTTTAAAAAAAAACTACTGACCAAATTTACAAAAGCATGCTTTTGGGACCATGACACTGCTCCTGCCGCAAATTTGGTGAAAATCAGTCCAGCGGTTTTTCCCCCATTCAGTCTGTGGGAAAAAAATAAGTTTTGGGACCCCCCCTATAACTTTACCCCCCTGGACCAAACCTCACCACACTTTGCTAAAAACATTCAGAGTGGGCCATATACTGTTTTTGCAAAGTTTGGTGTGGATTCGTCCAGGGGGAGCGAAGGTATAAACCACCCAAAAAGTGCTCCTCCTATGGGATTAGGAATTTAACAATAACTACACAGCCACTAACGTGGCTGTGTAATAAGGAAATGTGTTATCACTAACATAGTGTGTGTACATTCCTTTGTGGGTGATTGAGGACTACACTGTACTTAAGAACCAGCCTGCATCACCTCCTGAGAACATAAGCCTTGATTGCACGCGCCTAGCTACCGAATAGAGAATCTTGGCTGGGCTGCTCTGTGCTTCTACTCTGCCATATTGAGGGCAGGAGTACAGATAACCCCCCTCCAGTCTTTACAATGAATACATACAAAAGCAGGTAATTATTTCCGCTGTTGTATATATTTTTTGATATGTTATCCAGATGGATGCAAACTGAATTATGTCTGAAGTAGACTCCTTAACAAATAACCTAATCATTTCCAAGTGTTATATTGTAATTGCATTTCCTATGACTGAGACAATACAATCTAAAATGGACATCATTGATAAAGAAGCTCTCATTACAGCAGCTCCGTGTCCCTGTTGTGAATTTATTTTAGACTAATTGTCATTAACTATAATTCATAGTTCTGAAAATGATTTATCATGTGCCATTATGTAAATTAGCAAATCACGCATATGGAACAGCAACGGGGGTGCATTTTGGGTCAAAATGATGGATGTTCACCTCAATGATGTCCAGTTGAAAATTGCTATTTGATTTGCAGAAAAAAATCTGTTGAAATGAAGTTAATGAACTGTTTTTGCCAATGCATTTGTGGGGTGTGGGGCGCGTGGGACGCACAGAATACATTTCCTAAATGTTGTACAGATGTTAATTGTGCCGTCTTTTTAATTGGCTGTTTTTTCTCCTCTTGCAGCGTCTATGAACATGTCTGCCAGTCTCTGCTTGAAAAGCATACATTGCATTTTGCATTCTTGCTCTGTGTGGGCCTACAGAAGCGCAAAGGTCGTGTAAACCGTGATGCCTGTTGACCGGGGGAGTTGCTTTAGAAATCCCCGCTCCCACCTGGCTCCAGGGAAAGTCATGGGGAGAAAACCTTCGGCTTTCAACGCTGCCTCTCTTCTCTGCTTTAAAGAATCACTTTTGCAACAACGCGAGATTATAGCATTGAAAAGTGATCTTTATTTTAGTTTTCGATATAATTGCTTTGCGTTTGCATTACCGGGGAGTAAATTACAGAAGGGATTGTGTTGTACTGCGCGCTCAAGCAACAACATCTAAATTGAATATTTTGCTCGCATTTACATAACACTTTATCTTGCTTCATTAAGCCAAAGCAGTGTACCATGAGCTCTTCTCATTGTTTGAATCATTCCTAACCTAATACAAATTAATAATATGCTTTATTACTACTGCTATGCAGAGAGATTGATGTATTGGGCAATAATAATCCAGACTTCTTTTGGATATGCCGAAGGGTGTTATAGCTTCCTTCAAAAACAACACATAAATCAATGCATCTGTTCGTATGCGGCTTCTGAGTACTCTCATTAATATTTATCCTATGGCTAGTCCCACTCTGTGGCAGTATTACAGAAACTGTGCACTGATATTATCGCTATTGCACCGATTGGGGCTCATTTTCAAAACATTGGAAATAGCAAGCAGGGACTCCCTAGCTGCGCACTTGCGTGCTGTGCAAGCCCCCTGCATGCAATTTTCCAAACTCTGAAAGTGGAGAGTAAAATGAGGTGAAATTGCCTTTACTCTTCAGTTTTACTTTCCGCTTTGAGAAATATAAAACACTGCCTGAGCATGAGCTGAGGGAAGATTATATTCCTTAGAAGGGTGTGAGACATCATAGAAGCATGCTTAACAACACACATATAGTTAGTACCACATTAAAGAAATGTTCAATCAAGGTTTTATATAAATAAGACTTTATTCCAAGTAAATGGACAGAACCAACTATTAAAAACACTAATAACCACCCCTGTGTTGCGGAAAATACACAGAGGGCCTCATTACACGGATGGCGGTGGACCAAGGAGCTATTAGCTATTAGCACCTTGGTCCATGCCGGTAAAATACCGGCACCGCCTTGGCGGAAAGGGGAATTACCGCCCCATTCCACGGTTGGCGGGGCGGTAATTCCCCTTCCACCATTGCCCTTCCCCATTCCCATTTTTGCCCCATAGGGCATAATGGGAATGGGGAAGGCGCTAATTACGGTACCGCAAATTGCGATACCGTAATTATCTCCCTGGGTCCCTTTGCGGGTTGGTTTTTAACGCCTGTAAAAAGCAGGCGTTAAATTCCCCAACCTGCAAAGGGACCTCGTAGTAAGGTGGTAAGGATTTACTGGTACCGGTAAAATACCGGTACCGGTAAACCCTTACCGCCATCCGTGTAATGAGGCCCGATATCTTCACTTTGCTGCCCTCCTGCTCCTCAAGACCGCTGTGAAATGAGCTGCAGCATCAAAGGAAAACATAAAAGCATTTTTCACTTTCCGATTATTTATTTATTTTATTTTATTGTGCATGTGTGTCCCGGTTATACATCAACAATTCCAGTTAATTTGAAAAGGGCCTGCCTTCTTTCACTTAACTTTTGAAATAGGGACACGTTTGCTCTACTGTTAATTCGGAATAGTTCCATTAGAAGGACAAACGTTGCCCTTGTACAAAACAAAAACTAAACTTTAAGCGCGGTTCTGCACCATGCAAAAGTATGCTGTGGTGCATTGCATATTAGCACTAGGGAAAACATTGCACTGGAGCAAAAATGCATTAGAAAGTATATTTATTTTCCCCAGTGATAATATTGTGCAGATTTGCACGTGCGCCAGTTCAAATGTACTGTAATATGCACCTCGATGATTTATTGTAATTTAATAATAATGTGCTCTGACGAAGCCAGGAATTTTTTTGTTATTAATTTCTGATATCCAGAGGCTTTTCCCTTCATTGGCAGGGTTGAGCGTTATCTGTATCTTCACCTCTCTTCTCTTGGGCAATAGTTTGCTCAATGAGATTAACTTTGTTTTTCTCTGATTAGGGAACAACAGCATTTTACATCTGTGATGAATTGACATCTGTCCTTCAGGTGTACAAGGATTAGTAGAGGCTAAACGCCCACTCAGCCATCACACTTTTAGAAACCAAGAGTCAACATAATCATAAAGGTAAAACACGCACAGTCAAGAGACATGCCACCTTTGCCGTTAGTAATAAAGTGGACTGAGGGAAGGGTATACAACCCCAAATTAAAAAAAATAATAACATTTTGAAGCGACATTTTGAAGTATTTACTTTGAAGTAAATTACTTGGCAGTAATTAATTTCGTGGAAATGAATGTAACCCTTTTGAAGGTGGTGTTCAACAACTTCCAGCTCCCTTTTGGTATAACCAAAATAACCCGTTGGTACCTTCTTAAATCCCAAAATGCATACCCCAGAGAGCACATATCACACTTCGGCAGGGGCAGCAATTTAGGTGAACTGCTCCCAATGTCATTGGGCCTCACTACACGGACGGCGGTAACCATGGCGCTTTTATTGCCATGGTTGCCGCCGGTATTTTACCGAGTCTGCCATGGTGAATGGCGGAATCACCGCCCTATTCCAAGGTGTGTGGGGGCGGTAATTCCCCATTCACCATGGCCCTTCCCCATTCCCATTTTTGCCCCCATAGGGCTCAATGGGAATGGGGAAGGCAGTAATTACGGTACCGCAAGTTGCGCTACTGTAATTACCTCCTAGGTCCCTTTGCAGGTCCCATCCTTAACGGCTGGTAAAGCCAGCCATTTAGGTAGGGTCCCACAAAGGGACCTCGCAGTAAGGCGGTAAGGGTTTACCGGCACTGGTACCCTTACTGGTACCGGTAAACCCTTACCACCGTCCGTGTAATGAGGCTCATTGTCTATGTATTGTCTGGATCCCCTTTCAAATTGTGTATTAGTGCGTTCAAAATGTGCAGCTATTTGTTTTTGTGCATGTATCTAAGAAGTAAAGTTACTCTCTATTTTATCATATCTGGATTTTCATATTCATAATCTGAATGAATAGTGAGGACTAGTTCCTTAAGGCATTTTAATGGCACGAAGACTCTTCAAGATCTCAACAATCTTCTGCAAGATTACCTAGAATTAAAAGCAATTTACTTTCCCATACCAGTCCTTCAGTTACAATGAATGTGTATAATATGTTGGGGGAATGTGTGTCATAAAGTGTAATCCTCTGAAAATAACAACATGATCCATGTGTCCAGGTTTGCTAAAACCATACCTGAGTGACTCCTACACATTTATTGGAAACTCCTGGTGTTCTGGCGTTTGTGTACTGCTCATCTGACAACATGGAGCGAAGAAAAGGGCTTTAAAACAACTTCCCTGCATAGAGCGCGGGAGTGCAAGTGAAGTCAGCGGAGGACTAGCTCTGTGCTGCGGCGTTTGTGAACTCCCCACCTGACAACCTGCAGAGAAGAGGAGCACTTAAAAACAACTTCATATGTGAAGTGCAGTGTGGAAGTGCAAGTCGAGTGCAGTCTAGGGGTGTCACGGTATTAGTTTCATGACGGTACGATAACCTTCTTGCCAAATGACGGTATATCATGTTTATCGCGGTATAGCAGGTGGAACTAACTAATCTTAACAAATATTTTCTAAAAGGTGCACACGCACTCTCTTTATGTTACAGCCTTTAGTTTACTTGCGGGCCAAAAGGTATTTCGTAATCACGGACATGTTACCCTTTGGTATGGCAGCAGGAAATACCCACAGAGATGAGTGAATTTGGCAGTGTGACTTATTATTTGTAAATTCGATGATAGAACCAGGGAAATCCCCCATTGTCATATGTTAATGTTAAACGACATTTGTACCGTGCACTATCACCACCGAAGTGGTCCCCTGGCGCTCTGGCGGCTCTGGAAAAGGGGAGGAGAGGGGGTGGGTTAGTGGGAATAAGCTGGAAAAGTGCAAGAGAGCAGTGATGTGCTGTTGACAGCCTCAGCCTGGTGGGTCCGTTTGCTGGGCTTGGGGTGTTTTATGGTCCGTAGTCGTCGTGTGCTGTTGTGCAAGTCTATGTGTGGTTTGTTTTGTTGTTGCATTGTTGTGAAGTTTGTGCGGATTGCTGCGTTTAAGGCTTGTGATTGTGTTTGGTTATAAGTTGAGAGGTGTATGCAGATGGATGGAATTGTTAGTTGGTTGGTTGGTTGGCATTGCTGTCCTTGCAATTGTGGGATTCCATCTAGGTCCGGTGCATGCTAACAGTCACATTTCTATCTAGATGCCGCGCAAGCTAAAGATCAGAATTCCATACTAGTGTGGCACATGCTAACAGTCACATTTCTGACAAGATGTGACGCAAGCTGGGTTCAGAATTCTAAGTGTAGTGCATGCTAAGAATCACATATGCTAACAATCACATTTCTGAAATTCCATCTAAGTGTGGTATATGCTAACAATCATATTTCTATCTAGATGCAATTTTTATATACATATTTGGTCATATGTTTACCAAACATGATCCATTATAAATATATAAACCCCAAAGCCGCCAACCCAAAGTAGACCCTTTTCCTTCTTGGCACTGTATTTATTTTTCCTATTGCTAACATATTGATTTTGTGTCAGGCACGTGTGGTTTATGGAATGGCATTAAAAACTGCTCCAACTGAAACTACTTGGCAGACGGCAGATCCAACAGTGCAAGACCAACACTACGCAGCACTTGCTTACTTCAGCCTTTACAAATTAAATTGAAAAGCACACTTAACGGTATAAACAGTATGCCGGTATAAAAAATGTGACGGTTATTATTGTTCAATTAAGTGTTTCACGGTATCTTTAACGGTATACCGTTATACCTTTACATCCCTAATGCAGTCAGCTGCAATCTACTGTGGGCGCCTTGTTACTGTGGCACCATGGCAGCGAGAAGATCTTTGGTGCACTAATCAGAAAAACACACACTCTCTTGTGTGTGCTCTCATTAGTAGGTTCTGTTTTTCCTCGCCTCCCAGGCCAAGGAAGACCTACTCAGGGGTGCCCCAGCTGTAATCTCTATGGCAATAGGGCTAACACCACTACCATTAACACAAGCACTGAAAGCAAGACAATGGATTCCCATTTTTGTAGTGAAGTTGAGGCGAAGGGAGAGAGAGAGCTATGGAGCCCTTACTCAGCAAGGGAGTAGTTCAAGTGATAGATGACAGATGAAAAATGACCCAATACTTACCATGGGAGTGCACTATTCTTTCCTGGTCTGAAAAATGTGATGCTCATTCACTGGACCCTATTGGCGTACTTTAGGAGCAGTACTCTACATGACACTCCCTCCTCGATTCCTCCTTAGTATGTGTCTGAACGGCTCCAGTTCTCTCTCTTACTAACAAAACCCAATCACAGGAGAATGTGGAAACTCGCTCAAAGACTCATTTGGTGCTACAACCAATGGTTCACTTGTACGACAACATTTTAAGTGAAGTCAGAATCAATTAAAAACTAATTTTTGGCCAAAGTGGATCATGAGGGAAGGAAAGGTTTTTAGGGCAAAGGGAAAGGTAGGGAACAAAATACGTCTTCAGAGGGTTAACCTCTTTTGAATAAAAACAGCCTCAGAACCATTAAAGCTCAGTCAGAGGGATCATTACCTAGCACAGAGATACCCGAGTGGCAAACCCCACCAAAAGAGAGACTGAGCTTAACTCAGGATATTCTACCCTGTCACCGATAAATGCTACAACACCTTCATTAAACATGGTAATCCAGAAAGGGAGTCCTGTCAGGGGACTGTGAAAGAAAGTGCCCCAGAAGCCCAAAGAAAAGAAAACAATGAAGAAAAAAAACGACAGAATTTAAACAAAAAACCAGAGAATTTATACAGAAAGTGGTCACCTAGAAAATTCTTGAGGGCAATTTAATGGGTGAAACAACAGGAAAGTGAAAAAGCAAAACCCCACTGAATGAAAAAAAGAAAGGTCGAGGTAATAAGAAAGGACTGATGATCCAAAAGGACATACCAGACTACTTTAAGCCACTTCCTCAGAACAGCCATGAAGTAGTGAGTGTGCAGGGGTTATGTGGATGAATTGGAGATATTCCTAATAAAGAGGATCCCTGTAACATCGAGTCAGTCTCTCATCTAAATATTACTCCCACAATCTTGGCGGGAAAAGCTGCAACAGGGATTCAGCAGGGCAAAGTTACAGGCAGATCTACAGGAAATCTTTACTACGAGTCTTAACAATTTAAGGGTGGTGGACTTTGAAGCGGTAGTCAAGGTTACAAATGTTCAGCCCCTAAAAAATTCCAATTTGTTGTTCATGTTTGCCAACATAACTCCATTGAGACTAATCACATCTAACAATATCAATGTACTTGCATTTAAAGAATATGGTCTGGATTCAGTGTCTGTGATCTGTCAATCCCTTATTGTTTCACAACTAATTTGGGAACACCTTGATTCATTTAGAAAAATGGCTATTGATCTTTATTCATGCCCTGCAAAAGTTAGCATTCAGTTGGAACCATCAAAAACGTGATCGAACAGGGCCTCTTTAAATATCTCTCCAAATAAGAGGGAATTGTGATCTATAACCAGAGACTTGGGGACAGGTAAGATTGACATTATAACAAATGTGCTACAAAGGAGGGCAATATTTCAGGGAAAGGAGACTGGTCCTGCCTTCCAGCCTCTTTATACTCCTTAAGGACAACAGTGTGTGCTTTGCCTCAACTTTAACACACCAAGATGTAATTTGTTGTCCTGGAACAGATGAGGGGAAACTTTATCCCATCGCTGTCTGATTTTGGTTTGATCTGTGTACAAGAGTCATGGTTCACTAGTTCATTTGAATGAGATGGGTGTTTATGCCTTGAATTACTTGCCAGGTGAGGTTTTAAAGGGCATCCTAGGGGAAGGTTTCTAATACTTTTAGATGCATCATTGGGTATCTATGCACAAATCTTCAAACCGGGCTGGGAGGGAATTCTAGCAATCACAATGTGGTATCGGGAGGCGTTATGCAATGGGCCTCATTATGACCCTGGCGCTAATGGGTTAAAGGCTGCGGCGCCATTAACCCATTAGCACCTGACTACGAGGTCCCTTTGCGGGACCCGACCTTAACGGCTGGTTAACACCAGCCGTTAAAGTAGGGACCCGCAAAGGGACCTTGCTGCTAAGTACGGTACCGCAATTTGCGGTACCGTACTTAGTGTCCTTCCCCATTCCCATTGATCCCTATGGGGCAAAAATGGGAATGGGGAAGGGCCATGGAGGAAGGGGGAATTACCGCCCCGCCAACCTTGTAATGGGGTGGTAATTCCCACGTTCTCCATGGCGGAGTCGGTACGTTACCGGCATGGACCATGGTGCTATTAGCACCATGGTTTTCCGCCTGGGTCGTAATGAGGGCCAATGACAAATAGTTATTAATCAACATCTACTGAAATCCTTTGGATGTTTCCAGGGATTGCATATTAGAAGTATTAAGTGGGATTCTAGTGGACTGGTATACTGAGGACATGCTGATAGATTCATCATTGCAGGAGACATTTATAGTAATTATCAGCTAGCAGGCAAAATGTTGTAGAGATCAAGACACTCAGAGATTAATGCACAAAATCAAAAAAAAGCTTTTGGAAGAGGTTTGTATTGGGACTTCAGCAGGCTTGGAAATCAAGAAAATGATAAACCAAATTCAGAACACCCACCTGGAGGAGGGGGAATAGCTGGTAAACAATTCACTATATTTATATATCTCCAATGCTGATGACTCATTTATCAGATTTGAATATAATTATTGTGCCTTATAGTGATCATGCTTGCTTAACAGTATCCATAAAAATACCAGGCACATGTTACGAAAGAGCCTCTTATATGACCTGAGCCATTCTGTCAAAAACAGTGGTAAAACATCATTTGGAGTCACAAGAACATTGAAATATTTTCATCACTGTTCCAAGATGATTTCTGTAACTTCCCCAATTGGGCTAAGGAAGTTTTAGTTAATCCCAGCTCCTGTAACCCAGCAATTAAAGAGCTCCGTGAAGTACTACCCAATTGGGCAATAGTATATAAAAATACAGTTAATCTCTATACATATGTTGATGGGGGGCTTCTAAAAGAAAAAGCTGAGAAAGGAAATGAGAAGATTGTGTGGGGTCCACAGGGAGGATCGTGTAACTTTGAAACGTTTACACGAATAGGGTAACAAAGATATACAAATCGGGTTAAGAATCATAAGTATGACATGTGTATCTAGGATAGCCAAGACATGTTGAATAGCCTTTGCATAAAATTAGGAGCTCTGTTTTGGGATCTGTTCAATAATGTTAAGGTCAAACAAGAAGGCACATCAATTAATCCAATTTTGGAAGAGTCATGCATCAAACATTTCAGTGAAATCTATAATTGTTCAAACTCTCATCCTTTAGGTGGCAACTTTGGAGTCATGGAAGGGAACGTTCTCATTGTGAACATTCAGTATATCATATTAAAATGTAAGAACTTGTCACTATCATGCCCCTGACACCCTCAGGTATAACAGCCCCTTGGCAGCAGTGGGGCTAAAGCCCCTCACATTGGCCCCAAGGGCCTTAAAACTCCATCAGAAACATGCATGTATGGTGTGTGCATCTGTGGGCTTGTGTGACTTAAAAAATGTTTATTGTGTTTCCGGATGATGGAGCGTGGGAATAGGTCAATTTGTGCACCTTTGAATTACATAGTGATGAAATAGGTTATAGGAGGAACAGGTTTGTGACATGCTAGGCATATGGATGATGTAGTGGTGAGTTGTGTTGTGGTGGATGTGTTTGCCTGTATATAGTTGTTATGAGTGAGGGAGTGATGCTTCATTTCTCAGTTGTTTGCTGATATTTTACATTATTTTTATTCTTATGTCATTCAGGATAATAAGAAAAGGTACATTGACGGCTTTGGTCCTCATGCTGAGATGAACTGTTATTCGAATTAGTATTGGCATATGTTTTTGCTTCATTAAGTGTCTTCTTCACTTTTCACCTTTTTATTTTTCATGTTTCTGGTGGGTTGGGGAGGTTTGGTATATATTCTTTTTGTGTGTTCTTTACTAGTTTGCTTAATGGGGATTTTTTTTTTGCTTAACTTGATTTATTGTAGGGCATGGTATGTATCTCTGGTGGGTATGGTTTGGAATAATGTTCTAGATGTATATATTTTTTCTTATTTCAATTTCGATGTATATTGGACTTTTTCATTCATGAAATGCTTTAGTTGTGTATGTATGCATGTGTGCCCCCTTTTTTTTTCTTTTTCTTTCTTTCTCACTGTATAGTGGTCACGGTGAAGATATATTGAGTATGAGGGCTGTACTATGGCTTCGCTGACTTTTGCAACATGGAATGTTAAGGGGATAGGAGGTGCTATTAAGAGACTCAAGGTTTTGGCGCGGATTTGGAGGAGTCGAGCAGATGTGTTTATGCTTCAGAAAACTCATTTAACTGAGCAAAGTGGAGATTACTTGGTCAGTCCAAAGTACTTGCATGTCATTTCTAATTGTTATAATTCAAGATCAAGGGGAGTGAATGTATTGTTTAGGAAAGGACTTTCAGTGATGGTGAAAAAAACACTAACAGATGATGAGGGACGGATTTTGCTGCTTGATGTCATTTACGATGGGAAAATGATAACGTTTGGGACAGTTTATGCTCCGTGTTCTCCGGCTGTTGACTTTCTCACCAAGTTGGACCTGTTGCTAGATTAGATGGAGGGTGAGACGATTATTTTAGGTGGGGACTTTAATGTAGTTATGAATAATAATTTAGACCGAAAATCTGACTGCGGGTACTCTGGGGAGAAGATAAGTGCAAAATTGCGTGAATTACTATTTAGGTATGAACTTGCAGATGTATGGAGGGAACTTCATCCAATCGAGAAAGAGTATACATTTTACTCTCCTGTCCATAATTCTTACTCTAGGATAGATAATTTTTTTCATTATTAAGGTGTTAATTAATCAGGTAGAGAGCTCCAATATTGGGGAAAGAAGTATCTCGGATCATGCTTTGCTTGATATGCAGGTGAATTTTGGAAGTGTGGGTAGAAGATCTAGGAGATGGAGAATGCAGGCTGCTTTACTTAAAGATGATACTGTTACGTCGGGATTAGAAAACTTTATTCATTGTTTCTTTGAGGATAATAGAGGTACGGCTGGGGTTACATCTGTTTGGGATTGTTTTAAGGCAGTTTTTTAGGGGTGAACTGATTAGTAGATCATCTCATGCTAGGAAGAAAAGTCAGGAAGAACTTAAGAAGATGGAAGAAGAGGTGAGGTCTATGCAGAAGGTCTGTGCGGATAATGACTCGGTACAGAACAGGACACGTCTAAGGAAGTTGGAGTCTGAGGTAGATGACTATATACAGGTTTTGGCGGATAAAGGTATGTTTTATTCGAAGCAACGGTTTTGGGAGTTTGGGGATGGGAGTGGGAGATTGTTGGCTAATAAGCTTAAGGGAATTGCGGTGGATACAAATGTTTCATCTATTCTGACGGATGCTGGTGTTACTTTAAACAAGACTGAAGAAATTTGTGAACACTTCAGAGGTTTTTATGAGAATTTGTATAGAGAAGATGTACAGCCTGAGGATGACAGTTTAGCAGCTTTCTTTGATAAGATTACTCTTTCCAAGTTGTCTTTGGATAAAAAAATCAGCTGGAGGCTATGATTGATGTGTCTGGAGTTAATTTGGCGATTTCGCTGATGAAAGATGGTAAATCCCCTGGACCGGATGGTATAGTCTCGGAATTTTATAGGAAATTTGAAGCAGGCCTGGCTCCTATCTTGTGTGAGGTCTATAATGTACTTATGGAGTCGGGCGAGATGTGTGATTCAATGAAGGAGGCATTACTCATTGTGATCCCGAAGCCGAATAAGGATACTAAGCGATGTGGAAATTATAGGCCAATTTCTCTACTGAATGCAGACTTGAACATTTTTACAAAAATATGGGCCAATAGATTGAAGTAATGTATAGGTAATTTGGTTGACGAATCACAGGTAGGTTTTATACCAGGGCGTTTTGGGTATGATAATATACGGACTGTGTTGGGTGTGATTGGAGTACATTATGGGAAGGAATCAGACAAGATCATTGGTTTTTTCGATGCTGAAAAAGCATTTGACAGAGTCAATTGGAGATTAATGGAATATACTTTGTTGCAGATGGGTTTTGGACCTGTATTTATGAAGATGATAGGATGTATTCATAATGGTGTTAGGGCTAGGTTGTTGGTTAATGGAGTTATCTCAAGGTTATTTCAATTATCAAGAGGTAAGCGCCAAGGCTGCCCATTGTCACCGTTTTTGTTTAATTTAGCATTGGAACCACTTGCGGTGTATATTAGGCAATGTGAACTGATAAAGGGAATTAGTGTTGTTTTATGCTGATGATATGTTGATTTTGTTGTCCAATCCAAGTGAATGTGGTGTTGTGGTAAGGGAGATGTTTGAGGAGGTTGGTAAATTGTCTGTCCATGAAGTTAATTGGGAAAAAACTGAGATTTTTCCACTGTCTAGAACTTGCGATAATGGTATTAGGGACATTTGGAATTGTGGCTGGTTGCCTGGGAGGGTCACTTATTTTGGGATTTGTGTTGTTGGGGATTTGAATAAAATAGTGTAATGCAATTTGGATAAGGTGTTGGCTAAGATGGCCTTAATAGTTAGGAAATGGGAAAGATTGAACTTGTCTCTATGGGCTAAAATAAATGCCATTAAGATGGTTCTATTGCCCAAAATATTGTATATTATTCAATCCATTCCATTGTTGATTTATAAAAAACAATTTTTGAAGATTGAGAATCTCTTTCAAACATTTTTGTGGGGAGTTAGGAAAACGCCTCGTTTTCCGAAGTTCATTTTGATGCAGAAAGTAGATGAAGGAGGTTTTGGCTACCCAGATGTAGTAAAGTATTATCGGTCCTTTTTACTTAAAAAGAGCTCCTATTACTTTAGAGTAGAGACGGTTAAGGAGCCATTCTGGTTACAAATGGAGAGAGGGATGTGTGTGCCGTTTCATTTGGATACTCTTTATTGTATGGATAAGTAGTCTAATAAGAAATTGGTTTTGAAGCCAATTGGGGTTACCAGATAGGTTTTGGGATCTTGGTTTGATGAGAATGGACAGACCTATGGTTTCAGTGCAGATGCCTGCATTTGGCATAATGGAGCAATACAGATTGATAATAAATGTCTTCATTGGAAGAGTTGGGTCTCGAGGGGTATTTTGAAACTGGGAGATGTTTTGGATGGGACTCAGATGTTGAGTTTTGTGGAGTTGGTGGATAGATTGAATCTGGGTCAAAGAGAGATGGCTTGGTATTTGAGATTGGCTCCGATGTTTGAACATAGAATTGCTATGGCGGGTGGCTCGCTTGGGAGGAGACCGCAGATTAGTAAATTATTGGATGGTGAAGAGTATGGTGCACAAACTTACATGAATTTCATGCCCATGAATGCGAAACATCTGTTGGCATGGGGTAGGTTGAGAATTGCTTGGTCGAATGATATTAGCAGGGTCATTTCTGATGTTGAATGGAAAGATATTTTGTGAGTGGGTGTGAATCTAGGGAAAGATTTAACCTTGCGTTTAATTTGGCAGAAAATTGTGGGAAGATTGTATTGGACACCTGTGAGGATGTTTAAATTGCGGTTGAGATTGGATGATTTGTGTTGGAGTTGTGGTACGAATAGAGGTACTCTTTTACATCTGTTGTGGGTATGCCCTAGAGTACTGTCATTTTGGTGTGAGGTGATAGGATTGATTTCATTTTTGGAATAGGTTTACCTAGATCTGCGGCAAATATAATCTTGCTCTCACATGTTGAAAGGGGCGCTCAAATTAGAAAACATAATTTTTGGATTGATAGAGCTGTGATGGTTGCGACTGGATTAATCCTCAGGATCTGGAAAACTAGGAAGAAACCAAGCGTTGAGGATTGGTTGATAGAACTGAGGGTGTTGTCTAGGTATGATAAGGTTTTGTTGAAAAATAGAGGCAAGGAGGACGAGTATCTGTTGCTGTGGGATTCGTGTGATGCTCTCTATGATTGATTTGCTCATTTATGGAACATTTTGGTGGCAAGTGGAGATTGGTATAAGGATTATTTTTGTTTTTTTGTTTTTGTTTTGCTTTCTCTCTTAACTGTTTTGTTTGTTTCTCTTTTTACATTTACTTCCCTTCTCCTTCTGATGTTGTGTTTTGTGTTTGTGGTGTTTTGTGTGTGTAGGGTTAGACATTTGGTGGGGTTCATTTAGCTGAGTTTTAAATAGTTGATTTTATTGCAAGATTTGGTTTAATTGGTTTGTTTGGGTTTTCATTTGAAAATGAGTGCTGTATTGTTTGTTTAAGCCTATGTGGAACTGATGTATTGTAAACCTAATAAACAAAAGTTCAAAAAAAAAGAAAAAGAAACATGCATGGAGTCAGTCTTGGTGCCTTTGGCTCCAGGCTCATTATCAGGAATAAAGCAATACCAGTTTTGGACCTTAATCCAACATGGAGGCCTATTACACAGCTCAGTTCTTTAGAACCAAGCCATGCGGTCTAGTGTTTTGGGTGTGGCTGGGCCTGGAACTACTTGGCCTGGAACTACTTTATCTGGGCTATTGAAAACACACCCAAACAGCAGAACACGCTTTGTGTTATTCTGCACTCCTGCAGCGTAACGCTCACTGTGTCCAGCTCCTGCTCATCTGCATCTCTGGCGGCCCGATCCTGAAGCCCTAGATCTGGATTCAATTAATAACCTGGAAGAACAAGAACAGCATTAGCGAGCAAGAACACTAACCTGTGAAGTAACCGGTCTTGAATCCATCCTACGCTTCGCTTACCTCGCCCATCTCTAAAGTTCGCTGCAACCTGCAAAGGTAAAGAAAAAAGGACAGCATTAATAACAATTCTTACCTGGGCAAGCAACGAGTCCTGGCAGCACCCTGCACTTCTCTTACCTCGCCCATCTCTGGGTTTCACCATAACCAGCAAAGGAGAAGGAACAAGGTCAGCATTAACAAAGCACTTATCTGGGCAAGCAGCGCTTCGATCGCTCTTCACTCCGGAACATCACCGCAACCTGTGCAAAGAAGGGAAGAGAACACAGGCTAGCAATTAACACCAATAAACATTGCAGTGCTCCGCGCATCAATAACTCACCATGGTCTTCGCCATCAGCGCGGCAACTCCGAGATCGCAACCATCCCTGTGAAAACAAGAATAGACATTGTTAGGGAACAACGTAGTGGAGCAAGATGCAGAGAAGACAGAGAAAACAAAGGGAAAGAAAGAGGCAGAATAAAGACAGAACAGACATTATAACTCACCTGGAAGACAGCAAACAGAGTCAGAGTCACATCCGGTTTGTACCCAACATAAGGGCACATGGACCAGTGAAGCAACAAAGTCCATGGAATGCCCGCACCAACCACGCGCCCCTGCACAGAGATGCAGGACGTAGAGTTCAACGTACAAAAACCTAAGGTGAGCAATAACCCCAAGGGAGGGGATTTGGACCAGATGGAGGTGGGAGTCCACCCATCACAGAACCAGTATCTTAACCCTCCATTCTCCTGATATAGGCACTACCCAACGTCTGGCACATAACCAAGCAGAGAGGGGTCCGGGATAGCGCTTAGACCTCCATCCAGTATCGTGTGGCGCCCCCGTGGATACCAGGTGAGCGTAACAGAACTCCAAAGCTGCTGGTCCATATGGCTTACTTAACATCATTTATAAAAAAAAATCCTAATTAGTAGGAATCAGTATTACTCTCTATGTTTAGCAATATTGTAAAATCCTATATAAGAACCTCCACCTGGTTGAATGCCTACATTGTGCTGATTTACAAAAATGTAGGCAAAAGGAACCCAGTAAATTATCTCTCTATCTCCCACCTCGATGTGGCCAGGAGATTTTTGCAGCCATGTTACTCAAAGAGGTGAAAGTTTGGAATTTCAAAATGTCAAATTGGGTTTACGAAACACCATGCACTGCTCTAAATGGTCTGATGCTAGCAATATTACATAAAATCTCACATGCCTCTAGAACAAGCACATCTATATGGGAAGCATCAGTCTGTCTTCCACTTTTGATGTATTAGATAGATGTCTATTATGGAACAAATTAAGATAGTGGAACATTTTAGCAGCCCTATTGAAGTGGTTAATGCTATTCCATGAGCCATTCAAAGTCAACAAAATAGGGAAGAAGATCTATCTTCTCATATAAATGCTAAAAGTGGGATCCACCAAGGGTGTGTTGTGGAGCCTACTTTGTTCAATGTATATCTTTTGGATATTGAGGAAATCTGGAAGGATATCAATAACAACCCAATTAAGATGGCACACTGTTGGCTGAACTGGTTGGCAGAGAAGGAAGACCTTACTTTCTTTGATGACGCTGTCATAGGTGTCCAACATAAATTACATGCATTTTCTAAATACGACAGTGATAACTACTTAGTTTTACAAACCTCTACCTTAATGGTCTACGTTAATGGTTTTCATTTTTAGCAAATGGAGAAAATCAAATAATGATTGTTGGTTTATAGGTAATGAGCTAATGTATCCTCTCCAATTCAGTTACGCAAGGAAATATCCTAAGCAATTTAAGTAATAAGGTCAAACCACTATTAGCCAAACTCAAGATATTCAAATTTAAATGTTGCTAATTCTCATTAATCAGATTTTACAAAATGAAAATTATCCCTAGTATAATGTATGGTCTTGAACTAAAATCATATAAAACTGGAAAAACATTGACTTGTGAGATGGCTTCTAGGCTTGTTACTGATTGCTATTTTGAGTCATGAGCATGGCTGATGTCCTTGAGGGGCATAGCCAATGGGATATATTGAAGTTATTTGCCAAGATTATAGAGCCCAGTAGGAATTCACCCTAAAATGTATTATAGTGTAAAAAATCAGACCAATTTCTTAATGACTGTAATAACAATATGATTGCTCTCCTCCTAGAGCTTGAGACAACAACAAAGGAATTTGTTGAGAATCCTAATCACATAAAAATAAAACTGTTTGATTGGGAATGAAGAAAGACTACTGATAGAATCATGAAATATATTTTGGTTTCACATAATATGCAATATATTCAAACGTGTCTATCCAGGTACCCTAAGAGCACAGACATATATATAGATTTAACTGTAATTTTGTACCTACTCTGGAGGTTTTAGAAACCATGTCCAAAATTAAAGAACACTCTTGTAGGCTTTGTAATATTACTAACTAGTCACTGAGTCATTTGACCTTAGAGTGTGAAGGAACTGATGTTTGTTTGTTTGTTTGTTTGGGTAGCTGGGCGCAGCAGATACAAATATACTTGAAGCTTAGTTACAACATGTAAATCGGTACAGTAATAGGATTTATGAGTGCAATCGGTAGGGAGTAACATACAAAACAAGCGCAGTGGTAAATTTACCCTGTTTGGACATTTAGATAAAAGAATCATCGAGAAGTCAAGTGCACAAATGGGTACAGCAAAACAAGCAGGTATTAGTTGTCGTTAGCTCAAAGCCAGTTTAACAAATTGGGTCTAAATCTAGGGTAGGGCTGTTCAATTCTGAAGGCTAGGGGGCGTGCATTCTAGGATAGAGCCGCTTTGACTGGGAAACTGGCTCCGCCGGATTTGGAAAGTTTAAATCTGGGAATTTCTAAACAATGCAAGTTAGATGATCTGGTAGGTCGGGTCAAAGTTTTTCTAATCATTCTGTCTGAGAGATATCGGGGTGCAGCATTTTTCAGGCATTTGAAGGTGAGGGAAACAGTTTTGAGGAGGATCCTGTTGCTGATTTTTAGCCAGTGCTGGTCTCTTCTAATTTTGGATATGTGCTCTCTGCTGGGTATGTTCAGAGCTGCTCTGAGGACATTATTCTTTAGTGTTTGCATTTTGTCTAGGATGTATTTGTTTTTTCCTGTGTATAGGGCCTTGCAGTAATCTAATTTGGACATTATTAGTGCATTGTGAGCGTGATGAAGCTAGCTTTAAAGAGGAAGGGTCAGCAAGTCCTAATAAGTTTGCAGGTATAGGCAGTTGATGATGCCATGGCGCTGACTTGTTTTTTTAGTGATAGGGTAGAGTCAAGGTAAAATCCTAAGGTTTTTACCTCGGTTACTGCTTTAATTACATTGCCATCAATACTGAATGCAGTTTTTTTAGGTTAGCGTCAGAGCCCAATATCAGGCTCTCAGTTTTGTCATCATTCAGGCAGAGGCCATGCGATGCCATCCATGCCTTAATGAGGAGGTATATCTTGTTTACCAAAGCTGTGTCTTTGACAAAATTGCCTGACAGGGGTATGAGGATTTGGGTATCGCCTGCATAATTGGTGTAGGTGACACCCAGACTATCCAATTTGTCAAAGAGTGGTTTGGTAAAGATGTTATACATTGTTGGTGAGATGCATGATCCCTGTGGAATGCCACAGGTGATTTGGATTGGATCTGCGGATGCTGAAGGGGAGAACACTCTCATCGTATGGTTAGCTAGGAAGGATTGTACCCAAGCTATGGCATCACTCGAGAAATGGGCGGCTGACGCCAGGTGGTTGCATAACACTGAGTGATACACCAGGTCAAAGGCTGCTGATAGGTCAAGGAGGAGTAGCATAGATGTTTTACCTTTGTCCTTCAACTCATCGATTTGAGTCTTTAAATCAATTAGTGCAGTTTCAGTACCATGTTGTGGTCTGAATCTCGATTGGCGGGAGCCTAGTAAGTGGTTGGCTTCAAGATGGTTCTGAATAAGGGGATAAACTACTCTGTCAATTATTTTAAGGAGGAAATGGACTGTGGTAATCGGTCTGTAGTTGGTCAGGATTCTTTGAGATTATTTTGGACAGTGCTGCTCTTGAAGGAGGCAGTAATTATTTTAGAGTTAAACAAGCTAAATATCTAGCTGCGTCCTTAATTGTTTGTGCCGGGCAGTTGTCACCCTGACAATTTGAAGGCTCCAGAGATAATATGACTTTTTCAGTTTCTAGTATAGAGATTTTAGTGAATCTAAAAGGTGTGTCGGTGCTAGGTGTTACAGTAGGTAGGGTGGGTTGCATCTCAGTGGAGAGCAGGGATACTTTTTTGTTGGCTATTTTGTTGGATAGAGCATTCTGGATGCTAGTGCACCATTGCTTATCTTTAGGGACATTGGGCCTCATTACGAGTTTGGAAGTTGCCATGCCCTTAATAAGGGCATGGCTGCTTCCATACTCGGGTCCGGGTTCGTGGTCCCTGAATGGGGAAATACCGGGCCATTCCAACTTTGGGAGGCCCGGTATTTCCCCATTCAGGGAACCCGGACCTGGACCTTCCCCATTCCCATTCAAGCCCCCATAGGGCTCAATGGGAATGGGGAGGGAGCTCACAACGGGGCCGTTAAAAACGGGCCTGTTGTTGGCTCGCTGGTCCCCTCGCGGGACCCGGAAAGGACATATGGTAAAACCAGACGTCCAGAGTGGGTCCCGCTATGGGTTAAACGGCGCCTGCACCTTTACCAGCGCCGTTAAACCCATTCTGCGCACGCCTCGTAATGAGGCCAATTGTCTGTGGGTGGAATGGGGGTTTCTATTTCGCGGAGGATGGTGAATAGCTCCTTGGTGTTGGAGTTGGCCTTAGAGATTCTGTCATTGAACGTATTCCTTTTGGTGAGGATTATTTCTTTTTTGTACATATTGGCGAAGTTGGTTAATTGATGATGATAATTGATGATCTGAGAATGCAATATTTCACAAGTCACATTAAAAATCCAGAAAGATTTGTCATATATCAATTATGGAATTGCTTTAGGGAAGGACACCTGACATTTTTAGTTGTAAATCACACTATCATGTTTAGTATGTTACATGACATTTCAAAAGCTTTCCTGCAATGGGGAACATTGAATTTGTGTGGCATATGCTGGAATTATGTTCTTTGTTTTTCAGATATGTTAATTGATCAAATATATTTTGTGAATCTATTTTCTTTTATATACATGCCATGTTTCATTATTTATTTGTATGTGAAACCAAAACACAAATAAAAATACTAAAATAAATAAATAAATATACATCTAAAACTTTGGTGACTGGCAAATATGTGTGGGCCACTGAGGAGAGCAGGTGGACAAACTGGCAAACAACTCTATTCTGCAAACTTTCTTGTATGCATGCTTATTGCTAGCTTCTTACACCCCCCCGACCCCCACAACAGATAGGAACTTTGGTCTTGAGATGCCCAATGTCCACAGTCTTTCTTTCTGTCTCTAAAATAGTGGCACTGATCATGGAAACAGAAACACCTCTGTTCTGTTTCCAGTATGGGCAAACCCGCTCATGCTAGATGTAAAAAATAATTTCTATTTGATGCTTGAGTAGATACTTAAGCTGGCAAAAGTGAAATACTTTTTAATAATATATAGTACATGGCATGGGGGTGGGTGTAAAAATGATGACCACTAAGGGGATTTCAAGGTGCAGGCAAGGCAGCGAGTGTCCCTCATTATGACCCTGGCGGTAAGTAACAGACATTACCGGCATGGCGTAATGACTGTGTCTGTGCTGGCCAGATACCGCTAAAAGCGGCACATTATGACTTCTCGGGCACGAGCATTGCGCCATGCCGGTAATGGAAACACTGCCATGCCGCTAAAGGCATAAAATGCCACTTACCGGCATCGTATGCCATGCAAATAGCACCTCCGCCACCCTAGCCTTCCATATTAACGGCCACCGCTAATAGCGGTGACCGTAAATAGCAGGAACCGCAATTAGCGGTCATCACAAATAAGCGGATCCGGAAGTTGCGTCACCGCACAGTAACGGGAAAGAGCACGGTGGCCATCTTTAAAAACACAATCCATTGCCATCGTCTTCAACCAGTGGACACCTGACCCCCCCAACCTCAACAAACCTTCTCCAACACCTATCAATCATCAGAATGCCTAAAGTTCTGACAAAAAAATAGAGATTGGCTGCGGCAGGAGCGCTTTTCTAGGAAGGAGTTGAATATGTTGGCAGAAACACTACAAGAACATGCCGATGTAGTTTTCTCGACAGAGATGACCAGACCGGTGATAACACGAAAGAAGGCCATATGGGACATGGTATCACAGAGGGTCAGTGCAGTTGGCACAACACCTCGCAATGCAAGACAGTGCAGACAAAGGTGGGACGATCTACGGCTCCATGTAAGGAGTATACTGTCTGCAAATAGAAACCTTGTCATGGCAACTGGTGGAGGAGCTGAGTCACTGATCAAAATGCAGCCATGGGAGGAGATATGTGCCGCAACCATAGGCACAAAGAGCATAGATGGGGTCGGAGAAATGGAGAGAGGAGCCGCGACATCAGGTGACGCAGGTAGGTGCCTTGAATCCAGCCATGCCAAACTCACTGAAGTCCAGATTTTTGGGAAGTGCAATGATGCATAACTGGGTTAACACGACACATTAGCAGAAGACTGCCTACAGGCAGTGTTGATCTCCACCTTCTACACATGCAGTATGCACACCCTTTCTGTAGGCACCCACATGCCTCCATGCTTCTACCACCTAAGAGGGAGACAACCTGTATGTCACTGCCTCCAATGTGGACCATCTAGTAATCAAAATGAATGCAGCCATCAGAATGCCTGCTCAATGTCCGCAGACCCATCACTAACCCTTTCCCTCCTTTGCTCCACCACAGGCTCTCATTCGGACAGTGTCGACGATGACACTGCCACCACACCTGCCAAGAAGGCCATGCCCGAAGTTCCAACACACCGACCCTCCACCTCTGCTGCAAAAAGCAAACCCCCACAGCAGCCGAAATCTACCAGCACAACACAGGCCAGGGCACAGATGTGCAACAAGTTAAGCACCACGGTACCACCTGCGACAAACATCCACCAAGTGGTGTCCACTGAAGGCACTGGGTCTGCAGGAAGCAGCACAATAGGAGAGACTGCTGCCACCGCAGCAAGCTCAGACAATGATGTAGGGGATGATGATGTTGTTGTGGGTGCCCCCACTGCCCCCCTTCATTCCCCCTACCATGCAGCCAGCATGATGATGGCATACAGGGGCAATCCCCCGATGACTCTTGGCCGGCTACTCCATGCCCAATGGCAGATGTGCAGGAGGGGAGCAGCACAATGGACACACCACTAGCATTATCCATAGTCCAAAAAAAACAGGAGTCGATGGAAGAAATCATCATGCGCCAACAACAACTGCCCACCCTCTTGACACTGCATGTGGCAGAATGTGGAATTGCAAGGGCGGAAATGCAACAATGTGCTGAAACTGTGAAGGCTGCCATAGAGTCCAGCTCCAAGGATATTTGTGCAGAACTGGCCGCTGTGCGGCAGCCCTGTCCGCAGATCGGGCAGGATCCTGCGGGGTACAGAAAGGGGTGCACCGGGTGCCGGGAGAGGGGAGTGCCACTAGAGGCCGCCCTGTGGAACGATCACACATGATGCACTTGAGCACTGACATCCACATAATGTTAAGGGGAGTTGAGGGGGAGGGGGGAGTGGGTGTGTTGGGAAGTTGAGGGGGAGGGAGGAGTGGGTGTGTTGGGGAGTTGAGGGGGAGTGGGTGTGTTCATTCAAATCATTTTTTCAATACACTTTTTGGTTATGCACAAATCACATGTGTGGACATTGCTCATTGCGTACGTGTGCTTTATTGGTGAACAGTCCACAGTGTGCATGTCCCAGACACACACAGTGCCCAAGTGCCATCTCCATGTGACACCCCCCGTCCATGTGTGCTAGAAGCATTGGTTAATGAGAGTCTGACGCATGTCACGTCCCTCCTGTGCATCGCTTCCTCCATGAGGTGCTGCCCCATCCCCACCCTCATCATCCTATTTGTCAGGTGGTTGCAGTTCAGCGTCAGGGGGCAGGGGCACATTCTGTCTGATGCACATATTGTGTCCCATTACACATGCCATGATGATCTTTGCCACCTTCTCATGGCGGTACAGGAGTGCCCCACCAGACCTGCTGAGGCAGCGAAACCGTGCCTTCAAGAGGCCAAATGTCTGCTCAATCACCACACAGGTTCGTGCGCGATTGAAGTCCTCCTCGTGCCGGTTCTGTGGGCTCTGGACTGGGGTAAGGAGCCACCTCCTCAAGGGATAGCCTGCATCACCTGTATGTGGGAAACAATGTATGTGTCAGTCAGGACATCAGATTTCAAATCATTACGTGACACCATGGCATGCATTCATCTTTTACCTTGAACCCCATTTCCATGCATGAATGGAGTCACACGATGTGACCGCTATATTTGTATTCCCCTTATGGACAGTTTTGCATGCCATCAACTAGTGTACGCAGGGAGGTCCAGTACCTTGTTAGTGCCCATCCACTGTGTTAGTCCATAGCTGTTGTTTTGGTGATCTGGCAGATGTCCAGTGATATTAATGCTGTGGGATGTTTTTATCCATGCATCCAAGCCCTACCTAAAAACTGTACAGTACTGACATGGAAAACATCATGATGGCCAGAGCTTCCCAGAAAATGCACAGGGAAATGCATGAAGAATAGGCTGCCACCCATTTTTGCCGATGTTATGGGCACAGAAGGGCACTGCCTAAAACCACCATTGGACTACCCACACAGTAGTCTGAAACCATTGGGAATGGCAATGCTGATTGCCAAAAGCAACCTAGAATTGTGGGGAATTCATTTTCTTAAATTTCAAAAATGGGTGCAGTACCAGTACTCACCACTATCAGAAAGCCGGCGTTTTAAAACCACCAGATTTTATGTAAAACTGAATAAATGAACCCAAAGCATGCCAAAGAAAGACTTACTGAGAGGTGGATACAATCTAAAGTTATATTCTGAAGTGACTTGAAGGTTTATAACAAGACTGGCTGAGCTGTGGATTTCAGCAGTTTAAGTAAATTTGGACTGAAAGACACTAAAAATCTAATGTTTAAAAGAAATGAGTGACCTACTTTTGAGTGTCACATAGGTTGCAATTGTTTAAATGTCATAGTTTTGAACTTAGAATCAGCATTCTAGCTGCATATGTAAACATTGTCTTGACTTAAACTGAGGAACAAAAAGTGACATTTTATCTGAGGCCTGGCTTAAGGAACTGAATTCTGCCCACCAGCTACCCCCGACAGGAGTTGAGACTTGCACCACAGCTGTGTTCCCAGGCCGACCTGCATTTTGCTGCTCCCACCAAAAGGGATATGACACTTCTCTGATTGAATTACCTGGCCTCTGCAGGAAATTGAACAAAGCCCTGTCCTGACTCAGGCAAATGTTTTATTATGGGGGCCATAAATGGCTTCCTCTTGAACAATGGGCCTTCCAGGGCCCAGGCAGATGGTTTATTGCAGGTGTCGTAAAACAGCTTCCTCTTGGCAGAAGCTGGGAGGGGCAGGGTCTCTGAGCTTGGCAGAAACTGGAAAGACTGGTTTCTGTACCATGTGACCTGAAAAGACACACCCCTGTAGCCAGAATATGGTTTTAGAAAAAGATGAATAACTCATAGTACGGACTTGTGAAAATTATTTAAATGATACCATAATTCTTGTGATTTTTCTGCCCACATTTTGAGAGGTTTTTAGAACCGGTGGCATGATCTGGGGGCAAGCTAGCAGTTAAGAGGGTATTACTTAAAATGTATGCATGTTAAAAATCGGACACTTCATCAAGTAATGTCCATACTCCTTGCGCACATGTGTGTAAATTTGGGGTAATGTCCGATATTGCGAAACCAGTTAAAAAGTGCAAATATCGCCATTTCTGAATGCAAGCTCCCAGGAAGAGCAGATTTGGACAGGGTATACCTCCTGTAATGCATGATGGGTGCATGTAATTTAAAACAAATGTGTACCTGTGCAAATATGTCTTTTGTGTCAAAATGTATATTGTGTGTAATTTGACAGGGGTGGGTTCTCTGTACCATAAACAGACCTCATCATGATGACACTTCATTTCATTCCCCCAATCAAGGGGAAGTGGATGAAGTGGCCAATGGGCAGTTGAGAGAGGGGCTGGCTAGTGATGCTGCACACACACCCATTTTCAAAACACATAAAAACAGACAGTCAGGACAGATAGGGACCTTCAAATCCATTTGCTGCGGGACGCTCTGCCGGGAAAATCCATACTTTACCTCCCTCAACCTTCAGAGAGCCAACATAGAGACTTCAATCTATCCACATCCAGAGATCCAGACTTCAAATCTATCAATATCCAGAACCAGAGGCAGAGAGAGCTGACACAGATCACTGTGAAGTGCAGAGACCAGACCAGAGTCCAGTCTAAAACCTGACCAGATTCGTGGCGAGGCCCATCTAATTCAAGAATATAGTGTGAGTACCTAGCAAGACTGTGTAGGACCAATCTCTTAGTTAAAATAATATAATTCAATCTATTTTAATCTAACCAGAACTGCCTCCTAACTGTCACCTGTCATTTTCTAGTTGCTAGCTGTCACTTGTCTTTTTGAACTTTAAAATGTCAAATCTGAAAAACGACCTTTACCATATCGCTCATATCTCCGTGACCGTTTGTCCTAGAGACTTGCAGTAACTTTCATCTGGAAGCTGAGATCCTAGGCTGTCCTAGGACCCCAGAAAGATAGTGCTAATCCTTTTAGTTCCTCTGTAATCGCGAAAAACGCACTCGCAAATTTTGCCGCGATTTGCAAATTTCTCCACGTGTGAAAACAGAAGATTCTTTGCTTTCCTTGCTAAAAATTTGTTTGCCTCTTAAGAACCATCCCTGTATCATTGCTAGAGTGAGCCTGGACTAATATTAACTAGATACCACTCACCCTGAACCTCTAGGGGGAATTAAAAGCATTTTAGCATATTTTTCACTTCATTGCCAGCACATGTAAAAGCATTTTGGGCCTGTGTTTAAAACTCCGATCTGTAATCTAAGCTTGCTGGGGTGAACTGAATTACATTTGATTGCATTTCTGAGAACTGTGTGCTTTCCTTCCATTTCCTTGCATTGCATAAAGGGGGGAGGGGATTGCCAGAGAAAAGTGATTACATTGTTTTGTTGAAATCATATTGAGTATTTTCTGTATTGCATTTTCATTCAACATTACATCCATCTGAACTTATATAAAGCATTCTCTACCGCCTTCTTCTTCTGTTCCTATTCAAAAGTGTGCTAGTGCCAGATTCTATGTTGTTAATCTTTATCATATCAGATTAAGTGTGATATCCAATTATTAATTTATTATAAAGTGTGATATATATATCTATTGTTTAAATTATCAAATAAACCTTTTAAACTTGCAAAACAGAACTACTTCTTGGCTCAGTGGGGTCAGGAGGATTCCAAGAGAGGGGTGTTATATAGGGGTAGTCATCCAGAACGCATGAACTGGACATAAAGATATATCAATAAGGGTTTCCATTCAGTATCCTAGACTAGGCATTGACTTAGCTGTAGTGTTGAATTGAATCCTCTTACAAATTGGGGGGCTCGTCCGGGATGTTTGGGTTAGATCTAACACTTCGGCAGAATAATACAGCGTGCCAGTTGACCAGATACACATATCCGGTCGGATCACCACGCTGTGTTACGCTGTAAAGCACTCCTCAAAGGAACACTCTAAGAAAAAGGTCTGTTTTGCAAAAATAAAATACAAACTTCTGTAAGTCAGGACAGAGACCAATCTCTAGAATGACGACCTTAGTAGACATGAAAATAGCCAGAGAGCACTTCTTACATAAGTTATTTGTGAGAGGTGAGTGGACTCACCAGGACCGCATGGTCTGGTTGCAGGCCATCACGCAACAGGTCACAGAAACAGGGTCAGATATATGGAGAGATCAGGGTCCCTTACATGTGGCCCTGAGTGAACTATACATGGCTCCTAAAGCTAAGGATGAACAAGACAAGATGGTTAGGATAGCGGCATACCTGTACCTATATATGGGAGACATGCAGGATAAATGTACTGAAAGCCAAGATCTGGCGAATAAGCGACAGATGGCGTTAGAGAAGGTCCAATCTGACCTGGTCTCTTCTGAGCAGAGGCTGCAGGGGAGCCAGGAGTCAGAAAATGAGAGTAGACAGCACATCATTAAAATAAAGAGGGATATGGACATCCTGCAACAGGAAAAGGCTGACCAGGATACCAGATTTCTGGCCCTGCAGAAGGAGTACCAAGAAGGTTTGGACTCCCTACTGCAGAGCCAGAAAAAGCTGGAGCAACAGTTAGACTTCAATAGGGCATGTGCTGAGCAGTAGTCACCCTGCAAAGCCACCTAGATAGGGAGAAGGCAGAGAGCAATAAACTGATTTTGAAAGACCTGGATACCCAGGCAGAGTTTGACCAGGAGCGCCAGAAAGCGGGTGCCTTCCAAAGGCAAAGGGACGACCTGGCGGCACACATGCAGGCTCTTAGTCAGGAAAGGGATACCTTAGGCTAGGAAGTCTGCCACTTAAAAAGGAAAATGGAAGAAAATCACCTGGCCCTCCAGGGACTGGGTGACCTCCAAAAAGAACACCATAACTTGTTAGAGCACACCAGGAAGGTGGAGGATGCTCTGGCAAGAAAGGAGCAGGCCAATAGGGACACAGCTCAGGAGGTAACCCTCCTGCAGCAAAGACTGGCCCAGTGCTCCAGGACCAATCAGGAAACGCAGAGAGAGAATGAGGCTCTCTGCCAGCACAATGATAGGCTCCAACAACAGGTAGCGATGCAGGAGAGACTGATAGAGTCTAGTAAGGCCTTAACTGAGGAACTGAAGGCGCAGGCTCTTGCATTGCAACAGGGAGCAGGGGCTGATAGAGATGAGGTTCGCTGGGAAAGAGAAACTCCTGAGCATAACCCCAGGAGCCCTAGTACCAGAGGCCTTTATTTCTCTCAGTCCCTGGACTCTCCCACCTCCATGTCCCCTGGCGCACATGAGCACAGGGCCGCAGGGATGGCAGATTACTATCCAGCCAGAAGCATGGGGCTCATAGGCCAGTACCACCCAGGAATGGAGGGGCGGGCATCCGGGTATGGGCACCCAAGCACAGTGCAATTTGATGGGGAACCCCAGGAGAGTAGGCCCATTAAGGGCATCCTGAAAACCTCTGCCCAGTTAGGTCACTGGGGGGGGTACCCATCAAATCCTGGCAGCAAGGAGGGATCTGAAGACTCCTCTGAGCGGTACAGGACACAGGAGACCAGGTCCCCACATTCTGCCAGCCATTCCTAGGCTCGCAGAATCCGGGAAAACCTGGAAGATCAGACAGGAACCTCTGGGAGCAGTGCCTCTGAGTCAGAGGACGAATGGACAAGGGTTACCCGAACCAAAAAGGCCAATAAGGCAAAAAGGGCCTTGCTTAAGGACCCATTGAAACATATTAAGGCAATCAGGAGTGTCATCACGCCTTATCATAAGAACGCCAAGTACTCTGTTTGGGAACACTTGGAGCTCTATGAGCAAATGATGGAGACTTTCCATTTGAAGGACAGCCAAAGCTGTATTCAATATGTAAAGTGGATCTTCTCCCCGGAATACTCCAGTTTCTTTGCAGGGCTGGAGGACCAAAATCATTTAAGATGGTCCACCTATAAGGTGGCCATCTTGAAACATTTTTCTACTCATAGAAATCCTCAAGAGGCTCGCAAGGCAGCCTACAATTTACAATGTGGGGAGGATCAGGCCCCACAAGAATTTGTGCAGGAGTTAAAGCGTGCTTTTGCACAGACCACAAGAAGGGTGCGCACGGATAGCAGAGAATTTATTAATACGTTTTTCCATGCCTTGCCCAAATACATAATGACCCAGCTTATGAGGGATTTTCACGAGAAAAGATCTTTAGACTGGGTCATTGAACAAGCCACCCGCATCTACGAGGTGCAGAAACCGGTGGAAAACAAAAACCAGCCCAAAAACCTCAAAACTAACAGCACCCCTGCTGCTGCCAAGGTGGCAGAGGTAAAGGTTGCCCCTGTTTTGGATTTGGAGATGGGGGGCCTAAAAACCTACCTGCACCTAATAATGCTAGGCCCAGAAGGTCCTCGGGCCAGTCACAAACAGGGAGTCAAGGAGGTAGTCCCACAAATGGGGTCCCTCGCTCTCCTGACTATGTAAGTCCCCGTTATAAGGGAAATCGACCCATCCTGGGTTATGTGTGGACTCCTCCAGCCCAAGGGGGGGGATCCAGCCAAGCACCTAACCCAGGGAACGTCCCTCCCAACTTCCCACAGGAGGGCAGAAATTCTCCAAATCCTGGGCAGAACTTTTTCCCCAGGTATCCACCCAATTTCCAACCCCAAAATCATCCATCCTTCTTTCCCCAATTCCCTGAGCCCAGACAACCTAATCCGGGAGAGGGGAGGCCAAGGGTGGAGGGGTATCCAAATCTTCCCAACCAGGGGTACTACCAAAGAAGGGATAGCTACCCTTCCCGGGATCAGCCCAGGGGAGAAAACAGGGCCCCGTATTAGCCTGAGCGGGTTTCCCAGTTAGAGCACCAGGTTCAAAACATGGCGCGGGATCTGGGTCACATACTGAGGGCCCAGCAGAACCCTCAGATCGGCATGCCGGCGCAGAACGCACCCAACTCTGGACCTGGTGCTCCAGAAAATGACGGGGGCAGCACCCCGATAACTCACCGGTTCCCAGGGAGGAGGCACAAAGGGAAGGGGGGTGTAAAGCCTTGGAGGAAGCTTCCTTCCTCACTTGTAAACAGCCCCTGGAAACCCAGGAACCGGAAACAAAATCTCTTGCCCCTGAAAGTCTGCCTCCTAAGGAGCAGAGGGGGGGTAGGAGAAACAAAAGACCCAAACAGACACAGTTTGAGGAGGAGGTACAGATCTTCCAATTTGAGGGAGAGGGATCCTCAGAGGATCCTGGGAAAAGGATCTTCTCCTTCAGAGAGGGGGGAACTCCTCCCAAAGAAAAATGGGTCCCTAGGGATGCAAATCCAGACTGGGGAGATGTGAAGACTGAGCTACCGCCGCCCACCATCTCATCCCAGAACCAACAGCAAGAAAATCCCCTGGTTCAAACCCATCCTGGTGACTGCCTCCAAAAAGGGGGGGGGGCGGCCCAGAACCGGAGCCAGGGGAACCCACAATGGCTCTGATCTCCAGTTGCCAACTTTTTCTTTCAGATTCCCAAGGCTCTCCACAGAATTCTGCCCAAATCTCTTTGCTAGCGATGTCCAAAACCAGAAAATTAGCCCACCAGTTGTCCAAAAATGTGCATTATCTGTGCCCCCTTGAGGAGAAGGAGGGAAGATAATATGCCCCGGTCCAAGTACAGGGGCAGGGTACAATTTTGGCACTGGTGGACACTGGATCTCAAGCTACCCTTCTGTCCAGAAGGGCCCTTGATGAACTGAATGCAGGAAGGGGAGGGAATTACCAAATTCCTCTCACCTCACTTCCTGGACAACTCCAGAACTTTGACGGGAAGGAAATTCCCGTCGAGGGGACGGCAGATTTGGACATTAAAATTGGGCGACACAAGTTGAAACACCCGGTCATAGTTGTGACTCCAAAGGGCACCCCTTGTTTCTAGGGAACGACCTCCTGAGAAGGTTGTCACCCCTAATAGATTGTGTAAACAAGGTCCTCTGGACCCAGACTAGCCGACCAATAAAATTAAAACAGAGTGTCAACCATGTTAGTTTAAACGGCACCTGCCACATGGTTGAACAAAAATCTGACCAAGTAGAATTTCACTTCCAGAATAGCCAAATTCCAGACGTGACAGTAATAGCAGTAGGACAACAGACTGGTGATGGAGGGTCCTCTCTATTTCTGAAAATCAACCTTCCTTCCAGTTTAAGGTGGTATTCCACACTGGAAGGAAACACCCTGAAATTCTTTACTAATCCACAATCAGAAACTCCCACTCCTATAGTCCAGAAAGATGTGAAATCAGCTCAGAGCCTGGCTGATATTCAGCAAATTGGAGAGCAGTTGTTCATCCCTGTCCAAGTAAATGACGGGAAGGACTCTGTTCTCGCTCGAGTGTGTGTGAACAACGGTAAGAGCTTCATCAGCGAAGCCATGTTCCGCCAACTCCCAAAAGATCCAGCCATTCCCACATTCAAACTGATAGACAAATGGGAAATGGACCTGGAAGCGCCTAATTCCAAACATCTCCTGCCAAGCAGGTGTATGCTCAAAATCTCCATTGGCAACAAGAGCATAGTCCATAATTGTTGGGTCGTGCGAGACGTCACTGCCGCCTTTTACTTAGGCAGTGACATTCTCAATCGCCTTGCCATTAGTTTGGACCTAATAAACTTCAAAGCTTGGTCCCGATTAGCGGATAATCCCATGGGCTTTGATGATCCAGAAAAAGCATTTAGGTCAGCTCAATTGCTACCTTATGCAGTTGAAATTCAGATCAAAGAGGAAGTCACCATCCCAGAAAGGACCCGACAATTCTCCCTGGAAGTGAAAGTTAAAAGAGGACAATATCTGCAAAACCTTGATGCTTACATACATCTAAATGCTTCTCTCCAACTGCAAGGGATAGGGGTAAACCCAACTCCATTAGTCAACATAGAACATGACACCATTCCAATAGAGGTGGATAACAGCGACTTAAAGAGTATTACTCTAGCCGCAGGCACCATTCTTGGAATGGCGGTTGATGACCGACATTTTTCCATAGATTTAGGTAATGAACTGTTAGGGCCAATCCCCAAGGACTGCTTTGACAGTGACAGTGATGACAATACGACACCAGACCGGATTTTTACCCGGCATGGGGGGAACTTCCTGGTGTACACTTCCTGCCCTTATGGTAAGGAAGATGTGACTTGTGACTTCAGGAGGGATGAGGTGATTTTCCAGGTCCATGAGGGCTACCTTTCCCACCTGAAGCCTCCAGTCCAAATCAGCACTCTGACCAGGGACTTCTCCACCCAGTTGGAGGAGGCCGCTGAAATAGCCAAACCAGAAGTCTTTCCAGGCTTCAGGCAGATGGTGGAAGAGAGAGTCAACCTAGCTGATGCCTGTGTGACTCTGGAACAAAAGCAAAAGTTGAAACAAGTTTTCTCGGATTTCCAAGATCTCTTTGCGGTAGACTCATATGACTGTGGCCGTACCGACATCCACACAACAACAATCCCCACGGACCCTGGCATGACTCCAGTGTTTGTGAAGCAATATCGTTTGCCTCTCGCATCCATTGAGTCCCTTACTGAAATAATTAAGAACCTTGAGTCCAGGGGAATAATCCGTCCCGTCCACAGCACCTTCAATAATCCGGTGCTGGGAATATTGAAGCCAAACGGCCAGTGGAGACTCTGCGCTGACTTTAGGGAGCTCAACAAACGGGTCCATACTTCCCGATGGCCTCTTCCCTACATTGACCAAGGGCTGGCCCAGATTCAGGGGTCACAGGTATTCACTGCAATAGACCTGACCAATGGATACTGGACCGTGCCTGTCAGCAGGGAGGACTAATACAAACTGGCTTTTACCTTTGGGGGCCAGCAGTACACATGGACCCGGACTCCCTTCGGATACCTCAACTCCAGTAATGAGTTCAATATTTTCCTACCTAAGGCCATGCACGACCTGGGTGCGAGGGGTAACCTGGCTTATGTAGATGATGTCCTCATCAAAAGTTCATCTGTGGAGGAACACATAGCGGAGATCCGTTATGTTCTGACGCAGTTGAGGGCCGCCGGAGCAAAACTTTCCTTTCAGAAAGCACAGTGGTGTCGAACCCGTGTTAATTTCTTGGGCCATGAGATTACTCCTCAGGGTCTCTGTCCCCAGGAAAAGAAAGTGGAAGCCCTCCAAAAATTGAAAGACCCCACAACTCTGCGGGAACTAAGGAGTCTCCTTGGACTGACTAATTACAGCAGAAAGTTCATTGAGGGCTACGCAGAGATCACCAGACCCCTGATCCATCTCCTGAAGGGGGGGTCAAGTGGGAATGGGGTCCAGAACAATCCGAGGCAGTAAGACAACTCAAAAGAAGCCTCTCACAAGCGCCTTGCCTAGCTTACCCTGTCAGAAACAAAGAGTTCTTCCTGGAGACGGGGTTCTCTAATACGTGCTTGACGGCAGTATTATACCAAAAGCATGACAAGGTCAATAAAGTAATCTCCTATGCGAGCAAAACTTTATCCTCTGTGGAGGAAAAATTCAACGATTGTGAGAAGGCACTCCTGGCAACGGTGTGGGCATTGAAGAATTACCGCCCGTTTATCCAGGGGGAACACATCATAGTGGAGACTCCACACCAGCCTCTGCAATATCTCCAAAGTGACAGAATCCGGGCCGGAAATGTGAGTAATTCCCGAATTACTTCCTGGATTCTATCAATGCAAGGCTTTCCTGTGGAGGTCAGATATGGCCAAAACAAGAAGAGTCCCCTCGCGCAAGGTCTGGCTGACTTGCATGATTGTGCCAGAAAAAACTGTCTCGAGGACGAAAGTCTAAAAATCAAGGACAACACGGAGGCATACCTTAATTCCCCACACAAAGTCTTTGAAGAAGACAAGTGTGAGGGAATGCCCACTGTCTATGTGGATGGATGCTCTTACCATGTTGACAACAACGGGGAGAAAGAACTGGTGGCTGGCGTAGGGAATGCATGGGTGAAGGAGTTCCCAGAACCCTCCGCTGGATACAAAATTGGTCCCCGAAGTAGTCAGGTGGCAGAATTGATGGCTGTGCATCAGGCCATCCTCACTGCTGTCAAGCATCAACTCCACGAACTGGTCATAATCACAGATTCGGATTATGTACGGAACGGGTTCGTGGAGCACCTGGTTAATTGGAAAACCAGAGGCATGTTATGTGCTAATAACAAACCCTTGAAAAATGGGAAGTTGATCCAAAACATTGACGATCTGGTCACCTCGAATGAGATGACCATCCATTGGAAAAAGATCAAGGGTCATTCCAAAGTAGAGGGACCAGACAAAACTGGAAATGACTTAGCTGATCAGCTGGCCAAAACCGGGGCCATCCAAGGGGATCTAATTGAGATTGAGTCCCTGTTGGGGGAAATCCAGGTCACTGCTATCACTAGGTCTCAGACAAATGCTCACAACGACCTTTCAATTGCACAATGGAGTAAGGAGACCCCTGATGCTGATTTGATTACCGCTCAGAAGGGGGATCCAATAATTGGTAAATTTTACCAGCACATTGAAGACCCTGAGAACTTTCCCCTGACGGATACCGATTACACTGGGAAAGAGGACCTAAGAGTGTTGATGAAATGTCCAAAAATGTTCCGAATCCAAGACGGTTTGTTGGTAAGGAAATCCAAAGCTGGCCACGATCAGTGGGTGGTTCCTACCTCATTCCGAAGCCTGATGTTGGGTGGTTCCTACCTCATTCCGAAGCCTGATGTTAAGTCACGCCCATGATGCGGCCACCGCCGGTCATAGGGGGTTTCACACAACATTGGAAATCTTAAGAGAGGTTGCATACTGGCCACACATGGGGCAGGACCTCGACCAATACTTGAAGGGGTGTCTTGTGTGTGCACAATTTCAGCCGACGTCCCTCACACACCGCGCGCCTCTCCAAAAGAGGGGGATGACACTGCCATGGTCAGATTTACAAATCGACTTTGTAGGCCCCGTGATTCGCTCTGCTAGGGGGAATAAGTACATGTTGACTGTGACATGCTTGTTTACCAAGTGGGTGGAATGTCTCCCAGCCCCAAATTGCAAGGCAGAAACTGCAGCTGCCCTGATGATTAACCACATCTTTTCCCGTTTCGGTCTACCTCAAAGGATTGAGTCAGACAGGGGTAGCCACTTCACCAGTGAAGTAATGACAAAGATGTGGGAGATACTGGGGGTCAAAAGGAAGTTACATATTGCTTACAGGCCAGCTTCTTCTGGGGCAGTAGAGAGATATAACCGAACCATTGTGAGCATATTAAAGAAGTTTGTGGCAGATTCTGGGCCAAGTTGGGATATCCGATTACCTCTGGTCCTAATGGCCATCAGATCTACCCCTTCATCTGCAACCAAAATGTCACCATTCGAGTTGATGACTGGACGCAAGATGGTGCTTCCTCAGCATTTTCTCTACAGGACCCAAGAGCAGACACTGATAAATGCCTCCACAACTCACGAGTATGTGGAGAATTTATGGAAACACCTTCAACATGCTTTTGCTTATGCTCAGCGGAATCTAGAAAGATCAGCTGATAGCATGAAGACCCACTATGACCTGAAGACTTCCAGGAAGGAATATCAGGTGGGGGACCGGGTCTATCTATACAATTTCCAAAGGTACCAGGCCAAACAGCGAAAATTTTTGCCTACATGGAAGGGACCCTTTGAGATTATAGACAAAATCTCCCCTGTGGCCTACAAGATCCGCATCCCCAAAGGCGGTTTGGCAGAGGGGGAAGACAAGTGGGTGCACATTAACCAGTTGAAGTGTTGCCATCCCAGGCACACTCTGCAACAACTGGAGGAATCCTCTGGAATCCTAGAGGGTACTGTCTCAGATTAATTCAGTTCTAACTTAAAAGATCCTACACATAGCCTATCAAATTCTGTGTTTCTCAAGTTTATGTGTTCCTGTCTCTTAATTTAAAATAAATGTGCATGTGCATATCTGTTGAGTTCTAAAATTCATATGCCACCCCACTATATCAATGGTGGGGGAAAAATGTCTATGAATAGGTATTGCCGCTCTTCCTTTGTCGTCCTAGGAGAAAGAAAACCTGGAGACCGGCCAAGGAGGATGATCCGGAGACTGGGAGGATGACGCAAGGGGGCCCAGGGTACCGCCCAATATTCCCATTAGGACCGGCGAGGAGAACCGATCGATCCGACCGGATGGAGGAAAAGATGCTGAACTGTGCCATCTATTGGAAGAAGATGAGGAAACCTCCCAGGTCTTGCGAGTCCCATCAGTGAAACAGAATGGCCATCGCAAGAGGGGGGCTTGTGGGATGTTTTTATCCATGCATCCAAGCCCTACCTAAAAACTGTACAGTACTGACATGGAAAACATCATGATGGCCAGAGCTTCCCAGAAAATGCACAGGGAAATGCATGAAGAATAGGCTGCCACCCATTTTCGCCGATGTTATTGGGACAGAAGGGCACTGCCTAAAACCACCATTGGACTACCCACACAGTAGTCTGAAACCATTGGGAATGGCAATGCTGATTGCCAAAAGCAACCTAGAATTGTGGGGAATTCATTTTCTTAAATTTCAAAAATGGGTGCAGTACCAGTACTCACCACTATCAGAAAGCCGGCGTTTTAAAACCACCAGATTTTATGTAAAACTGAATAAATGAACCCAAAGCATGCCAAAGAAAGACTTACTGAGAGGTGGATACAATCTAAAGTTATATTCTGAAGTGACTTGAAGGTTTATAACAAGACTGGCTGAGCTGTGGATTTCAGCAGTTTAAGTAAATTTGGACTGAAAGACACTAAAAATCTAATGTTTAAAAGAAATGAGTGACCTACTTTTGAGTGTCACATAGGTTGCAATTGTTTAAATGTCATAGTTTTGAACTTAGAATCAGCATTCTAGCTGCATATGTAAACATTGTCTTGACTTAAACTGGGGAACAAAAAGTGACATTTTATCTGAGGCCTGGCTTAAGGAACTGAATTCTGCCCACCAGCTACCCCCGACAGGAGTTGAGACTTGCACCACAGCTGTGTTCCCAGGCCAACCTGCATTTTGCTGCTCCCACCAAAAGGGATATGACACTTCTCTGATTGAATTACCTGTCCTCTGCAGGAAATTGAACAAAGCCCTGTCCTGACTCAGGCAAATGTTTTATTATGGGGGCCATAAATGGCTTCCTCTTGAACAATGGGCCTTC
Organism: Ambystoma mexicanum; assembly: GCF_040938575.1. Classification (NCBI taxonomy): domain Eukaryota; kingdom Metazoa; phylum Chordata; class Amphibia; order Caudata; family Ambystomatidae; genus Ambystoma; species Ambystoma mexicanum. The sequence continues at coordinate 948,634,296 of NC_090936.1, forward strand.
CAGGGCCCAGGCAGATGGTTTATTGCAGGTGTCGTAAAACAGCTTCCTCTTGGCAGAAGCTGGGAGGGGCAGGGTCTCTGAGCTTGGCAGAAACTGGAAAGACTGGTTTCTGTACCATGTGACCCGAAAAGACACACCCCTGTAGCCAGAATATGGTTTTAGAAAAAGATGAATAACTCATCGTTCGGACTTGTGAAAATTATTTAAATGATACCATAATTCTTGTGATTTTTCTGCCCACATTTTGAGAGGTTTTTAGAACCGGTGGCATGATCTGGGGGCAAGCTAGCAGTTAAGAGGGTATTACTTAAAATGTATGCATGTTAAAAATCTGACACTTCATCAAGTAATGTCCATACTCCTTGCGCACATGTGTGTAAATTTGGGGTAATGTCCGATATTGCGAAACCAGTTAAAAAGTGCAAATATCGCCATTTCCGAATGCAAGCTCCCAGGAAGAGCAGATTTGGACAGGGTATACCTCCTGTAATGCATGATGGGTGCATGTAATTTAAAACAAATGTGTACATGTGCAAATATGTCTTTTGGGTCAAAATGTAGATTGTGTGTAATTTGACAGGGGTGGGTTCTCTGTACCATAAACAGACCTCATCATGATGACACTTCATTTCATTCCCCCAATCAAGGGGAAGTGGATGAAGTGGCCAATGGGCAGTTGAGAGAGGGGCTGGCTAGTGATGCTGCACACACACCCATTTTCAAAACACATAAAAGCAGACAGTCAGGACAGATAGGGACCTTCAAATCCATTTGCTGCGGGACGCTCTGCCGGGAAAATCCATACTTTACCTCCCTCAACCTTCAGAGAGCCAACATAGAGACTTCAATCTATCCACATCCAGAGATCCAGACTTCAAATCTATCACTATCCAGAACCAGAGGCAGAGAGAGCTGACCCAGATCACTGTGAAGTGCAGAGACCAGACCAGAGTCCAGTCTAAAACCTGACCAGATTCGTGGCGAGGCCCATCTAATTCAAGAATATAGTGTGAGTACCTAGCAAGACTGTGTAGAACCAATCTCTTAGTTAAAATAATATAATTCAATCTATTTTAATCTAACCAGAACTGCCTCCTAACTGTCACCTGTCATTTTCTAGTTGCTAGCTGTCACTTGTCTTTTTGAACTTTAAAATTTCAAATCTGAAAAACGACCTTTACCATATCGCTCATATCTCCGTGACCGTTTGTCCTAGAGACTTTCAGTAACTTTCATCTGGAAGCTGAGATCCTAGGCTGTCCTAGGACCCCAAAACGATAGTGCTAGTCCTTGTAGTTCCTCTGTAATCGCGATAAATGCACTCGCGAATTTTGCCGCGATTTGCAAATTTCTCCACGTGTGAAAACAGAAGATTCTTTGCTTTCCTTGCTAAAAATTCGTTTGCCTCTTAAGAACCATCCCTGTATCATTGCTAGAGTGAGCCTGGACTAATATTAACTAGATACCACTCACCCTGAACCTCTAGGGGGAATTAAAAGCATTTTAGCATATTTTTCACTTCATTGCCAGCACATGTAAAAGCATTTTGGGCCTGTGTTTAAAACTCCGATCTGTAATCTAAGCTTGCTGGGGTGAATTGAATTACATTTGATTGCATTTCTGAGAACTGTGTGCTTTCCTTCCATTTCCTTGCATTGCATAAAGGGGGGAGGGGATTGCCAGAGAAAAGTGATTACATTGTTTTGTTGAAATCATATTGAGTATTTTCTGTATTGCATTTTCATTCAACATTACATCCATCTGAACTTATATAAAGCATTCTCTACCACCTTCTTCTTCTGTTCCTATTCACAAGTGTGCCAGTGCCAGATTCTCCGTTGTTAATCTTTATCATATCAGATTAAGTGTGATATCCAATTATTAATTTATTATAAAGTGTGATATATATATCTATTGTTTAAATTATCAAATAAACCTTTTAAACTTGCAAAACAGAACTACTTCTTGGCTCAGTGTGGTCAGGAGGATTCCAAGAGAGGGGTGTTATATAGGGGTAGTCATCCAGAACGCATGAACTGGACATAAAGATATATCAATAAGGGTTTCCATTCAGTATCCCAGACTAGGCATTGACTTAGCTGTAGTGTTGAATTGAATCCTCTTACAATGCTTTGATCATGGCACCATTGCTGTCAGCCTCATGATAACCTCACTGAGCACTAAAAATGTTGTTATGCAATTCAGTTGGGCCTCTGTGTCAGTGTAGTGGTGTATTGGTGTTCATGACTGCCATGTGACTCCTTTGTGCACAGTTATGGGGGACTGGCCTTTCAGTTGATGGTGTTTGGTGCTGTGTATTGCCTGAAGTCATTGCATGTAGCTACATTGTGTTGGGGTGGATGTGGATGTGGTCTGATTTGGCACAGTGCACATGCAGATGTTTGTGGAATGGTTGGAACACAGCTTCATTCACATGGTAGGGCTGATCACATCTAGCATTATGTGGTCAGGTGTCAGGCCTGCTTTAGGTTTTGAGCTTGCTCCATTACCTCTGGTACTCGCAGCCAGGTAAAGTATGCATCTCTCCCCCCCATGTCAGACAGGTAAAGTATGCATCTCCCCCCCCCACATGTCAGACAGGTAAAGTATGCATCTCCCCCCCCCCCATGTCAGACAGGTAAAGTATGCATTGGTACGTCAATCACCTACCTACTTCACATTTTCATGGCCATGACATGAGACTCACCGAGTAGCCAGGATCTCGGCCCTGCATGTCGCTCCATGTAGCGTGGTATTGTGGAGTTCCGCAGGACCATTGAATCATGGGTTATTCCGGGGAATCGGGCACAACAATGTGTGATGATCCTGTTCGAGTCACATACCATTTGCACGTTGATTGAGTGGTATAGAGTGGTATAGCTTACGGTTGCGGTACAGTACCTCCATGGCATGTGGGACCACCAATTCCACATGGGTGCAGTCGATGGCACCAATGCAACCAGGTATGCCGGCCAGTGCATGGAAACCCACTTTGGTGTTTGCGATCTCCTGGGCAGACCGTGGTTGTCTGTGTGCTTGAGGAGGGCGTCAAGCACTTGGTTCAGCGTACGTGAGAATAATGGTTGTGAAATGCCATGCAAGTGCCCCACTGTGTGCTGGTAGGTGCCTGTGGCCAGGAAGTGGAGCACGGACACTAGCTTCAGTAGGGGGGGATGGCGGTGGTGTTTCAATCATGTTGACGATGTGTATCATGTCCACGATGGTGGTGATGGTGTCCCGGTCCAAACGGTACAGGGTGTGGATCTGCTCAGCGGTGAGGTTGAATGGACTGGCTCTGATGCATGGGATTGCATACAGGGGCACTGGCTGTGCTGGTGGGGTTTGCTGGCCCTGCCTTGCCCTCCTTCTCCTCCTGCGTCTCCTCTGTGCTGCCTGTTGTAGTTGTTGTTGTTGTTGTTGTTGTTGTTGTAGCACTTCCGTTGCAATCAGGTCCTCCATCCCCAACATTGCTAGTCGTATTGAAATCATTGTGGAGTGTGACTGGGTGTGGGAAGGGGTGAGGTGTGCTCCTTTTGTACTTGGCCAGTCTGTATTGCCTCCACCTGTGCTGACTGTGTGCACCTGTGTCACTTAGGTACACTGCACATGGCCGTTTACGGTTGATCCGCGATGGCGGTATTAGCACCATGTCGGTGAGGTACTTTACGGCCTTCACAAAAGCGGGAAGAGCATGTCCGCTTGGCTCGTGATTATCCCCACTTTGCGCCATGCCGGTATTTACAGCATAGGAGGTCGCGGGCCCGCGTTGATTACGGTGCCGCTGATAACGCTATCTCGGGTCGTAATAGGACCTAGCGGTAAGCGATGCCGGTAATCCTTTACCGGCATTGTTTTTCACTTACCGCCAGGGTCATAATTAGGGCCAGTATGTTTTACGGGTATCTAGCGTTTTTATCACAGCAAAAAAATACTGGGGCAAAAACAACACATTTTGTTTTACATTTTTGGCACTATATATCTGCAGGGTGGGTTAGGGTAGTAATTTATTTAATGGGGACTAAAGGAGGGCTGCAGTGTGTTTCCCCCTGCTTATAAAATGCAAAAAAGTACAAAAACAAACAGTATTTTCAGCATTTTTTGTCGCTGCATTTTGCCCGTGGCAAATCACATAGAACCTGTTTTACAGCATTCATGGACGTTAACCTGCATGTGTCTATACTGGCCTTGCCTCTTTGAATCTTTATTAGTAATCAGAGCGGGCACCACAGTCAGTCAGCTTGTTTAGATGATGAGTTGAATCCCAGGATATAAGCTCCAGCCACCTACTCCTCCCTCTCCGTGACCCGTTCATTCAAAGTAATATATTGCTTTGGATTTGCCAATAGCAGTAACACACACGCCGGCATTTCGATTGAGGTGGTTACAGCACCATGGCACATCATTAAGTTGGGCCGTGGGACATTACCACCCGGCCTACCAAGGGTTATTTTTATAACCACATTCAGCCAAATAGCCAAAAAGGTTGAAACGTTTGAGGGACTTCAACTGCTCAAAGGTTTTGTTGTTCGAGGTTGCCCAAGATAATTGTAGCACAGCGAATCCTGCACATGCAAGAATCGGATTCCAAAAAGTATTATTTTGCTGTTTGATGGTTATTATGTTACTAGATATTTTGATAGTGCCTACTGTCATTGTGATGGCCTCGAAGTGTTGTGGGTTCAATAGCAATTTCGCAGACTGTAATTTGAACAAACATAACATTAAAGAGCAACACATTGCATGTTAATAGTGTATAGAATTTAAGCAACCTGTCCATTACTGCAGGGATGACTATTTTTGAAACATTATACTAACCATGCAGTGTAGAAAGCTCCGAGGGGATTGCTATGCAAGAGACTATAACAATTGGATTACATTTTCTGTGGGTATTCTGTGTGTCACAGCGATCAACGGGGAACAATCTATTATGAATTAGACTATCAACCACAAGAAAACTTTCTACAGTTTCTATATTTTGAAGAAACTTTCAATCCACTAATATCGAATTAATGTATTGGACATGTTTTATATTGGATATAGTGTTGCCAGGTTGAAGAATGTAATTTAGCAGCCATTTTTTAATTGGATTAAAAGAATATATGTATAATATTAGTAGCAATACCTAGCCATCTATAGGGAAAAAATCCAGCCTGAGCTACCTATGCAGTTTGTGTTCATTGGACTGTGCCAAAGGCGCAGGTGGATGTGGAACAAACAGAATAGGCCATATTGGTAGGAACAGATGTCTGCCTCTCTGCATGCCTTGACTGTTTGGCACCCTTTTTGCTGTGTTACGTTATGTTATGTTACTATGCCTTACTGTTGCCTGAAGGCTGTAATACACGTTGTTGCTTGTATAATACGTTATGCCCTAGTAAGGTTACCTTACAGGACTGAGAGGCAGGGAGGGAATCTTTCAAGTTTTAGCCAGCAAAATGAAAACCTCTGCACCCACGAATTAGCAATGAAAGGCTCCACAGCCTGCCAGCCTACAAACCAGGGTGGAGACAGTTGAAGCCCAATTCATGGAATTAATTGCGTGGAAAATAGGGTACTTGTGCGCCATTCTGCATGCAAATCCCTTTTAGGCAATTCATGGAAACGAAAGTGCAGTATTTTTCCCAGACTTGTGTGGAGTTTTTTCAGGCTCGGCACATCTCACAGAGCTGTCGAGGGCCTTGCTTGAGACGCCATGCAAAGCGTTGACGTGCCTTGTGAAGAGGGTTATCAAGGGGGCTGTAACACCAAAAAAGAGGAAGAACTTGCTCAAAAATGGGCGTTCTGAGGGACGGTATGCAAGCAGTCCCTCGCACGCCCAAAATTGCGCAGCACGAGACGTATTCATGAATTCGATTGCACAACCTCTCGGCCGCGAAATGGCCACGCAAGTCCTTCATACAATCTGCCACCCAAAGGCAGGCATAAGTATATGTGCGCATAGGATTTGCAGCGTGGAGTTGGGGTTGCATGTCGGATTTCGGAGTGTGTGTACACAACCAGGGTTGCAAACGTACTTAGGGGTGCACATAAGCAGTGAATCATGTGCAGGAACGGTTTACGGGAGTTCGCAAAAACAGTTACGATTTTTCATATGCAGGTTGTCAGGGTGCTGTGAACAATTACGGGAGACCCTGGGCAGGGTCCCCAAGATGCAGGCCTGCTTTCAAAGTACCCCATGAACTGTTTGAAGGATTCGTGTATTCGTGCCCGAGGGAGCCTGCAAAGGTGGCTAATCTGACTTTTCCTGTTCATGCTTTACGTGTGAGCATGTCAGGGATGTTCCGGCCGTGACTTGCAAATACGGTAACTTTGCGCAAACAATTCCATGAATACGTGGGGTGCACTCAGGCTCGCGCAGTGTCCATCTCGGCGCACCACCCTTTTGGGATTTCTGCACACATTTCCATGAATCGGGCACTTGGTGTACAAAAGTCATGAATGTGTTTCAAAACAAACTCACAGGCAAGAGAAGTGATGATCTTCACAGCTTGCACACCTGCAAAACATTTTTAATTAAAACATTTGGGAGGGGTTGTTGTTCAGAAATGGACATTTGTGATGCTCACACCTCCCTGAATAATTAGTAAAATTTTCCATTTTATTGTCCCTTTTATTATACAATGGGCCTCATTACACGTTAGGCGGTAAAAAATGCGATTTACCGGCATGGTGCTATTAGCGTGTCCGCCCTCGCAGGAGACCGCTAATAGCGTTCCACTACGAGTAAGCGGACACGCGCATAGGGCCATGCCGGTAAATGACCCTACCGCCATGGCACAAAAGCACTTTTCCGTCTCCGACCAAAGTGCTGATAGCACCTCCGCCCTCATGCTGCATGCTATTAGCGGTCACTGCTATTAGCGGTCACCGTAAAACACCGGAACCGGAAATAGCGTCATCGCACAGGAACGGGAAAGAGTCCGGCGGCCATCTTTAAAAACACAATCCATTGCCATCCCCTGCACTCAGGACTTGCAGCAACACCACAACTGGCAAAACCGCTTCCCACAATAACAAACAAGGCCCAAGGCCCTAAAGAAAGCCGATGTGCGCCAGCGCAAAGAACGCTTTTCAAACGAGGAATTGAAAATGCTGGCAGACACCCTGGCTGCAAATGCAGACGTAGTGTTTGCTAGTGACATGCGGCGCCCTGCACTCCTGAGAAAAAAGGAGATCTGGGCTGAGGTGGCGCAGAAAGTCAGTGCGGTGGGCTCCACCCCCCACACCGTAAAGGACGTGCGCAAGCGGTGGGATGATCTGGGCCTCCTTGTACGCAGCATATTATCGGCCAACAGGAATCTGGCCATGGGCACAGGAGGCGGAGGAGGATCCCCGATAAAGATGCAGGAGTGGGAGGAGACATGTGCCAGCACCATTGGCATTGAATCCATCGAGGGAGTGGGCCGAATGGAGTGCGGTGTGGCAACAACGTCAGACGGAGGTGAGTGTCCACGCAAAACACTGCAATGCAAAGCTAGAGTTCCAACCCCAAATGTGAAATGGGAATTAGCTAATGGATGGGGTCATCACACACACATGTACACAATCCTGCATATATGCCGTGCACATCCCCACACAACCACATGCATGCAGCACCTCACACACGTGTCACCCTGACTCATGTCCGGATGACCCACCCATCTGGCCAACAACCTGCATGTCCAAACTAGATGTCCAAATCCAAAGAACTGCAGCAACAACAACATATGCATGATGCATGTTGACCCATCACTGATGCTATCCCTGTCTTGCTCCCCCACAGGGTCACATTCTGACAGTGAGGAGCTGGACTCTGCAACGCAGGCCCCACCACCCAAGAAGCAGGCCAATGGAAAGGATGCAGGCACCAGGCCCAGTACATCGAGGGGCACTGGGAAATCTGGAGTGGCCCAGCGTTCACAAGCCACACATGCACCGACCACACCGAGGGTCGAAATGCCATCCGACATTGTGGTAGCACCCACACCACCCACCCCCACCACTCAGGAGCCAGTGCCAGAAGGCACGCCGTCCGCAGCCAATAGCTCCGTCGGGGAAGCAACAGCCACGGCACCCATGAGTGATGTGGACGACCCATGTCCGACACCGGAAGGGCAGCGTACACCCAGCACCCGGCTGTCCCCACACCACAGCCCATGCAACACAGCCAATGGCAGCATCCATGAAGAGCATGCCAGAGATTCAATGGATGGGTCATTCAGTCCCGTGGCGAGCTCACCTGATGTCGGCCACATGCAGCAAGCTGCGCCGAGGAGTAACAGGGGCAGCATGAGCCTGATACGACAGCGCCAGGAGGAGCTCAATGCCCTGGTTGCCCGGCAAGTGAGCGAGGCTGCCTCGACCAGGGAGGAGATCCGGGGGTTATCAAGGGACATGAAAGCTGCCTTGGACAGCAACACGACGCGCCTATGTGACGAGATGGTCGCTGTGAGGCAGGTCCCAATGCGCATTGCTGAGGCGATGGAGAGAATGCGTCACACACAGGGAGCAGATCAACCAGCCACCCCCTCGTCTACTAGCTCCGACCAAACAACCATCCTGCGCAGGTCCAGCCGGTCCTTGCGGCGGTCAGACTCACAACCCCCCAATGGTGGTAGTGGAGGAGGGAAGTAGGGCCAGCCTGTCACTGTTGACACTTGGAGACTAATGCAGCACTGATGTGCACACCATGTTTGGTGGAGTTGTGGGGGGAGGAGGGTGAGGGTGTTTGGTGGAGTTGTAGGGGGAGGGGGGTGAGGGTGTTTGGTGGAGTTGTGGGGGGAGGGGGGTGAGGGTGTTTGGTGGAGTTGTGGGGGGTGGGGGGTGAGGGTGTTTGGTTGAGTTGTGGGGGGAGGGAGGTGAGGGTGTTTGGGGTGGAGGGTACATGCACGTTTGAATGACATAATGCTCAATACACACGTAATGGCATGGATAATCACATGACTGGACATTGATTATTGTGTATGTGTGTTTTATTGTTGAAGGGTGCACTGTGTTAATGTCCTCCATACACCCCGTGCCCTGAGCTCCACATCAATTGCACCCTCCTAATCCATGTGCATTAGAAACAATGGTCTATCAGGTGCTGCCGCACAGCACGTCCCTCATGGGCTTCGCCACCTGCATGACCTGCAGCCCCCTCTCCTCCATCCTCATCCCCGTCATCATCCTCAGACGGTGGTTGCAATTCAATGTCAGGGGGCATTGGCACATTCCGTCTGATACACATATTCTGCAGCATGACACATGCCATGGTGATCTTGGCCACCTTCTCATGCCCGTACAGGAGTGCCCCGCCCGACCTGCTGAGGCACCGGAAGCGTTCCTTCAATAGGCCGAAGGTCTGCTCGATCACCACGCGGGTACGGGTGTGTGCATGATTGTAGTCCTCTTCGTGCCTGTTCTGTGGGTTCCGCACAGGGGTAAGGAGCCACCTCTTCAGGGGATAACCTGCATCACCTGCATGGGTGCAACAATGGGTATGTGTAAGTGTCTACATAAAGTGGAGCCTGCACATATCACACAAACAAACATAGCATTTTCAACGACATCCACTGATCCAAGCACGCATGGCAATCAGGGTAACTGCAATGTGGGAAGGTGAGGTGGTCCTTGCAAGTGGACATGCACCATGCATGCATACAGCAGGGATTGCCATGTCCCGCCTGAGTAATTTGTGTTTCCTGGCCCTGGCAAAGTTAGTGCCACACTGCTAGTACACTGCCATTCCTTAGTTGATGTCCCCATGCTGTTCAATGGCAATTCAGTGGTGTGTTACGGGTTTGGCTCACTACAATGGCTACAGGAGATCCATTTGTATGCACTCATGTGCGCGGATCATTTCTGATGTTGTTCAGCGTAAATTTCAGATGTGATTTTTATATGCATGTTGCTGATTTGTGTAATGGGGGGAATGGTGTGTTGTGCGGTGTGCATGTTGTTTGGAATGGCCTGTTTGGCGTAATGGATTGATATGTTTGTCGTGGCACTCACTTCTAGCATGTGGTTTTGTGTCTGGTCCATTGTGGGCTGCCTCACTGTACAGTGATGCAAATATGTATGTCCATTCTTCTCCTGACACCAGTTCACGCCCAGTTGGAGTATGCATCCCCCCCCCCAATCACGCCCAGTTGGAGTATGCATCTCCCCCCCAATCACGCCCAGTTGGAGTATGCACCCCCCCCCCCCCAATCACGCCCAGTTGGAGTATGCATCTACCCCCCCACTCACAATCCACATCACACTGCCATGTGGTTGGCCTGCTACTCACCAAGTAGCCACAAACGTTGTCCAGCATGTCGCTCCATGTATCGTGGTATTGTCGAGTTCCGCAGGACCATTGCATCATGGGTTGAACCGGGATATCGGGCACAGCAATGTGTGATGATCTTGTTGGAGTCACATACCATTTGGACGTTGATGGAGTGGTATTGCTTTCTGTTACGGTACACTACCTCATTGGCATGTGGGACCACCAGTTCAACGTGGGTACAGTCGATGGCCCCGATGCAACTTGGGATGCCTGCCAGTGAATGGAAGCCAACTTTGGTGTTGGAGATCTCCTGGGCAGTCCGTGACATGTATATGTGTTGACTTGTGTGCTTCAGGAGGGCATCGAGCACCTGGTTCAGTGTGCGTAAGAATACTGGTTGTGATATGCCATGCATCTGACCTACCGTATGCTGGTAGGTGCCTGTGGCCAAGAAGTGGAGCACAGTTACCACCTTCAGTAGAGGGGGGATGGCAGTACGGATATCAATGAGACTCACAATGTCGTTGTATATCATGTCTACAATGGTGGTGATGGCATCCCGGTCCAGACGGTACAGGGTGTGTATCTGCTCAGGGGTTAGGTTGACTGGACTGGCTCTGATCCTGGGAATTGGTGGCTGCCTCTGTGGTATCACTAGGTGCACTGGTGGTGCTTGCTGCGCCTGTCTTGCCCTCCTCCTCCTCCTCCTCCTGCGTCTCCTCTGTGCTGCCTGTTGTTGTAGCTGCTGCATTGCAATCATGTCCTCTAGCCCATGTAATGCTGCTAGTATTGCATCCATCTTGGTGTGGGAATGGGTGTGGAAAGGGGTGTGGTGTGCTCTTTTGTGCTGCCAGTCTCCATTGCCTCCACCTGTGCTGATTTTGTCAACCTGTGGCAGGTGGGAACACTGCTGTGCTCTTTTAAAGTGTGGTTCGCGATGCCGGTATTAGCGCCTTGCCGGTAAGGGGTTTTTGGGTCTACTACATGCCGGTATTGCCATGTCCGCATGGCTCTTGATGGCGTGCTATTAGCGCTATGCCGCTATTTCCAGACTGAGGGGGCGCACGCTCACGGACTTGCCGCTAATAGTGCCATCGTACTTAGCGGTGCCGCTAATGGCGGTATGTCCGGGTCGTAATTGGGGAGGGGATTTACCGATATTGGTAATCCCTTACCGGTGACGGTAAATCCCTACCACCTAACGTGTAATGAGGCCCAATGATTTTATACCACTTCAAATCCCCACTACAGAAGTTTTAAAGTGCCTAGTCTTATGTTTGTGCAAAATGTGAAAGTACAATAAGCACTGTCTTTGGCTCTGCAGTGGTTGGACCATCAGGCCTTGTGCAGTTTCCAGCTGTCATTATGAGCCTGAAAATGAATGTTAAAACCAAGCCAAACAAATCAGGTTGGTAAATGCGTTCTACCCCTCAGCTCAAGGCAGGGAAATTCTGAGAGTAATTATGGGCACTTTTAAATGATGGTGGGTTTAGAGTCATGGTTCGTCTGGGAGCAAAACCACAGATTGTGCTATCAGGAGGTTCTTAAGGCCTATTATGAACTCTATGGGGTGGTTCTAGTTGTGTGTGAGACATGACTACACTTAGATTGAGGCTTGGCTCTTATGGAAGTTAATCTTCACAATTCACCCTTTGCATAGCATGCTTGACCTTGGCTGCAGTTACCTTACACTCTTAATAGAGGGCATCATGCACATCTTGGGTAAAAACAGGGGTGAATAATATGATTGACAGCTCTACCTTAAATAGTTATGGTACCCTTTTAATAAAATAAGGGCTAGTGATAACATTTTAATTTATTTGGGTATTTTCCAGAGCTTTCCCTGCCACCTCATGGCTGATTCAATGTGCTTGGGCATTAGACACTTATGGAAAAGCACATAATGAAACATCACATAATATAACATATCGTGACCTGGTAAATAAGTCAGGGGAATGCAATATGAGACAGCTACATTGGAGTTCAGGTTTTAAAATAATGCACAGCAGGCTACAAGAACAACACATTAGGTGGGCAAAAATTCATGATAAGGTACATATGTATATTACAGACAAATGAACTCTGATTGAGTAGATTTAGTCTTGGTTAGATTATGGTTCTGTATTGCATTCTACCTACCTCAAAATGAGACCCTAAGCACGCTGTTGTGCCGCAAAGACATTAAGATACATTACCCTTTGACATGGATTTCTACCGTGTAATAACAAGGTGATGTGGTGACTACTTATTATATGGTTGTGACAGCAGCATAACACTCGAAGCTTCATTTGGCAAAGATACCATATTCTATCAACAGTATTCTGGTACAATTCCCATGATTACGGAATGTATGTTTTTGGAGCCTTGTGGTCATTGAACTTGATGCAAAAGTATGTTTTCTTTCTAGTTCCATTTGCAGTGTCTCAAGAGTCAATCCTGTTGCCTGTACTCAGGTGACGCATCCATAAGGCAGAGGCACTGCAGGAACTTAAACAGCACCACCACAGGTAAACAAAAAAAAATAATACTGCAGACATGAAATTAACTGTTCTGATTGTGTCTTAGAAAAACGTTGTTCCTTATACAATTCCACACCGTTTCACCAATCTGCACCACATTTTGCATACTTACCTGTTAGGACCCTCCGGATATTACTGGCTACATGACATTTGGACACCCACCCCTTCCCCCAGATTTCAGCAAAAGTCAATGTATATGAGAGGAGAATGGACCTGAGAGGAGAAGGTGAAGGCAGGTAGCATTCCAAAAGTTTCCAAATTTGTTCTACATCAGGTGCCTGCCGACAAAGCCGTAAACCATGTTCACTGGGAAGAGAAAAAAAATTGTTTGCCACATCAGGTGAAATTACTTTTCTAGAGGGTTTTTCTAAGATTGTGCCTGCCGACAGAGCCGTAAACCATGTTCTCAGGAAAGGAAGCCAAACACATTGTTTCTCAACCGCTCTCAACACGACAAAAAACTCAAGCTCTACATGGGATGTCAAAAACCACATTTCAAGGCCCTATGATTCACAGTTTCCAAGATATTTGCACAACAATGCACCAGAATGAACTGCACCATGCCAGGGTGAGGCGAAACAGAGACCGAGAGAATCATTCCTTTTCAACAATTGATGAGAGTGTTCTCATGTCTGCCTATAGAACCCGTTCGGCGAATGGGTGCTTTTGCTAGTATACTTAAACAAGTTATTTGCAGTGGTCAAATCGCTTTGTTATGGTTTAGAAATGTCTCAAATAAATCTAATACAACTATTACCTGACCAGTAAATTCAACACTTCCCAGACAAAACAGAGAAAATAAGGAAATCCCTTATCACTGCTAACATGTCCTGCCCACAAGTTAATGACTTAACTAATTCCACCAATACACATGACATTTAGGGCCTGATCACGAGTTGGGTTGTAGCCCTTAAATGCATTGGTAAAGGTGTTACTGCCGCATTTAAGGGTCCACCCAATCTCGAGTCTTGCATGTTTACCCCCAGCTCAGATTTGGCAGTAAACACGTCAGAAAAATGCCCATGTAATACCGCCAGCAGTAATTGCGCCGAAAATTCCCCATTGGGTCCAGTGGACCCAATGGGGAATGGGGATTAAAAGTAAGCGCCCAACCTGTTATCTGGCAGCAATACCACCAGACAGGTGGGTTTTAACGCTAATGAAGTTGAATGGTATCCTAGCCGGGATACCGCCCAACTCATGATCAGGCCCCACAGTTTCCTTCCTTATACCAGACAACCAAGAACTGAGTAAAATGCTGCTTTCTGCTAAAATTTCAGGTTCTCCTTTGGATATATTCCCATCTCAAAAACAATCACTTTCCTGAGGAACTTAACAGTTAAAACTTTCTATACTAAAACCCCTTCTCGCAAACCCCTCTTTTAGACCCATTTCCCAGACACTTTTCTGTCCAAACAATTGGGATGAATAGTCTTGACTCAGTAACAAACCTTTGTGGAAAGTAATGGACTGTTAGATAAAGCCCAATTGTGTTTCAGGCCACATGGTAACACAGAACAAGTTACAACCTTGATTATGGATCTGAAGGCAAGTCTCTGTTTACACACACTCCAGAATGAATGGAACCCTCTAGGGAAATAAGCCAAGAGATAGCTTGCAAGGATACCAAGGTTTATAATTGTACAGAATACAAAATATCAGCAAAGGACCCTGCTGCTCGAGAACATTCTGCCTGCCAAATACTGGTCGATCCCTTTTGAGGGGCCACAGGGTCATAGATGATATCACATATAGGGTCTGAACCCACACAGTTGATTGGACCAACATTATACATGATCCTGCTCCATATGGGATGCCTGGATACAATTGATTGGTTTCCTCACCGTCTGTCAGGCTCCACGTGGGTCAGCTGGGCTCATCTCTCTGTGGAGTGAAGGTCAGGTCGCTCATAAACTACTGTGTACAAATAATGCTAGCATGCTAAACCTACTACAACATCACTATTGTATGCACCTGGGAGGCTTGGGGATTGGTGCCAGGGTGGAGGGAGGAAAAAGGGCGGAAGAAATACAGTCACACTGACCCACACATTCTAGACTTTGTTGATACCGCTCCTCTTGCACCCAAGGCCTCAACCCTGGCTTGATCTTTAATGTATCCCTTCCTGTACCTCGTGTTACAAAGGATGTGTTTTATGTTCAGGGGTAAAACAGTTGCGCAGGCTTAGATCTTTTATGGTCACTCAATTTATATTAGGGGCTGGGGTTGTTAGGTGCTGGGGGTGACGCTCGCTGTCATGGAATGCAGGGGTTTGAGGGTCGGGCGGTGGTGTGGACTCTGGGGTGGCTGGTGGGGGTTAGAGGCCTGCCTGCAGCTTGGTTGTGATGAATGGACACTGTGAGGAGCCTGGAGTTGTCTCACAGCCTCGCAGGGTGCATTCCTCCCAATGATTGTAAATGTTTGCAACAGTGAAGGGACGGGGGAAGTGAGCCTCCGTGAGAAATGGTGGTGCGGACTCATTGTACCTTAATGATCTGGGCCTAGTGAAATCCTTCCAGAAAGCTTGACTGGTGCAGTGGGCCTTGCAATCCTGTGCCTCTGCCATAATTACAAAACAGCTTTTCTTTCTATGCGCCTTCTAAGGTTACGCATCTGCCATTTGCACTGTATTATAACTGCAGAGAGTTTCACGGTGCGGTTCTCTTCCCCCTTGCACACTACACTATTTCATAGGGGATTTGCCTCACCTGCCTCACCTGAAAGCACCTAGGATATACTCATTTACATCCCAACAGACTTAATGAGGGATAAAATTAGCAAATCGTATGTACTGATCCTACTCAACCTGTCTGCAGCGTTCCATACAGTGGACCATCACATATTATACCACAGGCTTGCTGGCTATGGTCCACAAGACATCGTGCAGAAATGAATTCAATCCTTCCTAACAAGCCATACTCAACAATGCCCATTCTACTCTCAGCCACACCCGCTGAAATGTGATGTCCCTCGGGGATCTGCATGTTCCCCTATATTATTTAATCTCTACATGCAACCTGTAATGTAGATTATACGTCAAACATGTATTTCCTTCTCTAGCTATGATGATGACACCAAACTCTTAGTTGATCTGGATCAAGATTAATCTACTATGTCAAGTAAGGTGTGAGACTGCCTAAATTCAATTAAAAAGTGGATGGACCAAAATGTCTTAAATATCAACCCAGATTAAAATGGAAATGCTAATTATTAACGAACAACCTGATACAGGGCTTCTTACCTTCTGGCCTAATACCTTTGGCACACGTCCCAAATGATAATCATTAGTTAAATATCTTGGCATAATCAGGATAAAAATCTATTCTTGGTAAGGTAGACCTCTCTAGGGGTCTCAGCCTGTTTATTTGTAATGAGGAAACTAAAATATAGCTTACCCGATCTTACGTTCTCTCAACAAATAAAGGAGATGAACACACTAGTGTCATCATGCTGGGATTTTAATCATAATATTTACCTAGAACTTGCCAAAACACAGATAAAACGCCTGCAGCTGGTTCAAAATGTGACTGCTAGGCGGAAGATAAAAAAGAGATGATATCTTCCAAGCATTAAGTTTGCTTCACTGACTTCCAGTACACAAACACATTGGGGGTAATTCATAGAATTTGGTGCACAAGTGGCGCACGCGGCTGGTGCACAGTGTGCGCGTGTGGCAGTCTACGCCAGACGCGTGTGCCAAAACCCATTTCAGCGCACATCGTATTCATGGATTTCAACATCCATAACCAGCCGTGGCACAGAGTGGCGCAGCGACCCTGCAGCAGCGCCAGTTACGCCCCCAACCCCGCCCCATGTGCCATGAACAGTGCACAAATCCTGTACATGGCGCACAGGCCAGTGGACCAGCATACAGCCCCCCAACCACGAAAACGCGTGTAAAACTCCCGGCGCACTCCTCAGAATACACATACCCCTCTCGCGCTAGCGAAATTGTGTGTAAAACTCCCCACGCACCCCTCAGAATACGTACCCTTCTCGCGCTAGCGAAATTGCACGTTAAACTTTCTGCACACCACTCAGAATACACGTACCCCTCTCGCGCTAGCGAAATCATGTGTTAAACTACCCGCGCACCCCTCAGAATACACGTACCCCTCTCGCGCTAGCGAAATCGCGTGTTAAACTCCCCGCGCACCCCTCCAAATACACGTACCCCTCTCGCGCTAGCAAAATCACGTGTAAAACTCCACCCAGTGGTGTGGGCAGCTTGTGGGGCATGCACTATGGTGATGGGCTGCTGTGGGGAATGTTGAGGGTGGATGGGCTGCATGCGTGTATTCCGAGGGGTGTGCGTAGAGTTTTACATGTTATTTCGTTAACACGAGAGCGGTACGTGTACTCTGAGGAGTGTGCGGGGACTTTAACACGTGATTTCACTTGGCAAGCGGGGTACGTGTATTCCTGGGGTGTGCAGGGAGTACCACACGTGAATTGGCAGTGTGGGTCCTCTCAGGTGTGCCCTCTCCCCCCTCCCAAGGCCCTGCAGGCAGCCCACACCACAGGGGTCTACCCTGTACCCCTGGCCATGCCCCGCAGGCAACCCATCCATCCTGGCCATGGTCTGCAAGCAGCCCACACCACAGGGGACTACCCTGCACCCCTGGCCATGCCCCGCAGGCAGCCTATCCACCCTGTCCATGGCCTGCAGGCAGCCCACACCACATGGGACTACCCTGCACCCCTGGCCATGCCCCGCAGCAGGCAGCCCATCCACCCTGGACATGGCCCACAGGCAGCCCATACCACAGGGGACAACCCTGCACCCCTGGCCATGCCCCGCAGGCAGACCATCCACCCTTGCCATGGCCCGCAGGCAGCCCACACCACAGGGGACTACCCTGCACCCCTGGCCATGCCCGCAGGCAGCCCATACACCCTGGGCATGCCCCGCAGCCAGCCCACATGGCACCATGCACTAGTGAGCCCTGACTCATGACCCCCTGAACCCCCACCCACCCAGCATTGACGGGCACCTGCCAGCAGGCCCCGACTCATGTCCCCCTGCACACCCACCCACCCAGCATTGACGGGCACCTGCCAGCAGGCCCGACTCATGTCCCCCCCAACACATCATCACGATCCACAATCATGGGCCTTATGACGACCCAAATCACACCCCACGCCACCCCTGTCCAAACACCCAACCAAGTATTCCATCCACCCCACATAGAAATGCCCATTACATGATACGACCCAAATGGCAAGTATGCACATCAACACATGTCTGTCACTGTCACCGGGGTCGGTGATATCTTCGTCCGACAGTGTAGATTCCGAGATCTCCCCCTCCCCCGACTCCTCACCTTCTTCTTCCTTCCAAGAACCCTTCTTTTCCTTTCTTCATGATCGCACCTTTTTTTTATGTAGATAGGGGCGACCCCGGGAGGAAGCCACCGTGCCCCCCAAAAAGGGAGACAAAGGGGCCCCTCCCCAGGAACGACCAGGAGGGGAAAAAGCCCTTAGGCACAAAATAAAACCTGTGTTATCGCCGGGTGCCTTGGAGGAGTGGAACCAGGAATCCTTGTAGGGTGAGAGCTGGTGGAAAGTGTCTGGAGGCAACATGTGGGAGTGAACCCTCCAGAGACACAGGCAGTCCAGTAAGCGGTCCGAGGAACTGGTACACGTAAGGCTAGAAGTGGAAGTAACAAGATGGTAAGCAAAGGCAGTCCAGGGGAACAGTCTGGATAACTGGTACATGGAAGGTCACAGCAAACTTATCCGAGTGGTAGGCGAGAGCAAATCCTATGGACAAAGCAGGGAACTGGTACACGGAAGGGACGGAGCAGAGCAAGAGGAAGAAGAATACAGGAGGACTGAGCAAGCGGAACAGTCAAGAGGAAGAAAGGCGGTAAGTGAAGAAGGGAAGGAGGGAGGGTAAGCAAGTTGGAAGGAGGGCAGAGAGGCGGGCTAGTGAAGCACGTCAAGGAAGCGAGAGAAGGGCAGGCAGAAAACAGCAGAGGCACGAAGGAGGAACAGAGAGGGAGCCGGACTGGGCGCGGGGACCCAACGGCGGGAGAAAAAACAAGTAACCCAGTAGAGAGCAACAGAGAGCAAGCAACTCAGGGCTAATGGGACGAAACCGGAAGCATTGCGACGCGTCCGTGACCCGGAAGAGGCTGGTTAAAACGCCGGACCGCGGAGCGCTCAACCAATGAGAACAGAAGGAAAATGAAACCAGGAAATAGGGGGCGTGACAGAATGCTGCTAACGCAACTGCCTCTGCCAGCACGACGGCATCCAGGCTGATGGAACCCACCAGCGCCGCCGTGCACATGCCCTGCCCGATGATGCTGGCACATCCTCCATCTGCTGGGGTCCAGTTGCTGGGGTGTCCACCCCTGCTGGACCTCCGACTCCCGACTGTGGCAGGGATGGGATCTCCACCGAGCTGGCTGCGTTGCTAGGGGCAGGTCCACAGGGGGCCCTGGTGGCATCTGGGCCGGAAGACGGCATGGAGAATGACTGGCGCATAGTCTCCACAGAGGAGGAGAGGGCCGCCAGAGTGCCTGACACATGTACAAAACCCCTGACCATGGCCACAGGTGCACACAAATTGCCTTCTGGGGCCCACTGTGTCCATGCAGCGCATGATCTATGACCATTTGGAAATCCTGTACATGCGTCAATTGGTTATTTATTTAATTAGTCCTTTTCATGTTATGCTCAAGGTGTATCTGCAACACAATGGCTGCTCACTGTGCTGTGTGCTGAGCAGTGTGTTGCAGGAGACACACACAGCACACAGGTTCGGGAGTAGGGATTTTGCCTTGCCCAATGTGCATGTGAACAGGCATTCAGTGTTATGTTCATGCTACGACTGGTGGAAAGCATGTGTGTATGACTTGGTATGTGTGGGAGGTTATTGGTCAGTCATTTCATCTGATTCCATGTTAGGCGTCATTGTCTCAAGCCATTTTCCATTTATCATATGTCACTTCGTATCTTATTGGTCATGTGTTGGGCTTTTGCTATTGCAGACAAGGGTGATGTGGGTTGGGATGTTTTGGGTGACATATCAGGGATTGTCATGGCCTGTTTTGTGGGGGGGGGCGGGTGATACACACCTTGCATGTGTTCCTTTTGGTCACACAGGATTGGTTAGGTTTAAGTAGCTAGGGATGCACACAATGTAGCACTTCCATGGCAACATTCTCAGGGTGGTAAGGTTGTGACAGTTGACTGTCTATTTGTCATCATCGATTGTCACCTGGTATGTGCCAGGCCTGGGTGCACTTCGCAGGGGTGGAAGTTTAGGTGAAAAATGTGGCCACAAGCTGTGTCCAGGCTGCCTCGCCACGTGCCCTATCCCCTCACATGGGCAGCGCCTGTGTCTGTGGTTGGGTACCGGTACACCCTGCCGTGTTGCAACATTGTGCAGGACACATGCTGCCACAACGATTCTGCACATTACTGGGGGTGCATATAGTATCTGCCCGCCAGAGCGGTCAAGGGAGCAGAATCGTGACTTGAGCACTCCGAATGTGTGCTTCACTATGCCCCTGGTTGCAATATGGGCAGCATTGTATCTTACCTGGGGTGGTGTGCTGGGGTCCCCTGGGAGGTGATAAAGGTTGTGATTATTAGGGTTTGTGTATTTGTCTGTGTGTGATATGCATGCATGTGCATAGGCATTTGTACTCACTTAGGAGCCATGTGTCGCCATGCTGCCCAGCTTCCAGGGCCTGGCTCAGGGCGGACATTCTGTATATGAAACTGTCATGGGTGGAGCCAGGGTAGTTTGCATAGACAGAGGTGATGATTCCCTTTGCATCACATACGACCTGCACGTTGATGGAATGCAAGTGCTTGCGGTTTCGATAGATGTGCTCATTGGCCCTAGGTGGATGTAGGGCCACATGGGTGCAATCTATGGCACTGAGCAGTTTGGGGAAGTGTGCCACCCTATACAAGTCCTGGAGGTGTTCTGGGCATGTATATGTGCCTGCGGACTGAGGGGCGCGCAGTCATGATTGCCAACACTTGGTCTAGGCAGCGTGACTGCGTGGCCTGTGAGACCCCCCATTATGGCAGTTGTCCACGGAAATGACCCAGTGGCCAAAACAAAAAATGCAGGACATTGAGCACCTTCTCCAAGGGGCTCAATGCTTGGGAGCACAGGGTGGGGGATGTAAGGTCATCTTCCCACTCCCTGACCAGGTCTAGGATGATACGAGGTGGAAACCTATACTGCCATAGACCTGGTCATCAGGCATCCCAAAAAGGCTAGTCCGGGGGGAAAAATGCAGGCCCTGGCTATTCTCCTCCTCCTGCGGTGTCCCACAATCAGTGCTGCGACAAATGGGGCATTCATCATAGCTGTATATACGTGTTTGTTGTTTGCTCGCACTTTTATACTGTGTGCAGGGACACTTCCGCCTGCCTTCGTGTGGCGGACGTGTTGCCGCCTGTGCACGTCTTTTAGCATGCGTGGGTTTCCCGTATTCGATTCCATGAATACGGGTTGTTTGCGTGCGTGTGGGCGTGCCGTGTATTTCCCTGAAGTTACGCCTTCTTTTTCACGCGTTGTTCCCCATTCAGCATGTTATGCTCCGTGTCCTGCCCTCTTTTTGGTGTGTGCGCCGACGTTGTGTGCTTTCCCTGTGCGCGTCGCCCATAGCGTTCGGGATGTTGCAATGACGTGTGCGCCCATGTGCGCCACGCACGGATTTGGCACACATCCAGGGGAAAACACGCGCAGGCCCTTCCTTGAATCGTACTCGTGAGTGTGCGCTTGCTTTTCACGCTTGCGCCAGCTTGCGCAAAGATTTTCGGTGCACATTTGTTCCATGAATCGGCCCCTTGATGTGTAAAAAGTATGTGCCTGGTCTTTCAAAATTTCAAGCACCAAAATCTGAATCCTTTCTCCAATAATCAGAAGCACGATATAACCAGATACCCTCTTAGATCAGGACAAATTGTGGTTCCTAAATACCGAAGAGTACATATAGGGGGAGGTCCTTGAGGTTCAGTCATCAAACATTTGGAATAATCACCCCTTCTTCTGTGTATGGGAGCAAACCTTAAAAACATACTTATTGAACCAACCCTAAAGCCAACCCACTGGAAGCCTTCAATTCTGGTCCTAATTCTATAGCACCAAGATACCCTTGGTTAACTGCTCTACCTTACAGCCACCCCTCCAATACCCAATACCCAATTTATATATGGAACCATAATATATGGAACCATTAGCAATTCTGGTTACAAAGTATAATGTGGGTATGAATCAATATGCTGATGATACACTGCTTTGTATTAAAGTTTCTTCTGATGGTGATTAGAAATGCCTTTGAGTGTGCCTACAAGATATTGAGACTTGGACAGTGGGGGTCATTACGAGTTTGGAGGTATCCATGGCGCTATTAGCCATGGCGCTATAAACCTGGGTCTCGGTCCGGTCTGGCTGAATGGGGACTTACCAGGACATTCCGACCTATGCTGACCCGGTAAGTCCCCATTCAGTTAACCATTCCCCATTCCCATTGAGCCCTATGGGAAGGCGCTAATAATGTGCACGCAAATTGCGGGCCCGTAATTAGCTCCAAGGGCCCTTAACGGGATCAGCAGAGAACGGCTGGTCAGACCAGCCGTTCCTGCTAGGACCCGCTAAGGGACCTCGGAATAGGGTTGTAAGGGTTTACCGGGACCGGCATCATTACCGGTGACCGTTAACCCTTATCGCCCAACTCGGAATGACAGTGTCTCATTTTTTTTAAGTGAACCCTTCCAACATGGACTTTGCAATATGTTCACACTCTGCTCTGAAGCCTTCTTTTATTGAATGGTTCATTGAAGCAGACATTCTAGGGGCCTCTTAGACTTTGTCAACTCTACAAAATCGCTGGGCTTTCATTTTAGATTTTCATCTTTCATTATAACCACACAAACATGTGTTGTTGAAATCAGCAAACAACCCCGTTTTCTCGGAGACCAGTACAACCTTATCTTTTGGAGACACATTTTCGTTTACTGGTGTAATTTTTAGTCTTATCAATTGCTGATTTGGGGAATGCACTCTTAATAGATCTTCCTAAATCTTCCTTGGCCTCTTTAAAAGTGTTTTTTTTTTTTTTGTGACTCACTGCTTAATCTATTGTGCCCACAAATGTGAACATATTTTCCCAATTTAAAAAAGGTTTGTTCTGGCTTCCGCTTGAATTGAAAATTCCTTTTAAATTAATGCATGTTACTTACAAAGCAATTAATTTCCATACTCACTCATATTTATCTGATAAATTAAAAATCTATGTAGACATTGGAGGCCTTTGTAGTTCCTAGATTCAAATCATTGAACCATTGTTTCTCTAGTGCAGTGGTTTAATGCACTCCCCCCTTATATACAAATGATCCCAGAATATTTGAAGTTTCGAAAACTTTTGAAATCTTGGTTCTAGAATGTTGCTTTAAAATTTTCTGGCCTTTTTTAGCTCTTTTGTTTTGACTGTTCAATTTTACAGAATTGTGTTATTTTTGTACAGTATTCTGTTGCACTTGTTGCCGTCCTTGGATGTGCTAAATACACATTTTTAAATGAAATAAAACGTTCAATTTCATTCTGCAATTAGCAAATTTACCATAACCACTATTGACAATGTTGCCTCGCCTCTTTCCAAATAGGTCAAGCATTCAACATCTTCCTTACTGGGGCACATTCAGAAATAATGATGGCTGCATCTTTACCTTAACCAACTGACATAAATCTTGACATCACAGTTTATTGCAAGCATGATTTCCATCTTTTGGATCCCCAATTCACTAACGCTAGACCCACACACATACCTTGGTACTCTTTTACTATGTCTATCCCCATGGGACTATGCTTTCAAGCAAATCAGCTGCACTTCAGGTATTTGCCCATTGGTGCAAAATATTTGCAAAGGTGTCCACGCATCTTTTTTTCTATACGCTAGCTCTACCATTGCCATGCATGCACCCATTCCCACCATCCAGATTCATGCCACAGTTGCACCTATTTAATGTCCATGTCAGTCTTTGACAATTTGGTGACCATTAGAATAAAGGATTTTAGTGTGTTTGTTACATTTCCAGGTCCATCCAAAGCCCCAATGAGCTCACATCACAGAACAGATAACCTAATAAACACATCACTGTACCTACCATGTGTGAAGGCCATGCATCTCATCAAATGACATATCAATCATAATGCACATGTTCACAAGTGTAAAAAGCCGCAAAGAGTCTGGGGATGTTTAACAAAGTGACAACAGAGAGATTAAGCTTGGTAGGTAAGGTGACATTGAGATGGAGCCAGTTTATGGGAAGTGGGGAAAGAGAAAAGGGTTTTGTGTGAGGGCGCAGTACAGTATGTGACAGACACTATACAAATACTAAAATGTAGAAAATGAAGAAACTGTGCACAGCTGGTATCAAGTCCAAGCCCGAGTGCACACAGCAGGTGTAATGTGCATGTAGGTGTCTATTCCCAGACATAAAAACAGTCCAAGTGTGCTGGATGGCAGGGAAGCAGTGAGGGTGTGTAAGTGGCGTGCAAGGGGACCTTTGGCCAAGTTCCAAGGGCAGCGACGTGACCATTGCAGATACAGACATGAGTTCAGCAGGTCAGAGGAGTACCAAAAGCACAAGCAAAGAGGAGTGATTGAAGTTCTGAATTACAACATGGTAATCAGAAACGGCCCTACCAACCGAGACTACTGCATCAGTCTTAAAAAATGTCATAAATATAGCAATGGCAAAAGTGACTTCCAGTGCAAGATGCCCAAAAACAGCACACACAATGAAAACAGTACACACACATGCAAGTGAAGGTGAAAGAACGCCATTTGCATTACACTGCTTCAAGCAATTCCTGTGAAAATAAAGTGAAGAGTTCATACTCCAATGAGTCTTCCCTCCAACCCCACACAAACACAGTGAGGACCAATACACAGTGATGGTGCACGTGTGATAGCAAGTGAGACTCCACTGTGCATACTGAAAATCCCCCTTCACACACATCCACTGGTCGTGCACATGTGAAACAGCAACATGCAAATGGATAGCAAACATGACACATGCATGCAAGTAAGCACACACATGACCGACAATGGTCCTTACCTGGGACACCAAACAGAGAAACAAATCAGTAAATATGAGAAAAAAGAATACAGAGAAGCTATTAATGTGATTAATGAAATCATAATCTATTAGCCAGTTGTATTAAGGTCATACAAACTGCAAAAAAATACAATAAGTACATTGGGAAAATAAGAAAATGTTCAAATGTCCAAACTAAACTCCCAAATATCTACAACAAAAAAAGGAAAAATATTAAAGTATGTCCATGTCCATAAAAGTCTTATGAAAACCACACTGACATATTCAAATAAAAGAAGACCTTCCTGCAATTTCAAAACCAAATAAACCCCCACTAAACTGTGTACAGAGAAACATGGAGCAAAGTCCAATTTGCACTCCAAATAATAAAAAAAATGTAAGTCACACACAAACAACTATGTACAAAACAGTGGAGTGTAGTCCAAAAACTCCAAATCATAATATAAAATAAAGGAAATTTGTCACTGAAGAACTATTTACATGGGCAGCGGGCTAGTCCTTCTCCTCACCATGCTCCCTCATTGACTCGGCCAGGGCATCATCGAACACTGCGTCCACTTCCCATAGGCGGGCCTCCACTCTCACCTCAAGGGCTTGCAGGAACTCCGACATGCTCCTCTCCCACTCCCTCCAAGTCTCCTTGAGGACATCTCTGCCCTGGCCATGGTGAGTCTTGCCTCCCGTGCCCACTGCCACTCTGCCCCGATCTGCTGGCCCAAATGCTCCAACACGGAAGACATCCTTTGGGAAAGGTCCCCGTTTGCCTCCTGCCAGATGGCTGATACCTGCCTCCTTGAGATAGAATGCCCTGAGTACTGTAGCCCCCTACTCCGAGCCTGCTGCTGCCAAATAGCCTGTAGCCTGCTCCTTAAGGACAACCTCGGGGATGACAACCCTCGGGCCTTCTTGCATGTGCCCTGCTCCTTGGTGCCTGCTGTCCATCCATTGCCACAGCTCCTGGCTCTGCCAGGGATGTGATCTCCATCAGACTGGCCCCCAGGGTTGGGACAGGTACACAGGGGGCCCTGGTGGTATCTGGGCCAGAAGACGGCAGGGAGGATTACTGGCGCACAGAGCAGGAAGACGAGGAGGGGGTCACATACTCAATTCGAGTACAGGAAATGTGCTTGCCAGTTCACGAGACGCAATACCTCATCATGATGATGTGCAAGCCCCCAATTGGAAGCCTGCATATCATCATGAATGGTGCCTGTATGCCTCATGATACCGGTTAGCAACAGTTACACCCTGTCCCGAATGGCAACATCCACAGATATTGGTGCTTCCATTTGTGTGGAAACATCTGCCACCTGCGGATGGGTCCGGCCTGGGGCATGCCCGCAGATGCATACTGGCACAGTCGCAGTCCCAGGGGCAGGATGAGGCACAGGCACCTCCAAGGTGACCTGCACTGCCTCCTGCCCCGGAGACTGGACTGCACCAGTGACACTCACGTAATCAACCCGCCATGCCCCATCGACTGGTCTAATGCGGCCTCCTCCTCTTCCTCCGCCAACCTGGATGCATCCCCACCGTCTTCTGCTTTGAATTGACCCTGTGTGATGTCACCTGTCCCTCCCACTGCCGAGGAGTTCACAACCACATTCCCCCTCTTGGATCTCTCCTCAGCGCTGCGGCTGTTGTCTCTGATGCGGCACTAGTCTCCTCACACCCTGAAGATGAAATTACCTGGGAGCGTGACTGGGCCTTGTGTGTGTGCCAGGTGGAGGCATCCCCACTGCCTTGCTCCACAGCACCTTCTCCGCCCTCTTCTTCCAACGTTGCTGTAGATAAGGAGACATAGAACAAAATACATCAAAGTACTTTACATGTATGTGTATGGCACAAAACATATGCACATGAATTGCAATGGCAAGGTCCACAAACATCATCACCCTCCGCAACCTACTGCTCCGTGCAGTTAACACACAAGTACATACATGACTGTACTTCACAACAGTCAATCACATCCTTGGACAAGGGAATGTTAGCACCTACAAATTGTGCATGCCCCTCACAGAGTCCACTCAATGTCAATTTGCCAGCAAGAGTCAAGCAAATGCTCCAGTAACATCCATTCAGGAGTGTTGGCCAGTCACACACACACTTCTCAGACACATGCATATGTACACCATGCATGTCCATGATGTTGCCAACGGCACCAATGTATCACACCTCTCACACAGCCACGTCCATATACATGTATGCAACAACGTGCACATCATTACATGCTGCAGCGCATCACACATTGCAACTAAAACACTGTTGATGTCACAGATGCTTGAATGGACACACATGCAGCACTGTATGGGACATGGGCACAGACATCAGTACAAGAGGCATGCCTGACTTAAGGTCAAGGTGCACACTCCAAGCACACATCAACATGCACATGTACTGTGGAGGACAACAACACATGGACACTTAACAGTCGACTCCAGACGGAGCTGTAAATCCATGACCTGGGCGTGCAACGCTGGGTAGAACCTCTCCAGGACCTGCATGTTGTCAGTGTTCAACCGGCCCCGCCGCCCCCTTGGTACACACCAGCCTGGAGGAAGTGCCGGGCCTTGTTGTGGGTTCTGGCTTTGAAGTCCTCCCAGTGCTTGTGGACATGGCCGAAGTCCCGGGGTGCCATCCCCTCCACATAGATGGCACCCACAATGTCGGTCCAGATCATCTTCCATCCTTCCTTGCCGACTTGCGTTGGTCTGTGGAAGAGGGCATCATAATGCGCAGGACTTGCTCCACCAGGATGTCACCTTCTCTTATGGTGAAGCTGACAGCCCTCTGCCTCACTGCCGGGGGGTTGCCACTTGCCGCCAATGATGTTGGTTCAGACATGGCACCCCCAAGGCAGGTGTGGGTGGGCAAGGTGGTCCTGCGGCTGGGCTGTGGAGCGATGGTCTGGCATGTCGGGAGTCTTCTGGATCAGCAGAGGTGGTTGTAGGGCCGACGACAGGAGCACTGGCAATGGCTGTACAGCAGGCACCAAAATTGCAGGGCACATGGGCAGCAGGCACACACAGTAAGAAGGCAGCAGCAGATGGCTCATAGGAGGAAGCTCAGGGCACTTGGAGGCAGGTAAATTGGCTGGTAGGCAGGAGCGTGGGTCTTCTGTGTTACTCGCGTGGGCAGCCGGAAACAGAGTGACTCTGCACATGCGGAAAGCGCGTGTTAGCATGAAATCAGAGGAAAGGGCCTAAGCGCGTAAGTTACGTGACACTCGCTGAACGCTGGGTGTGGCGTCAGGATCGGGATAAAGTAGTGCGTAGGAGACCATCACATGCTTGTGTGAGTTATAGCGGATGGACATGTGGCCTTTGTTTCCACCCAATCTCTTCACTACTGCGACCATGCAAGCCTCTTCCTTCGGTGGGGGATTTGCCTCCCTACACATGCGTGTGTACTTTTGATGTTGACGGTGAGTTGCATACTCATTTTGAATACTGTGGGTGCCCTGAGTGTCATGTACCTCTTTCTTAATATCACAGTAGCTTACCGCCATACACATTCTTGCCTTATCCATTCAACCGTACATGTAAAAGCACCATTCAGTAATTCCGAGTGCCATTTTGCTCATTTTTCAAGAGCGCTCAATACGGTTTTTGCCTCCCATTCAGGGGTGATAGGTCAGATTTTCAATCCGATTACTGCATTGTGCATTGTGTATCTTAGGCTAGAAGGTTAAACTAAGTGTATTCCATCATTTTACTGTGTAATTATCACCACACTGGTGATTGCTGCCCTATATTGAATGTGTTTGATTTTTATCCAAAATTAAAAATAAATAAATATTCTATCATTACACACCTTCCTGGTTCATGGTCCATTGTGACACGGGGTGTACCTTAAAAGGGGTGTGAGACGTGTTGGATGCCTTCTCAAAGCTGAATCCAAATTCATAAATTTAAAAGTCTTTTGATTGTGCGCTGCATCCCTGGCCAGTATAAAGCGTCCTGCTCTGGAGTCTGACACCTCTTTAAAATCCTTAACACAATCCTTAACACAACAAAAGGAGAACATTTAATCATAATACAATTTCCCATGTTAAAACAAATCATGATTCTCATTTCATTTCAGCAAAAGTTGACTTATTTACCCCATTAAACTTTTGCCTCCTTTTTGAATTTTTTTATGAACTCCAAATCTTCCAGCACCCTTATTACGTACACAGTGAGTTGGATGTCATGCCCCACAATCAACCTCTCCCAAAACATCTCAGATGATAAAGTATCTTCCTCTCAAGAACTTGACACTCGTCCCCCATGAGATGTTGCACGCTGTCATTGTATGCTTGATGGACTGTTTACCCGCATTCATTCAGAAACTTCATGGCCTAAGAATGGCCTAAGAATGGGTTCTCTATTCCCTTGTTCCCCTTTTGCCCTGAAGCACTTTGAAGCACTAACCTGTGTATAGGCGCTCTATAAATAAACAATTACAATTACAATTTTCAAAGAAAGAGCAAGTTTGGGCACCTTGCGTGATCTCATTACGACTGTACAGTACCTCCCCCGTTTTAATCAAGTTTAGGTGGAAAGTTAGGAACTCCTGCCTATACCTTGAATTTGGAAAGTGTCTTAAATACCTGCCTATGAAGCCTCTCCGTTTGTCGATTAAGGAAAGGGATGGGGCCAAAGAACTTTCTTAAAACCTGGAGTCAAAAGGTAACAAGTTAGAAACATAGTGTACATATCATAAAATCAATGGGTTGTTAGCTCATAAAGTGAGCAATACATTTCTTCTGTACCAAGCATATTTGATATAGCATGCAACTTAAAAGCACTGGTGGCCTCAGGTGGATTCAACAACAGCCAGAAAACGGATTTCCAATTAGTTATACTGAAGCCTTTAAGTAAGGATAAGAGATGTATCCTTTGTAGATCATTGTGCAGGGGACACACAAGATACAATGTGCCAGATGTTCTACTTTACCAAAAATACAGGAATTGTCATTTTCACATTTTGTGCCAGACCAATTACAAGTGACTGCCTTTACTTGCAAGATGTTTAGTGTGGTTTGAGACAAAAGTGAACTGTGATAGAGATGGGTTATTAAATCCAAATACAAGGCCTTCCCAGTGGACGATGAGAGAGGGAGGCACAATCTTACATACACATTCACAAGGTGTATGTCCACCCGTATGCTTTTCCGCAGGGTAAGAAACCTGTTCTTCAATTCTGTCCCACAGACAGTAAGACTAGAAGGATTAACAAAGCTTTCTTCTTGGCACACATTACAGAGCGTTTTCTTAATATAAGAAAGACATGTTATGGTAGTTGCCAAGAGTCAGAATATGTTTGTTCTGGAATGTTGTTAAATGTTCTTCTTCATTTGACCACAGGGATAGCCAGAATAAAATTGGTTTCAACTTTAAATTATCAGATATGTATGCAAGACCTGTTTCCAGGAGTGTCATGTAAGAGACTGTGGTTGGTGGCACTGCCAGAAGACGGGAGAGAAAAGAGTTTTGTAACTGTGAACTATGTATAGCTTACTTATAATCCAGAGCTTTCCTCCATAAACACCCATTGCCACACTCTTGCCCCTGTGTACTGTTAACCTATGTCTAGGGGAGAATATTGGGAACCTTTTGCTTCCACTGACACAGAGGGGGGAGATGGTTGAGAAACAAAATACCTGTACCACAATAGTGAATGCTTTAATTGCCACTGCCAATGTGCTGGCTCTGAAGAAACTGTCAGCGTCCCAATCTAAACCTTCGACTCCTTGGTTTTCTGCTGTCCGTAGATTGCTCAACCAAGGCTGTCATCGTGCCGAGCTTAAATGGCGCACTGACTATGCATTGTGTGCCAAACACTGATATAAGCAATAGCTTTTGGATTACAAGACTGCAATTAAATCTGCCAACTCACATTTTTATGCTGATCCGATTTTGACAGGATCCTGTACTGCCTTTACATTATTCTGAATGGCAAAATAGCTTTCTACACATGTACATCTCTAGACAAATGCTTTGCTCACATAAACTCAATGTGATTGCCTTCTTCATTGTAGAAAAGATGTACAATATTCGGCAGTGCACTGGGGCAGGCTGGGTTTGCCCCATAAATTCCTGTATTTTGGATCAACCCCTGACTGGGAATAACCGGATCAGCTTATTTCAGTTTGAACCAGTGACTAACGGAATGGTCTCAACCTCTCTTTCAAAACTTAGGTTAGCCTCCCCTATTGATCCAATTCCCTTGCATGCCATTCAGGCAATTCCAGAGGAGGCTATCACTTTGTTTACGCCAGCTTTACATCATTCTTTCATGACTGGGATGGTTCCCACTTCACTTAAACATGCTATTGTTTCTCCCCTTTTGAATCCGACCCATTTGGACCCCTCCCTGGTAGAGAACAATCAGACTATCTCCCAAATTCCTTTCCCCATGAAGGTAATGGAGGCTATTGTCACCCATCAATTTTCCAGGATTTTACAATCCAATTGTCTCCTTCATCCATTTCAATCCAGTTTTCTCCCTCATATGGGCACTGAGTCTGGGATGATTTCTATTATGGATGACATTGCCTTATTTCAGGACCACAGAGAGGCCGGGTTTTGATTCTCCTTGACCTCTCTGCAGCCATTGAAAATATTAATCATGAAATTCTACTACAAAGTTTGGACAGAACTGGGATTGTAGATTGTCTGCTCCAATAGTTCTCCTACTTGTCTGACCTGTTTCAGACAGTGTTGATGCATCTGCTTAAATCTTCTCCAGTGGTACTGACATGCAGGGTTCTTCGGTGCTCTGCCATGTCCCCATTTTTGTTTCATTTGTATTTGCTTCCACTGACTGATCCTTTTACTGAGCATGGTGTGCATTTCTACGGCTATGCAGATGATATGCAGGTTCTATTTTGTTTAAATTCTCCAAGGTTTGATCCTCCCTCCAAACTGTGGATCTTTGCATCTTCCATTGTGTACTGAATGGCCATGAAATGGGTAAACCTCAATGGTGATAACACAGAGGTGTTGGTGGTGGGCTCACCTACCTCTGGGTCCCCAGAGAGTGCCGAATATTGGCCTGCCTGTGGAAGCTGTAAAAAGTCTTGGTATTAAACTTCTTTCTAGTGGCCCCAGATAAACACTGATTTCCTCTGTGTACCAATCCGGCTTTGCCAAGCATAAAATACTAAGGAAGAGTTTAGCATTCCTCCCTCCCAAGTCCATGACCAAGGTGGCTACTTCTTCCATTATGGGGTCCATGGACTATTGCAATGTCATCTACTTGGTGCAAACTGTTTTTTTGCATTAGCATCTGCAGGTTCTGCAGAACCTGTTGCACTGGCTCCCCATTGAGAGGCGGATCAAGTTTAAAATACTGTGCTTGGTTCATCTACAATAATGTCATGGAATATGTTTGTGCTAAGCTGACCCCATATAGGCCAGTTAGAGCCCTGTGGTCTTCTTCACAAGTTCTACTGCCGATTCCGAGCTACTTTTTCTGTCCTTTTTCTGATCTCTAGGTGGCCTATCTAGTTGGTTCTCTCTCCTATATGTGTTGCTTAGCACCTAAATGCTGTTTGGCTATAGTTTGCGCTCTGCAAGTGTTTATACAATACAGTACAATACAATAATCTTATGATTTTAGTGAATCTAAAAATGCATCCTGAGGACTGCTTCATTTTCCGCCATCTGAGCATTCAATTCTCCTTCCAGTTTTGCTGGCAGTCAAAGGTTATGCCAAGGTATTCAAAATGTTTCAAAAACTTCAATTTTGGCCATCCAAAAGCATCCGTGGGTCATGCAGCTGTTTAGTAGTCAAGCACACTACATCACATTTTTGGCATTTACTTTTAAAAACCTCAGGTTCATGAATTTAGCATACCCTTCCAGAGGATTGTGCAGAGACTTGGGCTAATAGGGCTAATAGTGCCATGCCATCAACATAACTGAGTACAGACAACCTCCTGCCCTCATAATGTGGTATATCTGCATTCACAGTTGCCAACAAAGATGTTAAATTATTAATATACAAAATAAAAGGCAGGGGTACAAGAACACACCCCTTCCAAACCCTCTTGTTCCACTAGAAAACTGACACTCAGTTCTCCTTTTTTCCGCATTGAACGCATACCATGAAGTCGCAGTGGAGGCACTCTAATACTTGGAGAAGTGGTCTTGAGACTCCCAGGTCATTCAGGGTGCTCCAAAAGGAACCCTGTTTACATAGCCAAAGGATGAATTTGGTCCAGAAAGGCCACCTAGACAGGGGTTCCTGCAAGAAAAAATTATTAGACAGTAGCAGGTAGAGATCGATGCATCGATTTACGGTACCCATCCCGGGACTGAAGGCCTCATGAGTGTTGGAAAGGATGTTGTTTTTCAGCACCCAATCCTTGAGTCTTTTCATTAAGACACCAGAGAACATTTTGGATGTTCCATCCAGCAATGTGATTGTCTGATATGATGAAGGTAATGATTGTAAGCCCTTCTTGTAAATGATTACAATGGTGCCAACTTTCCAGCTGCCAGGAATGGTTTTGATGAGGAGAATGGCGTTAAATACCAGTGTAAGAAACACAGGGGTGGACTAGCCTATAGGGGACTCTGGAGATTTCAGGGTAGGCCACTGCCTCCTGGGTCTCTTTTGTGTGGTATTTCCAAATGTTTCCATAGGAAAAAGGTGGGTCTTGGGGAAAATGTGCAATATGGGGCCATGTTGAAAATTATTTCCAGGGCCTCTTTTTATTCCCAGTCCACCCCTGAAGAAACAGGGTCCACAACTCCTCAGATTATTTAATGAGATAATTTGGAACCTGTTAGGCAGAATCCTGAACAGTGCCCTTAGGGACCACTATACACAATTAAGAATACAAGTGGTAATATAAGTTCACCTTTGGTACAAGCCTGTACTACTATGTTAAATTGGTAGCAGTAGCGGAACAGCCAGTCTTATCTCAAGAGTATATGAGCAGTAGGAGAGATTACAAAAAGGGACCACAATTACTGTGACTCAAGCAAACACTGACTCAAAGTTTTAGGTAAAAAAATATAAGTACATTTATTTTTAAACTATCTGTTATAAAACCCAACACTTCTATAAATTCAAAACCACACGTAAAATACATTATACACAACCAATTCATTTGGTACAGTATAACTCAAGGTAAGTACCCTATGTTTTAACAGACCAGAGTTGTGAAACAAAAGACGTTACTGGGAATACATATGCAATCACTTTTTGACAGTCATGGCAGTTCGGTCTTACTAAAGATATGCGTATCCGCGGCAAGAAATGTTACTTTGCAAAAACACACTTAGCACCTGAGTTAACCAGAGAGAGTTGGGGGCAAAAATCATAGGCAATACTTTTGTCAGGGCAGACAGAATCAGAGAACACTCGTTCACAGAAATACAAGAGTCAATAGGCCGGAGCCAGTGTTAAGTGGAACCGGGTTCCTGTTGTCGAGGTTCACACAGTCGGACAGTTCAAGATTCAACATCGCCAGGAGTACTTAGATATTGTCAACAGAGGAATCAAAAGTTATAAGAAGGAAGGAAGATAAGGACAAGCCTTGGAAGAGGAGAAAAGGGATTCACCCTAGTTCCTCAAAGCAGAACACATACCTTTTTTAAGGGAGAAGCTGGTGCCACGGCAGTTGTTCCTGGTAGTTTCCTGCAGACCCACGGTTCCTGGAGCTTCGGTAGTGGAGACGAGAAGGAGGACGTCTGGAGGTGTCTGCACCACACAGGGATGAAGCCAGCAGCAGTGACGGTGAATAAAAGGTGTGCTCCTTTAAAACAGGAGAGGCTCTTCAGGTGGCTATCTGAACCACTACAGCAGTGTGCAGCAATTTCGACCACGAAGAGGATCCTCTGGCTGTGGAAGATGAGCTGGTTGACCCCACCAGGCTCAAGGGAAGAAGGCTCCGGACTGGATCTTCTCTGGTCGTCGTCAAAGGGTAGATAGCTCAGGACTGCAGCAGGGCTTCACCGGGACGGGGTAGTTGCAGCAGCCATCTTCTTCTCCGCTTCTCTTTAGTTCCTTGTACTTCCAGTGGCGACTCTGACTTCCAGCCAATAGTCCTCCCTTTTATGCAAAAATCCCCCATTCACACAGACTGGCTGTCAATCACGCAGCAGGGGGGTTGTCCAGCCCGGACAACCCCCTCAGCCGATCATAAAAGAGTGAAACTTGGGTTTCGTAGGATACCCTGTGTAGGGGGTGACTACACCCCTCCCTCACATTCAGCCCACCTAGAGACCCAGGCACCTAGAGGAGGGCTTCTTGGCAGAAGCCTGCCAAAAGACAGTGAACAAAGGAGGCAAACTTGGTTTGCCGCGCAAAGTAAAACACAAGAAGGACGTTAACAAAAAGAAATGGTGATTAAACCCGACCCGAGCCAAAAGAAAGAGTATTTGGTCAAGCGGGTTTATGTTCGAGGCTAATATAATAGCCTAAAACAGTACCACGTTTATATAGTATAAACACGGTAGAAAAGTTAGGGTAGATACCACTGCCACCAGCCAAGTGTAAATGTTAAAAGAGCAAAATAATGCTCTAGGAGGTACAAATAAAAAGGGCTAAGGAGTAACCCTTTCCAGTACTCCATGTAAGATGGGGTCTACTAGATCTGTGGTTAAGTGACTAGGTAAAGTTAATGGCAACTTTACCCTTTTCTGGGGGACAGTAGTCAGCCCCAGAAATGGAGTCAGTGGGAAGTCTAAAAGCCAACCCTGTAACATACAAAATAAGGGGGCTATTGAAGTGGTGTACTCCAGAGTCCACAATCACAAAAACAGTTGAAATACACATGGCAAAACATGGATAAGAGTGGGTGAAAAGCTCACACTCTTACCAAGTGGAAAATATAACTCCAGAAATCCAGCAAAGCTGCTGGGGGACTCACTAGGTAAGGGAAATTAGCCATTGAATGAGAATTCTCCCTAACAGAACCCCATCAATCCTTAGTGATTTTTAAGATTGCTGCCGTGCTATAATCAATTCAACTTCTACAACAGAAAAAGTATCTAGAGGCATATCTTCAGGGTTAGTCAGAACATAGGAGAGTCTCATATCGGCCTTTTTCACACTACTATATAGTACGCTGAAATAGTTAACCCAAATTTGCTCATGTACATAAATTTCGGGTGCTGAAACACAACTAAGTTCAACACTGGTACAATTATTGACAACAAACTTCCGAAAATTCTAGCTATCATTAGTGGTAGCAGCTACACACAGTGCCTCCAAATGATCAGGTGCAGTCTCCAACTTTCTTATAGCTAATTCCCTTTTCTAATCTTTATGTTGCTTCCTGTTTGAGATGTCTAGATTTTAAGACTTTAGCGCACTCACTAAAGCTGTCTTTTTTTTCCCTGCAGTTTGCTGAAAGCCAAGACTTGGGCAGAGCCTTATGCTTTAGCAGATCACACTGTGTGCCAATAATAGATCTGCATTTTACAATGAAGGTATTAAAATCACTAACAATCTATTGAGGAGAAGCTTCTTGACTTAAGCATAGCATAATGTCAGCTTTATTCAGTTTCACGACCTTACCCACAAAATCATTCTCCCTATCTGCTCTCCAGTGCACAACCCTCCTGTTTATTCACATTTCCAAAGGTATGGAATATGTTGGATCAAAGAAGCTATATTTCCTCCAACCCCAGGCCCAGGCAATAGATAAGGGGCAGCAGTCACTTGTTTGAGTGTCAAGGATTTCAAAGTCATTTATACAGTCCCAAAATGTCATCAGAACCAAAGTGAAGACAATAATACTACAAAACTGTGCATTGGTAACAAAACAATTGCCCACAGTCGGCAAGTTAAACCTGCCAGTTTCTAGGATTAGGTCCCAGAACAATGGCACTGTTAGAAGTAATTGGATCCAGCAGACTTGGACTGAAAAGGCCCCCTCGTTATCTTGATCGATAAGGAGAACTTCTGATCCGAGCCTGAGGTTAAAGTCCCTCCCAATAACTAATGCAAATCACGATCGACATGTGAAAGGTAATTCTGCAGTAGGACCTTCAGGTGTTCAGAACAATGAGAGATCTATCACCCTTCCTATCAAAAATTTCGCAATAACACATTTAAGATGATCCTTTATGCCTATGAGTTCTGTATTTTCCCAACCCAGCGTAGTTGCAACATAAATGGTATCCCCCAGATGGTCTACTCTTGCTCTTCCATCTGATAGCAGGCAGATGGAGCACAGAGAAGTCTTGAAAATATATAGGCTCCATATCCCAGGTTTCTTGCAGCATTATAATCTGATATTTCAGAGTGAGGTCACTCATGGAGCCGTCCTCAACTTTATTCACTAAGCCTAATATGTTCTAAATAAGAATGTTTAAAATGGTTGTGTCCATACACTTTGAAAGGACATTACAATCTTGTTCTAAATTATACAGCTCACATTCTTTGTTCTGGAACTGTTCCCCAATCACCTCGCCCGTTCGTAACCCGGTTAGGGAAATACCGGCTACAGAACAGAGCAGAGCTTCCATTCAAAACTGAATGTCAGTGCACTTTGTCCTGGTCATTCAGGCAGACAAATCTATTTGATACATGGATGGTAACACACTCAGTGGCTCCATATTTAATATCATTACATGAACAGATAAGGTGGTTCTTAATGTTAAAGGAGGGATTAACCAGTGATTGGCTATGATGAGTTGGAGTGTTAATTCTACAAAACCCTTCTGGTCTATAAAAAAACTGAAGGGAAGAAAACCAATCTCTGATGTAATCAGACAATTGAATGTTCCCCTCTGTAGTAGGTCAGAGACCAGGGCAGTATATCGGAGAATGATGCTAGCGCGGTCGCCATGGATTGTCTTTCTGCTACAATCCACCCAGAATGATCGCTTCACCATCAGGAGGTTGTTTCCATTGTAGGTAAATACCACAGACATTCTTGACAAAGTGAGAAACCTTGTTCATAAGAAAGATGGTAATCTCGTCAGCAAGTGGATTTAGTCCAGGGACATTAGTCAGGACCACACCAAAAGGTGTGGCCTGTAGCGGAAGATTTAAGATGGAAGTACCCTCAGCATTTGACAATGGTATAGTTGATTTTCGTCCTATCCTGGGAAATTGAGTCTCCAAGACCCTGTGCTTCCAAGGGACCTCTGCTCTTATGGGATCGATCTGTGTTGCTATTCAAATCTATAATGTTGCTTGTGCTGTAAAGCACTTTGGGGCTGAGAGATTGGCT
The DNA here is from genome assembly GCF_040938575.1 of Ambystoma mexicanum. Lineage (NCBI taxonomy): Eukaryota > Metazoa > Chordata > Amphibia > Caudata > Ambystomatidae > Ambystoma > Ambystoma mexicanum. The sequence goes on from NC_090936.1 coordinate 948,672,322, forward strand.
GAGTTCCTATTTCCCTGCATGGTCAAGTCTACCACCTTGGACCCTAAACTGTTTGCTGCATCACCCCCACCCACATCAACTTCTGCTGGAATAATGGGGTCCTTAGTTTAAGTTTCCCTCTGATTAGTACTGGCAACTTTAGCCGTCCTTCAGGAAATATTCCAGGTTCCTCTATGATGTGTGGATTTAGTGATGTCCCCTAAAGTTTCAAGTGTAGTTACTTTCCCTACAAAGTTAGTCTAATTTAGTTTCAATTCGTCTGAGCACCTTGTGGATATTAAGGACCTGAGAATTGCATAATGGCCAATCATTTGCCAAAATCATACTAAAGATATGTCTCCTTTATGTCAGAGGCTTTGGCAAGACTGTCAATATTCATAACATAGACCCCTGCAGCATCTCCCTGACCCTATTCCCACCCATGCTTATATAATAGCACCATTACAGGAACGTGTTTCCCTATCCAGGGTAGATTCACTTACACTTTTAAGCTGAACAACTTGACAATGAAGAGCTTCAAGATCGTCCGGTCTAAGATCGAGGGGTCTCATTGACGGCAATGGACTTCTCGGTCGGCAGGTGTAAGTATGTTACACTCAGGGATAACTGTGTTACACTCAAAAAGGTTTCTCTGTTGTTGGCCTTTTTAGATCTCAAATCCACCTTGGACTCTGTGGCTTGGACACTGCAATTGTCTTCAATGGTGAATCAGGTCATGGCCCCAGAAATTATTGGGCTTATGAAGATGTTGCATGTGTTCAACTCTGACAAAATTAGATATGGTCTCTGGGGACATAAAACTGATAATGTATCCATCTAGAAAGTTGTTCCGCAAGATTGTTTGTTGGCCCCAATTCTATATAGGGCCTCATTACGACCCAGGCGGTAAGTTACCGCCTGGGCCGTGACTTTACCACCATGGCGTAAACTATGTTTACGCCATGGTGGTAGGCGGACTTACCGCCTCATTCCAACCTTGGCGGGGCGGTAAATCCCCATTTTCCCATTTTCCCTTCCCCATTCCCATTTTGCCCCATAGGGCATAATGGGAGTGGGGAAGGCGTTAATTACGCCACCGTAAATTACGGTGGCGTAATTAACTCCATGGTCCCTTAGCGCCATGGATTTTAACACCTGCTAAAAGCAGGTGTTAAATCCGCCATGGCGCTAAGGGACCTCGTACTCAGGCGGTAAGGGTCGGCGCTGTTTACGCCGCCGTAAAACCCTTACCGCCTGAGTCGTAATGAGGCCCATAGTCTTTTTGAAATGGTTTGGGTAGTTTCTTGGGGAAAGCTAATTATGATATCCTAGGGATAGGCTGTGTAGCCCAGCCATTCTCATTTTTGCAGTGAGATAAAGTTATATTGGCTAGTACTGAGAGGTATGTGCTTATATAGCTTTGAAAACGAAATGTCCTAACATTCTTCTAAGACTAGGAAGTTTATGGTCATGGGTATAGGTGAAGAAAAGATTACATTGAAATGCAAGGTTAATGACGTTGCTAAATCCTTTGCATATCTGTGTGTAATATGTTTTTCTTTGCCTAGTTGGTCTTTATTACAAATCTCTTGCAGGATTCTAAAGTTTAGCTGGAAATTTGGCAACCTTTGGTTGCTTCCTCCTTGAAGATTTATCAAGCAACAGCTGTGTCCTTTGCACACTTACATGTAGCATTATGGGGCATTGCCAACTCTTACTACCTGATCATCAGAGAAAATGTGTTTTTGTGGTGTCTGGGAATGTCAATGCTCCCTCTTGATGCGAGTAAAGTGATTTAGCCGCTTTCACTCCCTTATTGTGTTGGGCATGACTGTGGTTGAACTCTTGTGTAGACCTTCTCTGCATTCATCTTCATGAAAAAGCTCATTGAATATTGAGTTTCCTGTGATTAGCATATATTAAATCACTGTTTATAAAATATGATGCAGTTGCATAAACTGGTGAGCTCTACATATGGATTGTTGTATGTTATTTTATGTTGGCCACAAGTAGCCTACTTATGTGATGCTTGTGAGAGACTGCCAACTGGTGAGGGCTGGATACCCTTAGTTGTTTTCATAAATTGTATTGATAAAAGGATGTGGGTAAATCTATTTCTGAAAATCAGGTCTGCTAATCTGAACCCCATTCATCATGCTCCATTCCAAATTGATTGCGCTCTTATGTGCCTTTATCTCCCGACACCACGAGCATACATTCCTGACATCTGCTAGAATTGAAAGTTCCAGCAAGCAGAGGTGGCTTTTTAATTGCCTTTCACTCTGAGTCAAAACACAATAATTACGGATCCCAGTTATAATGGTGCCTCGTTCAGCTGTAAATGTAAATAATGCCTGGATAAGTCATTGTTGGTATTAGGGTCACACAATTATACAGCCAAAGCATGTGGGATAATGGTCAGGACACTATCTTTTCACCCTCCCAGAGGAAGGCCAGCACCCCACTCCCAGGGCACAAGAGTCATCCCTATGGGGGCCCCTGGGAACCAGTGCTTCAAAGACAGTCCTGGCATAACAAAGCCACACTCACAACAGTGTACTGGCCAAGGGAGTCCCATTTAAGTCAGCAAATATTGGAAGGGAGTGGAGCTAGAGTAGCCAGAAGATAGAGGTAGGCTCAGAGTGTGGTTTCTGGTAGGGCTCTCTACAGCTTCTGATCACCCCACTTCCTATATGCAAAGCACTCTGGGAAGGATGTCATAAGGTTAAGGACACTTGGTACAGCAACCTGGATTGGATCCCTGGCAACAGGCATACTTTGGCAATCCGATTTTCTTAGGAAAGGAAGCACTCTTGTTCATTGATCGGTTCATTTTGGACTCAAAGAATAAGAAGGATTCACTGGACCTTTGTTGGGAATACAGTTTGTATCAAAGTCCTCTGCCATAGAGGTAAAGACAGATAGAAACCAAGGCAGAGTCAAACTCTGCTCCATAACCATCCTCAGAGAACATTGGGAATGGCAATGCTGTGGACCAGGCCATATCTGCTGCCTGTGCACTGGAACCAATATACTGGCAACTCAAGGCATAGGTGCTAGACAACGTCCTAGACTGAAAGTGCAGAACTAAGAACTCCTCTTTTCCTGTGAGACTCTAGATTGGGCCTCATAGCAACTCAGAAGTCGAGAAGCAGCTTTCAGGCTGTTTTATCACCCTAAACACAGTTGACTCACTTCAAGTTGCTACAGGAACTGTGTTTGTTTTCTTTTGGCAATCAACTTTCTTTGGAACTGGCACGTGCTGTTTGAGCTATCCAGATACCAGCTCAGCCCATTAAAGCCAACCATCGTGTCTCAAACTGATTGGTGGCTTGACATTATGGAAGCAACTGACTTAAACAATAACTTGACCCGATGGAAGCCTTCAACTTGACAATCTTGATTGTCGACTTGGGCCAACAGGAGAATGCAAATCAAACCAGTTTGATGCCTACTCTCCAATGGGACCGAAGAAAACAAACATCTCGAGCCCGGCTCAAATGCAGAAAAATGCCTAGAAGGCTGTCTTGACGCTGTTGGGCCACAAAGATAAGAAACAGATTTGATACCCTGTCTCCATTAGGACCATAGTGACTTTTAAGCCTCTTCTATTCTTTTTAAAGATGTACTGTAGAAACCTGTGAAATTGTTGCTGGAATCTTTTGCCTGAACACCCGTGCTTATCAACCCAGATTTCCCTTTCTTATCAAAGTCTTCATTTTCTGTGTTTCTCTTACAGGGGTGGGTCTTTAGTGTTTTTAATTGGTTGTGTGAATTGATTGTTTTTTTAAAGTTCCATTTTTATAGAACCTTAGTTGCACATTCATTTATTTTGTTAGCAACATACTATTGTTTGTTTTCCAGCTGTATTAGCTCACACCCCTCCTAAAGCTATAGCCTACCATCAGTGCATGTTACCTAAAGACACAAAGAAGGAATACCTGTAAGGCTGTGACTGTTTTGCCTTTATGGATGTGATCACTGCAGGTGCAGTGGTAGTGTGGGGCTGAGTAGATGGTTGGCCACTACTAATCCCTATACTACTGCAGGGCAGTAGTCATGTCATCACATTGTTCCAACTCAAAATGCAGAAGTTATACCTAGAGTTTAGGTTGGATTGTCAGTGCTTGATGTCTTCAACAAGTTGGTGGGTAATGCCCCTTATAAGTGACCTGTTTCACAATGCTTGTCTAATCATTTGTCCTTGAAGACTCCTATCATGTTCGGTCTTTTGCCTCTACTATACTGGCCTGGGACAAAAATTGCTGCTCAAGGTTTTCAGGCAGACCATCATAAAATCAGACAAACACCTAGATTCACATGCACTCCACCTAACCTGAGACTGGGAAATGTGCTTCCTGCCTGTTTACTCTCCAGGTTGCTTGTAAATAACTTGCTTCCAGATTGCCTGCCATCTCACTCCCCCATTGTTGCATCCCTGCTTCCCTGTATTTATCCCTTGCGATCTGCTTCCCTTGACATGTACTTACCAGCATGTCTTGTACAGTGATTGGTTGCTTCTTGAACCTAGGACCAAGTGCAATAAATATCGTAATAACAAGAATAAACAATAGTAAGTGGAGTTGCTTTTTCACGTATGTGCAATGCATATTATTGTGCACAATATTATTGGTATGTATAGGAATGTGTTATGTTGTTTGTATTGTTGTGCCTTTTAATGGATTTATGGTTCATTGTCTATCAACATATTCTCTACTTTGTATTTTCTTTTTCTCTGTTGTATTTTTACTATGTATTGTTTTATTGATGCAATGGGAATCGCAGTAAATATATAACTACATACATAACTATAATGTCTAAGAAGAATGACTGAAAGGACAGAGGGGGTTTAAATTGATTATTGTTTCTGTTATCCTTCCAAACTGCTTTCAGTATAGAGACGTGGAAGGGAGGAAATATGTGCATGATACGTTAAGCATGAGCTGCTATTTTCTGCTATCATGTGAGACATATGTCATGTATTCTGCAATGTATTTCAGGCAATAGAGAATCAATTATTTTATAATGACTAATATGGAGAACTACAAACAGGAGGCCCTAGTCATTCTTACAGTAGATCAACTGAAAGAAATGTGTTAAGTTAGGAACCTGGTTGTTAAAGGAAAGACAATTTAATTGATGGAAAGATTGTTGGAACACCAAAGATTGAGAAATTGGGCTGTAACCCCCAATGTCTCACCACATGTGGATACTGTTGATGAGGAAAGTAATGATGCAGAGTCTAACTCATATATTATTGAAGAGGCAGATGAGTCAGAGGAGTCTCAGGATGTGATCCCCACTGCCCCTCTACCTGCTCTTGGGCCTCAACCTTCAGCCACAAACCAGGTCCAGTACTGAGTCCAGAATTTGTATCTCTTGAAAGGATGAGACTTGATTTAGAATTCAAAAAGCTCCAAATGAAAACTGAAAACAAACATCAAGAACTCAAACTTAGAGAAATGGAGTTGAATCATGCACTTGAAATGAAGCAATGGTCTCTTGAAAATGGTTCTCTCCCAGAGTCTTCTAGGTCTTCCAGTCCTAAGAGGCCTTGCATGCCTAAAGAAGCTTTGAGTATGTATGAGGTGAGACTTGATATTTTGGATTGGTTGGCAGCTTTTGAGTATAACTATGGGATTCAGGGTTTCACAGGGAATTAGTTGATTCCTTGGCTTTTGTTTAGGCTCCCCCAGGTTGAAACTGATGCTGTAATGGAGGTGGGGGAAATAGACTGGATGGAGTATGAGAATGTGAAATAGCTTTGATAGCTATGTTTTGGAAAAACTCATTCTCAGTATCTTAAGAGGAATAGAACCCTCAAAAAGCATGATGGTACCCCTGGGCAACCTGGGTGTGTGAATGTTTGAAAAACTTAGATTGTTGGGTTTAGGGTTACAGAGACAACACTTATGAAGGTGTGAGAAATCTGTTCATGTTAGAGTCTATTTTTTTAAATTAAAATTATATAGTTTGTTACAAACTTTTCATTTATAGATATTACATTTTAAGTTACTTAAATTAGGCGCAAAACGGAAACAAAGATGATACAAACAGAAATATACCAATCAAAGTAAAACAAACAGATCATGCAAAAATAGGAAGGAAATGTTTCTTGATTTCAGTCTAAAAAGCATATAGTCATAAGAGTTTTCCTTTGTGATTCGTCAATGATCTATTGTCTAGTCCCAAAACGTTCTGCAAGAATTGCACTATCGTGAAAATGTATTTATTTTCTCGTCCATTCATTATTAATGGCCATCGAGTGTCTTTGTCCATCTGTTGGGCTGACATGTTGAAGTATTTGCCAAAGATCAGCCTTTTTTGCATTAGTTCTGGACATATCATTGGTAAGTGATGTATTGTTTCTGGGACTTGGTTGTTTTTTCAGAATCTGCAGTATCGATCTGTTTTAGGAATTTGCCATCTAATTGCCATTTTTTCTCTTGTTGGTAAACTGTTAAGTCGAATCTCCATATAGATTGCACGGACCTTATAATCAGGAAATGTTTCCATGTTCTTTGAGATTTCATTTAATGCTCGTATGTCAGATTGGCATTGGAGATTTCTGGAATATAGGGTTTTGGCGTTACAAGTCTTGATCCAATCATTTATTGCCAGTTTGATTTGTGCATGCTGTGGTCTGTTCGTAAGCATTTCAACTGATATTTCTTTGTCCTTTAAGTGTTGAAGTAGATGTTCCTTCCAGGCCCGCAAAACTGTATTATTCATGGTGTTAGGATTACATTTCAAGATTTTGATAGCTGGTATTTCTTCTTTCATCAGAAGTTTTCACAAGAGGTCTAATTGCTTCCATATAACTATTGATGACAGCGACTGTTTCGAATTCTCGCCATTGGATATGAATCAGATAGTTTTAAAAATTTTCTCCAGAACATTGCCTCTAATTTTGTCCAGTTTTTTGGCTGTGAGTGGATCATTAAATCACTACCATAAGTGATTACCGGGATTACTCTCTGTCTATAGAAAGATATGATAGGCTTGAATGAAAATCGGCCAAACCTCCGATACAAGACACATCCTTGTCTGGCTAGAGATTGAATTTTCCTTTCTAGGTTACTGAACCATTGCTTTTCAGTTTTTAACTGATTTATCATGATTCCAAGGTATTTAAAAGTTGACACTTCCTCCAGGCAGATCTTGTCAATGGTCAGTTTCAATGGTCTTTGCTTCCTGAACGGGAATTTCACCAGAGCCATGACTTTGGTCTTTGTAGTATTAATAGGCAATTTGTTGGCCTTCATGTAATCCCCCATAAGGTGTAGACTTTGTTGTAGACCTGAAATAGTTTTGTCCAATAAGATAATATCATCGGCGTAGAACAATGCTGGCACTGGGACAGAGTTCAGTGTCGGAGGGTTTAAAGACAATTTGTTTAGATGTTCTTCGCAGTCCGCTGTGTACAGATTAAACAAGGTGGCTGCCAAAGGGCATCCTTGTTTTAGACCTTTTGATGTATTTATCAAGGGGTTATTATGCCATCCTTTGAAAGTCTCACTGCAATTGAGGTGTTGGAATATAACAAATTAATTGGTTCTAAGATCTCAGTCCGGCAGTTCCATGCTGATAACTTCTTCCACAGCTTTATTCTCGATATGGAGTCAAACGCCATATGTAGATCTATAAATGCAGCGAAAATCAATGTTTTCTTTTCTATTCATTATGAGGAGGTTTACATTTGTTCCAACATCAGGCGTAATACCCGTTTCCCTCACAGAAAAACACTTTGTTTTCGTGGCCCACTTCTTTAGATTTTTAAGGAGTAACGCAGCAAAGACTTTATATAATGGGTCCAGTAATGCAATTGGTCTGAAGTTCTGCGCATTGTCTCTTGAGCCATGTTTGTACATTGGGACAATAGTTGCTGTTCACCACAATGGAGGGATTTGGTTTAGTTTATTAATCATCTCTAATAGTTGTGTCATGAAGATGATCCATAGCTCAGCATTTTGTTTTAAGATCGGGTTCGAAAGACCATTGGGTCCCGGGGCTCGGGAGGTGTTCAGTTTGTGGAAGATCTCAGACAGTTCCTCTTTGTCGTAATAAATTTCCCATGTTCCTGTTCTGCACTGATCGTGGCTATAGATGTAAAGTGGTCAATCCAATTTTTTTGGTCACGTTTGCTATCAGTGCTTGTTGGTTACTGTCATTATTGTTTAAAAGATTCCACAGCGCTCTTGAGTTGTGGTTCTTATATGCCTTCATGATGGCTTCTACATCATCTTGTAGTAATTTTGCTCAATAGGATTTTCTCCAGTTCACATAAGCTTGTTTTATTTTTTCTTCTGTGAACTGGTTGACATTCCGTTCATAGGTTTTAGGGTGTGTACGGCCTTGCGCATCTCTTTTTTTTCTATGGAAGCTCAACGTTGTAGTGATGATTATGTAACTTAATTTCATTCATCTTGTTTGGTTTTAAGAAAGGGATCAGAAAGGTTTCATAGTTGAGTTTGTCTGCATCTGTTGTTGTTGGTAATTGGATACAGTTTGTGAGGTCCCATGTTTGTTCGTAAGTCAAGCGCAATCTATGATTTTTACCAGTGACTTCTATCTGTGGGCATGGGTCTGACTTATTGGCTTGAGACAGGCCACGGCCTTTGACTATTACTTGATGATGGTCGCTTCTTGTTGTTGGCTTACTTAAACTTTCCGTGATAGATTCCGTTAGTTCTGGTTATAGATATAGATAGTCTATTATAGCTGTTGTTTTGCCACTAACCCACGTTGCTAAAGTTACATTCATGTGATCTTTAGGTTGTTCTACTTGTCTGAGTTTTCGGATGAAGATTTCTTTCTGCCACCTTTTTGCACACGTAGACAATTCAGCGTGCTGCATTCGTCGAGCTTGGTATATAAGTGTATGTTTAAGTCACCACATATAATAAATTCAGCATGCTGGTGTTCTGAAATTGTTTCATCTACAATTAGAAATACTCTGTCTAAAAATGTATTACTGTTTAGAATTGCAGGTTTCCAGTATACATTCATAATAGATATAAGTCGATTACTTTTGTTCAGACCAGAGGATTGGTTATTAAGTTGAATTTGGACTATGGTGTTTTGTGTCCATGGGTAAATATGTTTACTGCTTACGATTGACCATTGCAGTGAAATTTTGATTAAAGTCAAAAGACCTGCCACCGGTCTACCATATGTTCCTTTTATAGCAGGGTTAAAAAATGTAATGAAGCCATCACAGCGTGGTGGTTCCATCAGCCAAGTTTCTTGTAGGCAGACTATGTTAATTGTCTCTAGGTCCTGGGCTGGCTGGTTGAATAGGTGGCTGTTACCCCTTGTGTTCCAAGCACATAACCACCAGTAGAGTTAATTTATTGTTGATGGTTATGATACAGATGATGTGTCTTGAGTAGTATTAAATGAAGCTTCGTCATATTCACGATAGAACGGGTGATTCCCATTGCTTAGGAAAGAGTTATTTTCTGTGATGGCTAATGGTGACTCGTGGTGGACGGGGGTTGTGTAATGTGAATCCGATCTTGTGTTTTTTTCGTCGCTCAGTTTCAGGGTTCCCAGGTAGTGGATGGTTGGAATCTTTTTTCCACTTGGTCGATGTCTGAGATATTGGGCCTCATTCTGAGTTGGGCGGAAAGGGTTTACCTGCACCGGTAAGGATGCCAGTGCCGGTAAACCCTTACCGCCCTATTCCGAGGTCCCTTAGCGGGACCCGCAAAGGACGTGTGGTCTGACCACACGTCCTTAGCGGGTCCCGCTAAGGGACCAGGGTGCTAATAATGGGCCCGCTATTTGCGGGCTCGTAATAAGCACCTTCCCCATTGAGCCCTATGTGGGCTCAAATGGGAATGGGGAATTGTTTACTGAATGGGGACTTACCAGGTCCTCCAAGGTCGGAATGACCCAGTAAATCCCCATTCAGCCAGACCAGACCCGGATTTGGAGGCATTCATGGTGCTAGTAGCACCATGGCTACCTCCAAACTCCGAATGAGGCCCATTGTCTCCAGTTCAGCTTGTTTACAGCTAAATTCCACGTTCAGTAGAACTTTGGTTTGCGAGAGTATTTTTTCCATCATACGTCTAGCCCATAATTCCAAAAATGCTCTGTCTAGTCGAGTATGATCCTGGAATGTTACAAGTTTAAAATCCCTGAGAAGAGATGATTTTCAAGTAGGGTATTGCCTTTAACAGTAGGAGGATATTGGTTTGATTCAATATCAACCGCTAATTTCTGCTTGTTAGGTTTTCTATTCGTAGGATATATTGAGTTTGGTCAGGTATAGGATTAATAAAATCTGGAAGGGGGATATGTTCATTAGTAGATAAATCCTCCTTTTTATTTCCTCTTTGTGGCTGTATTGCTTTTCGATAACTGTCAGATGAGTGCTCTCTTTGATTCTTACTTCTCGAGTTCTTTTTCTCGGATTCCCAGTTTGCTCTAGATGCCCGCCGAGCATCTTCAGATTCTTCATCAGAAGAGTACTCCCAGGTTGATGAAATTTCATCTAGCAGGGAGTCATCTGAAATGTCTTCGCACGTAAGGTTGAAACTCTGGTGTGCGGTTGCTGTGTATTCATCTACAATAATTAGACTAGAGTCATTAAATGAGGCGTTGTCATGTCTTCCCTCATCCTTGTGTTGATCTGTGTGCGTTGTGAGGTTAAGTAGTTCTTCTACAGTGTGTAAGGTATTCTCATAAGTTAAGGTTGGAATTGGAGGCATCTGTCCTGAAACCTTCTTTACCGTTAATGCAGACTTTGGTTCCTTTAGTCGACCTTGTGAGTGGGAGTTAGGAACTTGATTTGTTGAGTGTCTCAATGGTTGATTTACTGTACGTAGAAAAGCTTGTGAGCCTGTTTGTTTGGTTGCTGTGGATTTTTTTGGGGGGGTTTTCCAATCTGTATATTCGTGGATTTGTTTCCTGCTGTAAATATTTGAAAGATCTCATTTCCCGGTTGTACTTCAGTATTTGACTTCAGGGGTACAATAGTGTGTTCTAGTATATAGAAGTTATCAATACCACCAGTTAAAGATTGTATGTCTCTAGTGGGTTCAGGCATGGTAGGTATAGTTATTGTTTCTGGTATTGTTCTAGTGCTAGCCTCTGGCTGTTTCTGTTGTTGTATCTATCAAAGCCATCATGTTAGTTGTTATTCTGTTTCTCTCTTCTCTATCTCCTCGTGCAATTTCAAATAGTCTCTGTTGCCATCTCAATGATTGATCCGCTTCAGAATCCAATCTTTTGTCAAGTATATTTACAAAGATCTCCATATAAACCTGTTTTGAATGGATTAGAGCTAATAGCTTTTCTTGGTTGCGGATGATATCTTTGGTATCTTCTTGTAGCTTGAGAAAAGGAATCATAGATTGTGATACCACTGCTATCAGCATATTTTGCAAGTCGATCATAGTCGTTGGAATTCTCGGTTGGTTTGTTTCATCTTGAATTGGGTTCTCATGGTGCAGAAGTAGGTTGTCATGTTGTCCCTTTAGGTTTATTGCATCCAAGTTCTGATTTCCTTGTTGTGCAGTAGGTGTGTAAAAGAGACTCTTCAAAGTCATGTGAGAAATGATTGGGAAGGTTTCCCTTCTCACATTTTAGATTAAGTTCATGTTGGATCCTTTGGTGGTTCTTATTCATCCTTTGCAGGGTTTGCGTTTTTGCTGGCGTTGATGTTGATTATTGGAAGTTCCTTTCTTGGTTTATGGTCGTAGGTGGCAAGTTCTGAGTTATCATCGGAGTAGAGGTAGATTCGGGATGTCTGGATAGTATAGTGATATGTCGCCAAATATTGCCTTTCATTTTTCCACACTATTCATTATTGATTCGATCTCTGAAATATCAAGTGATAGTCTGGCAGTTTTAGGATTCCTTCTTGCTAACTGGTCAATGTCTTGGTCTTTACTCTGTGGTATGAGAGCGTGGGTGTTAAGCCATTTTAGCTTTGCAAGTCTCGCTTGTTCTTTTTTTGATGGGGACCGCTGCGAGTTTTGCGTTGGTAGGCACTGAGGAACCGTTGTGAATAGATCTTGATTTGAGCATTCTGATGGGTGTTTCTTGGTGTTTGGCGGTAGTGGCTCCACATCAGAGGTAGCTAGGTTATCTTTGTCTACAGGTGTGTGGTCTATTATGGCGTGTATGACCTCTGCTACTGGCAGAGCTTGTGGCTCTTGCGGTTCTGTTTGTTTGTCCGAGAGTATTTTATTGTGTGGTTCTCCAGGTGCAGGCGGGCTCAGAAGGACTTGTCCCTTTCCAGGATCGTTGTAGTGGGATAGCTGTTTGGTGGCCATCTGGCACTTGGGCTCTTCCTTTGTATTATCTGTGTTGTTGCTGTTGTTGCCAGAAGCAATTTTCAAGTGCAGACCAGAACCGCATTTCTCATCTTCAGTGTCAGGAGAGTACCCTCTTCTGTTGCTGAGGCCTCTGGTGGTCCTTGTTCGAAGGGGTAAATGACAGGTTCTATACGTTGTTGCAGCTGGTCATTAGTCTCATTGCTCATATGCACTTGCAGCGAGGGGGCTGTGTCATGATGTTCTCGATGATCAGTACCCTCAGTCTTTGGGCCTCATTACATGGATGGCGGAGAACCATGGCGCTATTAGTGCCATGGTTCATGCCGGTAAAATACCGGCACCGCCTTGGCAGAAAGGGGAATTACCACCCCATTCCAAGGTTGGCGGGGCGGTAATTCCCCCTTCCACCATTGCCCTTCCCCATTCCCATTTTTGCCCCATAGGGCATAATGGGAATGGGGAAGGCGCTAATTACGGTACCGCAAATTGGGGTACCGTAATTAGCTCCCCGGTTCCCTTTGTGGGTTGGTTTTTAACGCCTGAAAAAAGCAGGCGTTAAATTCCCCAAACCGCAAAGGGACCTCGTAGTAAGGCGGTAAGGATTTACCGGTACCGGTAAAATATCAGTACCGGTAAATCCTTACCCCCATCCGTGTAATGAGGCCCTTTGTTGTATTAGATAGTGCTCCTTTGTTTTTCTTGGTTAAAGTCTGTTCTAAGGTTAGATGCTTCAGCTCATTCACAATAGGGGCAGGTGGGGATGGCCCCAACTTGCAGCATAATCTTGTCTTTGGTCAAGCAATAGTTTTTGGAGTTTTGGCTGTCATAATGTCAAGTAGTTTCTAGACATAGTGTGCTGGTTTCTTTCCACCGAGCAGGTAGGTGGAGGTTGTATGGTGATTTCCGCGGGGAATAGAATACAGCCTCTGGATACAGGTTTGACAGACTCCTATAGATTGTCTCTAAATACCTGAGATCTGAGCGTAATAGGTGGAAAGTGAGGTGCTGATCACCAAGATCAAAGAGTAGGTTCCCTGCAGTCTGTCAGGCGTCAGATTTCTTTCACACTGAAGAGGGCTTGTTTGGCTGGCGTGCGAGATCAAAGGGCACTCACCCTGCAGTCTCTCACACGTCAGTCGTTTGTCGCTCTAGAGTCAGATAATTATATGCAAGCAGCTATTGAGCTGGTGGGCGAGATCAAAGGGTAGCAACCCTGCAGTTTCTCACACGTTAGGTTTATTTCGTGATGTGAGTCGTTTAATTCCAAAGTTGCTGATATCTGGAATAAGTCAAGCATGCAAGGTCAAATGCTAGTGGTTCTGTGGCTCAGGCAGTTATACCCCTCCCTGGGGATAATTTGCTGCAGAGGGCCTGTTCCTGTACTGCTGCAAAAGGAAAATCCGAAGGTGAGCGTGCAATATGCGTTCATATGTGTGGTATAACTGGGACTCAGAACTCTTACATTCCAGTATTATCTAAATGATTGTAATTCAAGCGGGAGAGTGAGTTTTTGGAAATGATAGTCAGGGAAGGCGAGCAAGGTTGCAGAGGGGGAAACAACCACTCACCTTCAGTTCTGCCTTGGTTCAGTCACAGCCAATCTTCTTCAGTGAGCCTGTTCATTGTAATGCCTTGGTCTTTCGGTAGTATGCGTTGCGTCGAAGATCTACTACTGTGCACTCCAGTGCTGGGTTGCGGGTGTTACAGGGAGCCGTAGAGGGTCATGAAGAGCCACAGGGGGCCGCAGGAGTCCCGTAGAGCCTGAAGACCCAAAGACTCTGCGTCCGACTCCACGACCCGCTCCACAGAAAGAGTAGCTTTTAAGCTGCTCCTGCAGGCTGGTTTGGCTGGGTGATAATGGTAGCAGCAAGAGGACTGATAATTCAGTCACAGATGCAGGCAGTCACAGCAAAATGAAATGATGCAAATGCAGACACAAAGACTCTGCGTCCGATTCTGTTATAGTCTATCTAGGATGCCTGCTCTCTTGAGCTGAGTCAGCACTTGGCTGACTCAAATGAGATTGATCCCAGGAAATTGGCAAGAGCAGCTGACTCATGGGCAGCCAACAGGGCCACTCATAAGGATTATGGAGCCACTCATAGAAAGGATGAGGGGAAGCAGCACAAAGGTGAGAATAAATATAACTCCAACGAACCAGAAGAGGCCCTCAAACAACAGAAGGGTAGACCCCCTGGGAACCCTGGTAGGTGTAGTGAATCCTCTGGTGTCCAACCAGAGGGAGGTCAGCAGAAACCCCCATCCATGGAACATTTGGTAAATGCTATGTCTGTGGGTCAACAGGCCATGTGAAAGGAGATCCCAGATGCAAGGGTAAACCTGCAGGGGTCAGCACTGCCTCCTTAGCCTTCTCCCCAGAGGAAGAAGTACAAATGGCTAGTGCCCACCTTCAACTATTTGCTGAAGAACCCTTCTGTCTTCAAGCTACTGTATCCTCAGAGTCCATGGGTCTAGGTAAGAAACAAAATATGGGTGTGTATGACTCAATTCCAGTGAACTCTTGAGGGTATTCTCTGGACAGTGTTCTTGTAAATGGCCAGGACACTCTGCCATGAGAGACACTGGAGCCAGCAGAACAGTAGTGGATGAAAGCTGTTTCAAGCCTGAGGGTGTTGCTAAGGCACCCAAAGGTCCCACTAGATTTGCTGGAGGCCCTGTCCAATTGTCCAATTGGTTCCTATTCTACCAGCTCCCATTCATGTAACAATATGACAGTGAGGATTCCTTTCAGTATTCTGAATGAGGTACCTGGGAGAGTCCTGTTGGGGAATGACTTAAAAACTCTAGGAGTAGTATCCAGTACCCCCAGGCCTCCCAGTCAGAGGAAACAGAACCAAACCAAATTGGCTAGAGAGGCAACCTTAAGAGACCACTCAGAGCATGTGGGAACCTCTACAGAGACCCCCACTGTAAGCCCTTGTGTTAGTTAGTTGACCTCTAACCAAGGCAAAACTGAGGCTAGAATAGTAGGGAAATGGGAGCCCCAACCAAGCTCCATCATTGCCCCTTCAATTGTGAAAGTCTTTGACATCCCTTCCTTCTAAGGAAGAGGTAGATAGACAAATTGGACCCCTCTCCAGGCCTGTGAGAAATGGTAATTCTCAAAGCTGGTGGAAAACCAGGAAAAATAGGTCTAAGGCTAAACACCTTAAGACTGTTGGATCTTCTACTGAAGACTCCAGAATAAATTTGAGTGTTAGGAGGGAAACTTCTAAGCCAGGTAAACTGAGATCTCAGAGGAAGTGTAAGCATGTACCTTACTTGACCACAGCCCCTCCAACCAAGATGCCTGGGACCCAATCTGCTCTTGAGAGAGATGTGGTGAGGAACCTTAGAGGCCCCTCTAGATCTAAGGGATCCCTTTCAAAGGACCCCTTGAAAAAGCATATTGCAGGTTCAGAGGTTGTCACAACTTCTGAGGGACTGTTAGATCAGATCCTCCATACTCTAATTAAGAAAGATCTACCAACCAGGGTTACTAGGTGATATAGCTTACAAATGAAAACTACTGATAAAAAGTGTCATAGCAAGGGTTACAAAACGATGCTGGTGTACTCAGCAGGCCATTTAACCGACTTGGAACAGGAGATCCATCCTGATCGGAATTAGATCCTCATGTCCCTTAGTCTGGGGGGAACGAGTGATAGGGAGAATTCTCACCAAAGTGCTAATTCCCTCTACCTTAGAGCCCTCCAGCTCTTTTGTTATGTTTTGGGACTTTGAACTTTTCATTTTCAATGTGTTTTCTGTGTTTGTTTCTTTGAATATGGAATTTTAGACAACTCCATAGGCATGATCTTTTTCTTGTGTGTCACACAGCCCCGCCAGTCGCAGACTTCCCACGGTTTAAATACCTTCTCTGGGACTGATTTATGTCAACAGTGAATGTAAAGTTAAATTGACTTTGCCAGTCTTTTTAAATTGCTAGACCCAGCACACACTGCCTTACAGAAGAGTGCTAGAGGAAATACCTAGTATTCCCTATGACTAGAAAACTCATGTAGCCCTCAAAGGCTACTCTTTCCTCTCAGAATGGCTGGTGGTAGTGGTATTACCATGATTTTCCCAACCGAGACGCGTTTAAATGCTCCGGTAGCTAAAATCCACCGGAGCCATGTTATTCAAGATGCCGTCTGAGCCCCCTCTGTAAAAACAGGTTCCGATCGACTTTTTTTGCTATTTCTTTGTGCAAAGGTCCTTCTGGTGTTTAACTCTGTGTGCCAAACCAGGTTTGGTCCCTTTGTTTGTGAGCCTTTGGCGGGCTTCAGGACTGAAGTCCACCCATGGTGTCTGAGTGTCTGGGGTGGGCACAAAGTTAGGGAGGTGCCTGAAACTCCCTGTGCTTTGTCTTCTAGGAGAACCAAATGCACTCTGGTGTGATTGGCTCGCTGACTGTCCAGCAAGGACAGCCACCCTGCTGGGTGAATGACAGCTAGGCTGGAATGAATGGGAGAAAACTGTTTAAAAGGTGAGTCTACAGGACTGGAAGGCAGAGTCGACCACTGGAACAAAAGAACCGAAGACGAGCTGGAAGACGACGGCTGCTGCAACCACTGGACCGTTGGTTTGCCCGGATAAGCTCTGCTGCACCTCCGAATCGCCAGATCTCCATTCGACAGAGAAGCTCCTTCAAGTACGGCTTCTTCCTTTGAGTTGGTGGGACCAATCTGCTCAGAAGACACCTGGATACCATTCTCAATGCTGGTTATGGTTTAGCCCGAGAGAGGGAAACCAGTTTGTGTCTTGAAGCAACGGCTACTGAACCAAAGTGACTCCATTTTGTTTGCTCCAACAACGATCCCGCACAGTGCGGGAGTCCCCCGATGTCCTCCCTCTTGTCCCCACGACTGAGGCTCAGGAACAGCGAGATCTGCAGGAACTGCCATGAACCAGCGTCTTCAGCTGCATCTTTTTGCTTCACATTATGGTACTGTGCCATCCAGTTGAGAGATCCTAACTCTCACGGTGAAAGTTTGTGAAACTAACCCAACTTGCAGGCCTGATCAGTTTGTGACCCAGCATATCATTCGTTTTCGTGTAAACTAATTCTAAAAAGTTTACAAAGACTTCTCCATCTGCACCACTACGTTCTGTCCTATCCAAGAACACCAGACTATTGACTTTGGCCTGGCCTATTGAATTGAACTGACCCTCCTGGTACATTGAACCTTTGCATTATCTAAAAAAAGTGTTTTCTAATCCATTGTAGAAACTTATGTCTTTCTACTCCTATTGAAAGTAATTGAAGTGCCATTTGGCTCCTTTTTCAGGGAACTCAAACTGTTCCTACAACTTAGAGTTTGTTACTTTAGTTTGTTGGTGTTTAATATTGAGTTGATTTCTACTAGTGAATGTTTTCTAAATGATTGTATAAATAAATGTTTAAGTATTTTCTACCAAGAAACCTTGAGAGTAAGTGTCTACTTGAACCACTGTGATTGTGATACTTCTCTGTAACTTCCTTTACTGCTCACATTCAGTCTTGAGATTAGCCTGGCTGCTCAGCTCGCTGCCACAAGTGTGTTGTACAGATTTATACCAAAGGTTGGTTTTTACTTACACCTGTAGTCTTAATTGTGTGTGCTGTTCCCAGAGGGTACTGAATGCAATTCTGCTTAACAATACCCTTTCCTCATCAGTGAATCATTTTCTGGGGTGTGTCTCTCTGTACTCAATATTTAGTTTGACTTTTTTGCATAAAGTAATGCGCTGGTTTCCGAAAACAGCTACTGTTATTCAACCTCTCCATGGATTGCAGGATTAAATTAATATTAGGATATCACCTGTAGGGTGGCACATGCATAGACATATCAATTGGAATTAAAATGTTGTCATCACTAAGAGAATTGTAAGTAAAACCAAGGAAGTGTACATGTGACAGGTTGAGACTCACGTTGAGACTCAAATCTCGAGGAATTGTATGAGGACATTTAGATTTCGAGAACAGTAAAATGCACGGTTACTTAATTACTCTTTTTTTTAAAAAAAAAAAGTCTTTCAATAGAGATGGGTATGCATGTTATTGTTCGTGAAATCAATAGAGCAGAAAGGGCGCATCTGAAAAAAGTAAACCTGGGCATAGATAAGGATCGATCATTGTAAATGTATTGATGTTGTGTCACATACTTCATTAACTTTCTTTATAGGGCGCAGCAAGATTCAAATGTTCTATTTGCACCATTCTTCTATTCTCCAATTATTCAAAACTTAACACTGGATATTCATGAGAAAAAGGAGTTGCAGTATCTGTCAATTCCTCACCTAGAGTTTCTTCACAGTAGCTGAATGCGTCTTGTTGCACCCCCCAGACATCACCAGCCAGTGACCTGGCAATAAGCCAGAGGCTCTGTCAGTCAAGAGAGAAAGCCACTTAGGGTACATTTCCTTGGACAGGATGTGTTAGAGAGGAACACTGGGTCGAGGTTAAGGGATCCAGTAATGGATATATGCGACATAGTAGCATTGGGCAAGATGATACAGCTTTTCTTCAAAGCTTAGAAGCACGGTTTTGCTTTCTTGCTCTTTACCTTATGGTGAACTGTGTTTTTAAGTTACCCCAGTCCTGTAACCAGCTCACGATGACAGAATGTTCTTAAAATCTGACGTCTTTAGAATTAGTATGCATCCAATACACTCTTTCACTCAGCCAAAGCCACGTACTATGGTGCAATAGCATTTCTTATTCTTAGATGCGTTTCTAACATTCTTTTCTTCATGAATATAAATTGAAAGTAGTTAGGCAAAAACATTTGGGTGCTCATGTTGCTCCCTGTCGTAATATGATGGGGGGACATGATACATTTGCCAACAGGTGTAGCCAAGTCCCTGCTGCCGAATTTATGTCATTTGTATGGTGGACTGCAAACGTGCATGGCAAAAGCTTGCATAAACGCCTGTACACAGCCTTTTGCCCTGCATTGTTTTTGCACTCTGACATGCAAAGTGAGTAAATGCTGCCTGGCATGTTCGCAATTACAATGAAATGCAGCTGGACATGTTGGCATGTAGGCAGCGTTTAATTTTCATTGTGAACACTGTTTCCATGCAGGCATGGTAAGCAGTGTTCACAATTACTAATACACGTTGTCTGACATGCGAGCATGTCAGGCAGTGTTTCATTGTAATTGTGCATGCTGCCTGCCATACGAGCATGGGAGCTAGCGTATACAATGGATCCCTATGAGGTCCGCCTGCTTTATGCAAGTGCATAAAGCAGGCAGATCCGATAGGGATCTTCAGTATTTGCGCTGGCATGAAAAGCATTTGTATGGCTTGGAGGAAGCAAGGTGGTGGAAATGTAATTTGCATTCTGTCCCTCTCCTTTGCCATACAAATGACTTAAAAGGAGCTATGGTGGGAATAACATTCATTAAAGCCTTACTCAAGGCTTTTACTTACACAGTACTGTAATTCCCAGGAGATTATGTCACGGTGCATATAAAAGAATACAACTGTGTGTAAGAAGGGTCTTGCATACTCCTGCCACGTTTGACGTTCCTCCAAATTAGGAGGCAATGGTAATACCGGCAGCAGTAATACTGCTGATGGTAATACCGTTGGTGAAATTAACGCTGACGGTATAACCGCTGATAAAACTACTGTTGAGATCACAAAACGGTATTGCTGCCATAGTACAAGTTAGAAAATTGAGGTAATACCTTTGAAATTGGGTGGTAATACTGCAAAAAGCACAGTACAGTTACCACCAACTAAACGGTAGAGGTAAATTCATACAGGTGATGGAATTGAAGTCACAGCTGCACCCAAACCACTCAAGAAGGGTACATAAGGCCCACACCTTCCCCAGACACACTGTCCAACACCTTCATGTTGCCACTGGCTGCTCTGAACATGGACGTGCAGCAGCTTCAGCTCTGCATCGAGCTGCAGAGGATGGAAGAGCAGGATGCTGAAGAGAGAAGTAGGTGGGGGAGGAGGAGTAGGAGACACCATTTAAGGAAAGTGCCCATAGCCGGGTCAGACCCTCACCCTGGACCTTCACTGACAACCAGCTAATCACCTTGTACTGGCTGAACAGGGAGACCATTGCTGAGATGCTCACCCTGCTCCAGGATGACATAGAGAGCAGGATTAATATCAGTAGAGCCTTACCTCCACAGCTGAAGCATTTGTCAGTCCTGCATTTGTTGGAAACAGGCACCTTCCAGCACACTCTGGGCACGTTGCACAGCATGACACAGCCCACATATTCAAATGTGCTCATGCAGGTGCTGGAAGTACTCCTGCGCCATATCTCCCAGCACATCTCCCTGCCCACCACCCTCTGACCTACTCATAACACCCTGACCCACTCATAACGCCCTGACCTACTCATAACACACTGCTGTGCCAGCTTCCCTGGTTCCACCCACAATACCAGGGTTCTGCAGAACAGCACACTGCCAGGATACATGGAGTGGCACAGAGGCATTGAGCATGGATATTGGGTGAGTACATGTACCATCACAGAGACTAATCTTGCAGTACAAGTGACATACCATGTGAGGGGGGATTATGTTGGGATGCATGTACAGTCTGCCAGCCAGGCAAACAGTTTCCGGTTGAAGCACATATATCAACACAGAAAGAGCAACAAATGTATGAATGTTGCGATTGCAGAGGTCATAGATAGGCCAGCATTATAGGGCGGGTTTTTAGTTGATGTACCTATAGTAACATTGGGTAGCGTGATGTGTGGGAAGGATTGAAAGGAGCGGAAGATGGAGTCAGCAAGGCAGGGTGGTAGAAGTAAGGTTGGTGTGTTAACTTGGCAGAAGTGTCACCATTTTTTATGTTAAGGCCTAGGACATGATGAACAGTTGAGGATGCAGTCATGTGTGTGGAGCTGCGGTTTAGCCCCAAAAACAAATCCGCTTTCCCATTTCCCAGGAGGGAAGCCAATGTCAGAGGCACCCATAGTGCGCAGATAAGCACTAATTGTATCCAGCTGCGGGCCCTGAATGTGGTGGGAATGGAATGTTGGTTGGTAGAAGACCAGGAAGGGATGCGCCCTTTAAAGGACACATTCATGAGAATAGGGCACAAGGCTCTGCAATGTCAAATAGCCAGGCAAAGATTTAGAACACTACTGCCCTCACCCCAGTGCAGACACTCCATATGAATTACACCTAGACACACAACTTAAGCAAACAAATCCTCGAAATTCAGACTCAAGAGCGATGCACAGGTCATCCATGGGTACCTGGGTTGGCAGGAGATAAGGGGAAATACTGTCTGGAACATCCATTGTTTTGGGACAGAATGAGTGGAGGTGATGCCAATAAATGTAGTACAAGGTCGGGGGTGCAGATTGTGTGCAGCATGATGTCTGGGTTAAGGAGGAAGCCCATTGTCTTATCAAAGCAGAATTTGACACGCCAAGTTACTTTGATTGTGGCTGGCACAGGAAGGTGCACATCACGTGACGGTCCCAAATTGATGAACCTATTGAAAAGAACCCACCAATCATACACCTGGATTTGACAGTGACGATGTAGGGGACCACGTGTCTAGGGGAATGGGGGTAGCAAAGCTGTGGCCAATCAGTCAAGGGACTATAGGGGGATATCAGCATGTTCTATAGGTGGTAGCCAATGAGGGTTTTGGGATTATGCTGTACTCATTGTTATTGGTCGGCAAGATTTGGAGTAGTACCCTTTGGGTGCACTCCAACAACCTTGACCTCCTTGCAAAAGGAATCCAACCTTTGGTATAAGTCTGTACTACACAGGTTGGTAGCATAATTGTGCAGCCAGGCTTATCTCAAGAGGTGTCAATGTGAGCAGTAGTGGAGTTACACAGAGATTCACAAGTATCCAAATAAACTCTTACACACAAGGTTTCTTGATTAAACAATTATTAATTTATTTAACAGTCCGTTTGAATAAGCCTTCTTCGGAAGGGGCAATATAATAGTAACACACAAATACACTTCAAAAATACACACTCTTAGTTTCTCTACATCAGCAAATACCCATTTGGGATGGCACACAGACATGTCCTACACCCTGAGGTGACCTAAATAGCTGGGACACTGTGGACATTCATATATCACTGTTGCATTTAGAGCAGTGCATAAAAGTATGGCAAAGAAAAATGGTTATGAATAAAACAAGAGATCACACAAATATTCTGAAGTAGGTAAGTACTTTTGAACCCCTAATACAGAGCAAATTAACCCTTTCCTGTAAGAAAGGTAAATACACACACTCAGAAGATAGAAAAGTCATTCAGGGAGCCAGGCCAGGCCAAAGTCAATTGGGCAAAAGTCTAGGTGAGCTGAAGCACTTCTTACAGGTAGATAAACATCTTGCACAATGTTTTAGAAGTCTTGTAGAAAAGAAGAATCAATGTAGGGCCACTAGCTTATTAGACTTTTGAGGTAAAGAAGCTGTTTAGCAACTCTACAAGAAGTTACCAAAAAAAGACTCAACTGAGATCAAGTAAGGCTACACAAGAGGTAAGTTCTCTCAGACTGTACAGTATCTTTGGTTAGAAGAAATGGTTCCAGCTGGCTTCTGTTCCTGTGTGGGTCTGCAGACTCTGTTGTTCCTGTTGTTACTTCTGGGGAATCAAGATCAAGCACAGTATATATTACAGATTCAAGAGATGTGGAGGGCTGATATAGGGGAATCATGGCAGAAGGCAATAGCAATATGTTATATTATGTTAAAGTAGGGACTCCCAAAAGAAGTGCAGAAGGATTTGGCTAAGGTAGTAGGGATAAAGGCCAAGGGATGGGCAGAGATTCAGACGATTCTAGTGCATCATTGCAAAAGGTGGCAGTAGAAGGAAAGGGAAGTAGCAGAAAAGGCGCACAAGGCAGAGGCGAAGTAAGTACAAAGGAATTTGCCAAAATTGAGTATAGAAAGAGCAGTGATTATGGAAGATGGACAGCAGATGGAACAAAGGACGGCTCCAGCAGAAGCGAGAATTGCACCAGAGTGGACCGAAGGGGGTACCAAGGGTATCCAGACTACCAAGGGTATAAGGACAGGTAAAAGGGTGGTTATCAGAGAAGTTACCTAGGATGTTATCCACGAGGAAGAGACTGGTTTTAAGAGGGCCGGGGAGGTAGAGCAGGAGGATTTGGCGGGATGGGGGCTGAGATTCGGTGGGACAGGACTGTGTTGGTCATGTGGGAAGGGGTCATTTTGTGTGAGAATGTAGCAGCAGGGTAGCTTACATATAATCCCAGAGCATATCCTTGTAGACGGGCAGGCCCAGTTACATATCAACAGTAGTATGGGATGATGCCCCAAGAATTCCATATGGTGCAATGCCCGTGCAAGCGTCTCAGCAGGTATAAGAGCCCCACTATCAATACCAAGAACCAATACCCAGCAGATGCAATCTCCATCACCCAATAATGCCCCGGTGTATGCACAGCAGCAGACACAATGTCCAGTCGCACAGCTTTAGGAGAAAAATGCTTTCCTCACAGCACAGTGACATCGTACACAGGGGCAAGTATGGTGGGTGGTAACCCTTATGTATTCTGAGGGTTGAACATATATCTCGATTAGGACAGCCCACAGAGAGCCCTGACATGCCCAGTTCTGTCAGTCACTGTCGACCCGGAAGATGAGCTCTGGTAGGTGTGGAAATAGGCAACAAATCATTGTTTTTTATGGTTGACACAGGTGCAACACAATCATGCATAAAGGAAGGGCACCTCCCCTCACAATGTGAAGTAAAGGACATGGAGGGGTTCTCTGGGACAATACAGTTGGTTCCATTCACAGAAGATTTGAAATTAAACATGACAATTTCATTTTCAGAAGAAGGGGTAGTGTGTTCCACACCAGGAATTTGTTATGCTAGGGTATTGGCGATAACAAGAGCATTGTTCATTGATGGCTCTACTAGGGAATTACCCATGAACCTGGATTTGTTTATGTAGGGAGTAACAGTGTTGTTGAGTTGGGTGCCAGGCATTCAAAACAAGCCATGGAGAGTGCCGTCCAGATTTTTGTTCAGACGAGCAGTGTTCCAAGATCATTCCCAGGTGCTATTAACACATTGGATTTGAAGGAAGTGTTGATTACAAAATAGTGCTCATAGGAACTGATGAAGTCGGAGGTGAGTGGCAAACAATTTTGTGTCAGACAGACAGTTGTTTGAAGATGATGGCAATAATGGCTAAATGATCTTGGAGGTGTGCGTTCCTAGGTAAATAATTATTCAGCACATGAATGTCCCTTGTCATGTACATATGGCTAAAATCATGCCTGCACATTGACAAGATGACCTGCTACAGGTCCCAAGCACTTCATGAATGGAACACACACATGATGTAGTGCTCTTGAAGAGCATATGAGCAGTACATATTATGTTGATTGAAGGAGCAGTATTACCTAGAGTGTGATAGTACTTATTGTCAAGAGAAGCAGATAAAGGGATCCATGAGACAATTGTTGCACTTTGGCAGCAGGGCATTATAGTGACCTAAGAATCACAATTTAATATGGTGATATATCCGGTCAAAAAGCAAAGGGGTCAAGTTGGAGGTTCATACAACATTTACACCCATTCAATCGCATATTCAAATCAGAGTACCCACTTGTACCGAACACAGCCACAATTCTTTGCAATATACGAAAAGAGGCCACACAATTTACTGTAATTAATTTGAAAAATGCATTCTTTTCTATCCCATTCCACCCTGATTCTCAGTATCTTTCTGCGTTTTTCTACTGCAGGCAGAGATTTCAACACACCAGACTCCAACAGGGATACTGTGAGTACCTGAGTATTTATAACATGGATTTGGGCAATATACATGTACCAAGCACAATCATTCAGTATGTAGATGATCTTCTAGTATGTAGCAGCACAAAAGAGATGTGCACAGCAGATTTGATTACATTATTGATATCATTTTCTGACAAAGGATACAAAGGGCCTCATTACACGGATGGCGGTAAGGATTTACCGGTACCGGTAAAATACCGGTACCGATAAATCCTTACCGCCTTACTACGAGGTCCCTTTGCGGGTTGGGGGATTTAACGCCTGCTTTTTGCAGGCGTTAAAAACCAACCCGCAAAGGGACCCAGGGAGCTAATTACGGTACCGCAATTTGCGGTACCATAATTAGCGCCTTCCCCATTCCCATTATGCCCTGTGGGGCAAAAATGGGAATGGGGAAGGGCAATGGTGGAAGGGGGAATTACCGCCCCGCCAACCTTGGAATGGGGCGGTAATTCCCCTTTCCGCCAAGGCGGTGCCGGTATTTTACTGGCATGAACCATGGCGCTAATAGTGCCATGGTTCTCCGCCATCCGTGTAATGAGGCCCAGAGTATACAAAGAGAAAATGCAATATTGCCATAAAGAGATTGTGTACTTGGGGCAGATAATATCATCAGCAGGGAAAATAGTAACTCCGGAAAGAGCTGCTGCAGTGCAGAATACACTATCACGGTCAATGGAGACTTTATTCTGCTGAACATATCATATATGTATTCTCGGTACATCATATACACATAACAGCAACACTTTTTTATGTCAGTGGGTCAGCCCTAGCATCTGGTATATCCCCACTTATTGAAAAAGAATAGAAATAGAAATGTTTATTCAACCATAGTATAAAAATATTGATATTGAAGTTTTAGCAATAACTTTAAAAATTGGCATTTTACATTAGATAATGCCCAATACTAGATTTTGCTAGAGCTCTGTGTGCAGGGCAATGTATAAATCTTTATTGACCAAAGCTGTGCCAGCTAATAAAAGGATCTAATAACTTGAACTGATGTAACACAACGCATTTGTTTAAGGTACCCTAACTATAAGGTCCTTATAAAACACAGGAAAATCTCTGAGAGAGACCTAATACAATGTTTAGGTCTAGCTAACTGAGTTAAGTCTATGCTAGGTTGCTATATGCATAGATCATAAAAAAGCATGAGACCAGCTCATGCTATCTAGAGGTCGACCCGTTTAATAACCATAGTTGTTCAGGTCATCTTCATCAGAACGAGATTTAGTCAGAGGGGTCTTGACTCCCTTGAGAGTAACTAATGGGTCCCTTTGGTGTGTTTTATTTGTTACTCCTGTAAGGGGTGACAGAAAAACAGAGGAAGGGGTATCACAATTGGACTCCTTGCTTTATGATGCTTAGTATTCATTGCTATGCATCTAGTACTAAAGTATGTATATATGTATTTCTTCAAAGCAATATTAAAGAGTCTAACAGGACTAAGGGACTGAATGAAATCATATGTGTTTTCAAAGCAGATGCCTGTTATGACACATAACAAAGGGAAAGGGAGTGCTCAAAGGTGCTCAGAGTGTCCTGTCCTAGACATACTGTATGTCGAACCCAAAGCACCTTATTACCCGTATGTGGATTGAATGGTGCTCTGTGTGACTTACCGCCTTACCGTGTAATGGGCGCAGTCACACATTATCCACTCTTGTATCTGGGCATGTACGGTCACGTACTCCTGATAGAGAGGACAAGGCAAATAAGACAACATATTGGATTTCTGTGGGGTGATGGTCGGAAGCAGCTCGATGTGGAACGGTGCTGAAAAAGTATTAATCTACGAGTATATGCAATGGCCAGTGGGGCTTACCAGCTCATGGATGTCAGAATCACGCTTGCTAATGGCAGTGGAAGAATGTAGAACACCAGATCGTGTCTGTTACGGCGGCTGCACTCTGTTTAGTTTCCTTCCTACGCGGAGACAAAAAGGTGCCGTTATCATATTGATAAATCACAGGAAAGGGAAAAAGGGGTGTGTATGCTAAGACCCCGAAAGAACGCGTACGCTTACCATGGGTCCTAGTAACTGAAGGTGCCCATCTGGTATCCTGCTTACGAGACAGCAGCAGCTCCACTTGCTGATGGCTGTGTATATGCGTCACTGTAGAGCGTCCGTATCTCAATGCAACTCTATGGTCTGAGCACCATATTTTCATTGCTCACAACGGTGGCCATCTTTGGTCAGGCTGCTGCAATTTATATTGTGTATATGGCCCAAATATGGCCCAAATACGGCCCAAATATGGCCCACATACGGCATTGGGAAACCAAACCAATAATGCTAATACCTACAATGTGCATGTAATTTATTGTATATAAAATTGATTATTAGTGTTACTCTCAATATTAATATAAATTTTCCACGCAACGGAAGAAAATGTGTTTTGTCACTCAGTTAGTACGCATGAGTAACCCCAAATGCAGTGCATGTACATAATCTGCAACCGCAGACTCGAGGACCGGGCAGGCAATGCTGTCAATGCCCAATCGTGTGTATGGGAATAGTATCAAGTACAGCTATAGGGACATACTAAAGTGGGCCATTGTCTAGTGATTGGTGTGGTTGGGTAAGCTATCTATGTGTTTCGTGCCAATGCTCTATAGAACTTTACCTTCTAGTTCAAAACATGATACCTAAAAAATGATTTCAAGAGCAATATGCAATATAAACTGGAAGCATACATGTGACTCAAAAGTTTCTATGACCACTTATATTATTGCTTCTAAGGCCTCCTGATGGGCTGGACCCATGCCAGATGAATAACAGGTACATACTTATACTCGGGTTAGTGTGGAAGCACAGCAAACGCATTCCTTTGGATTTGTTCATTCAAGCCCTCCTTATGTGTCTTCAATCTGAATATCCAGTTCTGTTCTCTCCTTAAGAGGATGTTGTGGTAATTGCCACCACGTTTTAGTACTTGTATTTTTTCGATGACTGTCCAATTAAATTCTTCCGAGCCATGCCCTTTCTCTATGAAGTGGCTGACCATTGGAGCTGTATGTTTTTTTGCCTCAGGCAAGACCTGTGTTCAATCATCTGTTTTTTAACGGGTCTCGTTGTCATGCCTACATATTTCAAGTTGCATGGGCATACTATCAGGTATATGACTCCTGTGGTGTTACAATTGGTGAGATGACGTTGTATCCAAGGAGTACGTAATCCAAGATCAATTTCTTTTGTGAGCTCAGTTTGTGGGAACATTGAACAGGCCCCACAGAGGGAATGTCCAGTTGGTGATGTGCTTTGCCAAATGGTTGCAGGACGTTTTTCTTTGTTTTCACAGAGTGTTTTCTCTAGTTTGTCTCTAATGTTGGTTCTCCTTTTTAAGGCAAACTTGGTTTCCTCCAGGGTGTATTGTCCGGAATTGAGAATCGGCCATGAGGTCTTTATTTCCTTTTTCCTTTTTTAGTTTATGCACCATAGTGACCGTACATGCCCAGATACAAGCGTGGGTAATTTGTGACTGCGCCCATTATACTGTAAGGCGGTAAGTCAAACAGAGCACCATTCAATCCACATACGGGTATAAAGTGCTTTGGCTTGCACATACAGTATGTCTAGGACAGGTCACTCTGAACACCTTTGAGCACTCCCTTTCCCTTTGTTATATGTCATAACAGGCATCTGCTTAGAAAACGCATATGATTTCATTCAGTCTATTAGTCCTGTTAGACTCTTTAATATTACTTTGAAGAAATACATATATACATACTTTAGTACTAGTTGCATAGCAAAGAATACTAAGCATCATAAAGCAAGGAGTCCGATTGTGATACCCCTTCCTCTATTTTTCTGTCACCCCTTACAGGAGTAACAAATAAAACACACCAAAGGGACCAATTAGTTACCCTCAAGGGAGTCAAGAGCCCTCTGACTAAATCATGTCCTGATGAAGATGACCTGAACAACTATGGTTATGAAACCGGTCGACTTCTAGATAGCATGAGCTGGTCTCATGCTTTTTTATGATCTATGTATATAGCAACCTAGCATAGACCTAACTCAGTTAGCTAGACCTAAACACGGTATTAGGTCTCTCTCAGAGATTTTCCTGTGTTTAATAAGGACCTTATAGTTAGGGTACCTTATACAAATGTGTTGTGTTACATCAGTACAAGTTATTAGATCCTTCTAGTAGCTGGCACAGCTTTGGTCAATAAAGATTTATACATTGCCGTGCACACAGAGCTCTAGAAAAATATAGTATTGGGCATTATCTAATGTAAAATGCCCATTTTTTAAGTTGTTGCTAAAATTTGGACTGATTTTTTTATTCAGATGTATATCAATATTTTTATACTATGGTTGAATAAAAATGTCTATTTCTATTCTTTGTCAATAAGTGGTGATATACCAGATACTAGGGCTGACCCGCAGACATAGAAAAGTGTTGCTGTTATGTGTATATGATGTACCGAGAATACATATATGATATGTTCAGCAGAATAATGTCTCCTTTGACCGTGATAGTGTGAGAACATGTATTTACATTCACGGTAGGAATGCAAATCCGGCATGAATAGGTCTTAACTAAGACCCTTTGTGTTTCAGCAGTGCAGAATACACCACATCTTACTACATTTAAATAGATGCAATCGTTCCTGGGTTTCTGTAACTACTGTAGAACATGGATTTTTGACTATTCTAGTTACACAAAACTTCTCATGCAGGGACTCAAAGAAGCACAAAAGAGGAAGCGGTCACTGACATGGAAAGGCAAAATGATTACATGTTTCGCAGAATTGAAAAATGCTCTAAATAATGCTCCAATACTAGCAACCATTGATTACTCGGAGTTTCATAAATTCTCACATTCTAACAGACAAGTAATGACCGCTGTATTGGCCCAGCAAACATCCCTGGGACACAAGCCCTTAGCATATTACAGTGGTATTTTAGATCCAGTAATACAGGGCCAATTTCCCTGCAAGCAGGTTTTGGCTGCTGCAGCCTTTGCTATTGAGAAAGCTCAACCGCCAATATGTGGAGCTCAGTTCAATTATATGTAGAACATGCGGCATTCGCAATACTGGAATTATCAAAATCCACTTTGACTACACAGAGGGCCTCGGAGTACGAAGTCATTTTGTCCAGCCCATCCATTTAAACTGTAAGATGCTACACAGTAAACCCTGTCACATTTATTTGCTATACCTATTGAGGAAGGAGAGGAAGTATATAATTGCATCACTTATTAAGGTCTCGTAGATGATTTAGTGCAGGCACGAGAGGAAGCATTATAGGAAGTCCTTTTAGTTGATGGATCATCGACGATTGTACAGGAGAGTGGACAGAGACACACGGGCACAGAAGTAGTGCACCTCGTACATGGGGAATATGAGGTTGTTGTTCTGAAAAGATCACTAACACATTTTTCTGCTGACGCAGTTGAACCCATTCCCTTATTTGAAGTGTTAGAAGTATCACAGGGATTTTTGGTGACCATTTACTCCAATTCAGCATATGTGACCACCACCGTACATTCAGGGTTGTCCAAATGGATAAGGAGGCGGTTTTGCAGGCTTGATGGCATGCCTGTACAGCATGCAGCCTTATTGGAAAGATTGATGCATGCATTGTCCTGCCCCTCCTTACTAGCAGTATTTACATTCACCACCCAGACCCAGGATACAGATCCTATTTCACTCGGCAATGCTGCAGCAGATAAGGCCACCAAAGAAGTGGCATAGCTCAGGGACCTAGATTCCACCACGTATCCTAACGTGGCAAATTACCAGTTACAGTTAACCATTCCGTACAAAGCAGTATTGATTAAACAATGAATTGAGTTGCAGGGACCGGCTCCCCAGAGAGAGAAAGATATGTGGTTGAAGAGGGGCTTCTCATAGTCCCCAGAGGACCCGAGGACCTGATTTGGAGACAAAACATTAAAGGTAAAGTGGTAATGCCATCAGAGTTGCTAATGGTTGATATTGAGCAGTGGCACTACCTGGCATATATTTTGAAACAACACATTCCTACAGATATTGACTGGTTTGTGCCCAATTTGCAAGAATTTCTCAAAACATGTGTGGCAAACTGCACAATGTGCCACCTTTACAACAATGGGCAGATGCATAGGACGATGCCTGGCACATTACCATGTCTCACTGAGCCATTCCAGGAGCTTCACATTGATTTACGTAGATATGCCTAACAGGTGTAGTAATTACTGTTACCTTATTGTTGTAGTATGTCTGTTCTCCTCATGGGTTGAGGCTGGCCTCTGTGCACACCCAGTGCTAAATTGGTATTTTCTCATTGCGGGATGTGTAAGGTCCTAAAATGTGATAATGGAACTCACTTTTTCAATTATTTATTTAAGGAGATCACATCCCTAGTGGAGATCCGACATAAGTTGTGCAGAAGAGAACATGTATATTCAAAATGGTGTCCGCCGCTGGAAGCAGCAGAGGTTACAGGGACAGTACACTGTGGTGTTTGTGACATCCTTTGCTGTTAAGGAGAAGGAGTTGTGTTATTGGGTTCACCTACATGATGTTCAGAAGACACTCACACCACTCCACCTTCCCATGAAACAGTATTGACTCAGAATAAGCTGCATATTGCATTACATTCCCGATTGCCCTATTAAAGTTTGCACTGACCCAATTACTGACCCACTATGAGTTGCAATGTGCATTACACTCACTATTGACCTGTTCTAATGTACTGTGCACCACGCTCCCTTTTTGACCCAGTTGCTCATTGAGATTGAAAGTGCATAAGCTATCATGGTTCCCTCTTTTGATATTACAGTTGATTCTGGTACCTTTTCCATGATGATGGATTTGCGATTGTTTGCATGGATGTCTGGTTTTTCTCTCCCTCTGCAGGTGCAACACTACAGACTTTGTGTAATATATATGTTATGCTGTATATGTTGTTTTTTTTCCTTCCAGAATGTATATTATTTCTGTGTGATTATTTTATATGGTGGGGGCATATAAAGGGGGGTGGAGGTGGATTATGGAATGCTTTTGAGAATGAAACACAATTGGGGAAAACAAGAAATAGGATGGAAACTCAGAAGGGGATAGATTACAGTCAGTATAAGGGCATTATATTTGACACCTTGGCCGATATGCACTACCCCGAATGGGACAAAATTTGGTAGAATAACATGCATAAAGTGGGGAGGAAGAGGTAAAACGAGAGCTGCTAGGTATGCTCTTTGATACCTCATGAGATGGGCGCACCCAAGTTGTTTATACCCCAAGAAATGCGTCTCCTATAGCCCATTGTCAGGTACATTTAGCCCTGTTCAGAGTACAGATCCTGTTCCAATGGCACACTGTGCAAGAAGCAATTATGGACAGGGATGATGAATAATGTTCCAAGAAGAAAAAACAGGTGCAGTGCAAGGTGCGTCCATTGTTGAAAAGTGAAGGAGTCTTGTTTTCCAACAATAGATGGGTGGCAGGAGTAGTGTGCTCTGCAGAAGGGGGCTTACTGGGATGTCCTGACAATGTGGTGGTGCATGTGAATAAGAAATGTGGCAAAATATGGGTTAGCTGTGTTCTGAAATTGACATGGATTGAGTTAAGTGAACACCAGCGAAAGTATAAAGGCCAGCAAAAGGCCAGCAGGGTATTCTTTTTGCTTTCAAAGAAATGGCACTGTTCCCATATAGGAACGAAAATCTGTTGCAATAACACTTTGTTTATACTTGATCTGACTAAGGGCACAGCAGCGTTAATGGGTGTATAGAGGGTGTGTGGACAATATGCATATTTACACCTTCCACCATCATGGAAGGGTGTATGCTTGCTGACCACCCTACATTCCACGGTTTTAGTAGTTCCTTGTTCACATGTATCAGGTATACATGTGCCAACCCCAGAACCAACTAAGCCCCCAACCATTAAGTGAGTTTGTCACTCAGTAAGAGGCCGTCATCAGAAAAGTTCTCAGTACCTGTCCCAAAACTCCTCTGAGAAACTAAAGGTGATTCTGGACAAATACTGGTTGTTTACCAAGACAGATATTATTGTTGCCTCCCTTCTGGTGCCAGGTATCCAGACTGCAGCCAACGCAAAGTTGCTGCAGATTACTAGATGAGAGATTCTTCAGATGGTGAACCATACAGAGCCGGGCCTCAATTCAATAAAGAGTGAGTTGAGAGCAATTAGGTTCATGACTCTCCAGAACTGATATGTTCTGGATTTGCTCACAGCTATGGTAGAAGGTGTCTGCAAGAAAATTGGTTTGTCCTGCTGCACATACAAACCTCCATCCAAATGATATAGACATTGGGCTGTAACGCCCACCTGATTCTCGCAGAGGCGCCGGTCTTGACTGGGCGACTACCGTATCTTCAAAGGTGATGTGTAGCACCCGGTTGGCTCTTTGGGCTGGACCTCTGTGCACTGTATGCCTGACGTGTAGAGTAAGATGTCTGCAGATAGAAAATATGGGGTTAATGAACTGGGGTTATTGGGGTGTCCCTATCTCTTTCCTCTTCTCCTCTCCTGTAGACCCCCAAAGGTTAACGCTCTCACCTTAGGTAAATGAATGCCGAGCTCTCCATCTGCCTCAGGGCAGGGTGCTGTAACCAGTTTCTTCACTGGATAGGTAGCGCAGGCCTCTTGACTTCAGAGGACTGCTGTCCGTCGTTTACTGCACGAACGGTAAGTTTCGAGTCATTCAAATGTCTTTAAAGTCTTTAGTAATGATGTCTCTTGTTTTGCAGGGTTCCGGCGATGGCGGATGACGGGCTGAAGTGAGTTGAAGATGGAGCCCGTGTGATGAATAGAAGCGCCTGGAAGCACGTAAGTAAGCGCTTGTTGCCTGCTTCACTATGCGCTCTAACTGTCTTTTTATTTTGCAGGTACGAGTTCGGAGCGGCTGCAGGGTGCCGGAATACCCACTGGATTAGATGTGGAAAGGAGTAATGGCACGAGAGTATTAAAGTTCCCCAATGTCTTTAAACGCACCTTGTTTTGTCTTTCAGATGCGGGATGCAGCGCCGAAGGCCTCCGGAGCGTGCGAAGAGTAGGTAAGCCTTTGCCTTTCAGATGCCGGAATGCTAACCTGTTCTTTCTTGTCTTTATAGGTGTTGCTGAAGACTGGATTCAGGATGGTAAGCCTTTGCCTTTCAGATGCCGGAATGCTAACCCTTTCTTTCTTGTCTTTATAGGTGTTGCTGAAGACTGGATTTAGGATGGTAAGCCTTTTTCCTTAGGCCCAGGACCGGATGCAGAAGACACGATGAGCGTTCTGCTGCAGAGGTTGCAGAATAACGCAAAGCAAGATTCATCCACCGGGTGTGGTTTAAATAGCCTCCTGTAGTGCTTAGGTGTCTCCTTCCACAGCCACGCCCAAGTAAGAAAAGAGTTCCTGGTAAGAAAAGAGTTCCTGCCTTCCAGAAGAGTTCCAGTGTTCTGAATCTAGGGAGTGGCTCCAGCCCCACCCAACAGGAAAAGTAGTTCCAAACAGAAGAGGATCAGAGGCTCAACTGGCAGGCAAGTAAGCAGCATGGTCTGCTGAAGGTAAGTCCACCCAAGCATTATGAGCCCGGCGCTTCCAGCGCTGGGACTGGGCATATTTATGAGCCACTGGCGCCAGGACTGGGTCCAAAAGGTCCCAATTGGGACTGGTTGGCACTCGGAACCTGGGTTATGGATCTGCTTCCAAGGGAGTTGGGAAAACCCTGACCTTTTGGAAGCAGAGATCATGACAGTACCCCCCCTCAAGGCCCCTCCCAAACCGGGCTTCTCCGGGGGTTTTGGCTTGTCAGGAAATGTTCGGTGAAATCTTTTGATTAGGCGAGGAGCGTGGACATATTCAGCAGGTTCCCAGGATCTCTCTTGGGGGCCGTAGCCTTTCCAGTCAATTAGGTAGAATAGTTTAGATTTGGAGATCTTGGAGTCCAGAATGCTTTTGAATTCAAACTAGAGTTCTCCAGGTTTTGGAGATTTGGTTAGTCGGGTTTGAGGTTGCACGGGTTTTAATAGAGAGACGTGGAAGACCGGATGTATCTTCATGTGCGGGGGCAAGTCCAACTTGACCGCTACTGGGTTTACTATGGTAGTGATGGAATAGGGACCAAGGTATCTTGGGTTGAATGTGCGTGGCCCTTTTAGAGATAGATATTTGGTGGATAACCAGACTTGATCCCCTACTTGATAGTGAGGGGCTTCCTTCCGATGTTGATCTGCTCCTTTCTTGTATTGTTCTTTAGCCCTTTGAAGGTGAGAAACAGCTTCCTTAAAGGCTTGGGTGATTGTAGAATGCAGGTAGTCTACTGCTGGTGTTTCAAGATCTTGGAGGGGATCCAACTCCGAGGTTCGAGGGTGACTGCCGTACAAAAGAAAAAACGGGGTTTTCCCAGTTCCCGAATGGACAGAGTTATTGTAGGCATACTCTGCTATCCAAAGGATATCTTTCCAAGTTTTTTCAGTTTGTTGCAGCATGCAGCGTAAATACTGTTCCAGAGTTTGATTGGTCCTCTCGGTTTGTCCGTCGGTCTGAGGGTGGTGACTGGTCGATAGTCTCACATCAATTTGAGCCGACCGACAGCAACTTCGCCAAAAATGAGAAATAAATTGACTACCTCGATCCGAAATTAGAACCGAAGGAAAACCGTGCAGTCGGACGATGTTTTCGAGAAATTCTCGGGCCAGAGTTGCTGCTGTTGGCAAGCCTTTGAGCGGAATGAAATGCGCCATCTTGGAGAATAAGTCCACGATTACTAGAATCGTATTGTATCCGGAGCATGGAGGTAGATCGGTGATGAAGTCCATAGAAAGCGTATGCCAAGGGCGAGGTGGGATGTCAATAGGGCGTAAGAGGCCTGCTGGTCTTTCCTTTTGACTCTTGTTTTGGGCGCATACTCCACAGGACATTATAAAGTCTCTGATATCTTTTTTCCAAGACGGCCACCAGAAGTAGCGCTTGATCTTTTCTGAGGTCTTGGCTATACCGGGATGACCTTCCATTAAAGAGTCGTGATAACAAGAGATTACTTTTTTCTGTAAATCTGTGCTGGGTAGGTATAATCGTTCTTGGAAATACAATAAGTTGTCCTTTACTGCAAAGTCCTTTCCCTGCAGATGCCAATTCTGTATGTCTGCTGGAGTTACAAGTTGCCTGGCTTTATCCTTAACTTCCTCTATGGATTCTGTGGCGATTACACCCAGAATTCTTTGTTCGGGAATGATTGGTACAGGTTTAGGGTTGACCAAGTGTTCTTCCACTCCCATCCGAGAAAGGGCATCGGCTTTACCGTTCTTTGTACCAGGTCGATAGGTAATTATGAAGTCAAACTCGGCAAAGAATAATGCCCAACGGAGTTGTCTAGAGGATTGGGCTTTTGCGGTCTTCAAATATTGCAGGTTTCGGTGATCCGTAATCACAGTAACGGTGTGTCGGGCCCCCAGCAGATAATGCCGCCAAGCCTTAAAGGCAGACTTGATAGCCAGAAGTTCCTTGTCAGTAATCGTGTAATTGATTTCAGGAGGCGAGAATTTGCGGGACCAAAATGCCACGGGATGCAACTGATTGGTTACCGGGTCCTTTTGTGATAGAACTGCCCCCATGGCAAGGCTTGAAGCATCAGTTTCCACGATGTAGGGGAGTTCGGGGCGAGGGTGTTTTAAGATTGGTGCAGAGATAAATTTAGTCTTCAAATCCTGGAAAGCTTGTTCCGCCTCGGTAGACCATTCAAAACGTTTGTTTTTCTTTAACAAGGCAGTGATGGGCTGGACTATTCGAGAGAATTCGGGGATAAACCTGCGGTAAAAGTTAGCGAAGCCTAGCATGCTTTGCACACCTTTTACGGAGGATGTGAGGGCCATTTGAGAACTGCATCAACCTTCTTTGAATCCATACGCACTCCGCCAGGTGATAATATGAATCCCAAGAATTCAACTTCAGTCACGTTGAAAACACATTTTTCCAACTTAGCGAAAAGTTTGTGTTGACGCAATCTTTCGAGGACCATTTTCACGTGTTTCCGATGTTCAGATTCCGATGAAGAATAAACGAGGATGTCATCAATGTAAACAACAACACATACATCTATGAGCTCTCTGAGGACATCGTTCATAAAATATTGAAAGGCGGCCGGGGCATTGCAAAGTCCGAAGGGCATGACCTGATATTCAAATAGCCCATACTTGGTGCGGAAGGCCGTCTTCCATTCATCGCCCTCTTTTACTCGTACCAAGTGGTAAGCTCCTCTAAGATCCAGCTTTGTATATATGCATGCTTTTCTGACTTGGTCCAGGAGTTCAGGGATCAAAGGTAACGGATATCTATTCTTAACGGTGATCCGGTTCAGGGAGCGATAATCGATACAAGTTCTAAGGTCTCCTCCCTTTTTTGGAACGAAGAACAAAGCTGAAGAAGCAGGGGACTTGGAAGGACG
Organism: Ambystoma mexicanum; assembly: GCF_040938575.1. NCBI lineage: Eukaryota > Metazoa > Chordata > Amphibia > Caudata > Ambystomatidae > Ambystoma > Ambystoma mexicanum. The sequence continues at coordinate 948,709,757 of NC_090936.1, forward strand.
AATAAACCCATTTGCCAGGTATTGATCCAGGTATTGTCGAAGGTGAAGGTTCTCAGGCTCGGTGAGGGCATAAATTCTACTACAAGGAGGAGTAGATCCAGGTATCAGGTCTATCTGGCAGTCATAAGACCTATGAGGAGGTAGAGAGTTAGCCTGATCCTTCCGGAAAACATCTTGGTATTCTAGGTATTCGGGAGGTAACTGGGGAGTCTCTGAAGAAATTGCGGCCAGTGCAACACCAGGTGGAGGGTGACAAGTAGAGACACATTCTGGAAACTGGACCGTTCTTGCTCGCCAATCGATCAGAGGATTGTGTTTCTCTAACCAAGGTATTCCTAGAATAATCTGAAACTGAGGGGCCTTGATCACATCGAACACGATCTTCTCATGGTGTCCATCTTGACTTACTAGCGTCACCTCTTGAGTGGTATGCGTTACTGGCCCGGAGGCTATCTCCGTACCATCCACCGTAGTAATGACGTCCTTTACAGCCTTGGGACAAAGAGTTAGATTCATCCTCAAAACCATTTCATGATCCACATAATTGCCGATGGCACCGCTGTCGACGTAAGCTTCAATTGCATGTAATCGATCTGGATTATCAGGGCTAATGAGGACCATAGGTATCACGAAATGCGAGGTCACGGAACTGGTTTTCACGCTCGGCAAGAGGACCTCTATTCTTGTCGGGCGAGGTTGTTTCCCTGCTCAGAGTTTGTAACTTTGGTAACTGCAGCTCCTACTGCCTTCTTGGCAGGTTTCACCGGACAGTCTCGAAGAAAGTGCCCTGAGTTTCCGCAATATAGGCATAATTGCAACTGTTTCCTCCTTTCCCGCTCCCTTTGTGTTAGAGGACCTTTCAGACCCCCTATTTGCATGGGTTCCCCGGAGTCTACTCCTTTGGAAGGAGTTGGCGGTTTGGAAAATACTCGAGCATCAAACTTGGAACGATCGGCCTTCCTGTTCTGCAGCCTGTGATCTATTTGAACGACCAAGTCTATATAATCCGAACAGTCTTGTGGGGGATTCACTACTTGGGCTAAAACGTCTTTGACCTCTCCACGTAGACCTCTATAAAACAGCGTAATCCTTTTGTCCTCAGGCCATTGAGTTTCCACTATTAGTCTATTGAAAGATGCAATATAAGCCAAAAGGTCTTGATTACCCTGTCGCAACGAAAGAAGCTCATTGTCCAAGGCCTGCCCCTGTGAATGTCTTGCGAACAGTTTTTTCATACTAAGCTGAAAGGCTTGAAAATCATGAAGAACCGGATCATCTTGATTAAGTAGAGGGATCGACCAGTCTGCCACATTGCCACTAAGGTACGAAAGTACAAAAGCTACTTTTGCTTGATCAGTTGGAAAGGCTGCTGGCCGGCATAAGAAGTGCAACCGGCACTGATTGATAAATACTGCAAACCTCTTTGGGTCACCAGAAAATCGTTCGGGCGGAGCCAGAGGTACATTCCCAGGTAGGTTGATCTGCACTGGATTCATAGAGGATGTTGAAGGAAGATTTGCCCCTGATGCGGGTAACGGGGTCTGTCCGGCTTGTGACTGTAGCACTTGTCTAGCAAGATTGTCTGTTCTCTCCTTGGAAATAATTAGTTCCCTTCTTAGAGCATTCGTTTCCTGACGAGCTGCATGCACTTCTGCCCTTAGTTCCCCAAGTAACCGGGCTAGGGGGTCAGTATCCGAGGTTTCCATAGCGCCTGGGCGAGAGTTTTGCGGTAGGCTTTGCGTTCTGTAACGCTCACCTGATTCTCGCAGAGGCGCCGGTCTTGACTGGGCGACTACCGTATCTTCAAAGGTGATGTGTAGCACCCGGTTGGCTCTTTGGGCTGGACCTCTGTGCACTGTATGCCTGACGTGTAGAGTAAGATGTCTGCAGATAGAAAATATGGGGTTAATGAACTGGGGTTATTGGGGTGTCCCTATCTCTTTCCTCTTCTCCTCTCCTGTAGACCCCCAAAGGTTAACGCTCTCACCTTAGGTAAATGAATGCCGAGCTCTCCATCTGCCTCAGGGCAGGGTGCTGTAACCAGTTTCTTCACTGGATAGGTAGCGCAGGCCTCTTGACTTCAGAGGACTGCTGTCCGTCGTTTACTGCACGAACGGTAAGTTTCGAGTCATTCAAATGTCTTTAAAGTCTTTAGTAATGATGTCTCTTGTTTTGCAGGGTTCCGGCGATGGCGGATGACGGGCTGAAGTGAGTTGAAGATGGAGCCCGTGTGATGAATAGAAGCGCCTGGAAGCACGTAAGTAAGCGCTTGTTGCCTGCTTCACTATGCGCTCTAACTGTCTTTTTATTTTGCAGGTACGAGTTCGGAGCGGCTGCAGGGTGCCGGAATACCCACTGGATTAGATGTGGAAAGGAGTAATGGCACGAGAGTATTAAAGTTCCCCAATGTCTTTAAACGCACCTTGTTTTGTCTTTCAGATGCGGGATGCAGCGCCGAAGGCCTCCGGAGCGTGCGAAGAGTAGGTAAGCCTTTGCCTTTCAGATGCCGGAATGCTAACCTGTTCTTTCTTGTCTTTATAGGTGTTGCTGAAGACTGGATTCAGGATGGTAAGCCTTTGCCTTTCAGATGCCGGAATGCTAACCCTTTCTTTCTTGTCTTTATAGTTGTTGCTGAAGACTGGATTCAGGATGGTAAGCCTTTTTCCTTAGGCCCAGGACCGGATGCAGAAGACACGATGAGCGTTCTGCTGCAGAGGTTGCAGAATAACGCAAAGCAAGATTCATCCACCGGGTGTGGTTTAAATAGCCTCCTGTAGTGCTTAGGTGTCTCCTTCCACAGCCACGCCCAAGTAAGAAAAGAGTTCCTGGTAAGAAAAGAGTTCCTGCCTTCCAGAAGAGTTCCAGTGTTCTGAATCTAGGGAGTGGCTCCAGCCCCACCCAACAGGAAAAGTAGTTCCAAACAGAAGAGGATCAGAGGCTCAACTGGCAGGCAAGTAAGCAGCATGGTCTGCTGAAGGTAAGTCCACCCAAGCATTATGAGCCCGGCGCTTCCAGCGCTGGGACTGGGCATATTTATGAGCCTGGTGCCACTGGCACCAGGACTGGGTCCAAAAGGTCCCAATTGGGACTGGTTGGCACTCGGAACCTGGGTTATGGATCTGCTTCCAAGGGAGTTGGGAAAACCCTGACCTTTTGGAAGCAGAGATCATGACATGGGCCTCATTACTGGTCCGGCGGTAACCCGCCGGTGCTACTGGCGGACTGCCTCGAGACCTGTAATAATTTACTGGCGTCTGACTTCCCGGTGCCGCTGGGCTATTACAAGTCTGGCAGTGGGGAAGTCAGGTGCTGGTACATTTGTTAATCCCCATTTCCATAGAGTCAGTTGGGACTCTATAGGAGTGGGGACACAGGAACACCTGCACCGTTAGCAATGCTGCCCGTGCTCCCATGACACATCTGCCTTCCGTGGCCGATGTGCCCGGCAGGGTCAGACCTGTCGGGCACAACGGTCCTGGCAGGCAGACTTGTAGTTTGCTGGTCCGGAAACAAGGGTGCTGGTGAGCTTACTGACACCTTTGTTTCCAGACCGGCAAACTTGTAATGAAGCCCAATGTATTGTTATACCATGTGACAGGGGCCCTTCACAATTTAAGGATTGCCCTGGAAAAAGAAGCAGGAGTGAATACAAATGACTGGTTTGGCGCCACGTTTCATGGGAACCATTGTGGTTAGATATATGTGTGAAAATGCTGGTTTCCATCATTGTATTTTTGCTTGTTATTTTTTGTTCGTGTCAGATGATCCTGAGGTGCTGCACGAATACTTTGCCAAAGAGCGCCTCAATTATGTTTTCAATAAGGCCATGTAAAGCTCATAATATCACAAAACACTTGTCGGATGGGGTTGTCAAGCCAAAAATGGTGAACATAGAACAGCCTTTGGAAACTTGAGGATGGTGACTGCACCCCGACCAAACCCAGAAAATGATATTGAGAGTTAGCAGGAGATGCAGGGTGCAGTTTTATGACTGCCACCCCAGGAGAATATTCTCGAGGGGGAGAGAGTTAGTCATGTGTGTAGAGCATGGGTACCTAAAGATGATGAGTTTGAAGGAAGGAAAGAGAAGGGGTAGTTAATGGAATATTAGCAAAAGGGGGAATGTTGGGATGCATGTACAGTGCCCCAGCCAGGCAAATGGTTGAGGAAAACGTATTAGAATGCCACATTTGAGGAGTACAGTGAAGGTTGTGCCACAGACAGCACATATGTTGTTTTATTTAGGTTTGACATGTATTGGATACGCACATATAACAACACAAGAAATGCAACAAATGAATTCATGATATGGTTGCAGAAGTCATACATAGGGCATCCATCATAGGCCCGGTATTTAGTTGATGTAACTATAGTAATGCAGGGTAGCGTGATGTGCAGGAACAATTGAAAGGTGCGGAAGATGGTCTCAGCAAGTCAGTGTGGTAGAAGTGAGGTTGGTGTGTTCACTTCACAAAAGTGTCACCATTTCTGAAGTTAAAGCTTAGCACATGATGAACAGAAGAGACTGCATGCCTTGTTGTAGAGCTGCGAGTGTGGTAGTTTAGCTCCACAAACAAATCCCTTTTCTCATTCCCAAGGAGAGAAGCTGAAGTCAGAGGCCCCCATGGTGGTGTGCAGATATGCACTAATTGTATCAATATGCAGGGCCTGAACATGGTGGGACTGGAATGTTAGTTGGTAGAAGTGCAGGAAAGGATGTTCCCTTTGAAGGACAACTTCATAAGAATAGGGCATGCTGTAATCCTGTTAACTGAGCCATTGAGTACAGGGGCAGACAGAGATGTTCTCTTGGGATCATATGGGTGGAGGGTTCAGGAAAGGGTCAGAGCCAAATACTGTGAGAATCTTCTTTATTTCCCTCTACAGGTTTCTCACCCTGGGCTCTAGTAGTCCCTCCTATTCCTCCCTCATTCCTTGTGCCGTTTCCTTACGCCTGACCCCTAAGGTTGTACTCCATTTATGGTAGCCCTCCCCTTCTGCTTATCATCCTTTGTGGGGGGGTCACATTTGTTCTAACAGACTCTGGGGGTCTTTGTGGTATTCGCCCTGGTCTCCCACTTATTAACACTTCTTCGTCTTCCAATCTTCACTGAAACCTCTGTCCTAATTCAAGACTACATTCTGAAACAGAATTTTAATTTAGGCGGTCTTCTGCCAGCCTTCCAATCACTTGTAGCCACTTACTATGCCTCTAGCTGGAGGGGGGACTAACGCGAAGTGATGGTGGCTGCCACCTTTCTCTGGCGTCATTCTCACTGACATGCACATGTTCCTTGATCACCTTTGCAGTGTTGGTCACCTTCTCCTGGCACCTTTTTTGAGTTGATAACAATACTTCCATGGCTTTCAAGTTTTCCATGTGTAGGTCATTACTTTTCATCCTCTCTTGCTCAAACACATTCTTCAACACTACGACTGGACACAGGATCTCTCTAGTTTCTTCTTGTCTTCGGCATTCAGTAGGTCTTCATGTTGTTTATGCTGGTTGCGAGACCCCTCTGATTCTGCTCTTTTACGCATTTCCGCCTGCACAAATTCTTCCGTCACTGTAATCCTTCCTCTTTGTAATGGGATACTTCTTCTTGCATTCTAGACTTCCGTTTCCTCATACCCTTACACTCATTCTTTTTATTGTAAAATTGTAGGAGTCCAGCTTCATGTCACTCTTCCACCCTTTTCAATTTCTCTTCTTGTTGTTTCCTCACCTCCATTTGTTCCATCATTTCTTTGTGACACTTACAGTCTTCCATGTTCTTTGCGAGACAAATACGTTAATTGTGTAGTATCTCGTCAGGACTCCTTTTTTCTTGACTTTGTTGTGGAGGCTTATTTGTGTTTCCTCTAATACATTCACAGTGGCAGCCTGAAGCATCATTTCCTGATCCTGACTTTTAATGAATTTTTCCGCTATCCTGTTTCTATCGGCTTCCATTAAGTGTACCACCTTCTGCTCCCGCTGTTGCTTATTGGTCCTCATTACACGGTAGGCGGTGGACCAAGGTGCTATTAGCACCTTGGTCCATGCCGGTAAAATACCGGCACCGCCTTGGAGGAAAGGGGAATTACTGCCCTATTCCAAGGTTGGCGTGGCGGTAATTCCACCTTCCCCCATTGCCCTTCCCCATTCCCATTTTTGCCCCATAGGGCTCTATGGGAATGGGGAAGGTGCTAATTACGGTGCCGCAAATTGCGGTACCGTAATTAGCACCCTGGTCCCTTTGCGGGTTGGTTTTTAACGCCTGCTAAAAAGCAGGCGTTAAAGTACCAACCCGCAAAGGGACCTCGTAGAAAGGCGGTAAGGGTTTACCCGTACCGGTGCCCTTACCGGTACCGGTAAACCCTTATCGCACTACGTGTAATGAGGCCCACTGTCTTGTGTCAGAAAATTGTGTCGTGCTTCGACCTTCATTCTCTTCTGCTATCAACGTTGTCTGTTTGTTTTGTGGAGCATAGTCACGTTCAGAAGAGATATTGCTCTTTTACTTCTCATCTGAGCTTTGTTTCCTGCTATTGAGATTTCCTGTGTACCATGTTCTGATCTGTGTTCCTCTTTTGTAGATCCTCCCAAACCAAACGACAACCGCAGGAGGCGTGAGGGAACAACACCCACAAGCAATCCCTCTAATAGGTTACCAAACCCTTAATTACAGACAAAAAAGCACTTGTGGGCAAGGACACTTGTTCAAGGGGGATATTTGTCTAACACCAAAGTCCAGATCGATACATCATTGTTTTTACCATAACTTCAAAAATTAAATCTTTTATTATTAACACATTGCAATATAAAAACATTTGTTTTGTTTTCTACAGTTCAGTTCTTAAAGTTTAACAGTGCAAAATCAGATAGTTCATAGGAAGCAGACAAGTTTTAAACATTCTGATACTCTCAATAAAGTGTCTGGTGCTGTGCCTCATTCATTTATCTAAAAACTCTCATCAGGCACACCATACATGCTCATATCATCCCAGTCATACCAATTATTAAAACATTACAAAACCCAACATGTTTCCTTCCTATTACGTTATTTCTCAACAATACCAGGGAATTCATCAGGGGCTATCTGTCTGAACACAAAACACTGTTCAATTCTAAATACAAATACCAAATATCAGTTTTGGTTGATTTTATATTATGGAACAATTTCTAATAAGTTCTTGATTCCTTGTTCATGAGTTTCGTCTTCTCTTAGCCAGAATGACGAATCTTCCCCTACAACAAAGTGAACATTGGTGTCAAATTACCATATGTCATTGAGTGTAAATCTCGTAATGTCAACCAACTCAATTAGATGCTGACTGTGTATCTGGGTTACACCATGTATATGCTACACATCGCAGAAGTCTATAAGACACTTGTGATCACAAGCTTCTGGCACGCTACATGACAGGGTTGCTGACTACAACAGACTCCAAATCTGAGCCTGTGTTTAAGACTCACACATTAAACAATCTAAAATCAAAAATCAATTATCCGGTCACAATTCTGATTAAGGTGCCCATCCTGGCTTACCATTCTAAACAAGGTGATTTCCAATACTGGGTGAAGCAAATGCCGGCGTCATGCATGCTTCCACCTTATTGAGGATCATCAAGTCTTTTCATCAAGATCCTCCTGAACCACCTTGTTTGTAGCTGAGCTGTCAACATCTATTAGTACACTTTTCTCCTGTTTTTGGTTGGTAACCTGAACCTCCTGTCAGTCAGGCACTAGTTGGAAGCTGATTTGCGCCTGCTGATCTTCTGAATGCTGATGTGCATTCTGTTCTGCAAAGTTCCATGTTCTTTCCTTCGTGTATCCCTGCGGGTTCTTCTTTTATGTACGACTCAGCAACTCTTCTGTTTCGTCTCCCTTATTTCCTGTGTTATTTGTTTGATCTGTTCATTTGACACATCAGCTGCTTCCTTGGCAGTCCCAGTTCCTTTGTCTTCTGTCTTTTTCTCCATCCAGCGGGAAAATTAGCTTGTCATGTTTCTCCGTGATAGGCACCATGGGACCCACCATTGACTCCTGGGTATGTAGAGCTTCAGCTCTCCATTTTCACCTCTGTTCTTTCTTTGTTCACCATAACAGCCAATGAGGCCGCCCACTTATTAGTAGCAGCCATGTGTGTAATCCTTTCTACTGTCCACTTGCACGTCCATGCCTCTCTTGCCAGTAGCTCAATTTGCACATTACTTGACCATTTCTTTTCCTTTGTCTTTCGTATTTGGATGTTGCTTGGCTCTTTAGCTGCCTTCAACACAACAGGAGTGGAGAGCTCTTCACTGGCTCAATATCTCTTTCCATCAATGTTAGCCACAATGTCTTTCTTTTGTAGACAATCTTTTTCTTCCACAGTTGGTTTCCTGTGATGTGGCCTGGTAGTGTGCCACTAGTGTTTGGAACTGCTGAGCAACTGAGTCAGGAACTTGGGGTGTCATTTGTGCAGTAACCATGGGACCATGGAGCAAGACGTCTTGCTGCCCCACGTTGTCTTGTCTGCTTGGCTGAATAGGGAGGAGTGTCCTGTGTGTTTCCTTCGGTGCTTTTTTACTTTGTGGTCTTTTCTTGGAGAAGTAGGAGCGGGATATTTGCCCTGTGGGCACCCTTTGCTTTTGATCGGTAGCTGTCGGTGTGGCCCTGAGTTGGATGGTTGCCTTGTGCTGTGTATTGTCCATGTCACCTTAGCCCTTTGTACTGGAGGAGGACTTTTACTGGAAGCAGATTGGTGGGGTCTGTTGTTGCAGCACGTTTGGTGTTCTGGATAGCATCTTGTGACCTCTGTGGGTCTTGTCAGTCTTTTTTGTCTTGTCAGGGTTTGTGGGCACTGACCCTGTTAGATGGAGGATTGGCCATTTGGATTACCGTTGGGAGTGTGTCTATATGACAGTGGATGTGTCACCTGCCCGGAAACAGCAGACTGTTGTGTTTGAATGGTGAAGTGCTGGAAGACCAGTGGATTTTTTGTGCTGTTTGTACTCTCCCCTGGACAATGGTGTGTAGACAGTGATGGCACGTCAGGGCAGAACCCCTTTGTTCTGGATGGAGGAGGTGCCTTATGGTCTGAAGGGTGGAACTGCTTTTCTGTGCATGATTTCATGGGTCGTGAGAGACTCTGACCTCTTTACTTTAAGACTTCTCCTTTTGATCATTTACTTATTTGTTCTTTGGGTGCCATAGCTCACTGTACTGATATCCTTTTCTATTTTCTCCCCATTTTTCTTCTCCTCCTGTATTTGAGTGGCAGAAGTGCTAGGGGCCGTGGAGAGAGTTTGATGCAGTCGGCCTTTGGAGGTGCAGTGATATGATATGATATGATATGATATAATATGGCATTTATAACGTGCCGATACACAAGTCTTTCAAAGTGCGACAATGCAAGGGAGGGGGAACAGAGGGAATGCAGAGACAATGATCTTACTAGGCCAGGTAACATGGAAATCGTGCATGTGCAGGGAAGGGGGGAAAGGGAAAGTGTGAGTGCCGGAGGGATAGGGGCAGTGCAATACATATGATCAAAAGCAAAATAAATAAAGTAAATAAAACAGTAGGTAAAAGTGTGGCCAGCTAGGGGCAAGTGCAGGGGTAAGTGCAGACGTCAAGTTTCAATAGCTGGTGGGGGCTGTAGTGATACAGAAACAGCCCCCAAGTGCAGGGATTGCCAGGGAGGCAGTACAGGAGTGCTGCTGGTGGGGGATGTGACCTGGGCCCGAGATCAGACGGTAGACAGGTGACCAGGGCAGTTTCAGTCAGGGGTTCATCAGAGGAGAGGAGGAGAGAAAGCAGAAGCAAAGAGGAAGGTCTTGAGGTGCTTCCGGAAACAGAGATAGTTCTCCTCAGGTTTCAGGTTGGCAAGAGGCTGTTCCAGAGGGAGGCCCCAGCCAAAGAAAGAGATCTACCACTAACTTGTTGCTTGGAGAAGCGACTGACCCTGAGGGAGTTGGAGGCAGATGAGAGAAGAGCTTGGAAAGGAAGATATTTAGGAAGAGAGAGTTGGAGGTAATGAGGGTGCAGGCCACAGAAGGCCTTGTGGATAATGCAGAGGGTTTTGATCCTTGCAGCCACTGGGAGCCAATGCAGAGATTTCAGTCCTGGAAAGATAAAATACCTGGGATGGAGGCCCAGGACAAGACTTGCAGTCCTGTTCTGGATGAGTAGCAGAGGGTGGAGAGTAGAAGCAGGCAGATTTAGAAAGAGGCTGTTGCAGTAGTCCAGCCTCGAGAGAACCAGAGCTCTGGAGACAGTCGATTGCCTTGGGAATTTTTCCTGATGTCTCGATATCAGCAGTAATGCCGCGAAGGCTGTGGTGAGCCTCTACAATTAGCTGCTGCACCTTGTTCCGATGCCTGTGGAGTGGCAGTGGAGGCAGATTGCTGTGCAGGTGGGTCAGCTGTATCTTTGTGGCATCCTGATCGGCCAATGACCTTATTGGCGGTCGCTAGTGATGGATGGTGTCCTGCCTTTGTTGTGGTGCATTGCCAGCAGTGGATTGCTTTCTGTACTGGAGTGCTGGGTCATTTCAGTCTCACCTCAACCCCCTTTTTCTTTTATTGGGCGGTATCTAATACACTTGTCTGCTCGGTGGAGGAGGGCGGACTACCTCTGCTCCTTTTATAGTCCAACAGCACACTCAATGGAGGGAAGCAGAGGGCAGCTTTCCACTGCTGCATCACTCATTGTGCTGGAATCAGCTAAGGTAGCAATGTAGTTGTCAGGAATGGCAGATTTTTATTGGGTTTCCGGGATTGGCATATTTTGTATTCCTGCGCTGGGATCAGCGGATCTTCTATATTGGAGCTAGGCAGTTTTTCGCAGGTAGTCCCTTAACCAGGCAGGCTGTGAACAGTGAATTCCTTTTCATGTACTGCAGATTGCCATTCTCCATGGATAGCGGATATCCTTAGTGTATGCCAGGATTGGCTGAGTGTGGTCTCTTCTGGTGCCCGGTGGGAATGACGCAGGCTGGACGCATCTTCCTTTTTATTTATTTTCTTCTGTCTGGACGCCAGGGTCGGCGGATGCCGGAATACCCTTTATTTCTGTTCTGGATGCCTGGATTGGCAGAGGGTGGACTACCCTGTTTTCATTAGGGCTGAATACTGCGTATTGGAAAATAACCTTTAGGTACTTCTTTAGGGTGGAATTCTCTTTATCTCTGGAAGGCGGAATACCTTTTTCTTTCTTTCTTTGATGCCGGGATCAGCGGAGGGCGGAATGCTCTTTATTTCTTTTTTGGATGCCAGGATTAGCGTTAGGGTGGAAAAACCTTTAGGACAAAATGAACTTCATTTCTCAAAGGTGGAATACTGTTTCTTTCTTTACTGGATGCCGGGATAGGCAGAGGGTTAAATACCCTTCTCTCTTCTCCTTCTTGGAGGTGGCTGGACACCCCCGAAGCCATGTAGTCACATATAGGGATTGTTTCCCTTTGTCACCAGCTATTGTGCCCCTTTTTGCTGGGCCATGGAGTGCAGGGGCAGATACAGCTACACTCTGGGAATCGTGTGGGCGGGGGCACAGGAAGGAAACAGAGTCAAATAGAGTAAGAACTTTCTTTATTTTCCTGTGCAGGATTCTGCACAGGAGTAGCTCCTACTCTTCATCTCTCACTCACTGTGCCATTTCCTCTGTATGACCCTTAAGGTAGTTCTCTCGCGTTCCATATACGACAAGCAACAAGGCTCTTTGATGCCAAAGAGCCAGGCCAAGATTGAGAACACTACTGCCCTCACTCAGGGGCTGACACACCATATGAATTATACCTAGACACACAAATTAAGCAAACAAACCCTTGAAATTCAGACTCAAGAGCGGTGCCCTGTTCACGTCATCCCTGGGCACCTGTGGTTTTGGGACGGACAAGGCAGAGGTGATGCCAATACATTTAGTACAAGGTCTGGGGTGCAGCTTGTGTGCGCCATAGAGCCTGGGTTAATGAGGAAGACCATTGTCTTATCAAAGCAGAGTTAGCCTCGCCATGTTACTTTGATCGTGTCTGGAACATGATGGTGCACATCATGTCACGGTATCAAATTTACAAACGTGTTGATAAGAACCCACCGATCATATACCTGTGTCCAAACAGTGATGATGTAGGGGGCCACGTATCTAGTGGAATGGGGGTAGCGTATGTAGTGTCGTCACTGTCCAGTTGACAAGAGGATGTGTCCTCTGTTTATTGTTATAGTTTAGTGGGCTGCATCCCACGTGTTGCAAAGGGGCGGGGTTACCGCTCAAACGACAGTTCGTTATTGTGAATGGTGAAGTAAAGAGGTGTTGCACCCCAGCTCCTGAGTCGGCTCCTTATTGCATGAATGAGAGTGCGGACTGGTAGCGTGAAGAGGTCCACCCCCAGGATACCACATTGGCGACGAGGCGGACACGCGTCTCCACCGTGCCCGACACCTCAAATCCAAGCGCTCGTGGCGCGCAAGCAGGCACCACTGGAGCCGTGGGATTTTCTCCCGGTTGAAGGCTCCCGGAGACAGTGGGCCGGAGTGAGAAGGCTCCCCACTGAAGAAAAGAGCTCCGCGCGGGCCTCAAAGAGGTTTCAACGCGTACCTTCCGCGGGTGGAGCAGTTGCAGCAGCTCACCGCGTGACATCAACCCGGGCGGGAGAGAGGGAAAACCTCTCCCGCCGACGGCAACCACGCAGGCAGGCGCACCTTCAAATCACCCACGGGTGGAGCAGCGGCTCCCTGCGCACCCCTCCGGGCGGTCGAGGAGCACAGGCCTCCCGCCAATGGCAACGGCTGGAAAAGGAAAACTCCCCAACGCGAGCAAGACTAGGCCCCAGGCATGCAGCGTGCCAAAAACTCAATAAAAAATAAATAAAAAATGCGGGAAAGGGAGTGCAGGCTCCCACAACAAGACCTCAGGCCGCACCATCAAGGCAAGGCCGCACAGGCCCGCCAACACGCGACGCAGTGCTCTTTTTGGCATCCATGAACTGCGGCACACAAGACAGCCGGCCACACAGGCCTCGCCACGCCAAGAAAGCACACCTCAGCGCAAAAGAGGCAAGAAAGCAGCTAGAATCAACTCATGAGTGGCTCGGAAGGGGAGTCACTTACAGTCCCAGTAACCCCAGCCAGACTAGAGCACAGAAGGATGTTGGACAGCCTCCTAGCCCAATTACCAACAAACTTTGACCTCACCGACACAGGCACCCTTGGGTCGAGATGGAACAGATGGCTGAGAGACTTTGAAGTATGCCTAAAAGCGGCCGGACCACTAGAGGATGAACAAAAGTTAAACTTCTTAAACTATGCCTTAGGTTCCAACGTGCATGACATCCTTGATGAAATACTGGAAAACACCATAGACACTTACGCCAAGCTAAAAACAACGCTCACAGAATATTTCACGCACCACACAAACGTAGACTATGAACGACACGTATTCCACACCACCAAGCAGAACAAAGGCAAATCCATAGACGCATTTGTCATGAGACTAAGAGCAAAAATGAAACACTGTGACTTCAACAATTACTCCAATGAGGAGGCCCTCAGGTCGCAGATCATAGTGGGGTGCGAAAGCGCAGATTTTCGGAAACGGTTACTACAACAGCCGAGAAACCTAGAAGAGATCCTGCGTCTGGCACGATCAGACGCTGCCCTCGCGGCGCAAGTGGAAGGCCTGGATAACATAAAGATCACACACGGCAAGCACAAAAGCATCAACAAGTTGGAAGGACCAGCGAGAACCAACAGTGACCGCTTCTGCTACCGATGTAGACACGAATACCCGCATGAAGGAACATGCCCCGCCATGGGGCAGACATGCTCCGCATGTGGTGGTGACAACCACTACAAGGCTGTATGCTTGATATTTCGCAGCAAAATGAGGGGAGCAGGAAGAAGAGGAAAATATACAACTGAACCGGAGCAGAGCCAGCCCACTCAACATTATAGGGCAGTGCACCAACTCCACGAACAAGGGCGGCACAGACACCACGATGAACAACCGGAAAGAAGGCAAGAGAAGAGAGACTGGAGGGAGAACAAAACCACACCCTCCAAGACAAGGAGAAGACCCAGGAGATATGTACGGTGCCTCATAGAACAGTCACAGTCAGACAGCGTGTCAGGTGCATCATCAGAAGAGGGAACCCACAGATCGGAGAAACACCAAGAAACACTGCAGAAAAAGGGTTATCTATACGCCCTTGGAAACAACACGCCAAAAGAACACAGCCCAATACTAAGAATGCAAATCAATCAAACAGCTACCGAATTCTTGATAGACACGGGAGCTACCGTGAACGTGATCAGTGAGGAAGTATATAAAAGCATACCAAACGCCCCTCACCTGCAGCCAACACAAGCCCTCATCTATCCCTACGGCTCAAAAACACCACTGGCATGCAAATGGTTCTTCATGGCATCATGCTGTTACAAGGAACATGAAAAAAACATCCCCATTCACATGCTAGAGGCCGCCACGGAAAGCGGATGTATTCTAAGCTATCGATCTGCCATAGAGATGGGACTCATTCACATATTGTACCATCTCATGGTGCACAAATACTTAGACCCAACGGCAAGCATCGACCAAGTTTTCCCTGCATTATTCAAAGGCCTCGGCAAACTAAAGGGCAAACAGATCGAACTTCACATCGACACCAACATATCCCCAGTAGCACAACACTATAGGGGTATCCCCATCAACATTCAACAGCAATTTGAAAATGAACTGACAAAGCTACTCGAGGCAGACATCATTGAGCCAGCGGAAGGCCCCACACCATGGGTCTCACCCATAGTGCCGGTGCCCAAGAGAGACTCCCCCAACATCCGGATATGTGTAAACATGAGGAGACCAAATGAAGCCATCCTGAGGGAACGACATCAAGCTCCTCGAATAACAGACATGGTGCACCTCTTGAATGGAGCGACAATATTCTCCAAATTAGACCTAGATAAAGGCTACCACCAGTTGGAGCTCAACAAAAACTCCCGATGTATTACAACTTTTGCCACCCACCTAGTGCTATTTCGCTACAAGCGGCTTAGTTTTGGAGTATCTCGGCGGCAGAAATCTTCCAAGCAGAAATTCACAATGTCATCAAACACGTGCCCAACTGCTTGAACTATAGCGACGACATCTTAGTCTTCGGTCAAACTCAAGAGCAACATGATGACACATTAATGAGAGTCTGCATGGTACTAGAAGAAGCCCAACTAACACTCAACAAAGAAAAGTGTACATTTCGGAAGAAGACACTCAGGTTCTTTGGACACATATTTTCGGAGAAGGGTATGACACCTGACCCAGAGAAAGTTGGCGTGCTCCGTGAAGCTGAACCACCCGCGACGACCTCAGATCTCCGATCCTTCCTAGGACTTGCAAGCTATTGCACCAGATACATACGAGACTTCGTATCCATCAGTGAGCCCCTCAGAGCTCTCACCAGGACTAACACCGAATTTGCATGGTACCTAAATGCCAAGAAGCATTCCAAATCATTAAAGACCGCATCTCCGATGCCTGAAACATGGCATATTTCGACCCAAAGAAGACCACGGAACTCATCGTTGACGCCAGTCCCGTAGGCTTAGGCGCCATTCTCACGCAGTTGGATGACAAAGAGGGAAGCGGGAAACACATAGTGTCCTATGCCAGTCGAAGCCTCTCCAAAACGGAGCAGGCCTACTCTCAAGCAGAGAAAGAAGGACTAGCGGTCGTATGGGCCTGCGAACACTTTCACCTCTTCCTATATGGAAAACCCTTCATAGTAATAACAGACCACCAGGCACTCACCTTCATCTATGCAATCCTAAGGCAAAAATGCCACCAAGAATAGCCAGGTGGGCACTTCGACTACAGGACTACCAATTCACCATCATACACCGGCCGGGGAAAGAACAGAACCCTGCAGATTTTCTCTCCTGCCATCCTAGAGAACAAGGTGGACCAGAACTATCCATTGCTGATCAGTACATAAGATACGTTATCCACAGCTGCACACCACAGGGGCTCGACATGGAGCAAATGACACGTGAATCTAACACCGACCAAGGAATACAAATCATCCTAAGATGCCTAGAAACAGGGAGATGGGAACACGCAAAGCAGATTTGCGAAACAATGAATGATGACACCAAACACGACATCACATGCTTCCTGGCTGTCAAAGAAGACCTCGCAAAGTCTGAGGAAGGGCTACTTCTAAAAGGGACTAAGCTCGTAATCCCGAGAAGTTTACGACAGAAGGTTCTAGAAATAGCACACAAAGGACACAGGGGCATTGTATCCACAAAAAGGATGCTAAGACAAAAACTTTGGTTTCCCCAACTGGACACATCCGTGGAAGAACTACTGAAGGACTGTCCCACCTGTGCCATCATAAAGCCGTACACATTCCCTGAACCGCTACGCATGACCGCACTGCCTGAAGGAACCTGGGCAGAAATAGCCATTGACCATTTTGGGCCCATGGAAGGGGATGAAAACATATTAGTAGCCGTGGACGAATACTCACGATATCCGACCTGCAGATAGTCCCGTCCACCTCCGCACATCACACCATCCTAGCACTGGATCGAATGTTCGCAACCTACGGAATACCCAAAGTAGTCAAATCCGACAACGGACGTCCATTCACTGGACAAGACTTCCAGAGATTCGCAGAATACATGGGTTTTCGCCACAGAAAAGTAACACCTTTGTGGCCTCAGGCCAACGGTACAGTAGAAAGATTGATGAGTAGCATTAAGCGCACGACACAAATTGCGCGCCTCACAGGAGAACATGTTGAAAAACTGCTATGCCAACTCATGCGAGACTACAGGAATACCCCGCACAGCACCACTGGGAAGTCACCATCAGAAGTGATGTTCGGGCAAATGATCAGAACGCGACTACCTCATGTAGCTGCCGATGAAGACCAATATGAGGACGACGCTGAAATGAGGATAAGAGACACTCTCATGAAAGAAAACATGAAACAAGCTGCCGACGTCACTCGTAGGGCCAAAAGAAGTGACCTGGCACCAGGGGACATGTTAGTGGGACGACAATCTCAACAGCGCAAAAATGTAGCTCCTTTCAATGAGGAGCCACTCATCATCGTCAAGAAGAAAGGATCACTCATCACCGCGGAAGGGGATCGCCGGTCCATAACCAGAAACTCCTCTCACTTCAGATGGATGCCTGGCACCGAGTATGCAGGTGACCCAAGCATAAATGACACGTTGTCTCAGTGGGACGCTCCATATGAGGGAGACAGGGAAGACTCTGGAAACGACATGGCACCCGAGACAGGGGCAGAGCCATCTGCAGGAGTGGATTATCGACCTCAGAGAACAAGAAAGAAACCTCATCGCCTCATCGAAGAAATGGACTGAGGGCGTAACTAAATGTTTAGTGACGGGAGGGTGTGGTGTCGTCACTGTCCAGTTGACAAGAGGATGAGTCCTCTGTTTATTGTTATAGTTTAGTGGGCTGTGTCCCACGTGTTGCCAAGGGGCGGGGTTACCGCTCAAACGGCAGTTCGTTATTGTGAATGGTGAAGTAAAGAGGTGTTGCACCCCAGCTCCTGAGTCGGCTCCTTATTGCATGAATGAGAGTGCGGACTGGTAGCGTGAGGAGGTCCACCCCCAGGATACCACAGCATAGATGTGGCCAATCGGTAAAGGGACTATAGGGGGATTAGAATTCTCTATAGGGGGTAGCCAATGAGGGTGGTGGGAGTATGCTGTACTCATTATCATGCATCGCATTGTTACAGAAGGGAGGATAGCTCAGTGGCAATGGCCAGGTCTTAGAAGCAAGACCATGCTGAGCAACACTTGTTTGAATCCCGGATCCACGCATGAAATCAACCTCGGGTGTTAAATGAGTTATAAATACCTGCACTTGCACAATCCAAATATACACGGCCTAATAGGATCATTCCCCTCTCTCCCACCACCTTGCCTTGTTGCGCCATGAGACACACACGCGTATAGGCACATTTCAAATGAACAATAAAATAAATAAAAATCTAATTTGTGGAAATATGTGCTATATAAGCTGTAACCCTTTGAGATAGATCGAACTCTGTGGCAGTTCAGTTTTATGGCCCTGTCTGGGAACTTTTTGCATGTAATAAACCTTATATTCCCTTGTAAAATGGTGCAGTGATTACATTGGGCCTCATTACGACCCAGGCGGTAAGTTACCGCCTGGGCCGTGACTTTACCACCATGGCGTAAACTACGTTTACGCCATGGTGGTTGGCGGATTTACCGCCCCATTCCAACCTTGGCGGGGCGGTAAATCCCCATTTTCCCATTTTCCCTTCCCCATTCCCATTTTGCCCCATAGGGCATAATGGGAGTGGGGAAGGCGTTAATTACGCCACCGTAAATTACGGTGGCGTAATTAACATCAAGTTCCCTTAGCGCCATGGATTTTAACATCTGCTAAAAGCAGGTGTTAAAACCTCCATGGCGCTAAGGGACCTCGGAATCAGGCGGTAAGGGTCGGCGCTGTTTACGCCGCCATAAAACCCTTACCGCCTGAGTCGTAATGAGGCCCATTGTCATTTGTATAGCTTTTAATCGCCACTTTTTGGGCTGCCATCCTTTCAATTATAACAACTGAAGAATACATGGCCTCTCAAGGCCCTGTACATTCTTGATCTGCCCTCACACCCCCCAATGACAGACTACAACCCACAGGACTAGGACACGAGTGACAATGCTGCAGTAAATCGCCAAAGCATATTCGCCCAACACTTCAGGAACCACAATGCAACATTACACATCTAGGTACATTATTGAAAGTAGCCAATGCTTTGAATCCAGGTGCAATTCTGAGGACAGCCAATGTATTTTGTATTTTTTTATTTTTTTATTTGTATTGTGTTCCAACCATCATTGGTTTTTCACATTTATCCACAGAAATGGAACATAATCATATAAAACATGCATACATAATATATTGTAAAATTAACATTTCTTAATTAACATGTTAAAACATTCTCCTCTTCAAATCTTTAATAGGTGTACTTGAGTTGCCCTACTGGTGATAATTGTCTATTAATCCACACATCCGCAAAACCTGGATCACATTTAGAGTGAGTGATGTCTCCTGGCCTTCAATTATTCTGTCCCAGAACATTTCCGTTAGTAGACCATCCATTCTCTATCTACAAATCCTTGCAGATATTTCACTCTTATATTCGAGGTTCCGCTGCATTCAATTAAGACATGTCTGATGGACTGCTGACTTGGGTCATTACATGTTGGGTAAGGTTTTTGGACTACTGCCCTATTGAGTCAACACTTCTCGCGTTTGGATTACATTTAATCGGACTCTTAGGAAAGTCTTCCTCACCCTCCCGCCAGGGAATTGTCTCAGGTATTTGGCTAGGAAACCAAGTTTTTTGTCAAAGATTAAGTGTGATCTTGCCAAAACTGCTGTACGCATCCCTTCAATTGTGTGGTTCCAATCAGTTCTTTCCATTGCCTTTTTAAATTTCAGTGGATTACACAGGAGCGTGTCAACCTCGCTATCTGATTCCTTCACTATTCTAAATACCAGATGTCTTGGATTAGACAATAAAGCTGATTGTGAGTGCATTAGATGGTCATTTATGACTACATACAGTGAGTCCGCCTGTGGTGTCATTATCAGGTGATAAACGGGTACTAGCTTCCATTCTGCATGGAATCTAATTGACCTTAAGCCTAACTCATATCTCAGGCTGCATGTTTCATGCTCTGCGGGAGACCAGGGACCTTCTTCCATAATTGTCCTTCCAATGTATGCCAATTCATGTCCCAGGCCATCGATTTGGCTTCTAAGCCATAAAGAAATACTGGGATCACTTTTGCTGTGTAGAATTTGATCACTGGTATTATGGAGAATGTATAGTATTTCACCAGTAATTTTGTCATTTGGCATGTTAAATGAGAGGTCTTTTCTCTAAAGTTTAAGTTAATTTGGCCCACCGTTGGAGATGCATATAGAGTGAAACCGGGGTTGGTCACTTCCTCTACTATGGGGATCGTTTGGCCCTCCATAGTCCACTTATACTTAGGGACTTTTCTACCCAATCTTTTAAAGATGACTATTTTTGATTTGCTCAGGTGTATTGATAGATCATTTTCTCTTGCATACGTCCCCAGTGCATTTAGTAGGCGCTGAAGCCCTAACACTGCATTACCCACCAGCACAATATCATGGTTGTATGTCAGCCACCTGATCTGACATGCATTGATGTCAAGACTGGCCAACGCTGGTGCATCTAGTGCTTTCCCCATGTCTAGCAAGTAAAGATTGAAAAGGAGGGGAACTGCCATACATCCCTGTATTAATCGCCTCTCCACTTCTACATACTCTGACAAGTGGGCCGATTCGTCCAACCTGACTCTTAAAAGACGATCCCTGTTAACTCGATTGAAAGCTTTTCAACGGTCTATCCATGCTCCATAAAGCTGTGGTCCCCCTCTTACCCTTGTTTTTTCACCAAGAATACCTAGTACTATACCATTCAGTGCTGTAAAGTGCCCCTTGTGAAATCCTGTCTGGAATTTTGCCAAGATGTTTTTTTTTTACCCAGCTCCTTCAAACAACAGTCCCATGAATATCTTACTTTCTACATCAAGGAGGGAAATCGGTCAGTAGTTGGCTGGGTCTGCTCGATCAGCCCCCTTGAAGAAAGGGATAACAATGGAAGTCTTCCTGGATGAAGGAAATGTTTTTTCTCTTCCGTATCTCATTAAACAATAAGGTTAACAGCCTAGACCAGCGATCCAACATTATTCTTCAGTACCTGTAGGGTAACCCATTTGGACCTGCTGCCCTAGATGTAGATGAATTTTGTATTAGTTCTGAGATATCATCTTTGTCAAAATTCAACTCCCAGAATGCGTCATGGTTCTTGAAGTGGAAATTTAATGGTGGCGTCTTATATTAAAGGGTCAGATATTTTATCCACTCTATCTCTGGTACTAGAATACTTTGCATACTGTTTTGTGAGGTTTCTAGTTGGTTCACCAGTGCCCAGATACGTTGGGAGGTATTTTTACACAAAATTCCGAGCATCAACCCACTGTCTCTTTGAAGACGGAGCATTTGATCACTACGTGACCAGTTTTTATACTCTCTCTTTAAGTTAGTGTTTTCCTCCTCATAATTTCTTGGCTCAGGAATTCCACACCTAAGTTTTCTGATTTTTTTGTTGCAGAGCTCCCTTTTTTAGTCAGGTCTCTTCATGTGACTTCTGCTTATATGTGCTTGCCACAGCTCAAACTTTAAAGCGGCCTTAGTCAACGCCAGATCCGTGGTAGCACATGTCACAGAAATTGAGGACTTGATCTTAACAGACAACCTAGACTTCCTTGCAATAACTGAATCGTGGTTACACCCAGCGGCAGGACCAGAATTTCATTGGTAGTTCCAGAAAGCTACATCATTCTAAGAGCTGACAGAACCAACACCAGAGGTGGAGGCATAGCTGTCATTTTAAAATCAAACCTAGCTATGAGCATATTCCCCTCTCCAGTCATTCAGTCCTGTGAAATCCTCACAGTCAAACCACCTATCTCCAAAGCTATTACTCTAACAATTCAGCTTATTTACAGATCACCCGGTCCAACTGGCGCATTTGATGAGGACATCTCAACAACTTTAGCTGACAATACTAAAGTTTCATCCCAAATTCTGCTACTTGTGACTTTAACCTTGGCCTCAATGATCCCAATGACCTACACGCCTCAGAAGTTGCTAACACGCTCATCGAACTGGGCTTCACCCAAAGACTAAACCAGGCTATCCATGACAAAGACCAACCATTAGATTGGCTGACTAACCTCAATTGCACAGTCTCCATCACTGCCATCAAGCAATTAACTTGGACTGACCATTTCCTTCTATCCTTTACCATTCCAGCTAACACCACTACTAACAAGACTAATCTAATAGCTCCCCCACTGCTCACCTGCAACAAAAGAAACATCACGGCAGACAAGATCCTCCCACTCGTTGTTACTGACCTTAATGTGCTATCTGACTCTGCCGACGCTGATGCTCTAGTGGATGCATACAATTCTTCTACGACCAAAGCCTTATATGCAATTGCCCCACTTAAACTGCGAAAAAGTTCACGCCCCAACTAAAATCCTTAAGAGCAGAAAAAAAGGAAGTTAGAAGTTGTATGGAGATAACTCCCCACAGAGGAAAATGAAGAGAACTTGAACAAACATTGTGCTCTTCACAAAAAATAAATCCTACATACCAAACAAGTAACCTATAATGAAAATATCATCAAAGCTAGTTCAAGTTCAAAGGAACTCTTCACCATCCTAAGAGAATTAGAATCCTCGATACCTCAGACAGATGACTGCTTAAAAGACAAACTCTGGTGGACCAATAGCTAGAATGCCCTAACTAATAAAATGTCACTACTTCAGAAAAAGATCGCAGATAAAACAGCTAATCTACTACCCATAATCAACCATAATACACCTCCATATCTTTCAACCATACCCAGCCTCAAAGGTTCAGATTCAAGTAAGTATCTATCCATGAGGTTGTCAAAATCATCTCCTCCCTTAAACCTTCTAGGTGTCAGGGAGACAGCTGGCCAGCACACATAATTAAATATGCCGCTAGAGACCTGACGCCCTTAATTTCAAAACATATTAATTCATCATTCTTATCGGACTGTCCCTAATAACTTAAAGGAATCTTGGGTCCTACCCCTCTTAAAAAACAATCACTAGACCCTTCCATTCCAACCAACTACAGGCCGATTACCACTGTACCCTTTCTCCTTAAGATACTTGACAAAGTGGCCTATATTCAAATAAAGTTTACTTGGAGGCAAACCATTTACTAGGAGTCCGCCAATCTGGATTCAAACCACAGCATGGCATGGAAACAGCCCTGCTGGATCTGAAATCACAGGCAGACGGATTCAAGGACAATGGGAAAATTGCCTTGCTCCTTTTCCTTGATCTCTCAGCTGCTTTCGATTTGGTTGACCATGAAGTTTTGTGTCAACATCTCGCATCTGCTGCACACTTCTCATCGGAAGCCATTATGTGGATTAAGTCCTTCTTGAACAAAAGGACTATGAGAGTATTCTCTACTACAGATGCTGCTGTCCCTATCCCCATTACATGTAGTGTGCCACAAGGCTCTTGTGTCTCACCAACAATGTACAGCATCTTCACTATGCCACTGTTTGATGACTTGGACCATCTGGGTGTCACCTACACTAAAAATGTAGAGGACACCCAGATCCTCATCCTGTTGACTGGTGACTACCAAAAGGACTTGTCTCTAGTGAACAACATCTATCTTATCATTCAGGCATGAATGGCTGCTCATGGCCTATGCCTGAATGACGATAAAACAGAGCTCCTAATACTTGGCTCTACAGACAATTTGAGTAAACTTAACTCAAATACAGGTCCTTCAATATAGATGTGAACATTATCAAAGTGGTAAAAGAGGTAAAAATTCTCGGCTTTTACCTCGACTCTACGCTGACAATGAATAAACAAGTTAACGCCATGGCTTCCTCCACTGCATACACGTGCAAACTGATCAAGGCCTGCAAACCTTTCTTATCCAATGCAAGCTGCACGATTCTGGCTAGAGCCCTCATTTTATCCAAATTGATTATTGTAATGTACTATATCTAGGGGCTAACAAATACATCAACAAGAAAATTCAAATTCCCCAAAATAACGCGCTTAGAGCAGCATGTGGTACTCCCAGGAGAGAACACATATCGGACATAAGGAGACAAAGCAAATGGCGTTCCACTGTTGACAAAATCACTCTCAAAACGGTTTCACTGACACACAAATGTCTCAACAACGCTGCCCCACGTTACCTCTCAGAGAGAATTGCCAAGAAATCTTCATCATGACCAACTAGGACTGCTAACTCATTCTGTCTCGCCGTCCCTAGGTTTAAACTAAATAAGGCTGGGGGAAGTCGCTTCCCAGTTATGGCGGCACAGCTTTGGAACGCCCTCCCCCTTTCATTGAGAGAGGACCAACCTTTCCTTCAATTTAGGCGCAACACCATCAAGTGGCAGGTATCTCAGGACACCTAAGACATTCTGCCTTTCTTTGCCCAAATAGCACGTTGACCGGCTAACCATGCAATTTGGCCAACGATCCCTAACCATGTCTTTTTGACTCAACAGTGCATTATCCACTGCTCTATGCTGTAAATATTACCTTGTCACTGTTTTCTTATTTATTTTGTAACTATTTATGTAATTCTTGTAACATGTTCAACTGCACTGTCTGTAACCAAAGCTTAGTGTATACTTGTACACAAATGCGCCTTGATACCTTCGGGTCTGGTGCACAATACAAATAAATAAACAAACAAACAAACAAAAAACAGTGGATCATATGACGTCCTGGAAGACTAATGAACAGCATCTATCCTCTATGGTATCTTCCGGTAACTTTTGCAATATATCTTTCAGGTGTTTTCTCTCCCTTTTATATTTTACCAATCAATGTTTCCCGCTGTTAACTAATAATGGTTGGTATTGGCGGTCCATAGCTACTATAGACACCCCAGAAAAAACTGCCTCCAGACGAGCATTGTCACTTTACCCTCCATTTTTGACATTAAAGGATTTACAGGAGCTGTAGAGCTGGGGAGAAACGAACATTTAATCAATTGTAGAGGATGCTTTATCTTGCTTCCATCTTGCTGCTAGGGGGAGGTCTCCCTCAATTGTACCATATACCATTTGTAAGTTCCACCTGGCAAGGAACTCCAACCAACTCCTTCCCATGGTTGTGATCCTTTTTTGTTTTGGAGCTATCCTCTCTAGACTGAGTTGAAATACATTGTATGTTGAGGTCTCCTGCCATTAGCACTTGGGTTCCAGGATACTCTAGATTCACTCTAGTTAGAAAATCTGCTAAGGATTCGAGGAAGACCGTAAGGTCGATACAGGCGGGGTTCCAAAATATGTTAATTGCAATTACTTTTTTTGTTTGTCACAAGTTCTCAATTTCAATTTTGGCGCCGAAATTCCTCCAAGGTTGCCAGATATTACTGCAGACTCTGCTATTATGGTTTTTCTGGTGGCAATGGTTAATCCACCTGAGGATCTCCCTTTAACCCGAAATACTGCTGGTTGATGTAGATTGTGAAGCCTTCTATCTGAAAAGAGTTTACTAGCCAAGTTTCTTGGAAGAATATTATATCATTGTGACCGAAAATATTTTCCTTCATAGTTTTTGTTTTGAAGCAATTGGGACCCTGCATGTTCCAACCTACCAGTCGCCACTCTTTTCGACTAAAGAGGTTCTGTCCATGCCCCCAACCTCTGAAATACCTGGGTTAGGATTTCTGGGAGCATGGACCAGACCCTCTTCTGTTGGTCACCCTACTGCTCAGAATTTCCACCAACAAATACTTTCTCAACCATTCCCGAATCATTATTCCTCTTATTCCTCTTATCTTTTTTCTCTCTCCCCCCTTGTGCTAAACACCCATCATTTGGAACCAGTGATCCTTCTGGTAGGGTTGTATGAACCTCCAGACCATATTTCTGGAGGTTCTTGGCCACTGCTAAGATTGTCTTCACACCCACTTTCATTTTTAGCCCCACCTCTGCCACAAATACAGTCTGCTCCAATGGGAATGAATGAAAGCCCGCTGCACTGTGAAGTTTGCCACTGTACTAACCACCCCTACTCCTTACTCCTCTCCTGCATGCCTCTCAAGTACCACACAGGCCTAAGGGACAAGAACACTACACACACACAAAAACCACACACCCGTCACATCAAACAACTGCAACCAACAAAGAATCCAGACACTGGGCCTCACCACTCCAGTCACAACAGGACAGTGAACATAAGCAAAGCCCACTCAGAAAGCCGACATGCACAGACACCAGTTGTGCCTGTTTCTGCGAACATCAACAGAAGAGCACAACCTCTATCTTATCGCTCTACCCTCACTAATCTATCCACACCCTCTTTTTAAACACAGCCATGTGAATGCCTGGAAACCATGTTGCAGTGTCCGGTATAAATCAACATAACACCACTATACATGAAACAACCCGGTCCAACACTGCAACAAAGAAATGCGACACTGGCAGATGTAATGCCATGTTCTTGGATGACCATGGATGTTAAGCCATCATAGAATAGATGCTGTCAACCTGCACAAGTACAAGTAGACAAACATCAGGCCACATGCATGGGAGCAACTCACAGGCCAAACACAGGCACCATGGCATGCTGCCCTGTCAATCAAAACAGAGCAAATGTATCCCCTGAGTGAATGACTCCATATGCAAGTACTGGCATGGTAAATCATGTTGTGTAACACTACTTGTAGAATGCATGCACATACTATCTACATGCTGTTGTAACGGGCAACACAATCTATGACTGAAGCCTAAACCTTTGCCCTTGCAGGTGACTCTGTATACCCCAGCTACCATGACTGATGACACTGTGCCGAATCACAAACACACTACAGGGAGGTGACATACAATGAGACACACGTCCAAACCAGGCTCTGCATTGAGCAGACATTTACCTTATTAAAGGCTCATTGCCGGTGCCTACACTGGTCTGGAGATGTCCTAATGTATAGCCCAGAGAAGGTCTGACAAATTGTCCTTGCCTGTGCCATGCTGCACCACATTTGCTTCAGGCAGAGTGTTCTTGTGTCCCCTGATGAGAATATGAAACCCCAAAAGAGGAGCGCTCACTACCTGCGGGTGCTCAGCTGCCACTCAGTGAGTGGGAAGAATGTAGGGATGGACATCTGGTTCGGCAACAACTGATTGACAATTTCGTTGAGGCCAGTTAATATGCACTTGCAAAGCAGCTCTGTATTCAGTCACATTATTAATGAACCACTTACACACAATAAGGTGTGTCCAAGCATTGCTTCAAGTGAACAACTATTTAATGAACAAATGTCAAACAACCCTCCCCAAAATTTCTCCCTGAAGCACTCTCCCTAAAACACCCCCAAAACCCGCCCAAAACACCAGCCCAAATCACCACCCCTACAACATCTCCCCTTCCCCAAAAACCCTTCCCAAAACACCACCCAAAACATCATCTCCAAACACCCCAGCAGCCCCCTGGCAAAAAACCCTCCGCAAAAACCCACCCAAAACACCCTGGCAACATCACAGAAATAGTCGCTTCCGGTTCATCTTGGACTTGAAAGCCTGCTCCAGGACATTTGGTGTCAGGTGGCGCTGTGAGCGGCACCTTGGGGTGCTCGGCTATGAACCCTCTGTGGGAGTGACAGAGGTGGAGGTCTCAGACCACTGGCCCCAGATATGCTGCAGGGTCAGCAGCATACAGGGATTCAGAGACTCAGCAAAGGCGGACATGCCCTCTGTGTGTTCGCACATCCTCTGCCCAAAGGTGGTCATGGCAGTGGTGGCCTGGCTGAGGGAACGGGACATCCGACGATAACACCCCTTCAGGCAGTCCCTCATGGCCTGCATATTTTCCACCTGCAGGCCCGCCAGTGTAATTGATGCTTGCCACTGCTCTATGACACATAGCCATGCCTATATGGCTGCCATGTTGTGTATGGGCAGATATGGTGGGCTGTGTGTAGAGTTTGGGATGAAGCACAAGGTGCAGAAGCCCATGTCCTGCTCCTCCTCATCAATGGTGTAGTCACTTCCCATGCCACAATGGTGTTTCCACTGCACTACCCAAGATGGTGAGGAAGGTCTGCTGGTGTCCTGAAGTATGTGAGTTGGAGCGGGGATTGCAGATGTGTGGATTGCCACAGGTGCCAGCTGTGGTGTGGCTATGTCAGCTTCTGTGGCAGCCGTGCCACCTGCATGGCCAGTGGAGGCGCCACTGGGCACCATTGTGGGGATGGTGCTATCCTCCTGACCGGCCAGACGTTTAATTGCGGTGGTATGTTGTGGCATTGCTGGTTCGCTCGGCTGCTTAATGCCACTGCCTTTGGGTCCAGTCTGTGCAGGTGTGGAGATAGATGGTGTGGCATCAGTGGAGTGTCCGGCCTCTTCACTGTCCATGGACTCTGTATCTTTTGGGAGTACAATGATATGCTGTCAGTCATCTTTCAGACATGTCAGCGGGCTTGCCAGACACTTATGCAACATTGTGTGTCTTCTTCAGGCACACGTGTTGTATGATTGACATGTGTGGTATTAGGCCAATTAGTGCAGCTACTACTAGGTGTAGGTAGTGCTTGTTGAGGTTGTACACAGTGCATGCATGTCCATGTTGCCTGTTGGACATCCAAGGTCACTAGTTGTGAGCGTGCTGGGCCTTGACTTGCCAACATAGACTATCATGGCACACAGGGGTGCTTCCCATGTTTCCGTGTGTTGCATTCACATTTCACCTATATTGCATGTGTATTACTACATTTCCCCTCCTTTTGTGGCCAATGTGAGTACTCACTGTGCATTTGTTGTGATTGTCATATGATTGCCCATTCCCTTGCCCATTGTGCTCATCTATGCTCGGGCAGCATGCTTTTGGCCAGTGCATTCACATTTACGTGGGGGCTGATAGACTTATACTGCCATTGCTGTAGCTTCTTACTCTGGCCTCTGCGCTCCCGTTCACCTCAATGCCCTCCATGTGGAGGATGGAGCTGGTCTTCTCCTCCCACGGCATGCAGGTGAGGGGTTCCAAAGTGCCAACTCCTGTAGAAGCACTCTCGCTCCTATGGCATAAAATGAGGCTGCTGACCCTCATCTAGAAGCCGTCTTAATGTTTCTGGCAGTCCTACACATCATGTGGAATGTGCCCACAGCCATCACCTTGTCCTTGATGTTCGACCTTATGTCTTCCTCTGTGCAGAGGTCTTTTGCTACCTACTTCCAAACAGCTCCTCCACACGGTCAACAACTTCATCATCCAGAGCATTAAGCTCTGATTCAGTGAACTTTGTCTTACTAAGCCTAAGTTCTGGGGGACAAGCCTTTCCCTTATCCTGAGACATGATGATTTCCCAAGTGTGGTGTCTAAATGACAGCAGCAAATGAGAGATTCAGAGTGGATTTTTTTCAAGAAGGCCACCTCTGTGCTTCGCCTTCCAGTGGAGATGTTATTTCCGCTGGCCCTAATACTGATGGGTGACCCAGCGGTAATGGTAATACCACTGTATCTGGGCAGTATTAGCACTAGATGCCCATAATATCACTCTATGGTGCTACCGTTACCACCGGGGAGTGTCCACATGCCCATCAGGTCATGATACAGTGGTAATTCCACCAGTCATCGGGTGGTAACAGTAATACTACCAGGTGGAGTTACTACTGGAATTTCGGCCAACTCATGATGAGGCCGCAGTGTTCAATACGCTCAGAGTTGAAAGCATCACTCAAAGAAAGTTATAGTTTGTTTAGTACAAGAACTCAGGTGAGAAATCCAAACAGGCTGAGCCAGTCGAGAACTATGAAGCATCAACTATCCAAGGTGTCCAGATGTAGGAGTTCTTGTAAAATAAATGTAGCCAATTTCACTAAGAAATAAAAGCCAGTTAAGACCAACATACAACTATTTGACATCAGTATTCCATGTAACAAGATATGTGTGCTCTTGCAGAGCCATATCTAGTCAACGCCAATGAAAAATGAAAGCCAGGTTGAATCAGTGGTGAACTATGGGATATCAGTATCCTAGTGAGCCACATCTGCAGGGTCATGCAGCTGATCAGCAATATTGAGGTTGGACAGGAGAGATACATGATGACTCAATAACAGAGGATGCCACATCTGCATGGCCTTGTAGATTTTTGCAACATGATGGGTGAATGTGTGTTGTGGATGCCTTACACATTTTAGTGTTAGGGTCTGGTGTGTTTCTGATCTGCAGTCTGTTATTAGAATTGTATATATGATTCTACAACTATGCTTAGGGATAATGACTTCACATATATATCAGTGAACTGTGAGGAACCTGAGGGCATACTCACTCCTTTTCCCCCTAGATCCTTCTCTCAGGTGGCCAGGGAAACGCCATCACTTTTGAATCCAACCCTAGGGGTGGATATGCGATGGAGGATCTCCTGAGTGGAGGAAACTTGGGGAGGGGGGAGAAGGTGTCCTTAGTTGAGACATGGAATCCTGTATTCCCGAGCCTTTGCAGGCTACTATCAGTCTTTTCCCCCTTTCTTCTGCCCAAAATGTCACACAGACATATCACCTTAATATTGGAACGAGGGGGAAACAACAAGGAGTTATGCACACTTACATTTATTCAAACCTCCCCAAACACCACTTTGGTACTGAGACAAGGAAGAGGGCTTTGGAGGATTTCAGTTGGGATAGAGATGCATGTCCAGCTAATATGTTTCTCCATGGTCAGGCAATTAAAGTCAATTGGCCTCATTACAAATCGCCCGGTATGGAAACAACGGTGGCGGTAAACCCACCGCCACCGTTGTTTCCATGCCGGGCGATCACCACTCCTGCAGGCGGGAGGTGATGTTCCCACCAGGTCTGACCTGGCAGGTTTAACACTGCCCGCCTGCAGGCGGACGAGGAAACACCAGCAGCATTACGAGATGCTGCCGGTGTTTCCATGATCCCCATTTCCATTGATTCCCATAGGACTCAATGGGAATGGGGATTAACACCATTCCGCCTCCATGATTCCCGGGAAACCGGGGTTGTAATGCCCCGGTAATTCCGGGAATCACGGAGGCGGAATGGTAATACGAGTCCGGCTTTAACCAGGCAGTTTTACTGCCTCGGTTACCGCCAGACTCATAATGAGGCCCAATGTCTCGCACCTGTGGCCATTTAACAAGTTCTAGATGTATAAAAATGGTGACCTCCCAGCACAGATAGAGAAATGGCCTGGAGGAAAGAATCGGCCTGGAGAATCAAAGCAGGCTGGAGAGGAATGGGATTGAGAGAAGTCATCCCGAGCAGGTGTGAGAGAGACACACAGGGGCCAAGACAAGCTGGGAGGTGTCTATGATCCTGCTGTGGGGCTCTGAAGCCTTGCAATCGCTGCAGGACTCAGAAAGAACGAGTGGTGCTCTCAGTAGCTGCCGCTGGGGAAGAGTGGAGCTACTCGCTGCAGTATTCCATGACGGCGAGTGCTGCTTGCTGTAGCTCCTGTGAGAGAGAAGCAGAGCAAACAGAAGCCGGACAGAAGAGCAGATAAACTGTAAGGAGCTTCCATAAACAACTGGTGAGTGAAAGTAAGGGAACGCTCCAGGGCCTGGAAACAAGAATGTTTGAAAGCCGAACAAATTGATAGCTGTTATAAGCACTTTGGAAGGCCAAAATAAGTGTCCTTGATAACCGAACAAGCTGCAGGCTATAGCATGCACTTTTGAAAGTTAAACAGGTAATATTGAAAACCAAACTGACTGAAAGGCATTGTGAGTGCATTTGAATACCCCACAGAACAAAAGCAAGTAATGGACACTATGAATGAAGCGAAAGCAAGGTGCTGCTAGTAGTAAAAACCACAAAATCAATTGTCTGAGACACAAGTGGGGTAAAAGCCAAAAGATTACAAAGAAGTATGTGAAATGAGAAACTAAGTATTGGCCAAAGATAGAGGAGCTCAAGAAACTACAGGTTAAGAGAAACCTTGTGCTGGCAAAAGCCAGAAGAATACAGAAAGTGTAACAAAGTGCTTAGGGTTATCGGTTGCGTGCCCTGTTATGAGTGGACCTTGTGGTCTGACAACTGAGCCTAAACTGAGTGCCCCCTTCTTGGAAACAACTAAGGAAAGTAAAGATAAAGAAGCTTATGTTTTGCAACCATTCCAGGGGTGATTCTGAAATAAAGAAACAGAGCAATCAATGTAAACTAATGAAAAGCCTGGATGACAAAAGATTTGAACTGGTATTATTTTTGGAAGCTGGAAGATTTGAACTGGTATTGTTTTTGAAAGCTGGAAGATTTGAACTGGTATTGTTTTTGATAGCCGGAATAGTTGAACTCTTGAGGAAGGACACCCTGAGACTTTGTGAACTGTGTTAAACTCTTGGGTAAGGGAACCAGAGACGTTTATAAACTGTGTTGAACTCTTTGGGAAGGGAAACATGAGGCTTTTTGAACTGTACTGAACTTGAGGAAGGGGAAGTTGATCACAAGCCAAGAGCTTATTTAGAAAACTATTCAATTTGCGGCTGCTGCTGACATCCCTGCACATTGTATACCGTTAGTTGTGAGGACAAGTATAGATTTTGGACACAACATACTTTTGATTTGAACTTACTGACACAGACTATCCTTAGTTTTCTTTAGGTAGGGAAATACCACCTTAGTATAGGGTAAATTAGGCCTTACTCATACTGACATTTAAGTCAAATAACTTGTCTCAGTCATACTTCATGATGCCTTCACAGGACATAATGACATGTCTTTATGTTTATTTAACGTTTCAGTAACTAGCATACTTGTATTGTATAATTGAGTGAGAGCCATTTGTATTTTTATTAAATGATAAAATGTGTCTATTACATCTTCATCTTTGTGTCCCCTACTTCTTGGGCCAGCATCCAGAGGAAATTGTATTATTTTGGTCATGGCTTTTTAATTCATGTAGCCTGTGATCCCGGTGAACCTCTTCATCAGATACATCTTGTAATTTCTATGAGTTTATGGTAACAGATAAAAGAAGGTAACTGAATTATTACAATTCTTACCCCAGTCTCTTAATAAAAGATATGGGAAACATGTTTGAAATTGGGCCACTGTCATTTTGTTATTTCACCATACAGAGAATAATCTGTTTGCCCTGAGTATATCATCGGGAATTAATTACATTTACCACCAAGGGCAGCTCCCTCCCAAGCAACTCCACTTCAAAGGTTTGCTCCTGTTCACCTGGGATGCCTGACACAGACACCTAGACTGACTGATAACTGATAAAGTAAGTGTGGTGTGGGCGAGGATTACAGCCATTACTATACTCCAGTAAAACCTCACCACCCTTCTTACCTAAAATCTCATACCTACTTGCATCTAACCTACTTGTGTAACTGGTTTTCACTACTCTGCCCAAGTTGAATTTGGATGGTTCTTTCATTGCAGTATATAAGATGGTCAGTTAGATGTGTTGGGAGTTATCTGTATACGGCTCTTAGATGGATTGAGGGTGGGAAGTGAGTTGCATTTAGATGAATTTTGGGGGTAGGAAATAAGTTTTACTTAGATGGATTTTGGGGATGGGAAGGGTGTTGAACCTAGATGGATTTTCACGGAGCGGGGGGCAGGAATGGTGTTGCACTATTTCTTTAGCCTGTCCATTCATGCAGATGTTTGGGATGATGTCCTGTCCCAAACATTCTGAAGCTCATAAGGAGAACTGGCCCAGTGTGCCTAAAGCCCTGTGAAAGCAAACTGTTAATTGCACCAAGAAGATGTATTCTGATGGCCACTTCTGTGCGTAACAATCTGTCAGGGTAGCTTGCCACGGCTCCTGGGCCTTGGCACCAAAATATTCAGGTAGCCTGGCATTGCAACTAAAAGAAAGCACATGCAGGTTAACACATGTCGTAGGTCATATGCCTACAATGTTTAGCCTGCCCACGATGCTCAAAGAAATATGGTGGTAATCTTCCTTTGCACATATAACTGCTTAGCTGGCGATTGTAACGCACAGCGGTTACATGCAGATATCCTTGATAATGTGCTTATTAGACTGCTTTTGTTAGCATTTGTAGAATGTGGAAGATATGTAGTAAGACTATGAATGTAACCTGTCTATTGCGCTCAGAGAATCCCATTAGCCTTGTTTCTATGGTAGCCAGTCTGTCCCACCTAGAAGATGTTATAGGACAACCAGTCTATTGCACTTGGTAGACTTAAGGATAGCCTGTCCATAGTGAAGGGAGTGGGCAGAGCGTTGCCGGTGCAGTGCTGAATTCATTTATGCTGCATTCTGTTTGCAGTTCCTGACACATAGGAGGGGATTCTCTCGCTCTCACTATCAAAACCACCTGGGGAGCGGAGTGAGGCAGAGTGAGCAGAGTGTTGCCGGTGTGGAGCAGGTCCGTCCAACTGTAATTACTGTTAACAACATATGAACGCGAAAAGCACCTAATTGTGACCTTGCAGCTGGTTTCAAACACTACTATCACTGATCGGAAATTTTTTGGCAGAGCTACTGAGACTATGGTATTTCGGATTTCCCGCCGGTGGTATGAGCGCAAATTTTTTCGGTGGATTTCCCTGATTTGGCGGACCCTTAAATCCGGTGGTAATAGCCCTACTGCCGGATTTAAGGGTTACCGTCAAAGTCGTGATGAGGCCCTATGTCATCAGCCATGGAAATACCCGGTTCAGACCAGGTAGCCCAAGTGAGCGGTCCAGAGACAATAAAGGACTTTATAATCTTCCAGATGTAGAATGGCCAAGAAACGAAATTATCTCAGAAAGCAGGTAGACAGAATGAAACCCGGCTCACTGCGCCTTCCTAAACCCAGTTTAAATGACCCTTTAAACTCAACTACACACTCAACAACTTGACCCAAGATGCAGAGAATACGAAGAAAAGAGACACGATGTCAAAAGAGGGCACAACAGGCTCCAGGGACTCTGACCAGTTGGATTCTGCATGATAAACAAACGGATTATGAGGAAATAGTGACTGATGAGACCTGTATTTCAAATGACCCTTCGCTCAGCGTTGTGAGTAAGCCTTCTTGTGCCGCAGTTGCAGAGGCAAAGGGAAACAGTTGTATACAACAGTCTCACCCAAGCAGCAAGTCCAAGGAAACACTGATCTCTTCCCCGAAGGCTCCATCATCTCTTGACCCAAAAATCTTTACAATTGACAAAGTTCTACACGATGGAAGGAAAAAGAATCAATCGACTTTGGGTGTGTGGAACCTTTAAGGAGTGTAAGCGGCAATGTATCTCTTATACATTGTGCGCTGTCTCAAATAGCAGAACTAATCCGCTCTCATAAGGCTACATTGCACAGTCTGGGTTATGTACTAGATACAGATATTGAAACGGTGTCACTAAATGGTTGCTGTGATCAATGTCGGGCACAGATTGCGATTGATAGGCCAGGGAAACAAAAGGGTAAAGATCCCTCGCCATCCACAAACGACAATGTGAAAGGGTGGTCTTGGCTTAAAGGTTTACTACACATGCAGGGTATAGAGACTAAGTTAACCATTGAGATTGCATGTGGGCTACACACATTTATTTGCCAAGTCAGGCTTCTTGGATGTATTAATGAGATATGATATATGCATGCTCCAGGAAACCTGGCTGACCTCAGAGATGACGGTTGATGGGTTCCAAGGATACAGCGTTTTAGTAACAAAGGGCCCCAGGGGAGGACCCTTTAGGGTGCTGCTTTTCAGTGTCTCTAATACTTTCAACTCTAAGATGTACCCGATTCCAACTGAAAATGAAAATGTGATGGCAGTTGAGGTGAAATGTAAGAATGAAAATGGTACTGATAAAGTATTGATTATCAATGGGCGTCATTACGAGGTGGGCGCAAAGGGATACGGGGCACTGTTAAGGACATCAGTGCCGGTAATCCTTCTGCGCCCTATTCCGTGGTCCCTTCCTTAAGGCCTGGTTTTGCGTTATGGACGGGACGCGTTAAGGGACTTCTGAGCTAATAACGGTACCGCAATTTGCGGCACCGTTATTAGCGCCTTCCCCCTTCCCATTGAGCCCTATGGGAGCTCAAATGGGGAATGGCTTTTTCAATGGACTTACCGGTCCCGCAAAGTTCGGAATGGACCAGTAAGTCCCCATTGAACGATGGCGGACTCGGTACCGGTATTGGAGGTAGTCATGGCGCTAATAGCGTCATGACTACCTCCAACCTCGTAATGAGGCCCAATGTGTACGCATTAGGGAATGCAGAATCCATATATGATATGATATGATATGGCAATTATAACGCGCCTATACACAAATGTTTCGAGGCGCGATGAGGCAAGGGAGGGGTAACAGAGGGAAGACAGACAACGATCCTACTAGGCCAGATGTCATTCAGATTGTGCAAGTGCATGGGCAGGGGAAGGAGGAGAAGTGCGTGGGGAATGGGGAGCGGACAGTGCAGTACATGGGATAAGACAATAATAAACAATAAGTAAACGTACGGCCAGCAGGTGGCACGTGAAAGCAATAGAGGATATCCTAACAAACTGGTAGGGTATCGAAGGCCAAGGGGCAATACTAGTGGTTCGGAATCTAAATGCTAGATGCCTGGAAAACTCAGAAGGACCTGTGTATTATAAAATCCTCTCAAAGGGCAATATGTTACAGTGCAAGGGTAATGCAAATGGGAAACGTTGGCTGGCCTTCATGCAAGACTGGGATGTCACAGTCTTAAATAATAGAGTCAGGGGTGATGTACCAGGACAATTCACATGGGGTAATGGAAAGGCCAAGGCTACACTGGATTACCTTTTTGGTAATAACACCATCCTGGAGCGTATCCTGTAATTTAAGGTGATCACTGGGGTAACTATGATCATGCAGTTATAGCATTGACAATAAAATCACAGTCAGGTGAAAACTCGCTGAAGATAAACAGGGGGCTGGACCAAAACTATGCTGGAAACCACATCTATTGGTCCGTCGCCAACTTACAGAAGACATCCCAAGATGTTACTGAGGTTTATAATTGTGAAATGGAAGCTCTGATAGACCTAACCCTGATGAATTTGAGGACTGGTTAAAGGAATTGGCTGAAGGAACCAGTGCAATTAAAGGTAGTCAA
Source organism: Ambystoma mexicanum (assembly GCF_040938575.1). Classification (NCBI taxonomy): domain Eukaryota; kingdom Metazoa; phylum Chordata; class Amphibia; order Caudata; family Ambystomatidae; genus Ambystoma; species Ambystoma mexicanum. The sequence continues at coordinate 948,746,435 of NC_090936.1, forward strand.
TTGGCAATCGCTGAAGGCAAAGCTTTTAAAACCTTTGTTATTGCCATCCGAAAGAACAAACAAAAATTAGGTAGGGAAATAAGGGCTATCAAAAAGTCCAAACTGAACCTACAGGAACAAATAATGTAAATTAAAAGGGAAATAAACAACTATCCTAATTGACTTAGACACTGGACGGTCTCAATCAGGAATGCCCAGTGGCCGCCAATGCTGGGGGTCCTTAAATCCAGGAACTCCCGTTCCATATGGCAGATTTTAACGCAAGCTAAGGGCAGTAATACCAAAAGGATCCTTAACCCGATTAAAAGAGAAAACTGGGAAAACCATATGAAATCGGGGGAGAGCTCAGGGTTCTTAGTTGTCCCAGTGGATCTGGCCCCCATGCAGGAGTGGCCCCTGAGCATCACACTTGACCTTATGGTCAAGGCAATAGTGAACCTTAAAAGTTTGCGAACACGCGGTCCAAACGGGCTGCCCAATTTTGTCTTAAAAAATTCCCCGGAAGTGTGGGCTACCATTCTCCTGCTATTGTATAAGAAGATCTGTGTGGGACACCAGATACCATGTTTATCGCAGCAATCTGTGTTTATTTTATTTATTTATTTATTGTGCATTCATAACGCACTTATACATCAAGTAAATGGTGTTTCAAAGCACCCAGAGGGCAACAGGGTGGGAACATGGCAATGAAAGGCAGGTATAACAATGAAAGAGAGAGGCGACTACTAGGCCTTGTGAGCATTTAGAATGTGCAAGTGCAGAGAGAGAGAAGGGATGAGGGAGGGGGGTGGTAAGTGCTAGGAGTACCACAGAGGGATGTGCTAGAGAGAAAGTTGCAAGCAGCTGTTAAGTGACTGGCACGGATCACTTGATAAGTGTGGTCAACTGCCAAGAATAAGTGCATGCCTGTGATAGCACAGGCTGGTGGGCGCAAGGCAAGTGCTGGGAGCAGGCGGAGGCTGAAGGCGATTGGGGGTGGGAGGTCAGGCCCCCTGTAGACACATGAGGGCTACAGTCACCATTCTCAGTGACCGTGGGGCTTAGCAAACGAGGGGGGGGAAGGAGGAGGTGAAAAGGAAAGTCTTGAGGAACTTCCAGAATTTGAGGAGATCCGGCGCAAGATGAAGAAGAAGGGGGAGGCTGTTCCATAGGAGGGAGTCAGCCAAGAAAAGAGATTGGCCTCCAGCTTGCTGTTTAGCAAAGCGCTTGACACATAGAGAGTTGATGTCAGAGGAACATAAAGATCTGGAGGGAGAGTATTTAGTGAGTCAGTTGTAGATAGCATGGTCCCTGGCCCCAGACAGCCTTATGGTTGATGCAGATGGATTTGAATTTGATCCTTGCAGCAATCGGGGAGACAGTGGAGGGATTTGAGGGCTGGACAGATGCGGTCCCTGGGCTTGAGGCCAAGGATACATCCTGCAGCACTATTCTGGATTAGCTGGAGGGGTCGTAGAGAGGAGGAGGGTATATTAAGGAAGAGGCTATTGCAGTAGGCTAGCCTAAAGAGAACCAGAGCTCTAGAGACATTGAGCTTCTGGGGGAAAGTGATGAAAGGGAGGATTCCTTTGAGGAGGTGGAGTTGAAAGTAAGCCTATTTGGCAAGGTCCAGGATGTGAGGGAGGAAGGACAGAGAAGAGTTGAAGATGACTCCAAGGTTTTTGGCTTCAGATGGAGGAGAAGGGGGAGAGTCCATGGAGTGTGGCCAGAGTGAGGGGAAGAAAGAGGGAGCAGGAGTACCAATGGGAAGGATCTCAGTCTTTTTGGCATTGAGGTAGAAATCATTGGAGGCACACCAGGACTGGATGGCAGATAGGCTGTCAGGAATGATGGAGGAAGTAAGGAGAGTATCAAACGGAAGTTTGGAGAAGAGTAGTGAATCCTCTGCATGACATTGGAAGTAAGGAGAGAAGGTGGAAATTAGATGTGCAAGTGGAGCAAGATAGATGTTAAAGAGTCAGAGGGAAAGGTTGGAGCCCTGGGGGATGCCGCAGGGGTAGACAGAGTTGGTGGAGGAGAAAGAGCCCAGGATAACATGGGGGATGGTCATTGAAGAAGGAATTCAGCCAGTCCAGTGCCCTATCCGAGATACCTAAGGTTTTGTTGAGCCATTTTATGAGGATGACCTTGTCAAATGCAGAGGAGAGATCAAGTAGAATGAGAACAGCTGGAGAGTTAGAATCAGAGATGCAAGCATGTTCAGAAGAGCAGTTTCCATGCCTCTGGATGCTTGAAATGCAGATTGTTGGTTGTGTAGGCAACCAACTAGCTCAGTGTGCTGAGTCAGTTGGGGTAACACCAGCTTCTCCAAGAGTTTCCCAAGGAAGCGGGTGATACAGATGGGGTGGCAGTTGGGTGGACAAGATGAGTCTGCAGATGGTTTTTTCAGGAGGGGTTGCGCAAGAGAGTGCTAGAGGGTAGAGGGGAAATTCCAGTAGCGAAAAAGTGATTGCAGAAATCAGCAAGTGCAGGGGCAAGAGAACCAATATTGTCTTTATTGGTTCTGGAAGAACAGGGGTAAACCTGATTGGAGGAGACCATCATAGACCGGACAACTCTTGTGACCTCCTCAGGTGTGGTAGGAGAGAAGGAGATGAGAGAGGCAGATGGAGGATGGGAGGCCATAGGAAGCAGGATGGTGTAGTAAGTGCAGGGAAAAGGGAAGTGAGAGTGCTCAGGATGTCCTGAGTTTTTAGAGTGAAGTGTGTGGCCAGTGCATTGCAGAGGACCTGGGAGGGAAGAGGTGAGGTGGAGACTGCAGAAGGGTTGGCTAGTTCCTTGCAGATTTTAAAAAGTTCAGCCATGTTGTTGGATGCACTAGAGATGCCAGCCTGGATGTGGGCCATTTTCTTGGAGTGAATGGAGAGTCAGTATTGCCTTTCGAGAAAGCGACAGGCCAGTTTGTCAGAGTGTGAGCCTGAGGTCTGCCACTTCCGTTCCGCATCCCTGCACTTGCTTTTCAGGGCTGCCAGTTCTGAATCGTACCAGGTGTCATGCTTGAAGGCATGTTTCAGGTGGATCGTCATGACTGGAGCAAGAATTTCAAGAGTATTAGTGATGGCAAGATTAAGGTTGCTGAGAGCGGAGTCAGAGGTAGAGTCTGCAGTGGGGGGAGATGGGTAATGAAGGTAGATGCAAAGGCAGAAGCTGACACTCGTTTCATAGGATGGATGTTCATGAATGAGGTTGGCAGGGCTGTGGAAGGAGTGGTAAGATGGCAAAGAGGACCCAGGTGAGATGACGGAATGGTCTGACCATGAGAGTGATGTGGCAAGTGGGAAGGAGAGCAAACGATCAGTGTGGATGATGGTATCGATAGTGTGTACAGCCAAGTGAGTAGGACCAGAGGGGAGAATAGAGAGGGAGAGCGAAGTGCAGAGATCAGGGAAGAGAGTGGATGCCATGATTGAGGAGTCAAGGTTTATGTTGAAGTGTTGCTACTGGTTCACAAGAAAGGCGATAGGAATGTCTGGGGCAACTACCGGCTGCTGTTCATGTTAGATGTGACTGGCAAACTGTTTGGAACATTGGTGCTAAAGGAGTTGCAGAGCTGGGCCGAGGTATCTGGAGTGTGGTTTAAATTTCAGTCAGGCTTTTGAGCAGGCTCCTCAACTACACAGAACAGAAGGATGTTGGATATGGAGCAGGGGGAAGAACACACATTCCTTATATATAGTATATGTATATTTTAAGGCTGCTTTCGGCTGTGATGACTGTGCAAGGTTATGGCAAGAATTACAACAAATGGGTTGCCGTAGTTGGTTAGTTTATGCAATTCAGCTGCTACATACAAATACCAAAGTTAGAGTTTGTTTGGACAACTGTGGGAGAATGTCAGGATTAATAGACACCAGCAGAGGAGTCAAGCAATGGTGTGTGCTGACTACCCTGCTGTTTAATATTTACCTGACTGATTTACCTGTACGCCTATTGATCAAGGCCAATTGTTCACCGAAAGTTGGGTCAGAACACATTGGTAGCATTCTGTTTGCTGATTGCTTAGTGATAAACGATGACACACTAAGTGGAATGAGAAACATGTTGAATGAACAGAGTGAGAATGCCAAGGAAAATGGGCTTGTGATTATTATCAAGGTGTCCATGAAAACGCATTTGGGCATGACAGATTGCACAGAGAGTTACATTTACCTGGGCCTTGAGATGAGCAACAAGAGCGGTTATATTGGTATAATTGAGACCAAAACAAGAATGGCACGCCACATGATTCTGCTCTTGTGTAGGTTTAACAGCACAACTGCAGGTTACATGGTCCAGGGCATCTTGATATTCTACAAACAGTGCTTTAACCTGATGCTATTGTATGGCCTTGAAGCCTTAGCTATGAAGGACCTTTGTTGGTTAGACCCTCTGGAGGGTCGATTTTGGCATACAACTTTAAATCTAACAATAAAGGCAATGGTGGGAGTAGTTGAGTCTAGTCGAGTCTCTGCTGTCTGCGGAGTCCACGTGCACCATCTAGCTTTGGCGGTCTGCCTTTGGATTGTTTGGATTTTCCAGCTATGTGTCATCTGCGTTCCTGCTGGTGGTATGGGTGTGTGCCTGCACATTGTATTCTGCAGCCTTGCTGCTCTGTGTGCCGTTCTACCCACCCGCTCCTCCAGTGTTTCAACAAGCATTCTCGTTGCCAAGCAATGCTTGAGACCCCGCCCACCTTCGGTGTCAGCCTATCCACACTACCCCACAGGATACATCATATCTGCCTGGGAGAAGCCAAGGCGAAGTTGGGTCAAGTTGAGATTTGCTGTCTGCGGCTGTCCATGAAGGGCCGTGCTTGCGCTTCCATGCAGGACTTACTGTCAGAGAAAGATGTTAATCCATCAGCTGCACCGGTGGCACTACCTGATTTGCCTGACTGCTTATTACTGACCTGCCCTGCTCATCAAGCTATGGGCCCAATTGGTTTTTCATCTGTGACCGTTGTTCTACATATCTTTTCACCAATATTGTTGGGTACCTCAATTCTAGCGCTCACAATGCCACCTTTTAGCACAGATTTCAGGCATCATACTACACATAAACTTACTAACCTAACTTAGCCTCTCGGTGCTCCTGAAGTTATGTTACTTCATCTTGAACTATGGAATGCTAGGTCACTATGCAATAAATCTTCAACTGTACCTGACATTTTCTTACGTTTAAACCTACAATGTCTCTGTATTACTGAAGCATGGATTTCTGTTAACAATAAGTACTATACCTGTATCACTGTTTACCTCTGCTATGTCATTTTGTCACACCCCTTGTATCGATTCTCATGGGGCTAGCACTGGTATTTTATATCATTCTTCCTTTACTCTTATTCCTCATAATTCGACTTATTTCTCCTCATTTGATTACCATTCTTATTAATCTCCATCTCTCAACTCCTCACTCAGCTCTCTCATTCCTTACTATTCTTGACTCTCATTACCTAGCACCCCTTTCTACTCCTCCTTCCCATATCTCAGGCTCCTGTCTAGATCTTATATTTACTTCCTCTATTACTAAATCCGCTGTGTCCTCTGTTCCACCTTTCAGACGATCATCTTCTCTTGCTCTCTATTACTCCTAATCTTTCCTCTCACACTTTGCCTCTCTCAACTTCTCCTTCTTACTTATGTTTCGATTTGTGTAAATTCAATACTACACTCTTCATCATCTTCTAGCGTCTCTAAATTGGTGTCTGATGCATCGTTTTCCACTCTAGCACCAGATGAGGCTACTTTTGCCCTCTTTTCCTCACTTTCAAAATCCCTCGACTCCCTGTATCCTTCTTCTTCTTTTCACCTCACACGAAAACCCCCTCAACCTTGGCTTTCTCCCCACCTTTGCACGATGCAACGTGTTCTCCGGCGCTTAGAAAGATGCTGGTTAAAACTGAACACATCAGGGAACTACAGTTCTTGTGCATTTTATCATGCTATGTATGATAGTTGTCTTCACTCTGCTAAACAATTTTACTTCTCTGATCCCCTAGACTCACACTCCCCTCATCCTAGGCGACTTTTTATAACTCTATCCCATCTCCTTTCATCTCCTACTCATGATCCCTCAACTAATTCCCCCTTTACTGCTCAGATCTTGCGCTCTATTTCACTTCCAAAGGTCTCCTCATTTAGATCTATAATTGAATCATCCAGTACATTGGTTACTCCTCTGCTCTCTCCTATCTCTCTGGTATCTCCCAAGGAAATCTTTGTTGGGTTTGTTCCCATCACTAACAAGGATACCTTTTGTCTTTTTGCTTGTGCTCACTCTACCTTCTCTGCACTGGATCCCATACCATCTGCACTTATTTATAAAATCTATCCTCTACTTGTTCCCTATTTCACAATTCTGTTTAACTCCTGCCTATCCTCGTCTCTTTTTCCATCTTCATTAAAGCATGCTACAATTAATATCTTTTTAAAATTCTCGAATGCATTATTTAGTCTCAGGTTTCTACTTTTGTTTCTTGTAATTCTATCCTTCCTTGTTTTCAATCTGGGTTCTTCCCTTGTTATTCCACTGAGACTGCTTTCCTTTCTGTCATGGACTCCCGCCATTCTGCATGTCACGCTAAGCAGTCTTCTCTTCTTATTCTCTTGGAACTTTCTGCAGTTTTTGACACTGTTGATTACACACTCCTACTATCTTCTCTTTCCTGTTTTGGCTTTTCTGGCTCTACTTTAGCATCGTTTGAGTCATACCTGTCCCGGAGGACTTTCTCAGTCTCCTGGGCAGGTGAGTCTTCCAAATCGTGTCCACTTATCTATGGTGTCCCTCAAGGTTCGGTTCTTAGTCCTTTCGTTTGTTTCACTCTATACCTCCTCGCTGGATGGGGTTATTTGCTCTTTTGGTTTCTCGCATCACTTCTACACTAATGACACGCAGCTCTTTCTTTCCTTTCCACACTTTACTGTAGACATCCACGATAAACTTAGCACTTGCCTTCTTGCCATTCAGTCTTGGATGTCAAACCACTTTTTGGTACCAAATGCCACAAAAATGGAGGTTATTTTCTTCCCTCCCACTACTATTTCTCCCTCTCCATCCCCTCCATTCATATAATTTCCTCCTTTGCAGGTACCTATTTCTTCCGTGGCCTGTGATCTGGATCTCTCTTTCAGTCACCATATTTCCTTATCTTCCCATTCCAGTCGATTTCATTTGTACAATATTTGAAAAGCCTGTTCTTTCATGGCTGCACTCTTTGGACTTCCTTTATCTCATCTAGCTCCATTGAAATCTGTATTTAATGCTTCTATTTGTGTTCTCTAAACGCTTGCCCCTCGTGATTCTTTCTCATCTTCTTTGATTGATATAGGATGGCTTTCTTTCCATCATCATTTAACATTTAATTTTCTATGTCTGGTTTTCAAATTTCTCTATGGCCTTGCACCTCCTTATGTTTCTTCACTTATCTCATTCTACCATCCCCCCCACTTTGTTCTGCTTCTCATTGTCTTCTTATAGTTCCTTGTCCCTCCTTTGCTCAATTTCATTTCCGCTCTTTCTCTCTTTTGGCACCCTTACACTGGAATCCTCTCCCACTTTAATCCTTTCGGGTCTCTCTGTGATCCTACCCCCTCTCGACTGGTTAATGAAGGCTACTGTAATCACAGACATATGCTCTGTTCTAAAGGCTAATTTCATTTTATTGTACCATTTTTGTTCTTATGTTCAGTGCTTTGTTTTAAGGTGTTTTATAAAACCAAATAAATACAAACCTCAATGTAAATGGTATATCTAAGGCTTGAATTGGGGATTGTCTCACTGATTACCCAATTATGTAAAAAAAAGGGCAGCATTATATGTAAAATCTAAAATAACCCCGGCATGCCCTCCCCTAAAGAAACTTGGGGAAAATGATGAATATGTACGGGATGCCAAAGGGAAGGTCTTCGAAACTTGACATTTTGATTTTTTTTCAGAATATGAATTGGTCACTACGGTCAGAACCCTGGTTCAATTTTGAGGTGGTAAAGTACTCCCTTTTTCATAGGGCGATTTATGGGATTGGGCAAAGAATTATTCCCATTTGACAAAATTGCAAAATTATGACGCGATATCCAGGGTTACGCACAAATACATACCTCAAAGGTATTTACTGCTCAGCACCAGTCCTGCCATTCGCTACTTTATGATGAGACTTAGGACCAACCAGCTCCCACTTTTGACAATTAGTGGTACGCAATGGGGGATCCCGAATGACTCAAGGGATTATCAACTGTGTAAATCGTCTGGTTGCCTAGAAACTGCACAACATGTTATGACCGAGTGCTGGGTCCTTGGGTCGGCTCACATGTGGTTGTTGGGAGACAGAGTTAATAGTTATGACACAATTAAAAGTGAGGCATTTTGGCTGTACTGCCTTAACTCAGTTTCTAATGAAATGCACATGGAACTTTATTGGGTTTGAAAGCAAGTGAAAAACACTTGGAAATCAATGAAATCTCAAACTAAGTAATCATATAGAATTGTTGCTATGTGTAAGCCCCTTTTTATGAATTTTTGTATGACGGTTAATTTGATATTAACAGTCTTAGTTTTTCTTTGGAACTTTTTAGGCAGTGACATGCAAAGAATGAATATTGTAGAGATGTATATAGTTTTTATAGCACAGTTTCTTTTAATTGTTCTGTATGGTTTCTGTTTTGTATGTAAGGAAATGTGTGTATTCATTGTGTACTTGTGTAATCATTCTGTGAAAAGTGTTATGATAACAATTTTATGTTTGCATCTATATTTTGTTGAAGTTTTTGAGTTATCAACAAAGATAATAATAATAATAATAATAATAATAATAATAATAATAATAATAGTGCCTAGATGCCTAGAGAAGTCTACAAAGGTAGCTGGCTTTTTCTTCCACACAGAGCATCGGATGACACAGAGGCATCAAAGATAAGCTCTATCAGAGCTAAGGTATATATAAACACACCACTTCAGTGGACATCTGCCACAGGCACGGTTATCCATCCATGCACTGTAGAATGCAGCTACAACTATAACTAATTTGGTCTAGCTGGTCACATAACCAATTAACCGAAACACCAGACTTTCCTCAACACCTCTGCCATCATCTGAATGCAGCAACAACCTATGATATGATATGTTATGATATGATGCTTTATTTGTATAGCGTTTATACACATATGTTTCAAAGCGCTTCAAGGCAGGGGAGGGAGCAAGGGAAAATACAATAACATTAAGAATGGGTAATTTACTATCGTACTAAGCCTGACAACATTTCTGATAGTGCAAGAGCATTGACAATGATGGAGGGAAGGAGGAAGGGGTGGGAGACGGGAGAGGAACAAGCCCAGACTATCGTACTAGGCCTGGTGACATTTCTGATAAAAAAAGAGAGCAACAGGAGGAGGAGGTGACCCTGTGCCCTTGAAACCACAGTCAGGTGAATGGTGTGCCTATTATTGGGGGAAAACAGCTCCAGGACACTTGTTAGAAGATGAACTAAAAAGGAGCAAGAAACATCAAATTTAACTTACAAAAACATTCGTAAAGGAATATTAGAAGTAAACCACTGAATCATAACAAAAAATTGATTTTTATTTTAGTAAGTTAAAATCAATCTAAAAGAATAAACAAAGACACATTGTATAGATTAATTATATCATGAATGGTTTTTAAAGTGGGGTTAGTGCATAAAGAGACAAAAGAGATAGTGTAAACACTTGATGTAAACCAACCAACTCTTACATCTAGAGCATTGTGTAATTGGTTTCTAAGGTTTTGTGAGAGTCGACATATGTTTCGGCTAATGGCATCAAAAACAATCAGGCAAGGCACAAACACATTGGCCCTCATTAGGACCCTGGCGGAGTGGGTTTCCGCCAGCGCTAATCGCGGCGGACCCGTCCGCCGTACTACGAGTTCCCTTAGCGCCATGGAGGTTTTCTCCGCCTGGTTTTACCGGGCGGAGAAAACCATGGCGCTAAGGGACCTCGTTGTTAATTACGCCGCCGTACTTTACGGCGGCGTAATTAACTCCTTCCCCACTCTCATTATACCCTATGGGGCAAGAATGGGAATGGGGAAGGGTAAAATGGGGATTGGGGATTTACCGCTCCGCCAAGGTCGGCATGGGGTGGTAAATCCGCCAACCCCCATGGCGCTATCGGCGGCTTTCCGCCATGCTCCGCGGTGCATTTAGCACCGCGGATTCCGCCTGGGTCGTAATGAGGGCCATTGTCTGTTGATGCAAATGTAGTCGTCTTCAGGACAAGAGGAGAAGCACATTGTAGTTAATTTTGGTAGTGCTGAGTACTTCTTAGTCGCCGTGTTCTTTAACACGATGAACCCACTACAAAATGAAGAAAATAAGCATATTTGTAAAAAACGCCATGAAGAATTAAAAACAAAGTTTATTACAGTGGAAAACTGTGATTATTGAGTAAAAATAACAACAGTGTCATGAGGGGAACCCCCACTCATAGTGCACATCATTATAAATCATCACTGACTGTGGCCAAGGCCAAAAACCTAGAGAGAGCCGGACACATGCGGTATTGCATTTGTCATGGAATGAATAAGAGGGCATATTTATTGGCTGTCCAAAGCTGAAAGGGTTATTGGAACCTATTCGGATCAGCCCATGTCAATCAAGGACACGTTTAGATACTTGAGGTGATGGAGCGCACCTATATACGACACACGAAGGTTGTGGTTCGCTGCACAGAGTTTTGACGCGGGCAGGTGTCTTAATCACTGAAGGTGTATCGATAGAGGGTGCCTAAGACGTAAAGATATGTTTAGCACATTTGATTATGTTCATGTGTATTTGTAGAGGTTTTTTTGGAGACTCAACTCACCTATAATTAATATAGTAACCGCTAGGGTAGCCTCAAGAAATGTCGTTTTTTATTAGACAGTCTGGAGGTATCATCCCAGGAAGATCGGGTGTTATACAAATCTACAAGGTAATTTTAGCAGTTTGTTATGTAGACTTAAAAATCATTAAAAATGCCTGTTTATTTTGTGGTGCTCATCGAGTAATTACCTCTAAAAGGATCTGCTCGTAGATCCACTTGAGCGGTGGGACAAAACAGCATATGACACAGAAGTAAAATTACAACTCGATAACACCTTGTTCTATCGTCAAATTGATATTGATCCCACACCAAGACTAACAGAGGAAATTTTTCCAGCCTCATGTATCACGCACATCTTGAAGGCTGGATAAGCCTAGATGAACAGCAATTTTTGATTGCCAAGAATCCAATCATTCCAGCATTTTATTTGTTACCCAAAGTTCATAAAAACGCCACATGTCCTCCGGGTAGACCTATTATTTCAGCTCTTAACTCCATACTTGAGCCTTTATCTATTTATATTGATTGGTTCCTTCGTCCATTCATCAAACAGATGAAATCTTTTGTAAAAGATACAACTAACATGATTCAAATAATAGACAACTTAGCCATCGCAGAAACCAATATCTTGGTCACTCTTGATGTAACTTCATTATATACAAGCATACCCCAATTAGATTGCCTGCAAGTTATTGAAATCTACCTCAAGCAAAGGACTTCTACTTTACTCTCTGTACCCACACCCTTTCTTCTAGAATGTGCCAGAATTGCATTAATGGAGAATTTCTTTCTATATAATGGCTCTTTTTACAATCAGAGGCATGGCACAAGCATGGGGGCTACCTTTGCTCCAGATTTGGCCAATCTGTTTGTGGCCAACCTAGAAGAACATTCCATCTATCATCCCAATAATCCATACAGAAACAACATCTTGGTATTTTATTTTATGTTATTGTTTAATGGGCAGACCTAGTTCAAGAGTGGCAGACTACTGTACAGGGTGTGGCTAACCAGCCTTTGGGCTGGTATCTTTTAACAGTAGTGAATTGCAGTCTTTGCATCCATCGAGGTTAGTTCTCAATCAGGTGTTGTTAAAGAAGCCCCATTTTGGGAGCTTTGCAGAATTAGAGTATGTTGAGGGCATTCCGAGCTGATACAGGGATCAAGTTTCAGAGGGTAGGTTTGTGACAAGAGACAGATTGTTTGTGAGTCACACTACCGTCTCCCAGAGCATGTGAAGTTAAATTGACTTTGCTAGCCCTTTAATAGTCATAGATTCCTATAGAGTGCTGGAGGGGTTGCCTAGCATCCCCTGTGTCTAAACACTCATGAAACAGTCAAATGTTACCCTTTCCTCTTAAAATGGCTGGTGGCGGTGGTTTTAGAACAAACTACCATGATTTTTCCTGACCGCGAACACCGGTAGCTAAAAATCTGGTCAGCCATATTTTTATCAATATGGCGCCCATGACCCCTCTTTAAAAACAGACTCTGGTCATCTTTTTTCGCCGTTTCTTTTAGGAAAGGTCCTTCTTGTGTTTAACTCTGCGCGCCAAACCAGGTTTGGTCCCTTCGTTCGATGCCCTTTGGCGGGCTTCAGTGCTGAAGCCCTCCTCTGGCAACTGAGTGTCTGGGGTGGACAGGATGTGAGGGTGGTGCCCAAAACTCCCTGTGCTTAGTCTCCTAGGAGACCTGAATGCACTCTGGCGTGATTGGCTGGGTGACTGTCCGGCAAGGACAGCCACCCTGCTGAGTAAGTGACAGCTAGGCTGGAATGAATGGGAGAAAACTGTTTAAAAGCAGGTCTCTGGGACTTAGAAAGCAGAGTCGACCACTGGAACGAAAGAACCGAAGACGAGCTGAAGGAACACGACTGCTGCAACTCCTGGACTGTTGGTTTGCCCGGTGAAGCCCTGCTGCAGGTCCGAATTGCCTGAAAACTCCATCGACATAGAAGCTCCTTCAAGGAGGACTTCTTCCTTGAGCTGATGAGAACAACCAACTCGTAAGCCACCTGGACACCATCTCCATACTGGTCGAATTTTCATCAGAGTGCTGTTGAAAAGCGGATAGCCAGTGAGAAGGGTACCTGTTTGTGGACTTTAAGGCACTCACATCTTAAAACTGATGCTTAGCCGAGCTTGTGGCCTCTTCCCTGGGCAGTGCAGGAACCTCCCGACGTCCTCCTTCTCAGGAACAGTGAGATCTGCAGGAACGGCAGGAACAACTGCCTCAGGTACAGCTTTTCTTCATCTATAAGGTACTGTGCAAACGCGGTGTGGAAATCCTTTCTGCCGCAGTGAAAGTTTGTGAAACTTTCCGAACTTGGGAGTCTTGTTCACTCCTAAACCGACATATAACTCTTTTTCTGACAAACTACTTCCTCAAACATTGGAAAAGACTCAACATTTTACTAACAGAACTGTGCTATCCTATCCAAGACTCTGACCCATTCACTTTGGCCAGTTGTAGTGAACTGAAACTATTTGCCCTGCCTATGAAAGTAATTGTGCTGTCATTCTTTTAACCTTTGTCTTTCTACCCTTTTTAAAAGTTACTGAAGTGCCATTTTGCTCCCACTTCCGGGGAGCCTAACTTGTTCAGAAACGTATTGGTTGTGTACTGTAGTATATTAAGATTGTGATATTGAGCTGCTTCTAACTAGTTGAATCTTTTCCAACTGCATAATTAAATGTATATTTTTTTACCAAGAAACCTTGAATAGTGTTTGTTTGAGCTACTGTGATTGCAAGTCCTTTGTGTAACATCGTGTACTGCTCACACTGCTACCACATAACTGTGTAGTACAGGCATGTACCAAAGGTGAGATTGTGCTTATGCCTGTTGTCTTAATTATGTGTAGTGTTCCCAAAGGGTACTGCATGTAATTCTGCCTAACAGCGAGTTGTTGTGATTCGACCCAGTTGGCCAATTTGCTGCATGAAGAGCATGTGCCACCAGAAATGTGGTGCTTAGCCACCAGGTATGCTGGTGTGCTACTTTTGACTTCTTTACAGATAATATGTGCAGTCTTGAACAGCACCCTGGCCTGGAGAGGAAGCCAGAGTAGTTTGCATAAGACATGTGTGATTTGGTCAAATTTCTAAGCAGCTGTAATGAGGCATGCTGCAGCCATTTTTAGGGGAGCAAAGTGAGTGGCTGGGTGCCCGTCACACAGGCATTTCCCCCATCAATGTTTGAGAAGATTATAGCCTGTAGCACTGTCTGAGAGTCTTACAGCAGGATGAAGGGTTTAATTTTTGCAAAGGGTGGCAATTTGTAGTCAGGCTGCTTCCACCTACTTGGCTATATGTTTCTGGAAGGAGACGCTGTTATCTATGGTAAAGCCTAGATTTTTGTTTAATCTATGAGTTGTGGATAACATCCTTCTAGGCACAAATCATTGAACCATTGGTGGACAAGTTGTTATTTAGTCGTGGAACAATGATGATGATTTTGTTCTTGCAGTCATTCATTTTGAGGTAGGATCTTGACATCCAGGATGGGGTGATGAATAGGAAATCACAGAGATGACTGGTGTACTGTGGGCATGTTACTCTCATGTATAAATGGATGGAGTATCATCTGCATATTGGTGGATGGCTGTATCGGATCTGTGAGGAGGGTACCCAGAGGCTCCATGTAAAGGTTAAAGAGAATCAATGAAAGTATGAAGCCTTGGGGGCTCATAATAGAGTGGGAGTTTGTTAGAACACAGTGTTTTCATCTGAATGGCCTGATGTCTGCCCAAGAGGCATGAGTAAACCAACTGATGACAGTACCAGTGAATCCATCCTGTCGACGGGAAGGATGTGGTTGTTGATGGTGCTGAATGCAGCTGGGAGGTCAAGGAGCACACCGATGCATGAGTCTCCTTATCATTGATTTGGTAGGGCATTATTCACCGCCTGGTTGGTGGCTGCCTCAGTGCTGCACTTGGGGTGGAAGCCCAACTGATAGTTGTGTAGGAATCGTAGTTGTTGAATTCTGGTGAGTAGTTGTGTATCAACTACTTTTTAAAAGATTTTGTCAATAAACGGGGTTAAGTAATGGATCTGTAGTCTTAGGGGTGTCAGAGAATGACCCTTCAGTGAGGGGGTATTAATGATGCCGAGGAGAGTGATGAGTGCTGGGTCTGTAAATAGTTTAATGATGAGGCTAGACTGAAATGTAAAGAGTACAAGGAAGGCTTGTGGGAGGGACACATTTTTTGTTGGGTCAGGAGGGAGATAATTCAGTCCAGAGGGGCTGTGTGCATGTTGGGATGCTGGGGCGGCTAATGTTCATGGAGGTTGATTTTAATATCTGTTGGATTTTGTCTATATATTTCCAATTAAAAAGGTGTTGATTCTGTCTTGTTTTTTTTTAATTAGTTTCTGCTACTTCGGTGTCAGATTGAGGGCTTGGTACAATGCTTTACTACTTTGAAGAGGGCTTTACTCCTCCTGGAGGCGGCCGCAATGGTATTGGAGTAATACGTAGATTTGGCCATGATGATCAGAATCCAACCGCTGATGATGAAAGTTTTGAGGTTGGTGATATCGCCAGGGTTATGTTTTTTCTGCCACTGTTTCTCTTGGGCTATGATTGAGTGTTTGTTGAAGGCAAGCTTTGGGGTGCACCAAGGAGCAGATTTTAGCATGGACATCTTTTAGGGGTCGTAGGTGTCTACCAGTTTCATAGATGATTTATTGAATTCTTGGATGACTAAGGCATAACCTCTGTGGGGAAATTCTGAGAAGTTTGCTTCTACATCATTGATGGGGAGAGTTTTGAATGAGCAGCGCTGGGTGAGCAGATTTTAGACTGACCTGCTTGGGCCATGGGTCAGTGGGTGACTACCAGTGGGAGGGAGGCATGGTCGAACCAGTCGAGTTGAATACGTTTCTGGCAGGTGGAGAGTGGAATGATGTAAATACTGGGCATAAAGTGCCTTTGTTGTTCGTGGGGAAAGCACAATTTTCTTAATGCACAAGGATCCTTTCAGCGTGAATATCTTATCTTAACATGCTCTGAAACACCTGTGTACAAGCACATTACAAATAAAATATCTTTTATTCATTCATTCATCTTATCTTGTAAGCATTTATATAGTGCATCATACATCCAAGCGCATCATGGCACTAGAGCAGGCCAGGAAAGACAACGGGGGAGCATCAATTAAACAGAAAAGTCTTCAGAAGAGGGCAGAAGGAGAAGCGGTCTTGAGTGGCAAGCAAAGGCTGTGGAAGAGCATTGCACAGCTTGGCTGCAACCATTGAGAAAGCATACCCCCACACGACGCGTATATTATGATGATGGTTGTTATGGCTCACGGTCCTACCCATATTTGTGCTTGTAAGGTCACCAAAATGTTGCAAAATGTGTGGGTAAATGACGAAATCCCTAAGGTAGCTGAACGCTTTGTTCAGGGGTGTATGATTTGTTTACAGCAAAATGTGGGAAAGGGCACATCAACTCCTAGGGGTAGTTTTGGTCCACCTTCTGTCCCCTTTGAAGTAATCCATTTTGACTTCATAGAAATGGAGCATTTTAACAACTTTAAATATGTACTAGTTGTCATTTGTGCCTTTAGCAAATGGGTTGAAGTTTTTCCTGTCAAAGATGCCACCGCTATGACCACGGCAAAGAGCATGCTGAAGGAATATTTTCCAAGATTTGGTCTGCCAAGAGTCATCTGGTTGGACAATGGTCCACATTTTATCGCTGCTGTAGTTCTGCAGATATGCGCGGGATTACAGATCGATAAACGGTTCCATTTGGCCAGACATGTACAGAGTGCTGGACTAGTAGAGAGACACAACGGCATCATCAAGAACAAGCTCGCTAAGACATGTGCTGGCACCAAACTAAAATGGCTGGACGCCTTACCGATCGTGCTATTGTCCATGAGGACGACCCCTGAAACTTACACTGGGCTCTCTCCCTTTGAGGTGGTCATGGGTAGGCCAGATAACATTTGGAATGTCCCAAAGCCCCGTTCTTTACGAGATGTCAAAAATGTACTTCTTTCTGATTACTGTGGCCAGTTAACAAAAAATCTGTATTTGATTTATCACCAGGTGCGAGAGGCTTTACCTGTCAGATACGAGGGCCCCGGTCACAGCATGCTGCCGGGAGACTGGGTCCTCAAAGAAGCATTTGAGCGATCTTCTTGCCTCATACCTCGTTGGAGGGGCCCCCACCAGGTCCTCCTGGTCACACAGACGGCGGTGCGGGTATCAGGCAAGAAGCACTGGATCCACGCGTCCCACATCAAGAGAATTCCGTACCCTATGACACACCCTAAAGAAGATACAGAACCCCTTACCAGTACTGCAACCAATGATCACGAAGCAGTAAACAGCATCGAGAGTGCGTCAGAGACTCTCCCTGAGGCCGTGGGGCCTGGGGAAACAGCCATTTCACCTCCACACTCTCCAACAGTTTCGTCTTTAAAATTTGTTCCGGATCTTGCATCAGATCCTGCTTTGGATTGGATTTGTCGCTTCCAATGGGAAGTGACGACACGTTGTTCACAGATCACTCAGTACCAGGAGTCGCAAGGTACCATCTGCATTTGAGGAAATAGACCTACTGCACGGTTCGGGATGTGCCATTAAAGAAAATCATCAAAGGGCTTGCCTTTTTGGCTCGATCATTTGTCTACAAAGGGATTCTGTTGGCTAGGGTTTGTGAAAGGACTAAGAAGACGCTCGGCCTGGAGGTCATCAGCAAATAAACTTTGGTGCAAATTGTTTGAAGAATACAATGCCTGCAACCGCTCCCGCTCATACGGAACATATATGAGCCTGTGATTGAATATGTGGGCCCCGAAAACATATTGTTGTTTAGTGATAATGTTTACTGGTTTTACAATAATCATTGCTTTAGGATTCTGGTATCTGGAAGAGGTACATCCGCTTGAAAATGTGTTACCCACTGAAAATGTACCCACTGTTTCTACTCCATTTGTGCATCTGCACACTCTATCTCCTAAAGACTCTCAGCACAGACAGAGTTACCACAACAACACTCTGCTACTCATTATGAATGCTACACATGCCATTTTTAATAGGTCCAACTGTTGGGTTTGTTCGCATTTACCGCAACACAGGGATAAGGGGCTGGGTTGGTATATTTATCCTTTACCTTTGACAACTGCTTGTTATGCTTCTCTTAGAGCACTATTCTCTGGCCGATGGAACGATAGTATCTCAGGGAATTTTGATGGAACTAACCTGAATGATTTTGAGAAACGTGTTCTAACGCCCCTGGGATGCTCACTCTTTGTGAATAGGAGCAAGCCAAATGTTGCTTCTAGTAGGCCTTCTGACAGACTGTCCCGTCCTTTTCAATCATTGATCTCTTTCAAGATGGCTCCTATAGGCAATAGGGATGCCACCCCTCCTTCTTATACTGTCAACCACAGCCCAGTTTCTTTCTGCATACAGAGGAATGGTACTCAGTCAATGGTTGATTTTAAGGGTTGCGCCAACGTTGCAAATTTGACTAGTGAGGACAGACCTTTGTATGTAGGCGAACCTGTCTACTTTGTTTGCGGTAATGTAGCATTTCCATGGTTACCCAGGGATTGGCAGGGAACATGTTATTTAGGGATTCTGTTACCCGGGGTATTCATTTCTAGCACTATATAAATTTCAAAGGCTCGTCCACAGCGGGACGAGAATGGGGATACTTCAGCACAAATTCTGGGCGATGTAGCTAAATCCGCTGTGCCATTTTGGGGACAAATACTGAACTCAGAAGATATCAGGAGACTAGTGAGAGTACTGGGGAGGACCATCAACCGGACCATTGACATACTCTATAATATGACGTTAGAACAGAAAGCAATAAGGTTAGTGGCACTTCAGAACCGGATGGCTTTAGATGTCATTCTGGCTGAATGTGGTGAGGTATGTAAATTAGTGGGGTCTGCCTGCTGCGTTTTCATGCCAGATTCCTCCCCAGCGATTTTCAGAGCAATTCAAAATCTACACGTCCTTAGCTCAGAGTGCATGTTCCCGAGGGAAATTGGGATCTTAGCACTTGGTTCTGGGACTTCTTGCAATCTTGGGGATGGAAGCTACTTTTGGTCTTGCTGATTATTTTAGGTATTCCGCTGTTTCTCTGCTGTTGTATACCATGTCTTCCTGGTATGTGTTAGATGGTAGGAGGATGTTGTGCACAAGCGATGGGTGCATTAGGGCGCAAGGTATACGCCCCAGAGAAAATATCTAACAAATTCGTGCTGAAGGAAATCTTAGTTTATGACCTCATGGCAATTGATATCTCCGATAGTGATTCAGGATGTTTGGACATTGAGACGTGGAGTTACTCGTAAAGTGACTAGAAGTAGTTTAGCGCTTGGCTTAGGCCAAAAGGAGGGTTTGTTAAACGGGATATCATATTGTACCTCCTTTATTGTATATATTGGCCTAAGCCCAGTCACTCTGCGAAGAAATCCGCGTTGCAAGGTTCCAACCTTAGATCGACCTAGCCGGCATTTTATGTCCATCCACCATTTTGATTTTCATTTCAAAGTCACTCTGTGTTCTAAAATGGTGGACAGTGTTTTCCCGCTTGTAACCTAGCCATCCTAACCTTCGCGCAAAGTTAATGTCTAAACTGCCCATAGGCCAAATGTTAGGGTCGTGTAATGAGACCTTGTCCTACGTTTGGCCTGTAGATCGAGGATTACCCACGCCAACAAGTCCGATCCGCGTACATACATCAAATAGAATGTTGTTTAAACACTAAGCGTGAACACTTGTTGAACTACATTGTATAGGACGTGTACTAAGGCTTAATGTTAAGTTCGAAGATGCACTGTTGCCATTGTGACCTGTTTGTTGTACAAACTGGAAATAATCCGTGTGCATATAGTTGAATAAACTAGAGGTGAACTCGGCACGAACCCTAGAATGAGAATTATTAACCTGCAGAGGGGCTGGATATTACGATTGGAAAATGTATAAAAGATGTAATTTTTAGACGTCCAGTAACTCTCACTTCTCACACCAAAAGGGCTGCTATTCGCTGTGATGTACTGAGGGCCAGATAGCTATCTGATACTTTGTTTCTTTGTGAACTGTACAGTTGTTTGAATAAAGAGCTGTGAATCTTTATAAGCCCGTTTTTGGTGCATTTCCTTTTGGGGTACTCAGCCTCAATATTTTCCTTTGCTTTTACACAGGTACCATAAAAACAACATGGTGGTAGTCATAGAAAGGTTGCAGAACAGTATAGGGAGCAGGGCTACTGATGCAGTGCCCCTGGCAAAGGATGCCACTGCATGGTTGTTCTGGGAGAGTGTAGTATAGAATATCAGCGTATAGTGTTAGAAAAGTAAAGGATTATAATAATTCCATGGAACTACCCTGCTATTTACAAACCACTTAAAATCTAGAAATAGCACTGAAGTGACATGGGTGTGTTCAAATACCCGACCTGATTTATGCCAGTATAATGAAGTCTTAGACAATAGAACGTGTACTCTAATACAATATCTAGTGTCGCCAAGTTTTGAGGTTACTGAGTTTATGAAAAAATATATAAAATAGTGATAACCAGAAATTAAGACAATTCTTTTTGATGTTCACAATACCCATTACTGCAAAAGTGCTCTGTGACCCTATGACATAGGGAGATTACCATTGCCCCACCTCCTCATGCTTTCATTCTTCCAATACACGTCAAGCATTTTCATCAAATTTGACAAATTGCACTTTGCTGGCTGGCAGCTAATATTTAGGCATCCATCATGGTAGCATGGAGTGGAAAAGGATAGTAGAACACATACTATGGGATGTGGTGAGAAATTGTTTTCTCAAATAACGTGAAGCATGTATTTTCCTCTAACATAGAAAGTTGCAATCCTGTTTTCTAGTGCACAATGCAAGGAGTAGAAAAGAATGAAAATGCACACTAGATTTCCATCAACAAAATGTCCTTATGTTGGGTATGCATCTATGCAAGCCATTCTTCTTCAATAACCTGTCAGCTGAAAGGTTGTATGTATTTGTGATATCACGAAGGGATAATGGTTAAATACAGTGAACATTATGAATAGCTGGATAGTTTCTGTTGTTAGTGTATTAACAATAGTTGACAGAGGTATAGCTCCTCAGTTCACTGACATAAATTAGCTCAGCAGATGATTGAAGTGATTGAAAGTTCTTCTGAAAGAGTAGGACGAGGTTTTAGTGCATGTGGAAAGTGATGACTTACTGAATCAGAAAATAATAGGTTGCTCACTCACGCACACAGCTTGCAGAGGCAAGTAGTAAATAAATGAACTAGACAATTGACAGAGTATCACAAGAGTGATGAATCAAAAGGGGCTTGAGATTAATCCATTTTACAGTCTGCAATAGAATCTGCAGACAATGAGGAAAGAATCGAAAAAATACCCTGCTAGGGACATCTCATTGCTGTGACAGATATTCTAGCCCTGACCGGCCAGAGAACGAGAGTACTGGAGAGCAGGACTATGGTAGTGGACCCATGAGAGAGTAACATCCAGTCAGGTTTGTCTGAATAAACTGACCACAAAAGTGATGGGTGGAAGGTTTCAAATGAATCTAAACCACTGGCAATTGCACTGGGCAACCTTCCACACCACCGTTTTTAGCCCGTCTGCGCCATTGCAAAAGGGGACCAGCCATGTGCAAATCAGTCAGCAGCTGCCGCCACCGAAGGTAGCAGCCCAGCCCGAACTGCTAGGCCAGTCCCCTCTGCACAAAAAACCAAGCAACCCCAGACATGTTTCGGCCTTGTTGGACCTCCTCAGTGAGGTGCAGCCTGGTTCCCTGTGGTGCAGCGAGCAAGAGACCCACGTCTGGGCATACCCTCTCTCACAAGGAGAAACAAACTGACCACAAAAGTGATGGGTGGAAGGTTTCAAATGAATCTAAACCACTGGCAATTGCACTGGGCAACCTTCCACACCACCGTTTTTAGCCCGTCTGCGCCATTGCAAAAGGGGACCAGCCATGTGCAAATCAGTCAGCAGCTGCCGCCACCGAAGGTAGCAGCCCAGCCCGAACTGCTAGGCCAGGTCCCCTCTGCAGAGAAAACCAAGCAACCCCAGACATGTTTCGGCCTTGTTGGACCTCCTCAGTGAGGTGCAGCCTGGTTCCCTGTGTGTGTGAATAAACAACAAATATGCAACAAGTAATGCACACTGAAAAACATTCAGTGCAAATTTGCCTCATAGATAATCATTGGAGACATATGAAGCCTGATAGAAATGTATTATTCAGCAGTTTCGTGTGCAAAGACCGTCCAAAACGTGCACAGTGTATAACAGTCTGTACCAAGATCAGACTCTGAGCTCTTACTAGAATCGAACCACAAAGAGCCAATCATGATATAATACTGTATACTACTTTAGAATCAATCTATACATTCAGAACCATTGCAATGGTTAATGATAACAGCTATTGTTATAGCATTCCGAAACTAGAGGAATGGAATACGTTTTATTATGTAGGATGTCAGTCCAGCTCAAGGCAGACAGCATTGAGGAGACTGCTCGTCACTTCCTATCACACAGCTGCTCAGCCCAGCGCCAATTTAAGTCTATCCTGCTTAGGCATCCTTATCAACAGCATTCTCAGCAATGGACAGATGAAGACAAGGACCTCACAAGTTATTGCCTGTGTAGGTCTGATAAGGCCGAGGATCATACCAGATTTTTGCATTTCACAAACAAAGTAGTTGCTACGGAACTCCTCTCCAAAAGACATCACTGTGAGTCTCATCCCTCCACATCCCATTCCAACCCTTGCTAGGCTTTGATTGGCCATGCACCTAGGACAGTCTTGGCAAGCTACCTTAGTGAACCTCATCAATATCCCCCTTGCCACCATCCAGCTCTCACAGACCATACCATTTGCCCACGCCCCCTCATGCTGATTAGTGCTCACTCAGCAATCACTCATTCCAACAAGATCACCAACCTCAAATTTTACAACAACCTTGATTCCCTCTTCATCACTGAAACATGGTTTACTCAAGCCCCACCCCCAATGTTTTTGACATCCTCCTACCCCTGGCTACTGCATCCAACGTGCTGAAGGGTCAGGAAGAGCAGGAGGTGGAGCAGCAATCATCTACAAGAATGATCAGCTAAGTACCATCATCCTCTCCCCCAGAATAAGCTTATTTGTATCACTCACCTGCTGGTTCCCTTTATCACACAAGGAATTCATCTCCTCTGCTAGAGGCTGACTTTCTGGAAGAAAACACTGTAAGTACCTACCTCTGGGCCCTGGGTTGGCTGGTTCTTCAAGATACTCTCCCACTGAGATCTCCATGGTCTGTGGTTGTTGGGTTCTGCAGGTCGCCTGTTACCACATTTCCCCATTGGTTAATGTTGGGAGCTGAATCATTTGCTTTTCTGCTCCTGGCTGCTGCATCTTCAACCCTCACTAGATCTGTTCCTCAAGGGCTTCACTGGTATCCACTGGTGTCAACTGCTTTCTTCGGGGTACCTGTGGAGAAAAACGGAGGCTTACCTGGTGTTTTCTGTTGTTTCCTATGGGCACTGTTCTGAACACTGGAACCCCAACAAGTGTCACTGGAAGGTACTTACCTGTACCTTGTCATTCTAGAGTCCCTGGAGTTCTTTACCATGCACTACATTTTTGGAGACTTCCCCTGATTTTGCTATCACTAGTCTCATGCTCACAATCACACACAAAGCTTGGGAGCTGAATCATGCTTTGCCTGCAAAGTACTGCAGCAGGCTGGTAACCCAGTCTTCTTTTCAAACACACATCTCTCCTGTGTTGAGACTACTGCACTGGTCTCCTGTTGCACTGAGATCCAGTTCAAGGCCCTATACATAGTTAGTCGTGCTTTCTAGAGCATAGGGCAGGAATATTTACAGCCTAAATTCTGCCTTTTTGTGCCTAATTGCCCCTGCGCTCACAAGGTTCACTTACTATCCAAGTTCCCCGGGTTCAGCTCATCTGTGTGGGGGGGTGCTTTCTCAATGGTTGCAGCCAAGCTGTGCAATGCTCTTCCACAGCTTTTGCTTGCCACTCAAGACCACTTCTCCTTCTGCCCTCTTCTGAAGACTTTTTTGTTTAATTGATGCTCCCCCGTTGTCTTTCCTGGCCTGCTGTAATGCCATGATTCCCCTGGATGTATGACGCACTATATAAATGTTTACAAGATAAGATGAATGAATGAATGAATGAATGAATGATATTTTATTTGTAACGTGTTCGTACACAGGTGTTTCAGAGCACGAAAAGATACGATATTCACGCTGAAAGGATCCTTGTGCATTAAAAAAATTGTGCTCTCCCCACGAACAACAAAGGCACTTTATGCCCAGTATTTATAACATTCCACTCTCCACCTGCCAGAACCTTATTCATCTCAACTGGTCTGACCATGCCACCCTCCCGCTGGTAGTCACCCACTGAACCATGGCCAAAGCAGGTCAGGCAAAAAGCTGCTCACCCAGCGCTGCTCGTCAAAACCCTCCCCATCAATGATGTAGATGCAAACTTCTCAGAATTTCCCCACAGAGGTTATAACAACTTCCCTTCAACTTTGTCCACCCAACACCCGTCATCATCCAATTTCGCCAAACCCTCAGCCCACTTCTTAGATTCCTCTAACATGGCATCGGCTGAATGTTCTTTATGGATTCGATACCCGCATCCAAAGTACAGGCATTTGGACTTCCCTTGAAGTATACATTTCTGAAGAGAGATCAGTGGCAGTCTATTTGGCTATCTGGTCAGCGAAAGCGTTCCCCTTTCCTACATTATCTACAATCTTCGGATGCGCTGCACATTTCATAATGGCTAGCTGAGTAGGGAGTGCAAGCGCTGAGAGTAACCGTACTATCAAGGAGCCCTGCTGAATTTTAGTGCCATGTGAGGTCAAAAAACATCTTTCTGCCCAAAGTCTGCCAAAGTTGTGAACCACCCCAAAGGCATACTGACTGTCAGTATATATATTTATGATAAGCCCTTCGGAAAGTTCACAAGCTCGGGTCAATGCTAGAATCTCTGCGGCCTGCGCGGAGTTATGCGTGATTCTTTTGGTCTCCACGACCGTGCTCAATGTGGTGATTGCATAAGCAGATGTGGATGTACCATCCGGGAGTTTGAAACAGGAGCCATCGCAAAACAGCTCCCCTTGTGGATTGTTCAAAGGAATGTCTTTTAGATCGATTCTGCCTTTGGTCTCTTGTTCTGTAGTGTAAAGGCAGTCGTGTGACTCTTCGTCACTGCAATCAGTGCCTTGCGGGAAAGGTAAAAGTTCAGCCGGATTAAGGGCACAACACCTCTTGATTTGGATGTGCGGTGCAAACAAGATCAATTTGTATCTCGTTAATCGTGTGGAGGTCAGGTGTTGCGTTTGTGTTCTGTTTAATACAACATCTACAGAGTGAGGTACCATCAGGGTTAAAGCATGGCCTAGAAACATTCCCTCGCTCTGTTTTACGGACGCAGCAGCAGCAACGACAGCTCTAAAACATCTTAGCAAAGCGCATGCAACAGGATCAAGGGCGCAAGAAATGTAGCTGCACGTCCTATTCTTCCCTCCATGTTGGTGCGCTAATACAGCCAAAGCAGAGACATCACATTCATACACATACAACACAAAGGCCTTTTCATAGTTTTTTGTCCCCAAAACTGGTGCCGAGCACAATGCAGTCTTGCGCAGATCAAATGATTGCTGGTGTTCCAAGTTCCACGCTAATGGCGAAGAAATGCCCTTCTTCGTCAAAGCCAACATTTATTTAATCACTAAGGAGAAATTTGGGAACCTCTGCCTACAGTAAGAAGCCATTCCTATCAAGGCTCTGACATCCTTCTGTGTATTTGGGACAGACATGCTAGAAATGATTTTTATCCATTCAGGTGTCAACCTTCTTCCCTCCTTTGACAGGAGATAGACTAAATAGGCGACCTCCTGTCGACAATATTGACATTTTTTAAGCAAAACTTTATGTCCATGTTGTACTAGGTGAATAAGCAACAACACGGGCCCTCCTTACAGGTGCTCTCTGAGTCAGCAGCTAAGAGAAGATCATCTACATACTGAAGCAGTGTACAAGTAGAGGGCAACTCAAGTGTGTCGAGCTGCTCTTTCAAAGCCCTACTATAGATGCTAGGACTTTCCGTGTAACCTTGCGGTGCACTGGTAAAGGTAAACGAACGTCCCCCTAAGGTGAACGCGTATTTACTGTCCTTATGTATAGGGATTCTAAAGAAAGCGATCTTTAGATCTACAACACTAAAGTGAGTAGCTGAAGCCGGAATCATGGTCAATATTGTTGTCACACCAGGCACAATGGGAAATTGGGAAATTGTGGAGCAACAATCTTATTAATGGCACGTAGATCAATAATAAAACGGAAGGGAATCGCATTATCGCCTTTTTTGTACACGGGCAAAATCGGACTATTGCACAAACTACCTGCAATTTCCTCAATCACCCCTCGATGCAGAAAATCGGAGACGATGCATTTCAAAGCTTGCTCACCATCAACGAGATCTTATACTGGGGAATACGTGGCAACTTTACTCCATGTTTCAGAATAATCTTAACGGGCTCAATTTGCAAAACACCGACATCATTGTCGTCAATTGCCCACAAACACTCCGGAACATTACTAAAGGTCTGGTTAAGAATTGGGAAAGAGAAAGTTGCTGTGGTGATATCGTCAAACGCACTCCATCCGAAGAACAATGAATAACCGCATTTAATTCTTTCAACAGATTCAACCCCAACAAATTCTCTCCACAATTCGTGGTCAAAAGGAATGGGCAGTGGTCCGTAAATGGACCCAAAGTAATAGGTACCGGTGAAGAAACCAGACAGACGACTGGTGTGCCAGAAAACCCTGCAGAAACATTGGTTTGCTTTGACAGTGAAATGTTTGGAACCTGTGAATGATCAATGGAACACTTCTGTGCCCCTGTATCTATCAAGAATAGATGATTCCTATTTCCCACTATCATTTCAACGTAGGGACCTTTCTGATTAACGGGGATAGGTGTTGCTTCCAAATCCTGCTTCGGGCAATCCTAGGGAAACAGAATGTCATTGAAAGGAAGTTCTTCAGAGAGGTAAGCGGCAGAAGGATGATAAAAAATGTTTCTATTGTCCACACTTGGTGCCTGATTGTCCTGCGAAAAAGGTTGCTGTGAATCCTGTGAAAATGGACTTCTACCAGGACCCCTGACCCTGGGCGGCCTCTGGATCATCTACCCATATTCCCAAATGCGTTATTCGACCTCTGCTGGAGGATTGGGCATTATGCACGCCAATGACCCTCTTGTCTACAATAAGCACACTGGTTTATGTTTACAGGACCCAATGGCGCATTTCCCAGTTAAAGAACTGAGTAGCACCCTAAAAGTTTCCTTGGACACAGGCCGTAAATTTGTCCCAAATAATCCTTCTTTCAGGAATTATAGTTTTCAACTTTGTAACTATTCTATCAGGCAAAGTTAGTATTACCTGTGGAGGTCTCTCACCAGCTGGCCTTTCTCTATCGAGTCTAGCCATAGCATCCCATGAATCTCCTAACTCTGGTACATCATCTACAGTCCTAATCTGTTTCCATAAATCAACAGGCAGGAGTACGGGAAATAACAAATCAATATCACTTAAGGTGAATATTGACGACTGCAAGACAGACTCTATTTCTTTGTAGAACCCTGTCGGATTCTTCCTAATATCGGGAATAGATTGTTTGATGGTGTTCACTTCCTGTCTCGAGAATGGGACGTGAATGAACTGAGACACATAATGTGCAGGAACTTCTTGAGCAGCAGTACCTGCTGCAGGATTAGCAGGAATCTCTACTTTTGAGACAAATGTCGGAGGAACCTCTCTAATATGCAACTGAGAAATAGGCAACTCCGAACGCTCACTAATCAACAGTGCTAGATCGAGCGCTAAAGCAGCGCTAAAGCAGCTGAAGAAGTGTTAAACGAAAAAGCCCTCTTATAAATACTCAATAACTCTGCGGGACAACAAATCTTTCTTTTTACGCACTCATCCTGTGGGTACTTTACCATTACCTGTATCACTTTCCTCTGCATTTCTGGCGTATACTGCCTATATGTGTCATATTCTTCAACGGGAGTTATCGACATGTCTGAGATCCACCTAATCGCATCTTTTGTACAAATTCATGTTTCCTCATTTATCAATTTACGACAAGGAAATAACTGTTTCTGCACTACCATAGCGTCCAAACTATCACCATCTTCATCTTCATTCTTCAACCTTTCCAACTCCTTTCTATATTCAAAAACCCTCTCGACATGCTCTTGTACTTTCTCTGCAGTATCGCTAGAGAATCCCTTAATCCTTGTGGGAGATCTATATCATTTAGTCTATTCCGCAGTACACATAAATGAATTCCTAATCCTTCAATAAAAACGTTTTTCTCAGGAAAATTGTCCAAATTGCAAAGTGTGGCAAAAGCATCATCTTGTTCATCCCTCCCCATGCAATGTTTAGCCCACGCAGTTAAT
Organism: Ambystoma mexicanum; assembly: GCF_040938575.1. Classification (NCBI taxonomy): domain Eukaryota; kingdom Metazoa; phylum Chordata; class Amphibia; order Caudata; family Ambystomatidae; genus Ambystoma; species Ambystoma mexicanum. The sequence continues at coordinate 948,774,753 of NC_090936.1, forward strand.
TACAACCCTCGATCCCGCTCCCCGATCTACTACAAGCGGTGTAGAACCACTTGGAAGAGGGAGGGTAGGCAATTTTTGAACATCTGGAAACAAAGGTACTATCACTGGCGTGGCAGGCATGCCCACCGGACCTGTAACAGCAGGCAAAGGTGGAGGAACAGGTGGAGGAGCGAGAACAAGAGGAAGAACAACAGCCGGAAGAAGAGGAACATTAAGAGGAACAATAGGAGGAGCAGGAGGAACAATGGGAGGAGGAATAACAGCAAGAAGAGGAACATACGAAGGTGGCACAGTGGCACCAGGCCTTCGTTCATTTAGAAGTTTGTCAATAAATTCATCAGATACATGAAAGTCTTTTGGAAGGTTACATTTTCTGAACACCAAGTGAATAAGCCCTATCCATATTCCTAACTGACTCAGACTGTTTATTCTGGTCATATAACAACGCTTTTTCGGCGTTCCTCATATGACGGCACGCATGTTTATCCCTACTCTTAAACTGCTGCATAGCTTCTTTCATCCAATTCTGTAATACATCGAATGCTGCTGATCTAGCCTTTTTCTTTAATAATATGGATTCTAAGTATTCAATACGAGGAATTTCAAAACTACCATTGATTGGCCACTGATGTTCGGAAGCATGTCTAGTTTGTCTGTGCCAAATATCATTAAATACTATACTACCAATGCCGTGCTTACAGTACATAGTACAAGCCGGCGACCCCTCCATTGTTGCCGGTCGGCCAAATTCCAAAGATAGTCTCTCACTGCGGAATAACGCCCTGAAGCAGGCAGACAATTTCACAGGCATATCCGAATACTGGTGTTACCTGGTCAATAATTGTACTCGCGAGTGCAATACGCCGAAACAAATTATCAGGATACTTAAGAATCGGGTCACGACTCACCTGATCATGGGAATGGGGAAGGCGCTAATTACGGTACAGCAAATTGCGGTACCGTAATTAGCTCCAATGGTCCCTTTGCGGGTTGGTTTTTAACGCCTGCAAAAAGCAGGCGTTAAATTCCCCAACCCGCAAAGGGACCTCGTAGTAAGGCGGTAAGGATTTACCGGTACCCCTTACTGCCTACCGTGTAATGAGGCCCAAAGTATCAGATAGCTATCTGGCCCTCAGTGCATCACAGCAAATACCAGCCCTTTCGGTGTGAGAAGTGAGAGGTACTGGACGTCTAAACATTACATCTTTTATACATTTTCCAATCGTAATGTCCAGCTCCTGTGCAGGTTAATAATTCTCGGTCTAGGGTTCGTGCCGAGTTCACCTCTAGTTTATCCAACTATATGCACATGGATTATTTCTAGTTTGTACAACAACAAGTCACAATGGTAACAGTGCATCTTCGAATTTAACATTAAGCCTTAGTACACGTCCTATATAATGTAGTTCAACAAGTGTTAACGCTTAGTGTTTAAACAATATTGTATTTGATGTATGTCCACGGATCGGACTTGTTAGCACGGGTAATCCTCAAACTACAGGTCAAACGTAGGACAAGGTCTCATTACACGACCATAACATTTGGCCTACAGGCAGTTTAAACATTAACTTTGCGCAAAGGTCAGGACGGCTACGTTACAAGCGGGAAAACACTGTCCACCAGAGTGACTTTGAAATGAAAATGAAAATGGCGGATGGACCTAAAAATGGCAGCTAGGTCGATCTAAGGTCGGAACCTTGCAACGCAGATTTTTTCACAGAGCGACTGGGTTTAGGCCAATGTATACAATAAAGGAGGTACAATATGATATCCAGTTTAACACCTGTACAAGTAGGTAATCTTCAGGACTTATTTTCCTCCAAGAGTGTTAAGCATAGTGACAGTAGTAAGTTAAATCCGAAATATGGGATGTCTCAGGGTACATTTCAGTAGCTGGAGTTGGTTCCACTCTTGCATTTCATATTTGGAGTGGGGGTCAATGTTGAGAACAGGGGTTTGGTATTCAGAGCATGGAGATGGTCATCATCAGACAACCAGTTTGGGAGTGCAACACATAAATATGGGGCATCACCTTGGGGGCACACAGTTGGACTGGCGAGAAATCCTAACAACACCTCTATTGTCCATTCACAATTTACATTGATAGCACAGGTTCCTTCCTGTCACTGCACAACATACCACCTTCTTAATCAGGGCCAGTACTAATTATCAGATGTTGAGTTAGGGAGATTTCTCACACAAGTGCTAAATTCCCTCTACCTTAGAGCCCTCCATCTCTTTTGCTCTTTTTTGGGACTTTGAACTTTTCATTTTCAGTGTGTTTTACTTTTGTGTTCTTTATATATGGAGTTTTAAACCAACTCCATAGGCATCATCTTTTTCTATGTGTCACACAGCACCCTCAAGTTGAAATACCTTCTCTGGGACTGACTACTGTCCATCAGAGCATGTCAAGTTAAATTGACTTTACTAGTCTTTTTAAATCTACAGACCCAGCACACACTATCTTCCTATAGAGTGTTGGAGGGGTTGCCTAGCTTCCCCTGAGTCTAAACACACATGTAACAGTCAAATGTTACCCTTTCCCACTTGAAATGGCTGTTGGCAGTGATTTTAAACAAATTACCATGATTTTTCCAGACCGTGAACACCAGTAGCTAAAAATCGGGTCAGCCATGTTTTCCAATATGGCGCCCAAGACCAATCTGTAAAAACAGACTCCGGTCAACTTTTTTCGCCATTTCTTTTTGGAAAGGTCCTTCTTGTGTTTGTCTCTGCGCGCCAAACCAGGTTTGGTCCCTTTGTTTGTTGGCCTTTGGCGGGATTCAGTGCTGAAGCCCTCCTCTGGCGCCTTAGTGTCTGGGGTGGACCGGATGTGGAGGAGGTGCCCGAAACTCCCTGTGCTTGGTCTCCTAGGAGACCTGAATGCACTCTGGCATGATTGGCTGGCTGGCTGTCCAGAAAGGACAGCCACCCTGCTGTGTGAGTGACAGCCAGGCTGGAATGAATGGGGGAAAACTGTTTAAAAGCAGGTTTCTGGGACTTGGAAAGCAGAGTCGACCACTGGAACGAAAGAACCGAAGACGAAAAAAGTGTCAATCTCATTGAAACTGGTTGTATTGTACTTGTTACCAGGCCCTTAACTGGTGACAAGTACTATACAACCCGTTTCAATGATATTGGTCACGTAATTTGGATGCGTTGGGAACCTTTTATGTACTTGGAAAATACTTTGGTTGTTCCAGGATTTACTTTTTGAAAATAGAGTTGGACCGCCAAGTTTGACCGTGTGGACCTTGTTGGATGTGATGACCAGTGTGGATGTAACGAAGGATTACTATCCTAATACGGCTTAAGAGCATTATACCCTTGGGCTACGTGATACGGATATTGGAGTACCATAATCGAAATTAAGAATTAGAATCTAAAGTGGAAAAAGAACGCCACATCAAAGCACAAGATTCATGCTTGCCCCTGAGGAATGTCCAGTTATTCTAGGACAGAAAATTATAGAAGTCGGGCTATGATGGGTACAGTGTTGAGCAACAACAATTAATTTGGCTCTGTGCCTTTTCCGGTTCTAATTATTGTTTCCTGGTTTTTTAACAAAACATTGTTATGCGTTTTGTATATTGTATTGTAACATGTGCATATGCTTTTTATGTTGTTTAGATTTTGGTGTCAGGATTTTGTTGCTTTGAATATATAATAATAAAATATGATATGTGAGAATGTTTTAGACATACACCCGATATTTATTTTGTTTACATGGTGATGTCTAGGTACATACTGTGTCTGATGGTATATATGTGAATGATGTTAATGTATTAACACCCTTCCTTTCTTTGAGATCTAATAATATTATATCCCCACTGAGTAGGAGGGGTCAATACCTTATGTGTGGAGTGCCATTTTGCTCCCACTTCAGGGGAGCTGTACTTGTTCAGAAACTGATTGGTTGTGTATTGCAGTTTATTAGATTGTGATATTGAGATGCTCTTGCTAGTGCAATGTTTTCCAAATGACTGTGTAAATAAATGTATATTCTTTTACCAAGAAACCTTGAGTGAGTGATTGTTTGAATCACTGTGATTGCTAGTCCTTTGTGTAACCTATTGTACTGCTCAGCCACTGCTACCACATTACTGTGTAGTACAGGCTTGTACCAAAGGTGAAATTGTACTTACACTTGTAGTCTTAATTGTGTGTATTGTTCCGAAAGGGTACTGCATATGATTCTGCATGACACTGGTGTACAGTGGTGAGGATAAAGTATAGTTGTTACATTTAGTGAGCTACTCTTACCTTTGTTCAAATTACCTTCAAAAGGCTAAGCACCACTAGACACGCAATTGTTTTATCATGTCTGATACGGAAAGCTACAGACAGGAGACCCTAGACACTTTAACAGTTGATCAATTGAGAGAAATGTGTAAACTTAGGAATCTCACTGTAAAAGGCAAAAAGGTTGACCTGATAGAAAAGTTGTTGGAATAACAAAGTCTGAGGATGGGGTCTGAGACTCCTAACCCTACAGCAAATGTGGGAAATGTTGATGAGGATGATAATGTTTCAGAGGGTAACTCAAATGTTATGGATGAATTAGATGAGGCAGAAGAGTCTCAAAATGTAGACCCTGTTTTACCTCTACCTGCTCATAGGCCTCAATCTTTGACCACAGGGATCCCATCAGGTCTAACACTAAATCCTGAATTTGACTCTCCGGAAAGGATGAGACTAGAATTGGAATTAAACAGAATCCAGGCCCAACTGAAAGCACACATCAAGAAATTAAGCTCAGCGAAATGGAGTTGAATCATGCACTTGAAATGAAAAGGTTGTCTCTTGAAACTTGTTCTCTCCCAGAGTCTTCTAGGTCTTCCAGTCCTAAGAGGCCTTGCATGCCCAAAGATGCAGTAAGTATGTATAAGGTTAAGCTTGATATTTTGGATTGGTTGGCTGCTTTCGAATATAACCATGGGATTCAAGACATTACAGGGAAAAAGCGTGTTCCTTGGCTTTGTTCTAGGCTATCCCCTGTTGCAACTTATATGGTAATGGAGATGGGGGAAATAGACAAAAAGGAGTATGAAAGTGTGAAAATAGCTTTAATAGCTAGGTTTGGGAAGACCCCTTCCCAGTTTCTTAAGAGGTTTAGAACCCTCAAAAAGACTGATGGTACCCCTTGGGCTACCTGGGTGTGGGAATGTTTGAAGAACTTTGATGTTTGGGTAAAGGGTTACAGAGTTAACACTTTTGAAGGGGTGTCTAGTCAAATGGTCGACAGACAAATGGTCGACACAATTTGGTCGACAGGACAAATGATCGAATTTTTTTTTTAGTTATATAATTTTTTTAGGTTTTCGTTTAGGGAAAAAAAAGGGTTTTTTAGCAAACAAAAGGGGGTTGGCAGGGGCGACCCCACAAAAAAAAAAATGAAAAAGCAAAAAAAAAAATTCGATCATTTGACCTGTCGATCTTTTGGTGTTGACCATTTGTCCTGTCGACCATATAGATTCGACCAGTTGACCTACAACCTTTTGAAGGAATGAGAAATCTGTATTTATTGGAAACTATTTTTGATGCCTGCGCTCCTGAGCTGAGACAGCACTTGGCTGACTCGAATGAGATTGATCACCATTTCTTTTTGTAAAGGTTCTTCTTGTGTCTATCTCTGTGCGTCAAACCAGGTTTGGTCCCTTTGTTCATTGGCCTATGGCGGGCTTCAGTGCTGAAGCCTTCCTCTGGCGCCTGAGTGTCTGGGGAAGACAGGATGTGAGGGAGGTGCACAAAACTCCCTGTGCTTAGTCTCCTAGGAGACCTGAATGCAATCTGGCATGATTGGCTGGCTGGCTATTCAGCAAGGACAGCCACTCTGCTGTGTGAGTGACAGCATTGCTGGAATGAATGGGGGAAAACTGTTTAAAAGCAGGTCTCTGGGACGTGGAAAACAGAGTCGACCACTGTAACGAAAGACCCGAAGACGAGCTGAAGGAAGACGACTGTTGCAACTCCTGGTCCACCGGAGAAGCCCTGCTGCAGGTCCGAATTGCCTGAAACTTCATCGACAGAGAAGCCCTTCAAGGTTAACTTCTTCCCTTGAGTTTGGTGGGAACAACCAACTCGTAAACCGCCTGGAAACCGTCCCCATACTGGTTGAATTTTCTCCAGAGTGCTGTTGAAAACCAGATAGCCAGTGGGAAGGATACCAGTTTGTGGTCTTTAAGGCACTCACACCTTAAACCAACGTTTTGCCAAGCTTGTGTCCTCTTCCCTGGGCAGTGCGGGAACCTCCTGACGTCCTACTTCTTGTCCCCACAACTGAAGCTCAGGAACAGGGAGATCTGCAGGAACTGCCAGGAACAACTGCCTCAGCTACAGCTTTTCTTCACTTACAAGGTACTGTGCAAGTGCGGTGCAGAACTCAGTTCGACCGCGGTGAAAGTTTGTGAAACTGTCCCGACTTTGAAAGCTTGTCCTTCTCTAAACCAATGTAGAACTTTTCACCTGACCAAATTCTTCTAAGATCCGTGGCAAAGACTTAACCGTTTACAACCAGAACTAAGCTATCATATACAAGAATCTGAACCATTGACTTTGGCCCAGGCCTATTGAATTGAATTGCTGGTTGTAGTGAACTGAAACTATTTGCCCTTCCTCTACAAAGAATGTGTGCTATCTTTCTTTTAACCTTATCTTTCTACCCCTTTTTAAAGTAACTGAAGTGCCATTTTGCTTCCACTTCAGGGGAGCTGAACTTGTTCAGAAACTGACTGGTTGTGTATTGTAGTGTATTAGATTGTGATATTGAGATACTCTTGGTAGTGGAATGTTTTCCAAATGACTGTGTAAATAAATGTATATTCTTTTACCAAGAAACCTTTCCAAACTCCAAACTACCCAGAACAATGCCATTCGAGCGGCCCTGAACATCCCTCGCAACCATCACATCTCAGACGCCAGAACCAGCCTAAAGTGGCTACCGTTGAAGCAGAGAATTTCCCTAAAAACGCTTGCCCTCACGCACAAATGCTTAGCCAACAAGGCCCCGATCTATCTATGTAGTCGGCTTTCGCGCCACTCTACTACCCGACCTCTAAGAACTGCTCAGACTCACTGCCTAACCATCCCCAGGTTTAAGCTTCAGAAAGCGGGAGGCACCAGCTTCCCTGTCCTAGCCTCTAAACTCTGGAACACCCTCCCTGCTACTATCAGAGCCGAAGATTCCTTCAACACCTTCAAGACTAAAACCAAATCCTGGCTCTTTGACCAGCATTAAGACATGCCCGACACCTCTGTCTTATTTTCCCTGGCCTGCCCCCTTTGACTCCATTTCTGGCCTGCTAATTCTGCTAACGATTTTGCTCACACTAGGATACCCCCTCAGTTAATCCTAGTGCATTGTAAACTATGTAATATATGTAATTAATATGATTGTTATTTACTGGTATTGTTTACATTTTTGTGATGTAACCTCCTTGCCTGTATGTTTGTCCTTGCAACTGTTGTGCAAATTGCGCCCTGATGCCCCCGGGCCTGATGGTCTGCGCGTTACAAATAAACAAATACAAATACAAACCTTGAGTAAGTGTTTGTTTGAATCACTGGGATTGTTAGTCCTTTGTGTAACTGATTGTACTGCTAACTTTACTCTTGAGATAAGTCTGGCTGCTCAGCCACTGCTACCACATTACTGTAGGCCTGTACCAAAGGTGAAATTGTACTTACAGTTGTAGTCTTAATTGTGTGTTGTGTTACCAAAGGGTACTGTGTATGATTCTGCCTTACAGGTTGTTACCATGTTTGAAAGATTATAGCTCTTTTTTAGTCCAAAGGAAGCACAAGAAACATTCGGAACTAGAAGAGAGACCAGAATGCCAAGAATTCATAAAACAGACATTCTGATTTTTAATTTACAGGTGGTGCAGCTCACTTTCAGAGGGACATATGGACCATCAACAGGTGCCCTCGCAATTTAATAGCTGGTTAAGATATGAAAAGAACTTGCAGTGGCCCGTCCACCTTGGAGCTAAAGACTACTTCCTCTGATATATCTTCAGTAGCACAAAGTCTCCAGGTTGCAGCGCGAGTGGCCAGGCAAAAGTGGGTCTCTACGCAGTGCTGTCTTAACCTTGTTGTGAACAAAGCTGACAGAAGAGATTCATGGCTTCACTTACCCAACTAATCTGTGATCTGTTAAATTCAGATTTAAGGTTTAGGTAATGGCAATCATACAAATAGGTCATACAGTATCTCGAATGAGCTCTTCTCCATTTTACTATTAGGGATACTTTTCATATTGAACAACACAAGGCAAAGTGCCTCAGGCCGTTTCAGCCAGGGTTATTGATAGAGCTTCAATAATTTGAATTTACTCACCCTTTTAGATCTCTCCATGGTGCTTGTCAATTGGGAATGGTGTGAGCAGTGTAAATTGGACTGTACATTCAAAAAAGGCAGGAGTGCTTTTACCATACTTTTCACAAAGTGTGATCCCTGGTCACTGTTGATGCTCATAATCAATCCGCACCTTGGTATACAATCTCTAACAAGTATCTTAGCAAACCTCCACCCACTCAGATAAGACATCTAAAATAACAATACGATGCTGCCAGGTGTTGCAATGATGCAGCTGGAGAAAATCAATCTGAAGTCCTACAAAAGGATCGCAAGGATGGGTGTATGCACCTTTTGTGGTTTGGACAGCTATACCCATGTTCATATGGAGGCAGATGGTGCAATGCTTACACTACTACTGGCCCATTTCACAGAACTCGGGCAAACCGTGACTTATAAAGTGTCATAATCATTCCCTCTCCACAAGATCCTGGCCACAGTACATCCTAACACATTTTGTCAACAATCGCTCTGGTGCCACTAGTAGACCTTGTTTATCTCGCCACAGAGAGTCAACTTGTAATCAACAACCCTTTCGTATCCAATTATCCTTCTTGTATGGAGAAGGGCCTGTGCAGGTTTTAACAGAGAATATTTTCATCTTCTGAGTCCGCTACAGTAAGCCAGTTTGGCTGTTCAGACGGCAAAGTTATTGCAAGAACTATTTTTGTTAGCTCAGGTCTGGTGTGCGGCACACATAACAATAGCATTTTTGTCAGGTAACATGATAGCGTATAGAAGGACCTTCACATACTAGCAATTTTTGATAGGGGATCCTGACGATGTCAGGAACACTCTGTGCTTCCAGAGTTGACCAAAGTTATGGAATACCCCAAAAGCATAGTGTAGTATAGATGCTAACAGATTGTTGAGCAGCCAGACTGCATGCTATCGTGAGGAACACAAGTTCTGTAACTTGTGAGGAGGTAACATAGGGTAACTTCCCCCTTTCCACCACCTCATCAAGCTGAAACACCCTGTACACTGACACCACTTTCCCTTTCTGATCTCTATATTATGACCCATCAACAAAGTCAACAAGGTCTACCTCAAGGAGGGGTACATCAGTTAAATCAGCTTGGGAAGTCAACAAGCAAATAGTGATAGCTACACAATCATGGCGTTCAGTATGGTGTGGTTCCCTATCCTGGAAAGAGGGGAGTAGGGATACCGGATTTAGTACTGAGCACCGAGTCAGAACGACGTTGGAAGAGTAGTTAAAAAGGAGAATATCATATTTGCTACCTCATGATACAGGCATGTGATGTGTCTTTGTTTTCTGCAGTAGGGAGACATGAGTGTGGCTCTGCAACCTCCATGGGAGATCCCAGCAAAATATTCTCACACTGTTCTACCACTAGTGTGGCTGCCACAACTGATCTTAAACTAGACGTTGTTCCAGCAATAACAGGGTCAAATTATTTTCTGTAATAAGCCACAGGTTTACAATGAACAGCATGTTTATGGGTGAGAACTGCTAATGCAAAATATTTTCTCTCATGACAGTACAGAGTAAAACCTTCATTTTTAATAATGCCTCTTTGCCCTCTGGGGACCACTACAGGGACGCAATGGTGTTAACATGGGTGTACTGCTGTAGCACTATGACAATTTTGGCATTTCCCTTTGTAAAGACTGGAGTGGGGTATCTGTACCTCTGCCCTCTATATGGAAGGGTAAAGGCACAGTGCACCCATGCCAGTGCTCTCAATTTTGTAGCAATGGACGAGCAACCAGGCTTAAGCTTTCAGGAGGTGAAGCAGGCTGGTTCTTAAGTACAGTGTTTCCTCAAAGCCCCCACAAACACATTTTCATACACTATGTTACGTGAGAACACATCTTCTTTATAAAAAATAAGATTTGCTACATATATGCATATAAATAATACCACTTTGTACTAGGAATACTTATTCGAAGAATGGCAAATATATACACTCTATGTGGCACCACACTTATACCTCAATTCAGTAATAGATGCTCTAACTGCAGACAGATTTAAATAGGCATGTGCATTTTTAAGTGAGGTGTATCAGCATAGAATAGGGAGGAAAGGCAGGTTAGTTATGAACAGTGGCAGCATGCTTTCTTTATACTAGATATACAAGTCTGTGTGAAGATCCGCACACCTGGGAAACCTGTAAGGGAAAAGTTAAGGAGTAACTTATCTTGTCTTTTACAGCCAAGTTCAATAATGTTCAAGAACCTTCTGCTTTCTTTCAAAGGTTCAACCACCCCAAAGTACATGAGAGGCCACAGGAGAACAGGATCCAATACGAATCTGGGACCCTTGGGCGACTTCTGAGGCTAGAATATGCTCTTCCTCATCAGAGTACCTATGGTGCCTTGTCATGCAAAGTGGCAGAGTTTCTCGGTTTCACTCAATGTTTCTCTGTGAGGATTGACCCCCCCCCACCTTGGAAGAAGGAGCCACTGGTATTCTGAGTATGAAGTGCGGCACTTATTCTCTTCGCTGTGCTCTCCTTTGGTCGATGATTTCTCCAACTGTAGAAGTCCTGTGAAAACTTGCTGTGGGCTCCTTAACCCCTTAAGTGCCAAGGACAAATATGCTTGTCCTTTTTGCATAGACTTGCATAGACTTCCATAATAGCCTGGCAGTTCAACTGTGAACATTCGATGACTTCCGTCAGCAACGGGTGCATGGGTCACTTTTGGTGTTGAGTTTCAGAATATCATAGTTTTATGACTTTCATTCTTCAGTGCTGCAGCCGCAGCACAGACCTCTGGACAGAATCTGGTGACCTGGACTTGACCACTGGAGTGGGCCTCGGACCATCACCAAGTCTGGACCCTCGGAACATCTTTGTAAGCTTCTGGTGGTGTGAAACCCACGGGCGGACCTTCCACTGCACTCGGCTAATCTGGACACTGGTGGGAAAAAGTGGTCAGTTATGATGGCAAGGTTGTCCCTTGAAATGTTCTTAGGCCGTTTGGAACTGTTGCAGTTCAGAGTGTCCAGCAGCACTATGACAGGTTACCCCTTCTAATGGACTGTAGAAAGCAACGACTTCCAGCGGATACAAAAAACACACCTCCGGAACCTGGGTGACACCAATGGACTTCGTCAAATTGAGATGTCCGGGCACTCATCTTCATGACTTCAAAGACCCCTTCAATGGATGGCAGGTACAATGGAGTGGGATCTCCTTCTCAAGGTCTTCTCTGGATAAGTCCTTGGGAGATAGAAGAGCTTTCGGATTATAGTGAAGTAATTACAGCAGCAGACTTGTCCAGCTGGACTTCAAGGAACAGCTTCTTCTTGCTAACCTTCGACTTCATCTTCTGAATAAATTGGTAAGTGAGAGGTCCCCAGATATACACATCCACCCCTCATTCACTCTAGCTGAGCCAGGCTCGGTCAGCCAATCACGCAGAAAGGCATTCATGCACGCAGGCAGCCAATCCGACTCACAGTCATTCAGGCCATTTATTCCACCCAGACACCCATAACAAAGAATGTGGATTGGAGTAAGTACCCAGCCTTTCAGCACACTACCCTGCATTCATGTCAGTTTCGGTCAGAGCTGTCTCATTCATTGGGTCACATACACAAAAACCAGACACCCATAACACAGAATGTGAGTTCACTTTAAACTCCATTCATACATGTCCCACCCTAGCGTGTACCCACAACACACAGCCCCTAGGAAGGCTCCAGTCAGTCTGACAGCAGGCAACCCCAGAGCCACATATTGTATTTCCACCCAACAGGCATTCAGGAGGAAGCGACAGAGTCAGGGCTTCCTAGGACTTTGGGAAACAAGGTAAAAGGCAATAGAAACCAAGAGGCCAAAGTGCCCATTTTGCCTTTGTGTAGGAATCCATTGATTCCTATGGCAGGGCCTAGGTATCCCAAAATGGAGGATACTCAGAGCCACTGCCAAGTCAGCATGTAGCTGCCACCAGACCATACCCTGCTCTGTGAGCAACACACAAGTGGCCCTAAAACACACATAAGGGTGTAGCCCCACCCATTGGTCCCATTAGGGTATCCCATGGGTGTTCACCAAAAGATCAAACAAAGAGCTGCACTGCCAGAGGTCCAGGCTGAACCTCAGTGGCAGAAAACATACAGAAAACACACACCGAGAAGTGGTCGGACAAGCACTAGGAGACCCTGTTCATCCATAAGGCATTTCCACTATCACAGCCAGAGTCCATTGCAGTACACAACACTACCTAAATTGCCGGCATATGTGTGATAGTTTTGGGTAACAAACTGCTTCCTTTTGTGAAGGGGCTATCAATCAGAGACCCATGGAGAAATCATGCCCTAAAGAATACATTCTCTGCCTTTGCAATCGTAGATTTTTCTTTGAAGCATTAGGCCCTTTCTCAATGGTTGTCAGCGAATCCTACATGTCCGGCTTGCAAGCATCATACGATGATGTGAATATGCAGATCCAACGTTTACTAGTGGGGCACACGTACAAGCTAAAGAAGTAAAGCAGTAACGCCAAAAGTAATGTGAATGGTGACATTACGATGCACAAAGCAGGTATATTAGACCAGGTGCGCCAAATGTCAGGGAGTAGCATTCTGCACAGGGAGGTACAGGTGCGACAACACCGAATGTGTATGTAGTTTTAACTAGCAGGTAACTAGGGCTTGGTAAGCACGACTACCACGATGAAAAGTACATGTGCAGCAATTGTAATATTTGTATATCTTTTTAAATGTAACTTAGAAGTGTAATGAGTTTAGCGGTTAGGTATATTAATGAATAACAGTTTGTCAATAGTTTAGTAGGCCCAGGGAAAACTAGAAGGAAGCCATTTTTCTTGTTTGAAAGGCCACAGAAAGGGCAGATCAGCTCACCAAGGGTGAGACACTAAGAAGTCCACAGTATCTAATTAATTGTTGCAGAAGAAAAAGTTGCTCATTGAAGAGAACTGCAGATGAATACCAGGTACATCCCCACACAATAATTTTAACGACATTGAGCTAGGTGCCATGGGCCTGGGCAGAAAGCACAGTAGCAAAATAGGATTAAATAAGAGAAATGTACTTTCACCAATGGTGTCCATCACAGTTTGTTCTAGCTAGAGCTGGCATGATGCAAGAGACGAGTTTGGGAGTGAACAGGTGCAGGGGGTAAGGGAAGAGGGGAACCAACCAGAGGACTGGGATTATGGTGTTTAAGAGGCTGTAATGAGGCCCCTGATCTTGGTGCGGTTCCCTCATAATTCTATTGAATAGATTTGCTGGGATGCTGTGGCTCGCACTGTCTCCAAAGAAGGGGTCCAATCCGCATTGAGGGATTTATCAACTTGTACTTTATCGGATGCCAACCAATGGCATGTCAAAGTTTCTGCAGGTCAGCAGATAATGATGTAATAGAGGGGAGTGATGCTTGAGGATCATGCCATCATGAAAGGGTGTTTAAGAGGGTGTTCATGGAAACATTTTAATCCAATTAGTTCATGTAATGTGTACAAATATATAGGGGCCATGTGACGACCCACCAATTGTGTATTAGCACATCCTCAAAATGGTAATGCTTGACAAAATATGCTAATATGGGATTTTCTTGAACAAATAATGTAGCCCTTCTAGGCAGAGTTGAGAATGTTTTACAGTTCAAGTCCATGGATCTGTTTGTTCTGCCCTTCGACTGTTCAATATGGCTGTTTTTTTCTTGCACGGTGCACTCTTCTTTTGGATTACTTTGGTATTTTTTCTTGGATCGCCCCTGGAGACCCATGCTCTTCAATAGTGAAGTAATAATCAAGTCATTCACTTACTGAACTAACACCATTTTCCAGGGAACTTTATACTGTCTACATCTCTCTTCATTTGCTGAGAAAAAGAAAAGGGGACTCGGCATACCCTTGGGGAAAATGGGTCCATGTGTTCTGAATTGCTCTGTGTGAAAATGCAAACTACTACTTGCTATCTTATGTATGGAGAGAGAGAATAACGGTGAGCACAGGTCTACAAATGGTGGAATGCTTAGCCCTGCAAGAGTTCAGGACAATGCTTGAGCACTCTGTAACATTTGGGTAGTAGTGCCTTGATGCTAAAAGGAAACAAGATTTCTTTTTTTGCTGGATTTGGTAAAACTGGGAATAAAGGCACTTTCACAATTCATAGTGGTCTTGCCAGGCTTTTTGACAGGTAATATCTGAGTGTTGCATGGACTTGTAATTCTGGCAATTATGCACTGGCTCAAGAGTGATTGAGTCACAGGGATGAAGATATGCTTCAGGATTTAGGTGGCACTGGAGAATGTGTGACAATTTCTTAAAATGGTCTACCTTTCTCTTAACAGGTTCAGCAGTGTGGCTATCTCCCATCTCATGATCACGGATTGACAACAAAAAAGGGGGTTATGGAATTCTTTTAATACTTTCAGTTGTCTGTTCATTCTCCCTCACCCAGCGGTTACTTCTCTGGGTCTCCTTTGAGTGTTGTGAGGACTGTTTCAGCATTCATGTGGCAAATACCAGTATATTGTGCACCCTAGTTTGCATAATAAGTATCTACCTAACAGATTAACTGGTGCTGAAGGACCTACTAGAAAGGCATGTGTATCAGTGATAGGTTCTAGTGTGATCATGTGGGGCTCTGTAACTAAATGCATCACTAGGGTGTTAGATATTTTTACTACGTTCACAGTTTCTGGGGACACTTGTACATCAGGGAAGTTGTCCATATGTAGAGCTGAATTACTTGCACCTGTCTCCGGTAAGAAAGATACATATATTACCTCTGCATTACATTATAATATGGTCCATCCTGATCTATCTGGATAAGGGGATACATTGGGATCACTCCCTCAATCTCAGAACATGTCTTGGTCCCTTTGAGGAAGGAGTTGAGATCTGGAGGCAATGGTTGGGTTGTGAGATTTAGGAAGCAGTTTTGGGCTCTCACAGTCATACCTACAAAGGGGACATGATTTTCTGGGTATTATTTTCTACCTAATTTGCCTGGAAGTAAGGTCTCTGTGCTCTATATGCACACTCAATTTAGAAAAATTGGATGGACCACCAGAAACTTTGTCTAAATTATGAGAAGATATGACTACTTATTGTCAGCTCACCAACCCACCTCAGTCAGCTTCCCCTATCTAGTCCTCCATCTCGGTTAATGGCAACCCCATTCCAGTCCTCAAACAAGTCAAAGCTCTTGGGGCCTTTCTGAATTCTGACCTCAACATGACCAAGCATATCAATGCTCTTGTCTCCTGTACAATCTACACCCTGAGCAGACAACTCCTCAACACCTCAAAATGTCTCACACTCGCAAGAACCATCATAATCAGCAAACTTTATTACAACACTCTCCTCATGGGCATGTCTGCCACTAATCTGTCCAAGTTGCAACTTCTCCAGAACAAAGCTCTTTGCGCTTGTCTTGCTCTGCACCGCTCAGATCATATCTCGGTGACCAGGTAGGAGGCCAACTGGCTTGGCTTCCCATTAAAACTTGCATTGAGTTTAAAACTTTGTCTCTAGTGAGTCGTTGCGTCTACAACTTGGCACCTTCCTACTTAAACAAGAGCATTTCCCGAAAACAATACTCACATGCCCTCCACTCTGCAAATAGCACTAACCTTTTCATTCTGAGAAACAAATAGGCAGGAGCGGGAGGGGTAAGCTTTGCAGTCACCACCCTTTCCCTTTGCAACTCACTTCCAGCAAACATCAGAGATGTTTTGACCTACACCATCAAACATGTCTTTTCAACAAATATAAATAATTCCTCTTATACTGTAGCCTATCATTTTGACTATGTTTCCGTTCTGTTCACCTTGTACAAAGGCTGTGATACCACTCGGGTTGGACGTTATCTAAATGTTATAAATAAATAAATAAATAAATAAATAAATACGGACATACTTTTTGAAGTGCCCTATCTGCTTACATTAATTAGATACTAGTGGGTTTGCCAGTGATCCCTGTGGTCCTTGCACTCCTTGCAGTCCCCTTTGACTCAACCAATCCTGCTGACCCCCCTGACTGTTGCTATACTTATTGTCTAGGCTGGAGCTTTTGCTCTTATTAACTGCTTGCTTGCCCCTCTAATCCAATCTTTCCTGGGGTGCACCCCCTCATTCCCTATTTAGTGGTCTAGCCCCTCGTGGACATTCTTCTGTGCATTCTGTATCTGTCCCTGTACCAGGTTTTGCACATGTAGAGTCATTATTTACTCTTCTTTTTGTTATTGACACACTACACAGTGATTTACAACTGCCACTATTTCCAATAAGAGTTTATTATGCTATCCAATCGTGTTAGGGATTTTGTCAGAGGGCTATACCTAACCACGTGGTATTATTGTATGGTGGTAAAGTGGTAAGGCATTATTATGAAGGGCGAAAAGGAAGGGAAAAGTATAATTTTGTTGTCCAACAGTAACACCACATGGGGTTCAATGGTATGATTTAGAAAGGGGGGGGATTCTGTCTGAATAGCAGCAGGAGGCTTTAAATGTGGCTGGGAGAGAAGGTGGAGGGCAGATGTTCAGAGACGAACGGCAGTTAAAATGCTAAGAGTTCAGGGTAAACAGGTCAGCTGTCCGGTTTGCACTGCATACATAATAATCTAATCTAATCCATTAACACCCTTACCACATAATTTATAACATGTCTTTAACAAAGCAGTACAAAGTAGGCCCAGTTGACTGGTCGAATTTGAAGTTCTTTTTCTGCAATGGATTTAAAACGTGCAAATATTATCTGGCTGCGCGATTTCTTGCAGCATGGCACACATTGCGAAAAAGGAATGTGCTTTGCTGAGAGGCAAGGGCTGAGAGCCAGGGCCAGAAGGAAGGAAAAAGTATAATTTTGTTGTCCAACTGTAATACCACATGGGGTTCAGTGGCATGATTTAGAAAGGGGAAGGATCCTGTTTGAATGTAAGCAGGAGGCTTTAAATGTGGCTGACAGAGAGGGTGGAGGGAGATGTTCAGAGATGAACAGCAAACTGACAGAGGTTTCCAGGCAGATGAACAACAGCTGAGCAGAGGGCTGGTGATTGACGAGGGAGTGGTATCCTGGCATAGAGTTTGCATTATCCCTGTGGGCTGGAGGTCGCGACTGCGTTTGCTGCCAAGCTGACATAGAGACAGAATCTTCCCTGTGTGAGGTGAGCATGCCAGTAAAACGTGATGGCATGACTGAATGAATGGATTTTTCCTTAGCCAGCCAGAGGTTTTCAATGCGTAATTGCTCAATATCACATGCAGATGTATTTCTAAAAGGTACAAGAGTTTGTTATTAAGCATGGCTCTTCCAAGTCCCACGGGCCAAGGTTGGGGAAACTGCCATTATTATGGAATGGTGTTTATTCTTGAATTTAATTTTTTCTTAACTGATCCTCCTCATTCCCACTACCAAATACTGTTATGTAATGATTGCTGTGTACAAGTGGTAACTTATCTGCCAATAAAAACACGCAAAACAAAAATCATTCTGTGTCTGAAATGTATTTTTTAATGACATTTGGGTAACTGTATTTAATATGCTTATAAAGGCAAGAGGGTAAGAGTGAAGGTTTTTATGAAAATTATGCATTCTAGGCTGTAGTTAGAGTGAGAGTGTGCAGTATGTCGGCTGTGCATGTTGACAGCTGAACAGACCTGCCACCAAGGCAGTAGCCCAGTCTCATAGATAAGTTGCTGTGGTGACAGTAAGCACTGTCAAATATGTACTAAGCCTGATAATCTGTGTTTACAGTTGACCCTAAATAGAATACAGAAATTAGAGGAGAGTTTTGTCACACCATAGAGGACATTACCATAATAACATCACACCACTTTACCACCATAAGAGATTACCACAAGGTTAGTTATAGCCCTCTGACAAAATCCCTAACATATTTTGATGCGTTGGCCTGTGGGAAGGAACTTTAAATCAGTTACTCGGCATGACAAGTGCATTAGGCACAGCCATTAGGTGCACTTAAAAAGGGAACTAGTTCTGTAAGGTGAGAGTGCAGCACTGCACAGTTGCATTATGTCCCAAATTGAAGCACTTTTTCTGAGTTGGTGAACAACCTGGAGGCAAATCTATATGCCCATTGGGTGTGGTTATCAGAAAATGCAGCTTTATGGCCGGATCGCATATGTGGAGAGGTACAAAAGGAGTCATTGCACTAAATTTTTGAAGAAGGCAGCATGGTGCCGGTCTGCCGGTTAAGATCTTTCAGGGCTTCAGACAAGAATGCAGAAAAGGATTGCATAATATGATTATGTGCAAAGCTTTGGTTTCTCTTAAACTGGTTTCTAAGGCTGCAGGAGAAATATTCTGAGGTAATTAAAAAGTTACAGACCAGCTTGGATAATGCAAGTGAGCAAATATAGTGTCTAAAATCAGAATTAGAGCAATCTAACACAGAGATGCAGTATAAATCTGGCGAAATGGATAAGCAGCTATCTCAGAAAAAAGGCAGTTTGAGGAGAGTGAACAGGAATTGATGCAACCAAAAGGGTTCATAGAGGCAATAAAGGGGTCATAGAGGCAATAAAGGGGTCATAGATGCAACACCTATTAGTGAAATACTGTTTCTGATGGGGACAAATTGCCTGAAAAGGTTGTCGTCCCTAATTGATGGGGTAAATGTGGTCTTATGGTCTTTAGCCAAAAAAAACAGGCCTAAGAAGGTGATGTCACAAGACAACAGTACAAAAGAATGCAATACAGTTCCTAAATCAGATGATGCAGTGGAAGTGTACCTTCAGAATGGCTGTGTGCCGAATGTCGCTGTCATTCTGATGTGTCAGGGTGAAATGCGAGGTGAAAAACAGAAGCAGTCTCTGGAGATTGATATAGACCCTTAGAAAAAATGGCAAACAGAAATAGATGAAAACACATTGCACTTTTATTTAAACAAAGAGGAATGAAAGCCAAATATGACTCCAGAGGTAAACACAGAAAAACATATCACAACACTTTCTGAAATACACATGGAGGATGAACAGCCATGGTTCTCTATCTGGGTAAATGGGCATTCTGAAGTGAGAGAAGCCACTTTAGCACTTGAGCAGGAAAGAAGTTTCATTAGTGAGAAAATGCTTCAGCAACTAATCAACAGGGAGGAGATCCCAAAGTTCAGAATAAAAAAAACAACACATTTTTGGGTTGGATGATCCAGAGTCAGCAAATAGGGTCATAGGAAGATGCATGCTATTGGCCCTTAGACTATTCATCACAACTAGTGGATAGTGAGTGGGATACAGAATAACTTTTATCTGGGAAATGACAGTATGCACAGAATGTGTATGGTGCTAGACTTCCTTAATCACAAAGTGTGGTCCAGGTTGGGGGGACCTGCACCTGAATTTGAAGACAAGAGACAAGCTTATCATTGCGCACAGATGGTCCCATATGCGATTGAATTACAGGTGGAAAGGGATGTTACCAGTACTGCATTTAACAGGCAAGTTACAACAAAGGGACAACAGATGAAAGATTCTGATGCATTTGAGTGACTAAATGAATCTATGAGGCAGCAAGGGCTAGATTGTGAATATACACCACTGGTAGAGATTGGGGATGGACCCATTAAAATCATTGTGGGCAATAAAGGATGCCATGATATTAATTTAGAGGTGAATTCAGCGTTAGGAATGGCGATAAAAAAATCTCACTACACTGCAGATTTTGAAACTGCAGTGATTAGGAATATCCCTGAAAGAGACGTGAATGTGAAGGGTGAATTGCCAGAGTCTTTGGATTCTCAACATAAATGAATATTTAAAATTCAGTCTGTGTATCTTTATGAAACAAGTGAGACGGTGTGCTGTCATTGATATAAAGGAAAATAAAACAGAGGAACAGCATATTGAAATGGAAGTCAAGATTCCAAAATTTTTAAATGTGGCAACTCTCCAAAGAGATACAGCCACACGGTTAGAGGAGAGTACAGAGCTTCCTCCATTAGAGGACTTCCCAGAATTTTCAAAAATGGTAGAAGAGCAGGTTCAGGCTGTTGATGCATGCACAAATGAAGAATAAAAGGATCAGTTGAAAAAAAATATTCATGGAGTTAAAAGAGGTTTTTTCCAAAGACGCTTATGATTGCAGTCCTAACCGATCTGCCTGTTGCCATATTGCCAGAGGGACATGGTAGGGAATCAGTATTTGGGCGTCAATATCGGTTGCATCTGGGCATGTTTGGAATCATTAGCCAAAATAATTAAAAATCTAGAATCCAGAGGAATCATTAGGCCATTCATAGCACATCAAATACTCCCATTTGGGGTGTGTTAAAATCTAATGGCCAATGCCGTTTGTGTGCGGACCTACGAGGGTTAAACAAAAGAGTACCTGTTTCCAGGTGGCCACTCCCATTTATTGATCAGGGTCTCATACAGGTCCATGTGTCAAAGGTGTTTACCACATTAGTTCTTACAGCTGGATACTGGTGCGTGCCACTTGCTGAAAATATACAAAACTTGTGTACATTTTCTTTTGACAAATCCCAATATGCATGGTCCTGGACACCTTTTGGATATGTCAATAGTGGGAGTGAATTTGGAATATTTTTGAAGAAGGGGAACAATAGTTTATGTTGATGATGTGCTGATTACAAATAAGAACCTGAAAAGTCATTTCAATGAGGTTAGATATGTGCTTGGCCAGTTATAGAAGCAAGGAGCCAAGGTGTCTTTACAAAAAGCCCAATGGTGTAAACAGAAAGTACATTTTTAGGTTGTGAGGTGACTGAGAATGGGTTGAATCCACAATAGAAAAAGGTGGAGGCAATGCAGAAGTTGACAGATCTTACTAATTCGAAAGGTTTGAAGTTTACTAGGGATGAAAGGCTATAACAGGAAATGTATTGAAAACTATCCAGCGATTACACAACTTTTAACCAGATAATCAAAGCAGGGTGTACCCTGGAAGTGGGAAAAGGAGCAGTGTGAATAGGTGGCCAGGCTAAAATAATGTCTCATGAAGGCACCCCGTCTGGCGTATCCCATAAAGAACAGGATTTCTTGGTAGAAATAGCGTTCACTGATCAGTGTATGTCAGCAGCGTTATCTCAAAGGCATGATGTGAATAACAAAACTATTGCATATGCTAGCAAGGCCTTATCTCAGGTGGAAAATACATTCAGTGAATGTGAGAAAGCACTCCTAACCACTGTTTGGGCATTGCAGCATTTCCGTTCCATCATTCAAGGCGAAAGAGTGATTATTGAAACCCATCACCAACCCCTACCGTTTCTGCAAAGTAAAATAATTAGATCAGGGAACTTGGCACAGTCCAGTATTACTTCTTTGACATTGGCACTTCAGGGATTCCCTGTGGAAATAAAATATGGACAAAATAAAAAGAGTAAATTTGCCCAAAGGATACCAGATCTGCATGATTGTGCAGCTGAATGTGCACCCAATGAAGCATAAGTAGAATCCAATTTGGATGATTTTTAGCAATCCCCACACAAAGCATTCAATAAGGATGTATGAAGGGATTTACCAACAGTGTATGTAGATGGGTGTGCATACCATGTGGAAAATAACACAGAAAAACAACCGGTGGCAGGAATAGGAAATATCTGGTTTAAATGTGACAACATTCCAAGAGTGAGCATGAGGATTGGGTCTAAAAGTAGTCAGGTGGCAGAATTGGCCACTATCCACAAAGCAATCGCTACTGTAGTTGAAAATAAACTCAAAGAGATAGGGCCTCATTACGAGTCCGGCGGTAACCGTGCCTGAAATTCCAGCAGTTTACCGCTGGACTCGTATTACCATTCCGCCTCTGTGATATCCGGAATTACCGGGGCATTACGACCCCGGTGACCGAGGCGGAATTCGGTAAATCCCCATTCCCATTGAGTCCCATAGGACTCAATGGGACTCAATGAGAATGGGGAAATGGCAACACCGGCACCATCTCAAATATATATAGTGGATCACCGAAAAAAATAATGATAAAAAATATATAAATTCAAAGATAGTGATCAGATTAAAAAAAGATACATATCTCAACAAAAAAAGATAAAGATCTAAAAAAAAACGGATGGTCGTAAACGAAATATATCATTAAAAAAATGGAGATCGGACCACTAATAAAAATGATGAGGTCAGATTAAAAAAAAAAATGAAAAAAATCCCTGAAAAATATATACTATTTAATCATGTGTTGAAACATTATTACTGTATATATTGTTGGAAATGTTGCTTGCTGCATGAAGCTGGAGTATGTACATGGTTAATGATGTCTGGGGTTCAATGTGTATGGTGTTTATTTCAAATTTGGACACTTCAATTGGGAGTACACACATTTTCTTATTATTTTTTTTTTGGTTTTTGAAAGGTTGTTTTAGTTTCTCCTGCAGTGATATCCCAGGGGATCCCAGCAGTAGAAAAAGGAAGGAGATGTAGGGATACTGTATATGCTGGCAGTAAGTGAGGCAGTAAATAATGACAAGGGGATGCATGTGGCAAATTGGAACATCAAATGGTTAGTGTAAATTACAAACAGGGATGCACATTCTTGCAGTAAGCACATGTTCAAAATTCTAAGAGTGCAGGGTAAACAGGTCATCTGTCCGGTTTGCACTGCATACATAATAATCTAAACTAATCCATTAACATTCTTACCCCATAATTTATAACATATCTTTAACAAAGCAGTGCAAAGCAGGCACAGTTGACAGGTCAAAATTGAAGTGCTTCTTTCTGCAATGGATTTAAAACATGCAATTATTCTCTGGCTGAGCGATTCCTTGCAGCATGGCACAGATTGCAAAAAAGGAATGTGCTTTGCTGAGAGACATTATTGTTAAGTTAGGGCCAAAAGGACGGGAAAGGTATCATTTTGTTGTCCAACAGTAATACCACGTGGGGTTCAATGGTATGATTTAGAAAGGGAAAGGATTCTGTTTGAATGGCAGCAGGAGGTTTTAAATGTGGCTGAGAGAGAGGGTGGAGGGAGATGTTCAGAGATGAACAGCAGACTCACAGAGGCTTCCAGGCAAACGAACAACAGCAGAGCAGAAGGCTGGCGATTGATGGGGGAGCGGTTATCCTGGCATAGAGTATGCATTATCCCTGTGGGGTGGAGGACGTGACTGCATTTGTTGCCAAGCTGACACAGAGACAGAATCCTCTGTGTGTGAGGTGAGCATGCCAGTAAAACGTGAGGGCGTGACTGAATGAATGGATTTTCCCTTAGCCAGCCAGAAGTTTTCAATGCGTAATTGCTCAATGTAACATGCAAATATAGTTCTAAAAGGTACAAGAGTTTGTTATTAAGTGTGGCTTCTTCCAAGTCCCACGATCCAAGGGAAAATGCCATTATAATTGAATGGTGTTTATTTTTTAAACCATTTTTTTTCTTAACTGCTATTCCACATGTAATTATTGCTGTGTACAAGTGGTAAGTTATCTGCCAAGATATACACGCATCACAAAAATCACTTGGTGTATGAAAGATTTTTTTTTAATGACATTTGGGTCACTGTATTTAATATGCATATAAAAGCAAGAGGGTAAGGGTGAAGGTTTTTATGAAAATGATGCATTGTGGTTTGTAGTTAGACAGCGTGAGAGTGTGCAGTCTGTCGGCTGTGCATGTTGACAGCTGAACAGATCTGCCACCAAGGCAGAAGGCCAGCCTCATAGATAAGTTGTTGGGGTGACAGCACTGTCAAATTTCCAAGTGTACTAAGCCTGATAATCTGTGTTTAGAGTTGACCCTAAATAGAATACAGGTATTAGAGGAGAATTTTGTCACATCATAGAGGGCATTACCATATTAAAACCATACCACTTTACCACCATAAGAGATTACTACAAGGTTAGGTACAGTCCTCTGACAAAATCCCTAGCAATTCACACATACTTTAACTGTGCCTGCACTTTGGTCAGTAGTCCGGCTCCAAAGGCATTTCTCATTGGGTACTGCCGTCATCTGCCAGCTGTAGCCTCACATGGACAGAAACTACCATCAATTGACTGCACCCTCATCGGGGCTTCCACCTAGCATGTATATTTTTCGACTCATTTTAGAGTCCCTAGATGACTCCATCTTCGGGTTCGGGGAACCATTGAACATCACACAGAGCTTACACCACAAGAATGGTACATACTAAAGTATTCAGTCTGCCTGATATTGTACAGATGGTCACAATTACCACATATCCCAGAATGCATTGTTCCTGATATTCAAAGTTGCCGCAGGCCAGCATGTCCCATTCTGCCTCACCTATTGGAGAAACCACTATATATGACTATGTACGCTATGTGCTTCCTTTCCTCTGTGCACATTCTCTGGCAGGACCCCACTCCTAGCATGCACGTTGTCTCACACGGCTTAAGGGGACCATAGTGTACAACATGTATCAGACTTCACTGTTTACAACCCTCCTAACATGAGTAAATGTCACACATTGTTCTCTGCCTCACTTAGTCCTGATGGCAGGACAAATGTGCATGTCTCAAAATGAATGTTACCTCACACAGTGCCTATAAATAAACAGTAACACATGTCCCAGCATGCCTCACTTCATAAGAATATTATCAATTAGATGTCATGCCCCATAAACCAGTCTGACACTGGCAACTACAGTGAAGCACATCGAAAACTTTACTTGAAGCCTTTCAACAGTTGACCTTTACTGTCTTGAATGGCATTGAGATAATGTTTGATTTCTCACTGGACTGGCTAAGTTTGCTGGAAGGGAGGTTGTGGAGACCAAACCCTGGTCAGCCTCCATTTTCTAGATCTAGATTTGTGTCATTCGAGGTGCAGGCATGTGTGCGAAGGATTGATTTTGCGTTTGAAGATGATTATGGCACAACTGAAATCAGGGGCGTTGCTGGGGGGGCTAAGGGGCCTGTAGCCCCTGATCTTTTGGTTGTAGCCCCGGATAGAATCTAAGGAGCTACAGCCAAAAGACTAGCTAGCCCCCAGTTCCAACAGTTCCGACATCAGCTTCCAGACCTAGCAACAACCCTGACTGAAATTGAGACATAAAAATGAGACATCATGCTTTTACGATTCCATTCCTGCTCTGCCTAATGTTTCTACTTTGCGAAGATGAAAGATTGCCATGAAGTGGTGTTAGGTCTCTGCCATGCTGACCTCTTCTGTCTTTTCAGTCTGTTGAATTCACACCTGTATGAAATGTTCATGCAAATATAAAAAGAATGAACTCCTACGGTAATCCGCCTTGGTTTTGCTACTGCTGAAGACCAGCCCGATTCAATAACAACCTATTAGTAAAGGGCGCCAGCATTGCGTAATTTGCAGGCAGTGTTTACTTTTTTCACTGGACCAAGAGGAAAATGAATGAGTAAAACCAGGTTTGCATCATTTTACTCTTTCGTGCTCTGCCTTGTGAACGTGTAATAGTTAATGCACGGGGCCGAATAGAACGTGCAAACGTTGGTGGTCTCCTGCATGCACATTACTTTCAATGTAAAAGACAGGGGATTGTTGATGCGTTGAATGAGCGGGGGAATAACACAGCGCTGGTCTATTCTGCTTCTAGCTGTAAGGACTTTTTAGAAGTGACAAATTGCATGATGCTACACACTGCACATCTCGAGCAAATGATGCGGGAAATAATAGTACAGGCTCGTAAATGGGTCCAAGTTAGGACTTGTGAAAATGTGCTCACTGAAGCCTTTTATTATCCACAGCTTTATTTGGTAAATTTCTCTTATATGGAGGCCCAGCTAATTTTGAGGAAATTTCTTTCAAATTGTCTTGAAGTGTTGGATGTGAAATGGCCCCCAGAGGCGTTCAAGAAGGGAAACACAGCTGCAAATCCTGCAAAAAACGTTATTATGTGTTACATTTGCAATATCCGTGCATTGATTTTTAACATAAGAAATTGATGACATGTGATGCATTTGCTAGATGTGCATGTTAAGCTGCGCCCCTAATTTGTCAAGATTTCCATACGGAGCCCCATCCTCTTGAAGAATGGGATGAGTACTTTTAATATCGCCTTGCTGGTTTTACTACACATCAGGAAGGCTTCCGGTTATTGGTTGGCAGAGTAGACCATAACCGGAATGTGTCAGTTGCCTGATTTGGAGAGTTCAAGTGGTCCTGCTATATCCAATGTAGATCTAGTAAAAGGGCACCTCTATTATTGGTAACAGCTGTAGAGGTGCCCATAGTCCATCATTCGATGAAGTGTTCTGGGAAATGGGGCAGCAAGCACAACATTGTTTGGTCTCAGCATGCACTGATGGCCAGTAGATGTCGCTGAGTAGGGTCTTCTGCTTCTTCTCTAACCACAGATGTACAGCAGTTAGATTTGAGTGTGCTAATTGTAATTCGACTGTCCTGATAGGTTTTGGAACCAACAGTGGATGATGGTCCATGCATATCCTCTCTGGGATCAAACTGTCTCAATATATGGGTCCCCACTTCTCGATGAAATGGTGGATCATCAGTGTGCGCTCTCAGACTCTGAGGCTGGATTCTTGTGGGCTTTGTCCAGGAGTAGACCTGTTCTCTGCACCATCGCAAATGCTAATGAAGCAGGTCCCGGAAGGTCACGGGGAAGGTTTTCTGCTTCATGGGTTTTGGACATTTCACCAAAACCCTGCTTCAGCACAAATTGTATAGTCTAGTGTTTGGACCTCTTCTATAGTCAAAATGAGCATTCATTCACAAATTAGTTGGGCAATGGGTTGGCAATGGTTCAGCATATTCCCAATATTCAACATAATGAAACTGACCATTCACCGGTAGTCATGAACAATCACTCCATCACCCACCTCCAGGCAATGCTTGTGGGCCAACTCCAATTTTGGAGCCACTCTTCCATAGGTTCCCTCCAGTATCTCCAACTTGAGTCTGGTCCGAACCATGGCCTAACCTTTTGAGAGATTGTAACTTCTTCATTTCCATATAGGTCACGGGCCTTGGCTCCCGAAGTGACTGGTGTGGGAAGTCTAGCTTTGTTTGTTAATTTGCACCATTCTCAACTTCATGCATGGCAGTGGGTGACATCTGTATTGGGGTCTAGAGGATCGCATGATAACACAACATGCAACAGAATGCACATGTACGAATTCAAGTCTTAGCGGAGGTTCAAGTGTTTTTCTCAACACCTTTGTGGTCCATGGGAATGTCCCTCTATCTCTTGTCTTATATCAAACCTCCACACTAACCCAGGCATCCATGACTCCCAGGTTATTAGATACATAATGTTGAACCTACTGTCTTATTGTCTCATTACCTAAAGGAAGAATGCCTTATGTTTTTAAACTCTTGAGGACTTCCTAACTTTCCTGACACTATCCAGGGTTAGGATAATACTGGGACATGCTTTACACTGCATTTTAACATGTTCACTCTCACTCCCTCTTTCCTGTTATCCACCCTGCCTCATTCCTCTAACCAGTATCCTGTCTTTTCAATGTTCTCACTCCTTCTAAGCCTTGACGTTACTCCTCCTTCCAATACTCTAACTCTACCTTTTCCATTGTCCCACTCCCTTTTCCACACTAGTACTCCTTCCAAACTACTTCTTCTCCTTCCAAACCACTACTCCACCCTCCAAATCCTAGCTCCTCTCTCCAAACTACTACTTCTCTCTTCAAAGCCCTACTCCTTCCTCCAAACTACTACTCCTCCCTTCAAACCACTACTCCTCGCTCAAAACGACTTTTACTCAAGTACACTTCTTTCACCCAGTACCACCCACTTCACAACCACTCTGTAAACTAAACTCTCCAACTACACTTGCCCCACTAACACGCCCACACACATTGCAGTACCACTTTCTAGCCAATACCTTGCTGATCTAAAAATAATCTTCAAAGTCCACTGCTCCTTCCCACCTACTGCAGCACTCCTGTGTGCCCGCCACCTGCGACTCTAATCTCACACGAATCCCCTGCCTACTTTGGTAATGGATCTTTCTATCTGGCCAATCTGGCTCTGTCTCCCGCTATTCCCTAGTACTGGGCTAAGCCTCACCCACTTTATCTACTCCATTCCACTATGTAATGGAGATGGTGGGACCCGCAAAGCATCTGTTCTTGTTGTGCACCCCATTCAATGTCTCCCGGTAGGTTCACTAGGGAACGGTGGGCATTTCTTCCCTCTAGTCCCTTGTGGTCTAAGAGGCTTAGTTCTCATTGTGGGCGATTGCTGGTGTCTTTTGACAGCTCTGCGATGAACTCCTGTTTGCTGCATAGGGAGGTGATATTTTTTTCGCTCCTCTCTCCTTCTTTGGTGTAAGTCCATAAGGCCAGAGGTACATGTTTGCTGGGTTGTTGTGGCCTCTCACTGTGGGTTGTTGTGCAGCTGTCTGCTGAGTCAAATGTGCAGCACTTTGGCATCCTCTTATCTGGCATGTTGGGTGCTGGATTTTGTTTCTTCTTGGCTTCTGAGGTGGCTCTAAAAGAAATAGGCACTGGCACGTTTCTGGCAATTGGCCAAACCTTGAGTCAAATGTAGTCTATACAAAAAGATGCTGGCACAAGCGGAGGTAAGAAATGAGGGCCCTCTAAACCACTACCACAGTCCACCATCCACCTCATGGGTATTACTGTCTCTGGATGTTTCCTGGTAAGCCTCCCACCTCCATCTGATTAGTCTTCCGGTCCCCACCTGACAATGTTAGGTTACTGGCCTTGACGCATTATCTACAGCCCAAGGTGTCTTTATCTCAGAAGAAATGCCAAATTGTTGTCCAGTAAATTCAAGACCTCAAAAGTCTAGTGGTAGAGTATGATGTTTTAAAACACTTATATAACATAGGACCTCATCATGAGTTGGGCGTTAGCCCTTAAATGCGGCGGTAACAGTGTTATCCAGTTAATTGTACAAAGAAAAACGTCATCAAGATTATTCTTGGCTGTAAAGCCTGCAAATCACCAGCTGTTTAATCCCATGCCTGCCAAAATATTGAGGCAGGCATGTGTTGGTTTCTTTGTGTTGTCCACTAGCCAGAAGTTAAAATGTCCTAATGAATCTTTCCCATGCACTTTCCTAAGAGTGCCTGCAAAGACCGTAAACAAAAAAAAATGTCTTTAATACCAGTATAATCTCATAGGAGTCGAATGAAGAACGGTCGAATTTGGCATGTGGCAATTATGGGCCTGCCTTACTGAGTGTAGAATTCACAAGGGGTTGCACATTTGAGAGTTCACTTTTCTATACCCACGGCAGTGGGTGTCTCAAGAAAATTCTATGGCCAGAATGTACTCTATCTGGCTATGTCCACATGCCTTTTATGAATACATTTCCGAAAATATATCCTTTCTCTCTCAGGACAAAGGTGGCCGAATACTATATGATCCTAAATCTATTCCTTCTACCTCAGTACACAGCTTCCCATTGGATATAAGTATGTCACATAGTGCACCCTCCCTCACAAAGGGCGGCTTCTCATATGACTATGTGCCCCAAGATTCACTCTTACTAACTCACTATGGAGGTCCTGTGCAACAGTACATATCCCATAAGGCAGTTTGTACAAAAGTCTCAACACACGTAAATGTCACAAAATGCACTCTGTCTCTCTCAGAACACAGCCGCTCCCCCACAGGACCACTTATTGCGAGCATAAGGCTTAACGTCAACAATGCAAGTACTGCAGAAGAGGTGCCACACTCAGAGAAAGCAGCCAATGGGGAGGGTCGAGGCAGGCTGCACCTCATGTCTCCCTAATCTCCTATATCGACACCCTCTTTGCATGAAATGCAATGAGCCACTAATGCGTGGACAATTGCATGCCTATCTCTGCTATCATGTGACTGCCTTTTGCCTCAAAGCAGCACTTTTCATGTGGTTTCTTTGAGATTAACTAGTCCACTATAGCTCTGTTTTGAAGCTAAAGCTCTCTTCAAGAAATTGCATAACGGAAAATAAACGTAATTATATCAATGTTACATATTATACAGCAAACCACTACCCTTGGTGACTAAGGCAAGCTAGTAAAGCACTGTTGCAAATGTCCCTGCTTAGCACTGAGCACAACATGTTAAACCACTTTTAAGAAAAGAGCAGAAGATGTTCACCTGTGAACGCGTATGCGGAAAGTACTATTTCGCCATCTTGATGGCAGCCTTTTGTGTTCCTATTCAGATTCAAGCCATGAAGCCACATCAATGTGTTTAACTGCTGAAAGCCTGTATATTGCTTGATCTGCTTCATTAGCTGGAAAATGCAATCTCCATTCAAGCAGAGCTGGTGATAACAAAAAAAGCCGTGTGCAAGAATACCCTGCTGAATTCACAGTGGGGTTTTAGGAATTGAATAGTACAGAAATAAATGGCAAGTACTTAATGTCTGACAGAATTATAGATTTAGGATGGCTGTTTAATAGGGGAGAAACACTTAAGACAGTTTCTATTGAATTCTTCAAATGAAAATGAAGGAAACAGCAGGTTGATAATTTTGTCCTAAACAGCTTTCGCATATATATAAATTACTGCCATATGATATCTTTTAAGACTATAATTTACATATAAAGTCTTGAAGAGGGACATTTTTAAATACATTTTAAGGAACAATCTGCCTAATGTGACCCCTAATATTAGTGATGGCACAGTAGTCTGCACCAATGTTTATTGGTATGTTTACAGGCAAAGTATTAACGCTGTAAAATGTTATGGGGTTCCAAACAACTAGGACATACTATGGCACTGCATCATGTCCATGTTTATCAATGCTTTTAGACAAAGGGAAGAAAAGAGCTGTACACAAATCAGTCTTGAATCTGCGTCCAGGTGAGTACATTGACCCAAATTGTTAGCCAGCGGCAAGTCATTCTTGCAAGATGGAAGATCTATGGTGCAGTTCTGAGGTAACATTGCTGTTTTCTTTTCAGTTGTCCTGCATTGTTAACTGATTCATGCCCTAATACTTAGAGCTTGTCAAGGCTTCAAACTCAGGGGCAACACGTTATACCCCATTTTGATCTTCACACATGACCCCATGACCCCATCTAGTTGGCTGTAATTAGTATGAATATGCCCTGCAGTTGGCAGGGCCAAATAACTGTGACTATTAAGTACTTCAATCCTGCTTATGAGTGCCACCTGCTATCAATTTTTGGGGGTCCACCTGCTCCTTGCCCAGTGCCAACAAGTCTGTTTTTCCTATTAATGCTGATTATTTAATGGAGACTCTGTCAAGTGGACCCCTTTATCTGATGCCCCATAACTATACAATCCACCCCTACAGTTCTGGGCAAGAAACAGGCAGTTCGGTCAAAATTCAAATTAAATTAAAAATTAAAGGTGAAAACAAGACAAAGGTGGTCTCCAGCTTTATGCAGTGCAAGTCACCACAATGTTACACAGCACATCACAGCATATTGAGGTCTGAATAACAACAGCATTCTATTTTAACTCTAGCACAAACCATCTTTAGGTTTAAATGTGCCTCCTAGCAATCAAGACAGCAGATGAGTCATAACAATACAATGATTCTAGTGAAAGATTTTACTTTCTCTTATATGCTAGCATCTTTCAACTGCACATAAAGTTACACTTACACGTCATACACAGGACCAGCAGTGTCACTGATTTACAAACAACATGCAAGCAAGGTGACTTGACTAAGAAACTGAGATCAGAGAGAACTATATTGGATGATAATGGGCCTGAAGGAACTGGATGAACGAATTTATATCGGCACCTGAATGAATGAGATTACTTATCCCACCACAGAGGATGAGCAGAACTATACTGGGATTCTCATTTTGTTCCAGTTAGTCTGGAATACATATTCAGCCTACATACCCCTTGAAAACTAATTCACATGTCTATAGCTTAAATCTACATAACCGTATGACCCTATTCCTCTTGTGCTTCTTAAGGAGATCTCTGATGATATTGTCTCACTGATTATATCTGGAGTTAATACATCTTTTCGTGATGCATACATTCCCAACACCTTGAAACATGTGCTTGTGATCCCTCTGCTTAAGAAGCCTTCTTTGGATCCTGCTGTGCTCTTTAACTTCCATACAATTTCACTTCTCCCCTTTCTTATGAAGTTGTTGGAGTCTCTTGTCTCTCCTTCTTCTTTTCTGGAATCTTCTTGGTTCTTTAACTCTTTTCAGTTGGGGTTTCATACTGGGAGAGGTACTGAGTCAGTCCTCACCTCTGTGATGGATGATCTTGCCTGCCTGATTTATTAGGGTGGTGTCAGAGCAGTGATTTTGTTAGATGTATCCGCTGCTTTTGACACAGTTGATCATCCCACCCTGATCTCCCGGTTATCGGTGCCCAGCCTGTCTGGTCAAGTTCTGGCATGGTTCTCTGCCTAAATTTAAAAAAAGGGCACCTGGCTAGGCAGTGATAAACCCAGGCAGGCATAAACTATTAAATAATTCAAAACAATCAGGGTGAGAGATCACACATAAGGTCCTTTGATATGCTCCTACACAAAGATATAATACCATTTTTAGTGTTAGGTCAACAACGTCTTTGACCCTGGGTTATTTATATATTTATTAAACAGAACCATCCTTGTGACAAAAACACAATTATTTGGAAAAATCAAACCCAAAGAGCACTGTGTCGACGACCTTTCCTCTTTTTAATATTCAGTGTTCACCTTCACACTGTTTTTGTGCACCAGAATACATAACGTTCTGGGTTTCACATGTTTCTTGTGAATTTGTCGTTCAATGTCAAAGAAATGGTTTTGTTTTTGTATGTTAAACCCTCGTTATTTGATTGGGTGGTATCTAGTTGTATTACAACATTGTAAGCAACACGGCGCTCTTTCGGTTTGCTTTTTCCAAAAAATTGTGCTTTTGTCACAAGGATGGTTCTGTTTAATAAATATATAAATAACCCAGGGTCAAAGACGTTGTTGACCTAACACTAAAAATTGTATTGTATCTATGTGTAGGAGCATATCAAAGGACCTTATGTGTGATCTCTCACTCTGATTGTTTTGAATTACTTAATGGTTCTCTGCTTTCCTGGCGGATTGCTCCCAGTCTGTTTCTCCCCACCCCCTTCTGTTCTAAGCCTGTTTTATTATATTGCAGTGTCCTGCAGGGCTCTGCACTCTTGCCAATATTATTTAACATCTATATTAGGCCACGTTTCCACCTAATTCAGTCCCACAGATTCCGGTACTACTCCTATGCCGATAACACATAGATTATGGTCCGCCTTGATCGTACTCAGTCGCAGACTGCTGCACGGCTTAGGGGTTGCCTTGAGGACCTTGGATCCTGAATGGCTGTGAATTGGCTTAAACTTAATGATGACAAAACTGAGGTTCTGGTTGTGGTACCTCCAGCCCTTAGTCTTTCTGGACTGCCAACTTCTGACCTACTTCTCTGGGTCATTTTCCTATGCCTGTCCCCCCTGTAAAGAATTTGGGTGTAAAAATCACTTCCTCCCTATCCATGGGTGACAAGGTTGTGCTAGTCTGCAAATCTGGTCATTTCAAATTGAAAATCCTGCAGAAAGTTCTTCGTTTTATTACGGCCCAATTTCAGGCTCCTGTTGTTGCGGCTCTTGTACTTAGCACTATTAACTATTGTAACTCGCTTTACCTTGGTCAGGCCTGTTATCTCGGGAGGATAGCTCAGCGGCATCATGCTCGCCTTGGAAGCAAGACAACACGGAGCAACACAGGTTCGTCCCCGGGTCCGCTCTTAGAAACCTCTGGGTATTAAGCGTGCTATAAATAACCTATCACATATCACATAAATAACCCATCACATATCTCATGCACTGCCTCCAGCTCCTCCAGAATGCTGCAGCTAGGTCTATACTTCACCCTCCGCTGGGTGCGCATATGTCTCTCCTACGTCGTCAGCTCCATTGGCTGCCCGTTGAGAAGCATGCCTTTTAAAAATTGCTCTTCATTGAGCTTGAGCCTTTTATAAACGGGGCACAGAATATTTTCAGACAAAATGTCTTCCTTATGTTCCGTCTCGCCCACTTCACTCTCAGTCTGCTCTCATGATTCAGGTACCCTGGTTTACACTCTCTTGTATGGGTAGCCATACTTTTTCAGTCGCTGCTGCCAAGGCCTGGAACTCTCTTTCTCATTCCCTGCATGCCACTTCTGAGCATCTTTCCTTTTGTCGTGCTCTAAAAACTTTTCTGTTCTGAATCTTTCATCCTTTCTCCTTTCTCTGCCGGTTTAGCACCATGATGCTCTCGGGCGAATGTGTGCTTTACAAGTATCCCTAACATAACATATCATAGTATCAGATCTATATAGATTTAATCAAAGTATTTGGTATCACCTTCCCAAACCACCCCCTTCTTGTGGCTTGTAACAAATCCAAAGAATGTGTCCCTTCTTCCCAAGAGGGAGCCACTCCATTTGGGATTAGAGAGGTGAGCTCGCTAAACAACACTCTCCATAGGGGTCATGACAAGCATGATCCCATTGGGGGTGACCCCCCCCATTGGGGACAAGGAATGCCCAAAAAAGGATAACACCCTACCTTCCCTTCCTCATAAGGTTTACATGCTTATTGGTTACATGGGTAGTGAGCATGGTAATTGTATGCAAAACCCCTATAATGTGGAAGGATTGTTTTCTGACCTGCATTTGTTATCAACTGTGTGTGGAAGCCAGCACCAATCAAGGTTCTTCTTTCATTGTTCCCGGGATGAACTTAAAGCCAGAGGAACAAGCAGTAAAGGGGAGAGCATCCACTGTGGTCCGAGTAACGCAGGCTCACAAAGACACGCAGAGGAGGACCCAAGTACAGAGCAGATGCCATGGTGGGTGAAATCCAGAGAATGTTGAAGCATACACTAAGGCAGAACCTCAAGCCAGAGAGGAAGTGCCGCCACCACCGAAGGCGAGAGATAGCAGCATCCTGGACCACGGACACTCACACTCCCTGCAGGATGAGATTGCATGGAGCAACACCACCAAAAGGGCCAGAGAAGCATGCGGCCCATGAAGGGTGTACCGGGAGCATGCCTCAGAACAGAACGAGCAAGACCGAACAAGCAAAGGGGTTGAGAAGCCGATAGCCCACGAGTGGTCATCCGAGAGCATACTCCAGGACGGGGAGAATGAAACTGAACCAACAATGGGGCAGAGAAGCCATTAGTTCATGAGGGGCCTACCTAGAGAATACCCCAGGATGGGACGAATACAACCAAACATGTAAAAGGGTCAGACAATCCTGTAGCTTGTGAGAGGCAAAGAAAATGGGCAAACCACTAGAAGAAAAAGAAACAGTACATCGGAGTAAGTAAACCAGATGTCTACATGAGGATTTCAAGCGTGGGTGTCCAGGAGGGCCCGGAAAAAACATTATTGTACTTGAGGGTACCAAGTGGCCTGGTGCAAATCTGTATGTCCACGGGGAAAGGATGCAGTCCTCTGGTTAGATGATGACATTATCTTGAGAACAACAGGAATTTTAAGAGACATTTTTCTTTTGAGAACTTTCTTTGACTTTAAGACATCTGATTCTCAATGAACTCTAGGGTGAAGGTTGGAAGCCAGCCACCACTATTTCCGAATGTGAAGTGACCCTTACCTAAGACACAGCTTGGGATGCTTCATTCTATATTATTTTCTACAGAATAGAATAGTGTTAGGTTAACCTAGGTTTGGGACTGAGGACTGGCTTTAGTTGGGGAGTCAACCTGATGAGCACTGTTTTGTTATTTTGTAGTATAGGGATCTCATATTATAAGTAGAGTTTAGAACAGGTTTTTCTACACTTAATTAAATAGATCAGGATCCCCCTCCTCTCTCTGACCTATCAGAGATTTGAGAGGAAAAAACAAAAAAGGTGGCTAGAGAACAAATATCACTTTATTTGGGGAATTATTTAATTTAATATTTTTAACGTGATACAGTTTATAAATACACTTTACAC
The DNA here is from genome assembly GCF_040938575.1 of Ambystoma mexicanum. Classification (NCBI taxonomy): domain Eukaryota; kingdom Metazoa; phylum Chordata; class Amphibia; order Caudata; family Ambystomatidae; genus Ambystoma; species Ambystoma mexicanum. Next base: position 948,810,893 of record NC_090936.1, read on the forward strand.
ATGTAACAAAAACACAAATTACAGTACATATTATTAAAGCACATACAGAAATCATTGATTAATTAGTTAATACACATTTTTTAACCTTTTGTTATCAAAAACTATTCAATCATATATACCAATTACAAACAAATGTCATAAATCCATATATTGTTGAGTTGTATTCCTAAAAACAAACAAACAAAGCGCAACAAAATAAAATAATAAAATAGTAACAGCATACCTATAAATCTAGGTTTATAGAGCCGTAAAGTCATGTCCATATCTATATGTATATTGCTTCGCTCATAATAAGTACCAATTTAAGGATAAAATGCTAGCCTTATTTAGGAAGTAACATGCCCCCTGCACATTAATGCTTCAGGTAGAAATAGCCAGATGGCTTTCGACAACCAACCAAACATTATACAAGGCGACGAAAAACGACCTATATACTGTGAATTTACACTGCTCCACCAGAAAGACAATTCTGAAATAAAATCAACGTTATGTACGTATTTCCCATACTGGGCCTGGTATGTAGTACGTAACTCAGAGCAGCTAGTTAATACATGTCTCCCTGATTCTGCAATTAGCTGGTTTTGGCATATTCTACAGTATCGTTCCGACTGAGATAGCTGATTTCTAACACTCGTACACACCAAGACAGGTAAGTGATTCACCCTAAGTAGCACTATAAATCGCCTAAGTCTAGCAGCAGGACAGAGATTAAGATAAGGCTGCGGTTCTTTATATGAGTATAGTATATTCTTGGTAAATTGGTAAGACTTTAACTTCTCTAAGTGGGCATAGTTTGATAACCAATCATGTAACTCAGATTTTTTGGTGAGTGCCCTCTTAGTTTTAGGAGTAAACCCATCGGCTCGGATAAACCATCCGATATTTTCCAAATGATTGGCAACCTTGTCTTTAAGTGGAAAAATACTAGCTTCTTTACAAGCTTCCACTCTCAAGGTGTCAACCAAAGAATTTCCATTTCTGCTCAGCATCAGCAAGTATAATTCTGCCCTTTTTTTGAGTACAAGGGATTTTAATGAGATCAGGCCGAGTTCCAACCTGATTATGGCCATCGGTATACAGGTTGGGAGACCTAGGATCTTTCTCCAATATTTCTCTTCCACAACCTGCAACCAATTCAAATCCATATTTAGGAGAGCTTCTATACCATAGATCATCATTGGGACCAGGACCTGTTGGTATAGGAGCCGTGCCGCCCAGATTGTAAAGCCTGACTGAGAGATTACAAAACGGTAGGCCAAAGATGTAATTTGGGCTGCCCTGATCTTTCTGTGCGGTCTACAATGCAGATAGTCACCTTTTGTTGGTAAATACCATCTCTTGGGTTTTCTGTAGGTTCATTTCAAGCCCATTACGATATGCGTATGACCATAAGGCTTCAGCTGATCTCCTCAAGCCGCTAAAAGTATGATCTAATACCACCAGGTCATCGGCATATGCAAGGACTGGGCAGTGCTTATCGCCTATTTTCGGAGGACAATTATAAGCTTTACCAATTGCCAACGGCAGGTCAGATGTAAAGAGGTTATATAGAGTAGGAGCTGTAACACAGCCCTGCTTTACACCTTTATTTTGTTCAACTTGGTCTGTCATATTACCTTTTGGGTCAAGCTTAAGGGAATAAGTATTATTTTGATGAAAAAGTCTTAAATAATACAGAAGCCCCTTCGGACACCCAATGAGATCAAGTTTTGACCATAAAATGTCTCTTTGTACCAGGTCAAAAGCGGCTTTAAAATCTACAAAAAGTGCATAGAGCGGGGGACTTCCCTTTTTCCTGGCCTCAGTGCGGAGAGAGTCGAAGAGAATTAAGTTATGAATTGTTGAATAGCCCCTCCGAAAACCACATTGAAAGCAATTGAAGATCTGTTATTTCTGAGCCCAATCTTGAAGTTTTTCTAAAATTAAACCAGCGAAAAGTTTTCCCGTACAGTTGAGCATCGACAATAGCCTATAGTTGCCAGGTTCATTTTTATCGCCTTTCTTGTGGACCGGTATAAGGATAGACGTTTGCCACAAACTTGGTATTCTACCTTCAAACAGGACTTTATCATATAGGATTTTTAAGATTTCAGCCCAGAAACAAGGGTTACTTTTTAGGACAACATTGACAATACCGTTAGGGCCAGGTGCCCTTGAGGATTTTAACCTATTTATTTTCTCAATTAGGCTTACAACCGTATATGAGATGGGCGGCCCAGGGATGTTACAATCACTAACCTCCTGGTAAGTGCCTTTGTTCATTATGTTACGTTCCTTCAAGAAACGTTCCCATCTTTCTGCTCCTATAGGATTAACAATTGCATTGGTTCTATTTCCTCTGACTTCACCTAGTAGAGCCCAGATGTTCCGAGTATTTTTAGAACACAGAGTCTTTAAGGTCTCTTGCCATTTGTGTAGTTTATTAAGATGTTTCTTCTGTCTTAACCATGCACAATAATTACTTTTCAGTTTTATCCTGATAGCCATATATGTTTTGGAAGATAGTGATGAGTTCTTAGCTTTCCTGATGTCTGCTCTCAATCGCCTTTTGGCATCTCTCACCTCCCAGTCGTATGGGTTTTTCATTCCCTGTGTAGTCACCACCCCAGAGAACCTAGTCAAGGCATGAGTTATTGCAAAGGAGGAGATCCACTGCTCGATCTCCTCAATTGAGAAGGTCTGGAATGCAACTAAATCCCCACAAAGAACTGTTAATAGGGAAGTCTTAGCTTTTACTATATTACGTTCAGACCAGGAGATGCGAGTAGCAGCGTGATTGATCCTTAAATCTCCCATACATTTTGTACCCAAACTTACTGTGTCAGCAGATATAATTAACTCAAGCGCTGCATGATCACTCCAAATATTATGTGTTACTTTATTGTCCGTGATACAGGTTGCGATATCGGCAGTTACAAAAATGTAATCAAGCGTACTCTTTGCCACACAACCCTCCCAGGTATGTTGTCCCGGACAGTCACCTTTAGTTCTTCCATTCACCATCTCCATGTCACATTTCACAATTCAAAGAAACTCAACCGATAGAGTCCCTCCGACTCAACTTTCTTATGGGACATAGTGATTTCAGATTTTAGAAGTGGATTGCTCGTAGTGCCCTCACCACCAGTCATATGACAATTAAAATCCCCCATAATCATGATGGATCTCTTTCCTTTACTAATAGTCCATTTGATCATGATGTCGTGCGGGACCTCGTGAATACATTCAGTTTGGGTTTCCCCTGGCGGATTGTACAGGTTAATCAACAACATATTCTCTGCCTTATTCTCAATATACAACGTTAGTTCAATAGCGATCACAAAGTCTTCAATTAAAACTGGGATTTGCCGAGACTTAATGTTATGTTGTATACCGATAATTAAGCCACCGAACGGTCTTCCCCATTCTCCCTTTTTGGCCAATGATTGGTACACTGTGAATCCCTCTAGCAATACAGGAGCCGTCAGCCACACCTCTTGCAGTCCTATACACATAAAGTTATTTATGTAAGGTAATGATCCATTTTGGTTAATTAAGTGGCTGAAGCCCCTGCTATTCCATGAAAGAAACAATATCCCTCAATCTTTCTTAAGTACTGTGGGGAGAGACACAACAAGCCATTTTAAGATGTTCTGTACATCGGCCATTTGGACCACGTTACTTGCAGGTAATTGAGGGACAAGAATTTTGCTTTCTATTTCAGTTATCACTTTCTTAGGGCACTCTGAGTCTTTTTTGCCAGGGTCTGCATCAATTTCCACATCGGCCTTGAGCAGATTTAATTTATATGCACGAAGCAAGTCAACCGAAGCCTGGAATTTACAGTGGACTGCCGAGACATTAGTGTTTTGTACCTTTAGAGGCTCAATGTATTCAAAGGCATCTGAAATAAGGACTCTTAACTGTGGGATTGAGTGCAGGCGAATCAGAAATTCTGATCGAGATAGCCAATCCTGGTCATGCTTTTGGTATAAGTTCTTAATAAGACATGTCTTGTTTGTGTTGATTGCCGGCTATAGAACAGTTGCCTCGCAATCTGACATATTTGACATCTACAATTAATCAGGTTGTCTGGTACTGTTGGGCGTAGATGAAGGATTACCGACCACCTGTTCCTTCGGTGTTAATATGGGTGGAGGCACTTCTTCCTCCACCTCAGAAACTTCCTTGACTTTGTCAGATATGAGCCAGCCGGTTAAACTGCCTTCTCTTTCCGTCATTCTCTTCCTTGCCCTCGCAGCCTTTTTCCTCGTTTTTTTCATATTTTTTATAGCTTGAGCTGGTTCATGGGACGGGCGAGTCATATTTGATGCTTTTTTTTGTTCTCAGCCCTTTTAGCTAATCTACGTTGTTTACGGGAAAAATAGATCTCTGAGTCGTTGGCTACACTGATGTCTGCTTCAATAGGCAGTGAGGGTTCAGTGATCATCTGTATGGCTTCCGACAGATTATGATCGCTTTCTTTGTCTCTCCCTTCGTTGGCCAAGTTGATTGTATTTTCAAGAATACGGCCACACATCTTAAGCAGTATTTTTAGGGCAAATTGTACGGATGCCATCGAGGATTGTAGTTCAAGCAAATTAGATTTATCTGTGGTGGAACCTCCATTTTGCTCTGGCTCTGAAGTATCCGAGTGGATCATGAGGTTCGGGGACATTGATAGTCTCTCTTGACAAGCTGTTGATTGTGCGACCTCATTTGCTATATCTCCTGGTCCCTTGTCCAGCAAAGGATTTACAATAACTGGAGTTAGTGACCTTTGTACTGAAAGGCATAACTCCAATAGAGAGTTATTTTCTATCATGTGCCCAGTAGTGCTGTCAAGTGAATTACTGGGACACACGTTATTCCCCGGTTCCTGTACCTCAATGTTTGGGGTCTCCTCCACTGTGGCGTTAGGAGGAAAGAAAGTAGGTATGATGCCTTTACTATTCTGTTTTTGTGTTTGTTGTTTTGCTTTCTTGTTGACTCCTGGTCCCAAGTTGTCATCAGTGGCTGTCCCCACCTTGCCCTTGCGCAGATTATAATTAGACTGCGCTGCTCTTCTTTTAGGAGGCATGTTGCAGTTTTGAGGGAAGGACACAGTAAGCACAGCACCTATCACCACACTTGGCTATTCTGGAGATAGATCAGCAGGAACAGATTATCAAAGATAGAGGAGGAAAGATAAAACTTTCAAATGCAGCTCTGCTCACAGCCGTGTGGGTCAAAGGCACTGCCCGCAGTCCCCACACAATGGCTGGTTTTTAGAATAATAAAGAGTTAACACATACACACTTTCCACAGAACAGGCTATGCCCTACCATTAGTGCAACAACACACAGAATATACTATGGCTTTGCACACACAGGGAACTCAATCTGGAGCCAAAGTGCATAACTTCTATCCGGCCCCCAGGGACAGTACCTGACCAATACTGCTATCACCCAATTAGCAGAACACTATTTATCAGAGCACCGTCTGATTTTTACTAACAGGGACGTGGCTAGGAGCGGACCTTCTCAGCCACCCACCTTGGGCAAAGGATCAGTCCCCAGCCCAATACAACTGTCAATACCGCTCCTCCTCGGGGACTGCCTTCTTCTCCGGTCCGAGTTTTAATCGGAAGAAATGAGGACAAGAAATGCAGGAGATCTGCGCCTGCCTCCCACCGACCTCTGCACTTTGTAATCACATGGGGTACAGGGGTACAGGACCCGTGCTCTTCGTCGGCACAAATACCTGCCACCGACTCAGTCAGCGCACTGGCTGCCGCTCTGACTGCCTCCCAGCATCGTCACCAGCACCGGTATCCGCAGCTCCTCGCCGCTGCACCTCAGTCTGTACAGCCTGCTCAGCCTAATCGAGTACTCGAGTAAGGGACCCTGTGATTCAACGATCACACGCAGCCAACACTGCAGTGCTTACGCAAATGCAGCCGCTTCCCACGTTTCAGACTGGGGAATTATCATACTCACTTTATAATACTCATTTTATCATACTCACTTTATCAGAAATCCCTTTTTTTGTTTAAAGGTATGGAGCCAGCAGAAACCCACAAGAGCCAGCCGGATCCTCATTGTTCCTCCTATGAAGTTAGACTGCACATCCCCAATCATCTCCCAATACCTGACATGCTAATTTGTTTGTTCTTTTTAATTCAACATACCTATTTAATTAAACATGAATTACTGTAATCTGTCATTACAATGCACTATATATGTCATTCTAATGCAATATTAATGCATTTAAAATTGTATGAATATTAATGATTATATTAATTATTAAAACAATACAATGTCAAATCGAAGAGGAGACTATGAACCTCATTTCAAGGTTGGCGATGTGGAAAAAAAGCGGCAGTAATTCCATTACTGCCACTTTTTCCACTTGTAGAATTATAGAGTATTAATTCCACTGATTTTCGGAGGAAGAGTGAGGATGCTGATTTTGGAGGTAAATTTGCATTTGTATTTGTATTTTATTGAATTTATATAGCCCTTTAATCCAAAGTGCTGTACATGAGACCAAACAAAATACAACAAGCATAAGATGGCAATTGAATCACAACTCGAAAACAGTATAAAGAACCATTTACAATATTGCAGATGTGAGGAGAGAGTAGAGAGGGGCAGAGGTGTGTGAGGGCATGGTAGGTGTTCATGGAGGTAAGAGCGGGTGTAAGAGAAAATGCAAGAATGTGTGAGGAAGAGGAGAGGAAAGAGTAGGACTAGATGAGAGCAGGGGGTGGGGAAGAAGGAGGTAGAGAAGATGCAGTAGTAGGAGGTGAGGAATGAGGGGGAGGGATATGAACGAGAGGAAACGAAAGGTGCTAGGGAGGTGAGTGAAAAAGGTAAGATTTTAGAGAAAAGCAAAAGGAAGTGTAGGAGGGGGAAGAGTGGATGTGAAGGGGGAGGCAGTTCCAGTGGAAGGGAGCAAGGAGTTGGAAAGAGTGGAAGTGGGGGGGCACAGGGAGTTGGAGGAGGAGAGACTAGGAAAAGATGAGCAGAGCGCAGAGACCGAGAAGGGGTATAGAAAGTAAGAAGGGAGGAGAGGTATGGGGGGCAAGACCATAGAAGACCATAGAAAAGTAAATCCTTCACTTTTCTTCTAAAAATCAGTGGAATTAACACTCGTTTTGCAGCAGTGAGAATTCCAGTAAAAATCCCCTGTGCACTCCAGAAAATGGGAATATACACCACCTACCACCACTTCTAATACCACTTCTAATCCCATGGTAAACACATCGGACTAAGTTGTGGTAACAGTAATTAATTTTAACAGTATTTTGGTGGATTTACCACTGAAATACAAACAAACTCATGATGAGGCCCTATGAGCTTCACAACACACTCTTTGGTTTTTCTCTAAATCATATTGCTACAGAATTATTAGCTTAATTATTTTCTCTATATTTAATTGCAGTTATAGGCGAGTGTTAGAGACCTTGTGTGATACATTCCTCTCTCAATTGAGAATCATGACTGCAAATGGGTCTACAAGAACCTAAAGGCGTAAGGCATGTCCCAAGTTCGATAATAAAAATCAATCCAAAGAGCCACAAAATAATGCTTGAGATGTGAGAAACACAAAAGGTTTATTACAACACAGCCTATGCCGGGGAATTATCAAAAAGACATAAAAAATGATGACAGAAAATTGCTGTTTTTTTATAGTAAATAAGAGGAAAAATGACAACAAATGTTACAAGTTATTATCTCTTTCCGACCTCTTATTGGGCAATATCATTTGCACTATAGTTGAACCTATACTCTGACTAGTCCTATTGACTTATTCTATCCTCGTAACCAGAGGGCGATATCAGTTTATAAATTAATTAGCATTGAGATCATCTCCTTTCCCATGGTACTGATTGGATGCTACTCTTTTTATTTTGCATCGGCTAGACTTGATATTTGATTGGCTGTTCCAAGAGGAGTATGTGTGGAGTGAGTGACTGAATACATTTCAACCAATATCTACATGAGATGTGACAGTGTGACAACAAAATTATAACTTTTACATCCCCTTCCCAAAAACCTTGGCACTATCTTACCGTTTCCATCATTGTGAACTGTTCGTTGCCAGTTTAACTTTGCAACTCCTCATAGGAAACATTACTTTCTTCCCCTACCGTCCTCATGATTTCATTTTTCCTGCCTCTGACCATAGTCACTGGGAGCTTAGATGCTTGCAAACTTGACTATCTTACAATGACATAAATATGTATACATGTATGTAGCTTGCAATATTATAAACATACTCTTCACTAATCTTATGTAAGGACTGTGAAGGTTGTTCATGAGTTTCTGTGAAAATCACTGATATCTGATTAATTCTATTCAATGTGTCATGGTATCTTGTATGGTTCCTACCTTAGGAATTAGACCTCTTTCAGTGAGATTCTTCCCACAAAGGGTGGTGCTGCACCTTGTCTGGGAAGGATTACTCTTCATTGCTCATTGTTCCATTCCTACCAGCTTGTGACCATCATTATGATATGCTGTGATGTGCTGTCTAGGAATATAAGTTGTTATATGTCCTTTGATCACAGGCTTAGGAATTTAGCTGAGCTGATATGTTTTGACCAATCTGTGTGCAGTGTGTGTTCTTTAGCTCTGGGGTCTGATATTTCTTTGTTGCTTTTTCATGACCACACTACTGCAATTCAGGCCTACATATGTGTTTACCTCCCTTGACTTAATCAATCATTGCGCAGCATTTAGTTTTGCTGTGGGAAGTTGCATCTTGGTATGTGTGGCCTCTTTCCAAGAGCTGGCTTACATTTTCTGTTGAGGGTGTGGGCTTTAATGCTTTTACGGTGGTTATCTGAGTTTGGAAGCCTACATGTGCCAATCATTCAATTACTATAACAGCTCACTGCCATTTGCTGTTGTTATGAATGCCCCCTTAATGTTTCCCTGACTACTGTTGAGTACTACTAACTCATTGAGGATATGTTGTTATATTCAAGTGTACGATCTGTGTTTTATGGTTTGCTTACCTATCAGAGATATGGCATACTGGAGTATGGCTATTAGTGCATTGTGGGACCTACACATGGATCTCTATATATGTGGGGCTGCTTCCGTTATGCTGTCTGTGTACTTTTTCACAGTTCCTTTTGAAGCTTGTATGTTTGTGCACATTGAGGGTGTAGGATGTACTCCCTAACACAGGGCACCATCATTATCTGATATTTGAATTTGAATGTATTAATATACTTTCAGCAAAATAGTTTTGTATATACAGCATTTAAAACAATGTTTTAAAAATATACATTACATACATAAAAACACATGAAATTGCAAAATTATGACACTGTATAGTTAGTCATAATAAGTGTCCACTAAAATGTTCAATTTTTTAAATAAATTTCATCTAATTCATCCACATGTTAAGTCCATAATTTCTTTCTAAGATATTAGTAGTTAAATTGGTTCTTACATTATTCAAAAAGGGCAAGTATTGTAATCCATTTCATATAACATGTGATCATATGATAAATAACATTTAAGTCATTTCCATTCATGAACATTTGCTATAGCATAATGGGGTCCCCAACACTAAAGCAATTATTATAGGCTTTCAACGTCTGATCTCTAATGTGTATCAGACGTTCACATCTTGTCAAGATATGTATGAGCGACTCAATCGTTTTTTTCCCCACATAGTCGACATTCCCGTTTACCAATGCCCCAGGCCTTTCTGAGCTCCTTCAGTTTCTAAGACTTTACTTTTATGATGTAGGAAGCAAGACTAGTTTGTGATTCTATGTATTGGATAAAAGGTCAGCTATAAGAGTTACACGCTAATTGTACCATGTTGCTCTCATGATCAAATATTCTGATTTTCTTTTTCACCCAATATTTTAGCCTTTTTGTATTGATAGCGGATATGTCAGTATCACACCCTCCCTTCCATGAATTATAGGTAGTAAATATTGTCCCCCATGTACCCATCCGTTCATAGTTATCTAAGCTCAGAAAGGCCTTGGCATAGTCAACCATTATCGTCTTGTTGTTCAGGATCATTAGGTCAATTGAGCACATAAAAGTCCTTATTATTAAACTAGATAAAACACAAGTAAAATTGTATTCAAGGTAAAGTAACTCGACAGATAAGAAGTGCGGCATACGAAACAATTTTCAAAGCATTTTGGCATCAAACCTTTTTAGTTCTGCGTGTAGACTATGCCCCCAGATTTCGATTCCATATGTTAGTACTGCAACAATTTGCATTGTGTACAAAAGAAGTACAGTCTTCACTGATATACCACCATTTTTTCCTATGAAGGCGCTCACAGCGCCTACCGTTCTCCAACATTTCAATTTAGTTGTTTCCCAGTAGGGCTTCCAATCTAAGGTCTCATCAACTTGGAGACCAAGATAAGTGTATAAATCTACCCGCTCTAATGTTTTTTCATTCTAAAAACCACCTCATGGTTGCCTGCTTTTTTCTTTTTCCAGAGAAAATCATCACTTTACTTTTTCCGACATTCACATTAAGTCTGTTCTGTTTTGCGAAAGTTCCTAGGCCATCGAGTAAACTTTGTAATCCCTTGGGTGTATAGTCAATCAGCATATAGTGGAAGCATACCTATTGGATCTATCTGACATGAGAAAGAATGACAAACTAGTAGAGTAGATAATCACCCATTCAGTTCAGTAAGCACTCTGCATATGTAACATTTCTGCAGAATAGCAATCAGTGCTCACAAACTAAAGTAAACACTGCATGGCATGCCAGCATACCAGTCAGCTTTTACTCACTTTGCACTGGAGTGTGCAAATGTGAATGACAATAGGTGGCATACATGCTTGTATTGTACGCAGCCTTTTGCACTTTACATTTGCGCCCCACATTGCAAATAAAGAAAATGTAGTAGTGAGAAGACGTTTACATTGCTGAGCAAACGTATCAGCTCTCCGTCATCAAATTACTCATGTATTGAAAATGAGCTCCTTAGAAGTTATTTTTGTCAATGATTGATGTGAGACAAATGACAAGGCTCTTTTGTTCAGTTCGCATAAGACAATCTCATATGTTTGATTTTATGATGATGGATGCTTGAACATGTTATTTTAAGTGCAATGAAAATAGTTTGAAGATTGCAATAAAAAAATAGGTTTTTAAGAACAGCAAAACTCAAGATTTAGCAATGTTAAGTTATTTTCCAAGTTCCCTTTAAAATATTTGCAAAGTTAGCAGAATGACAGGCTCAATTGAACATTAGTGGTAATCAACTAAATACAAACAAGCCACTGCTTTTCAACATATTTACAATATAATACATTGGGCCTCATTACAAGGTTGGAGGTAGCCTTGGCGGTAAAACCGGCAAGGCTACCTCCAAACCGGCCAGACAATACGGCACCCGTGAATGGGTAATTAAAGGGGTATTCTGGCCCCGCCGGATCCAGTAATTGCCCTTTGGCGGGTGCCGAATCCGGTACATCCACATTCCCGTTTGAGCCCCATTTCATGAAAGGCACCCGTGGCACAACTCAGAGTTTTCTGGTCCGGATACAATGGTACCGGTAAGCTTACCAGTACCGTTGTATCCAAACCGGCATCCTTGTAATGAAGCCCATTATATAACATTCACCACGTTATCATAAGCTGTGTACACTAATCGGTCAGTGGCTGGAAAAATAAATACAATATTACATTAAAAAGATTCTGATTAAAATGATGATTACATTTCTTTATTTGATGTACTGTAGGAAAACTGAGTGTCCCGTTCAAAACACTTGAAAACATCCTACCACTTGATTTTCATCATTTTAAAATTCCAGTTAACAGAATTATAGCTGTTCACACTCAGGCCTCTTGGTACTTTTAGAGATGAAGTTCCATTTTAAACTGTTGCTTTCTGCATTTCCTTTGTTCAATTGGCATTGGTAAAACCCCAGTATTTGGGTTAAATATACTCAAGATCCCACTATTGTATGTGGGATGGTTTAGTTTGTGGTGCTTTCCCCATGTATCAAGTGCCATCGTTTAGGTGCACAAAGGGTTACCTGCATCCCACATGTGGTAACAAATAAGAGGCGGAAATCATGAATAAAATGGTGAATTTTTCTGGTGCCTCCTCTCAAACGTGAAACAATCTCCATTTGTCTTCGATTCTCTCCACAGTCTCTACTAGACAAAGAAGGTCTGTACCATACCCCAGCTTCAAGAGCAGTCCCCTGACTGCCCAAAACCCTGCTGCTCCAACCATGAGTAACACCTCAGCTGCCAATTAGAAGACAGATATCTCAAAGCCTGACAGCTACACTCATTAACCTGGTTGGAGCTGACTGTTTGGCAACTTTGCTCTGAAATACCTGAAGTCATAATGCACCCAGCTTAGAATTTGGGAGCTTGGTGCAGATCCTAGCCATGTTTACCCAACCACGAGGTTCAGTCATCATGACTGTGCTTTATTGGCCTCTTGATATTGAGTCAAACATTTTCACTGTGCCCCCAAACCAGACTTTACACCTGCACCCGTGGCATTTTCACCCCTGAGAAAGCCCAATACCATGCCATCCCTGGAGAACCACTTGGGCTTTGGCAACCACCAGTCTACAGGTAATTTCTTTGATAGTTCCTCTTGATGTGATTCTCACTCAGGTATCAGCATACTTGAGGTTGTAAACCTCACTTGAATACCTTACTTGCCCCAGCCCCTAGATGCTGAAATTAGTTCTCCTGGCAGTACACTTCACTCGAGTGTCTTGTTGAGTTTCTCTCTTCTCAATGCACATACTCTCTTACAGCATGGGGTGGGAATTCATGATTTTCTCACTGAAACTACTCCAGATCTACTTGTCATAACAGAGTTGTGGCTGAAATAAGCTACACCCTGCAACGCCACCTTGGCCACCCCTCGCAAATTCAAAATTGTGTGTGCAAATCGACCTGCTCAAATGAGGGGTGAAGTAGCCATTCTGTTTCATGAACATCTTAACGTACATGTTATTCCCCATGAATCTCCTGAAGGCTGCGAATGCCTTCTGGCAAAAATAAAAATCCTTGATGTGATCATTCAATACTAAACACTGTTGACCTTCCCCCAGCGAGATTGGATACTGTGTAAAAAAAGTTAAAAATGACTAGAAAAACATTACACCACAGAAACTGTCTGCTAACTCAGGCTAGGTTATCCCCACTTGAATCCTTGATGATCTTGCTCTACATCTTACTACTACCATAAACTGTGCCATTGAAGATCTTGCCCCTATGAAATCCAAACTCGTGAAACCTGAATCTTGGCACAAAAGTGGGGATTTTGCCATGCAAAAAGGCACTGTTTGTTGATTTTTTTTTAAATGTACCATTTGTTCTGAATACTCCACCTCAGTGTCCAACTCTTCTTAATTTATTGGCTACTTAATGATGATGGTGATATATTCTATCAGAGAGCTGAATAAACACGTTTTGAGCGTCAAATGGTACAGAACAGGTTTTCAACTGTGTTTTCCATTTACAGTGATATGCAAAAATAGCAAGCAAAGTTATGTGTTATTTTATCTCATCATGTTACTAAAATTGGGGTGATATCCCCTGAGGCGGCAGGCTGAACCTGTCAGTAATGGGCCGCTGCAAAGGTTAAGGGCCTGATTGAAGTGACGGTCCTATAACGCAGGTTCAGGCCAATACTGGCAGCGGTTGGCCTGCTCCCTAGAGGCATATCGCCATTAGCACCCATGTAGTTTCCTACACGGGTGCTAATGATTTTTATTTTTTATTTTTTATTTTTGTTAGTCTGTTTACACACTTTTAAAAAGATACAAAAGATTAAAAGGATGAAAAGAATAAAGAACTTTGACACTGTTCAGTGTTTGTCCATCAAAGTATTTTAGGTCGCATTATCGAGTGCTTTCATCTGCCTCATGACCTAGTAATCTCTTTTCTAATGCTTCCAAAAAGAAAACCAAGGCATAGACTAGCTTTCTGTCCGCTCCGTCTGACATCCTCTTCCACCAATCCTCCGCGTTTAAGCACGGCCTGGCCTCAAGTAGTTTCCCCATCGTGATCGTTCTTGTTTCCACTAATTTGGGACAAAAAAAGAGTCAGATGATTCAATGTCTCATTTTCGCAAGTGCAGAATCTACAGGGATAGACCAGCTTCGGAGGTTGGAGACGTAAGTTCAAAACTTCCTTGGTTAAAAAAAGGTTTAAGCGAAATGTCATATAAGTTCTACGTTTCGTTGCACAAGGGAATAATTCCAAGTATTCCGGAATCGTTCTGCGGGCTCTGACTTCAGGTGCTGCAAAATTCATACAACGGTGAGCAGTTCTAATGTAACAGGTTTCACACCAGTTGTCGTCCCACACATTCTTTTGATCTTTATTAGGATTTTGTACCAAGGTTTCTTTGTCTACATTCAATTGGCCTAAAAGAATTGTACATCTGCTCTCCCAATCGTCCTGGACTGAATCCGAAGATGAGTTTCCTTCCCTTTTTTTCAATATTTTAAATTGGGGTAGGTCTTCAGTGCCAATGATCTTTCTATAAAAAGACAAAGTGTTCCATGTTACTATGGCATTGATGGATGTCAGCCCTAGGTCGCAACAAGCACAGGCGGTAGGAGAGCTTTTCGGAAGGTGCAAAATTCCATTCCAATAGGTATTCTCACACCACGACCAAGTCTCGTGGGCACATCCCAACACGGATTCCACTCCAAACGTTAGCGACGCTACCACCTTTGCTTTATAGTATTCAAGTGCAGGTTTTATCGAAAATATTCCATATTTCTTGTTGATTATGGCACCTTGGACTGAGAGAAGTTTACATTTTCTTTTGATCCTTTGGACCATCGGCTCATCATTTATGTTGGAACTGAGCACAACACCCAGATAGTGTACCTGGCTGACACAGTTGATCAGTTTACCACCGACGTCCCATTTAGATTTATTTTTTCTTAAGGAGGTTGAGCCAGTTAGACTTTGGAGAACGAGGATCTCGGTTTTTGAAGCATTAATCTCAAGACCATTTTTTGCGGTGTAATGCTCCAACGCCCTCAGTTTTCTTTGCAGGCCAACTGGCGTTGCGTCGATGAGGTCTATGTCATCAGCATATAGAATGTGTCCTATGTGAAGTCCATTTATCTTGGGTGGGAAGGATCTGACTTCGCCTAAGGCTTTCGGGGCGTTGTGTATGAAAAAATTAAATAGGGTTGCTCCCAAGGGGCAACCCTGTTTCACGCCTCTTGAAGTCTTTATAGCTGAAGACAGTGAGCCCTTCTGGTCTAATCTGATTTTCACTGTTGTTCCAGAATACAGTTCTTGTACAGCTTTGATAAGACTCGGTCAACATTTGTGGTGCATCATCTTTGTCCAAAGCAAATTTCGCCAACGCTATCAAAGGCGTGAGCCAAGTCTACAAAAGCTAAATATATCTCAGTTTTTTTCTTGATTGCCTCCATTTTGAGTATGTTCAGGATGAAAGATTAAGTGAACAGCCGACACCCCTTGAAAAGCCAGTTTGGCGAATATCTATGGCCTCTACATTCTTAATCCAGGCTGATAGATGTTTCAAGACTTGCGTAGCAAAGAATTTCCTGATCACATCGAGTAAGGCTATAGGTCTGAAGTTTTTGGGATCGGAACGCAAGCCTTTTTTAAAAATAGGCATGATCAGTGCGCTTTTCCACGCTAGCGCAAGTCTTCCTTCTTTTATGATGTTACAAAATAGGTTATAGCAAAGTTCGGTCCATTGATCTGGGTTTTGCTTTGCATCCAATTGGTTAGCCCATCAGGACCCGGGGCCCTGGACAGTGATAGCCTTTTGATGTTTTTCAAAATATCTTCTTTGGCGATCTCAAAATCCCAGGGAGCAATATGTTCGCCGCTCTGTTTGCGGTCCTGCCATTGATTCATAAATAACTCTGTGTAATGTGTGATCCACTGAGCTTCGGTGACCAGGGAGACCTGCAATGCTCTTTGGGTGGCTTCTGTACTGTTTATTAGGGACCAAAAGGATTTTGAGTTTTTTTGTTTCACACTCTTTAACATCACCTCAGCGGCATTTTGTAGGATTTGATTTTTATGGCCCGCAGCCATCCTTTATAAGATGATTTGGCTTTTTTTGTTTCAAATAAACAATCTTGTATGGAAAGCCTCTCAGCATCCTTTTTCTTGATACTATTTCAGGGTCGTAGGTGTGCTAATGACAAAACCCTTTTTTTTGAGGGCCGAGGTCACATTCAGTGTATTTCTCCAATAGTCTTGGGTAGTCAATTTTGTCCCCTAATATACTCAGATTGTTGGTCTTCAGTGCCGAAGCAATATCAATGATATTTTCAGTATTGATACGTGCTCTGTTTTGACCCGGTACCACATTTAGCTTTGTGTCCCAAGATTTTTTATCTGTACATCCCAAGCCAGAGATATGGATAGTCACCAAATTGTGGTCACTTTGTTTCATGGGGATCACTACTAATTGGGATATTTTTCCCGCAATGGCACTCGAGGGATAAAAGTAGTCCAGGATAGAGGCTTTTGAGTCTTGAGTCCAGGTTGCTATAGGAGGGATATCTCCTCGGGTGTTTCCATTTAGTAAGATTAATTCTAGATCCTCCATCTCATCTTCCCATTCAGTTTTAATTTTCTGGGACTCTTTAATTTTTCTATTTGATTTTAATTTTGATATGATGTCAGATTTCAATTTTAAGCATTCCATGTTTACATCACCACATATAATTATATTGGGAGCTTCACATGACTTTGTTATGCCATCAATTGACTCGCAGATTAGATCGAGAAACTCTAATTCATCTGTGGCAACATGCTGCCAGTATATGTTAATGATGTGTAGGGTCGTTGATTCGTTGGGTGTACTTTCATTTTGTACAATGGTCGCAGTTTGCAAATAAGGTGAAGGATTTGCAAATGTTGTTATTTTCAAATTTTGGGATTTTTTTGCCATTATTAGTAGGCCAGCCGTTGCTTGATTGCTGGATTCAAAGCGATTTCAAAACCGTCTGCGCAGGGGACATCCTGGATCCAGGTTTCTTTCAGACAAATTAAATCTAACTTCTCAAGGTCTTTGGACATTTTCCCAAATAGGTGGTTGAAACCTCTTGTGTTCCAGGATCCCATCTGTATTAAATGAGAGGTCTTTTCAAATTTACATTATAGTGCCTTGCTGTTATTCAGGGACCCTGGCAACCAACTCCAACTTCCCTGGAGGGTGCCAACATTATCACCTCTGGAGTTATCATCAGAACCATTTGCTTCATTCTGGTTGTTCTTCATCATGATTTTAATTAATTTCATAGGACTTTGCCGAAGGATGGTATCCGGTGTTTGGGAGTTCACCACCATGCCCTTTTCGTTGTCCTGAGAGGAGCCGCCAGGACCCCGCACATGGTTTACAATCTTGGCCTCCCAGGCCGGGTTCCTCTTTACGTTTCCAATTCCCTTTGGTCGTTCACTTTTTAAGGTTCTTTATTGTACTGACATTGTAGCGACGCAGACTTCTTTAATATGAAATAATTTAATATATAAAGAGTTTAGTTCTGAGTCACAATTAAGGATTAGGTTAAAGATGATTCTCGATGGTATGTGCAGTAGCACTCTGGCCGTTATAGACTCATCAACAAATTCGACAATTTTAATGTTATCCTTTGAAACAGCACATAATCTTGGTATATGACCAAGCTGTTGAAGCACATTACGTCTGTTCAAAATAAGAGGGTCTCCTGATCTAAATAATCTCTCGATTAGAAGACGATTATCTGGTAATGTACTGAAGCTCTTGCTCTTGTTTGACGGCACTCTGCTGGCTTGAGGCCACATATCGTTTCTCCAATCTTGAAGACCATTAGTTTGGGGATTAACAAATTGGTCAGCGGTTTCAGAATGGCCCACAGTGCGTTTTTTTCCTAGATTTAATCGAGCCTTTTCTTTTCCATCGCTGTCGCGTTCAGTAAAGAGTTTCATGGTTGCCACTGTGACGTCCAATTTCTTGGAAGCACTTGCTCTTTTTTCCGCAATTGTCATGAATCCAGGTGGACTTCCATAATTTACGTGCTCGTTTTTTTCTTTCTTTTTAGGTGTAGGACTTGAAAAGGTGCATATTCATTTTTCAGCGCCACTCGAGACATACTTCTCCTGGGAAGGTAGGTCTGGGTCTTGGGCAAGTTCTTCGTCTAGTATTTGGTTAATCTCAACAACGTCTCTGATTTCATTATTAGTAGATTCACTCTCCGATTCGACCTTGTATGTAGACAAGTTTGACAATATTTCAATCATTTGCTCGTCTTCCATTTTTTGGATTTCTAGTTCGTTCGAGTTGTTGGAGCCATTTGATGGATCTTTTTCCAATACCTTTTGACTTTTGCTCACTATTTCCGGGGGGGCAATTATAGAATCATTCTTTTGTTCAGTCAATATTGCTACGTTTAGGGCTTTAATGTTTTGTAAAAATGTATTTGAGTTTTTAGCTCGAACATTTTTGCTATTTTTTACATTTTTTGTTTTTCGTGTCTGAGTTGGTGCTTAGTATCCCTTTTTTAACAACATCACCAGGTTGTTGCTTTTCAAAGATGGCCAAGGTCGGATCCTTCCGCACAGCCTTATCATCACTATTCTTCGGAGCAGGTGTGAGGGGGATTGAAGAGCCCTCGATGTTTGCTGTCGAGAATACAGCAACGGGAATGCTGTGCAGCGCATCGATTGTTGGGGCTTCTGCATCCAGACAAGTTGGTACATCACTCTGCTGGGATGCCAGATTTTGAGGTTTCGACGCGAATAAATCGGAAGCACTTTCAGGCTGGTTAGAATCCAAGTCGAGGTCATTTTGTGATGTAATGTCTATGATCTGGACCTCACTGACACAAGACGCACCATCTATTCTGGGCGCTAACTCAAAGTCGATCAGGTGTGATTGGCAGTTTTTTGGACTTAGATTATCTTCGCTCTTTTTTTGTTGATTTTGTAAAATTTCAAGGGCTTTTCCGGCGACCTCTGCCAGTAGTCGTTCATCCTCAGAGTTGTTGTTCAGTTGGTCTCTCAATAAAGTGTTTAACATTTTGTTTCTTTTGAGATGGTTGGAGTCCTGTTGTTTCAGATCGTTTAGTACACCTTCCATGTCCATGATTTTTGAGTTGATTGCCCCAAGGAGGCTATTTTATCACGACAGGCTTCGTTCAGATGCTCGTAAAGTTTTAGTAAGGGAGCTACTGTGATCGTCAATGCAGACATCAAGTTTGGCCACGATTCGTTTATTACTTGCTCCACCAGGTTTGTACAAAACTCTCGGCCATTCTCTGGTTGAGTTCTATTTTGTAATCTGGGAAGGGGCCGACGGATTTTTGGAAAATCACATTCCATGAAAGAGGAGTCAGTCAGCCCTTCTCCAGAAGAATCGTCAGAAGTGGATATACTCTGCTTGCAAATTGGGGTGGTTTTGCCTTTATGTTTTAGGACTGGAGTTGTTACATTCGTCTTGTGAGAAGGTAGTCTTTTCTGGGAGCATGATATGAAGGGCATCGCACAAGGATCAAGTTTCCTTCTTTTAGGAGGAATGTTTGATTGACTCTGGTTCACATGAACATTTTGGTTATTGGGCAAGCAAGCTGAATTAGTTCTTCGATCAGGGCTTGCAATTTCTTTTGTTTCTTGTTAATGGGCTGTAACTTTAAGTTTGACATTGCTAACAATGGAAGCATTTCTTTCTTTTAGGTTTTTAATTAGCAAGTCAGCCACCATAAGTGAGTTACGTCGTTCAGATGTTTTAGGACGGTCCAGGTTTTCCATCAAGGGACACAGCTCACTTGCGCCAGCACAAGTAGCGCTGAAGGACTTGGCATCCAAAGACGAATAGGCGGGCTCCATCAGGGTCCTTATATGGACCGGACTCAACGGCCAATGGGTGATACCTTCACCTGGCATCTCGGAGTTAGGTCCCTGTGCTGGAAGTGCCCCTTGCAGTTGGTTTCGTCTGATTGATTTGGCTGGGATCATTATAGGTTTGAAGCCAGCAACATTCTTGATTACAGGGCAGTCCTATATAAGTTTTGTCACTGTGTGCCAAGTTAGAATTTTTAATGTAGGAATCAGGTTTGCACAATGGGGTTGCTTACCAATCTCTTTTAATACCATTGGAGTCGTATGAATTCTGCCGTGCAGAAATGTTGTAAATGGATCGGGATTACCGAGCCAACTGTCCCATTTATGTTTTTCCGTTTGGATGATGTCATCAACCAGGTGTTCTTTTAAATCGGATTTATGAGTAGATTTTGTGAACGTGTGAGTTGACATTGGAGCACAAAAGACGCTCTTTTGAGCAAGCAGATTTATAGCACATAAATTCAGGACAAAGTCAGTCGAGTTGCACACTTGGGAAGGCTGCCGGGAGGCTTTCAGATGTTCCATTTTCTTGGACGGGACTGTAAAGCAAGTATGTTTCAGATAATGCGTGTGGCGAATGTTATCTTCCACTAACTTTGATGTGACTTAGGCAAAACTTTCCTGAAGCGGGGGGAGAGCTACTTGAGCAAATAAATAACCTTGCAATTAACCTTGCTTTAAATGCAATGCCCCCTTTTATTGTTTGAAGACCCTCTTACTTGAGTAACTTGACTTAACTTGAGTTGGCGCCCTTGAGCTTTTTCGGTCACAATACTGTGTCCAGTTGTCTTCAGTGTGCGGAATTTCCTTTTGTTGTGCAGTTTCTGACACAAGCACCAAAGCCGCCAAACAGCCAAACAGCGTTGCCCCAGCCCTTCTGTCCTCAGGGCTTCCACCGCAAGGATGTCGGGGGTGTGGTTTTGTACGCAGCTGAGACGGTGGTCAGAAGTCAGAGTCTGGTTAAAACGGTAGGGGTCCTTTTTGCCTTTTTTTCACCACAGCTTCACCAGAAATGCAGAAATGCAGAAAACGAAAACAGCCAGGTAAAAATGATTCTTCCCACTTCTCAGGAGCACTTTGTAATGCAAAAGGAGAACGCCACCAGAGCCAAACAGCGTTGCCCCAGCCCTTCTGTCCTCATGATGTGTATTTAATTTACAAAAAAAAGAAACTTACCTTGCTGCAGTGCCCAGTGCCGCATCATGGTTCAGAAGTCCATTTTCGATGTTGATGAATGTCATCAACATTGAAAACGAACTCAAGGAACAACGGCCTGGCTCTGGGCTATGCAGCAAGGTATGTTTCTTTTTTAGAAAACAAAATAGACACTCTTAGCACCCATATAGGCAGGCGGGGAAGGGGAGGATGATTGGGGAAGGGAATGGGCCGCTGGCTAGCAGCACCTAGGCTGCTCAGAACATGGGCTTGTGCCAGAAAATACAGCCTGCATTCCGAGCATCCTGATTAGCCAACACACCCTTTCAGGGTTCTAAAGAGCTTTAACAAAAATGTTATTCAATATGTGTACTGGAAAGTGCATATCATTATGTTGTTGCTTTCTTTCACATTTTAAATACACTTTGTGGGTGATTTATGCATCCCGGGCTGTATGATTTGCTCCTTCAATGGTTTTCTTTGGAAATTATAGATAGTGACTCAGTCACCTATTTCATATTCTCATTTTGAGGTATTCAAATCACGGTACATGCGCATACTTATCAGAGACTGTTCTATATTGAGCATAGACAAATGCGTGTTGAAGGTGTTTAGGAAGTTTATCCTAATTTGGTACAACAGATGTAAGGCAATATCATTTTTCTATCAGTCATGAATTCAAAAGATTTTTTGGTTGGCTGAACCTGCGGTATTCGCAAGTCCAAACTGGGATCTGAATCCACCACAAACATCTTTAGAATCCTCACAATTCTATTGTTATATTATTTATTTGTATTTTCTTTATTGTTTAAAGCATGGACCTAACTCGAGAGCAGCAGAGCGCTGTACAGAGTGTGCGTAGCCGGCATTTGGGCTGGCATCTTTTACCAGTAGCGCAGTACTGTGAGGCGTGTGTGTCGGTAAGTGCATCCATTAGAACTAGTCGTTGATCAGGTGTTATTGAAAGAGCCATGTATTGAGAGATTTGTAAAATTTAAGAATTGTGGGGGCATTCCACGTCGACCCCAGGACCGATTTTCCGATGTTGGGTGCATGACAAGAGAAGGATTGTTTGCGGGTCCTCTCTTTGCGGATGATTTGGGATTCAAATCGGTTGGTAAATTTGCTATGTGAGGAGCCTGTGCCACCAGATATGTGGAGATTAGCCACCAGTTACGCTGGTGTGCTACTCGTGACTGCATTGTAGATGATACATGCAGTCTTGAACGGTATCCGGGCTTGGAGTGGAAGCCAATGTAATTCACGTAGGATGGGGTAATTAGGTCACATTAGATATGATGTGCTGCAGCATGGTGGACTGCTTTTAGGGGCACCAAGTGACCAGCTGAGAGCCCTATCAGGAGAACATTTCCCCCATCGTGTGCGAAAGCACATGGGCCTGCACTACAGTCCAGGAGTCCTGAGGCAGGATGAAGGGATTGGTTTTTCAAAGGGTAGAGATTCTGAGCCAGGCTATTTTAGTGTTATTGGCTATGTGTTTCTGGAAGGACAGATTGCTGTCAATGGTGATGCCCAAGGATTTTGCCTGGTCTGAGAGTTGTGAATGCAATCCTTCTAGGTGCATATCATTGTTGGACAAGTTGTTTTTAGCGGGTGGAGCGATAAAGATAAATTCAGTCTTGAATCAGTTTAGTTTGAGGTAGGCAGGTCTGGATGATGCATGCTATTTACTCTCATGTGCAACTGAGTATCTTCTGTGTATTGGTGGACAGATATAGTGGGATCTTTGAGGAGAGTGCCCAGAGGCTCCATGTAAAGGTTAAACAGGATTGGTGAGAGGATGGAGCATTGGGGTACTCTGTAGGAGACCTGGAGTCAGTTAGAATGCAGCTGAGAGGTCAAGGTGGACGAGCAGGCATGAGTCACCCTTATCCATGATTTGGAGAGCATCATCCACCACTTGGATGGTGGCTGTCTTGATGCTACAATTCAATTTGGGCGGAACCCTGACTGATAGTAATTTAGGAGGTGGAGTTGTTTTATTCTGGCGAGTAGTTGCTTAGCTACTAATATTTCCAAGATTTTGCCAATAAACGGGTTTGTAATGGACCTGTAAATAACAAGGTTGATTTTTCATAAGAGGCCACATGAGACCAGTCTTGAGGGTTTCCAGGAAAGATCCTTCAGTCAGGGAGGCATTGATGATGCTGAGGAGGTGTGACAAATCTGATGTAAAGGAAACAGCAGAGATGCAATCAGGCAAGGGCTCTGGCAATATCAGGTCAAACAGGGCAACAAAGGGTAAAGGTTGCTTGCCAGCGAGAGAGAAAGACTGACAGGTTAATTGACCAATCTCTGAAAGAGTTACGGTTGTTGACGGTCCTTTGTTGATGTTTATCTCGTTGCTAGGAGGCGGAGGAGGAGGAGTCCGGAGAAGACCGTTTGATGTGGGCGTATTGATGGAAGCGAAGGGTGAGGAGTAAAACGACATCGTTGAGGGAGTTGCGCCGTTTCGCTTTTTGAGGAAGGTTGTCCTGTGAGAACAACAAAGGCGAACGTTGTCGCTGTGTATGTATCCGGAGCGGCAACGCCATTGCGCCCAGCTGGACGTCGGAAGAGAAGAGGTGACCGTTGTTGCCCTGTGAGTTTAATGAGGAGCTGGCACCGTTGCGCTCCATGACGAGAGGAAACGCGAAACATATAAGACGACCGTGTTCGTCTTTATGAGGTTTGGAAGCAGCAGCGTCGTTGCGCCGCACATCCAAGCAAAGTTATCCCTGAAGTAAGGCTGAAACCAGCGTCACAGCGGGACCCGGTTAGCCGCTGAACAACACCTGCAACGTGTTACCGAGTGAACAGGAAGGTAGGAGCGGGGCTTTCTCTGAACTGTTCAGAAACGGAGTAAAAAGTGCTCTGAGCTAATGACTGTTAAGGGTGTAAGACCCGCACTTAAGGGAGTGTACGGTCGAAGTGAAATTGGAGGACGAAACCGAGGGATGGAACAAAATGTATATTTAAAGGATGTCACATTTAACAGGGAAAAGTTGAATTACGTTCTCTGAACATTTAATAACGTGCAATCAGAGGCAAGTAATACTGATGCTCCACAACAGAATATCTTGTTCAAGATTAGAGAAAATCCCAGAAAGCTGCAGGAGAGGGCTAACCACTCTAGAGACAAATGAATGAACGTTTGTGACAAACTAACAGAGTGGAAACAATATCTTTATTAAAGAAAGAATAGAGAAGAACTGAGGTTGAGAGGAATTTCAGAATAAGAAGAAAAGGGACAAGAAAAAAGCAAAGAACAATATAAACAATTTCAAGACCATAAATAACGTACCTGTGGTTTTCCTGCAACCATCAAAGAAAACCCTCTCCCTTGAACTTTCAAAGACAATCTAAAGATGTATCCTTTTCAGTATACCTAAAGAAAAGAGAAACAATTGAGAAACAGTTAATAAAATAATTGGGCTCTCTTTTAGTCCAAACAAACTACTTTCTGGCTAAGACTCTTTTGTCCTTCAAGTTCATTTAACTAACTTATTACAAATTTGATGTCAGAAGTGGGATCGAGGAGAACACCATGGAGGAACTCATCAAAACATTGAGTGAGGGCCAACAACTTCTCCAACAGGCATTACAGATTCAAAATCAACAGGCACAAGCTGACAGAAAAGCTTTTCAACAGGCAATACAAGTACAACAAGCCCAATTATTGGAAGCAACCACAGTACGCAGGCATTCTCAAGTACCAGCTTCAGTGCTACAAAAATATTCTATTGGAGAAGATCCTGCAAACTTTTTTGTCAATTTTGAGAGGGTCGCCAGGAATGCGCAATGGCCTAATGAAAGTTGGTGTCATTATATTGCACCGCTTATGACTGGTGAGATGCAGAGTGCATAGCAGGCGGCCAATCCAATGTGCAAGATGACTTATTCGGATATGAAAAGAGTGGTCCTGGAACACTTAGGCCATGATGAAGAAGCCTACAGATTGAAGTTTCGGGAAGTCAAATTACAGGCAGAGGAAACTCCACGACAACTTTTTTATCGGGTCAAGGAGTTAGGAGATAAGTGGTTATAGACCGCAAACACAACAATCCCAGAGATGACCGAAAAAATTGTTATGGAGCAATTATTTGAAGCTCTGCCTATTCCGATGCAACGCTGGGTCCGCCAACATCATTGGCCCAGCTTGGTAGAGGCGGTAAACATAGCCTCTGCATATCAAAAGGCGGGTCAGAGCCGCTCAATGAACTATTTGTCAAATACTAAAACATCTACCAGCGTGAATAATCCCATACCCAAAAGTCTTGGAAATTCCTGATGGCATAATTCGATGCTCAGGAAGACGGAGTGGGAATCGCCCAAATTACGACCTGTCAGTGAAAGTCCAACGGGAATACGACCACCAAGTATGATTCCAAAAGGGATGCAATGTTTTGAGTGTGGAGAATGGGGACAAATGGCGAAGTTGTGTCCTAAGAGTCAAGATAGAACCGATGGACGTGGGGAATTTGGAGATTTCTAAAGAAGGAGCACTACAAGAACCAGCAATGGCCCCACATCACCATATACCTACACTTGCGAGGCAGAAGTTGATGGAAGACCTACAAGGGCCCTGGTAGATACCGGCAGCTTACAAACTGTAGTAAGTACTGAACTAGTGGGAAATGTGGGAATGTCAAATAAAAGAATTCCTATAAGATGTGTTCATGGGGATGTGGGAACTTACCCTACCAAAGAAATACATTTAAAAGTAGCTGGGGAGCAAATGGAGGTAAGGGCCGCTGTAATGCCGATATTGCCAGAGCCACTCCTTATTGGATCCGATGTCCCGAACTTTGCCAAAATAGTGAAGGAAGTGGAAGCAAGGTGGTTACAAAACACCCCATTTTCCCATTGTGACCTTCCCGTAGCTGTAGCCAAAGAAAAGAAAACAAAAGCGACAATCAGGAAATTAAAAAAAGACTGGGGAGAAAAGAATGTACTCCCTGTTGTGGTGGATTGGAGAATCGATGAAGGGGGCGATACTTTTCGCTTGGCTCAAGAATTGGACCCGTTATTGGCAAATGCTAGGTCAGGGGTTCAGGACGATGTCTCTGGAAAAGGGCCCTATTTCATGAAGGAGAAAGGGCTTTACTATCGAGACAGTAGAGAGTCAACTGGGAATCTCATAAAACAATTACTAGTGCCCAGCAAATATTACCAAACAGTTATGGAAGTCGCCCATGTACAGTTGGGTGAAGGACATTTGGGCACAAATAAAACCATGCAGAAAATCTTGAGAAGGTTCCATTGGCCACGACTATATGCACAAGTATCCTGATTCTGCCAGGCATGTCCCGAATGTCAAAAGAAAAATTGAGCAAATGTTAAAAGAGCTCCCTTACAACCCATGCCAATTATTTTGGAACCTTTCAGTAGAATTGGTATGGATATTATTGGTCCATTAGACCCATCATCCAGAGGGCATAAGTATATCCTTGTGGTTGTTGACTATGCAACTAGATATCCAGAGGCATTCCCTCTTAAGGCTACCAGCGCCCAAAGCATTTGCGATGTGTTGATACCTTTTATCAGCCGGGTAGGGATACCGAAAGAGATTGTCACGGATCGTGGAACGAACTTTATGTCAGCACTTATGGAGCAAGTGTGTGAAGTCCTAAAGATAAAGAATTTGAAAACAGCGGTTTATCACCCACAAACTGATGGTCTCGTAGAGAGATGTAACCAAATGATAAAACAAATGCTACGCAAGTGAATAGATCCCAGAGATAGAGGATGGGACAGAATTTTACCATGGATATTGCTTACCCTCCACAATACACCACAGTCATCTACTGGCTTTTCGCTATTCGAGTTATTGTCTGGGAGACCCGTGAGGACATTACTCGACATTTTAAAAGAGAGTTGGGAAGAAAACCTGGGTCAAGAGATTACATTAACAGAGTATGCGTATTAGAGAAAGAATAGAAAACCTACAGAAGATTGCAAAAGAAAATTTGTTGCAGAGTCAAATTAAGCAGGAACAATACTACAATCGAAATACTAAATTGAGAACCTTCGAAAAGGGTGATCAGGTGTTAGTGTTGTTGCCAATGTCCGAAAATAAAATGCTAGCGACCTGGAGGGGACCATATGTGGTGGAAGAGGTCCTTGGTCCTTTGATATATAGAGTAAAACAGAACAATAGAAGGATGTCGACACAAACGTATCATGTGAACATGCTTAAAAAGTGGACTGAACCTGATACAAGCATAGCCATGATTAACACGAAGGAAGAACCCATGGAACCATTTCCTCAATTAAGAGGAGAGTTGGGCAGCAAAGCTTTGAATATAAATCAAGAATTGTCTGACAGTCAGAAGAGGGAGCTACTAAACCTCATTAACGAGTACCCAGACACTTTTTCCAGTATACCAGGAAGGACGAAACTAGCGTACCATCAAATCAAGACCCAACCTGGAGACGTAATTAGGATCAGACCTTATTGGATACCGGAAGCAAAATTGGAATCAATTAATAAAGAAATTCAAGAAATGCTAGAATTGGGAGTGATAGAGCCCTCGAAAAGTGAATGGTCGTCACCCATAGTCCTAGTACCCAAAACCGATGGTACAACCCGATTTTGTTTAGATTTCAGAAAACTAAATGAGATTTCAAAGTTTGATGCCTATCCTATGCCTCGGATAGAGGATTTACTAGATAAACTTGGGAAGGCTAAGTTTCTAACGACCATCGATTTAACGAAAGGATATTGGCAAATACCCTTACATCCTGATGACAAAGAGAAAACCGCCTTTGCCACACCTTCAGGTTTATTCCAATTTTCAGTTTTGCCTTTTGGATTACATGGTGCGCCTGCCATGTTTCAAAGGCTAATGAATTCCATTATTCGTGGACATGAGAATTATATCGGAGCCTATCTGGATGATATTATTGTTTTTAGCCAATCCTGGGATGACCACCTAATACATTTACGTATTCTACTACAATTGTTACAAAAGTCCGGTCTTCACATAAATCCCAAGAAGTCCTTTATGGCTAACTTTCATACAAAGTATTTAGGATATTTTGTGGGACAGGGCGTCATTAAACCCCAAGAAGAAAAGCTGGAAGCAATAAAGTGATTACAATTTCCCACAAATACCAGACAGGTCAGAGCTTTCCTAGGATTCATAGGGTATTATAGAAGATTTATACCACATTTTCCAACATTAGCTACACCTCTAACCAAGCTCTTTAAGTCTTCAGCCCCACAGAAAAAGGAATGGCATACAGCAGAGACGGATAACGCTTTTCAAGATCTGAAGAAGACACTTTCGGAGAAAGCAATTCTACATTGTCCCGATTTTACATCTTCGTTTTTCCTACAAACGGATGCCTCAGGAACAGGTCTTGGAGCAGTACTGTTCCAGAATCGGGGAGAAGCTGAGAGTCCAGTTATTCTCATAAGCAGGAAGTTGCTTCCCCACGAGATTCATTATGCCACAATTGAGAAAGAATGCCTGGCTGTAAAGTGGGCGATAGAGGCATTACGGTACTACCTGCTAGGACGAGAGTTCACTTTAATAACTGATCATGCCCCTTTGGTATGGCTGGCTCGCAATAAAGACACAAACCCCAGAGTCCTCAGGTGGTTTCTCTCTCTTCAACCTTTCAACTTCAAGACCATGCATCTTCCTGGAAGGCTGATGGCCCAAGCCGATTTTTTATCTCGAAGTACCACCCTCCCCGAGCGTAAGGGCCTAGAAGGGTGGGTGTGAGACAAATCTGATGTAAAGGAAACAGCAGAGATGCAATCAGGCAAGGGCTCTGGCAATATCAGGGCAAACAGGGCAACAAAGGGTTAAGGTTGCTTGCCAGCTAGAGAGAAAGACTGACAGGTTAATTGACCAATCTCTGAAAGAGTTACGGTTGTCGACGGTCCTTTGTTGATGTTTATCTCGTTGCTAGGAGGCGGAGGAGGAGGAGTCTGGAGAAGACCGTTTGATGTGGGCGTATTGATGGAAGCGAAGAGTGAGGAGAAAAACGACATCGTTGAGGGAGTTGCGCCATTGCGCTTTTTGAGGAAGGTTGTCCTGTGAGAACAACAAAGGCGAACGTTGTCGCCGTGTATGTATCCGGAGCGGCAGCGCCGTTGCGCCCAGCTGGACGTCGGAAGAGAAGAGGTGACCGTTGTTGCCCTGTGAGTTTAATGAGGAGCTGGCACCGTTGCGCTCCATGACGAGAGGAAACGCGAAACATATAAGACGACCGTGTTCGTCTTTATGAGGTTTGGAAGCAGCAGCGTTGTTGCGCCGCACATCCAAGCAAAGTTATCCCTGAAGTAAGGCTGAAACCAGCGTCACAGCGGGACCCGGTTAGCCGCTGAACAACACCTGCAACGTGTTACCGAGTGAACAGGAAGGTAGGAGCGGGGCTTTCTCTGAACTGTTCAGAAACGGAGTAAAAAGAGCTCTGAGCTAAAGACTGTTAAGGGTGTAAGACCCGCACTTAAGGGAGTGTACGGCCGAAGTGAAATTGGAGGCTGAAACCGAGGGATGGAACAAAATGTATATTTAAAGGATGTCACATTTAACAGGGAAAAGTTGAATTACGTTCTCTGAACATTTAATAACGTGCAATCAGAGGCAAGTAATACTGATGCTCCACAACAGAATAACTTGTTCAAGATTACAGAAAATCCCAGAAAGCTGCAGTAGAGGGCTAACTACTCTAGAGACAAATGAATGAACGTTTGTGACAAACTAACAGAGTGGAAACAATATCTTTATTAAAGAAAGAATAGAGAAGAACTGAGGTTGAGAGGAATTTCAGAATAAGAAGAAAAGGGAAAAGAAAAAATCAAAGACAATATAAACAATTTCAAGACCATAAAGAACTTACCTGTGGTTTTCCTGCAGCCATCACAAAAAACATTCTCCCTTGAACTTTCAAAGACAATCGAAAGACGTATCCTTTTCAGTATACCTAAAGAAAAGAGAACAAATTGAGAAACCGTTAATAAAAGAATTGGGCTCTCTTTTAGTCCAAACAAACTACTTTCTGGCTAAGACTCTTTTGTCCTTCAAGTTCATTTAACTAACTTATTACAAATTAATCCAGGTTGATTTTTCATAAGAGGCCACATGAGACCAGTCTTGAGGGTGTCCAGGAAAGATCCTTCAGTCAGGGAGGCATTGATGATGCTGAGAAGGGCATTCAGTGCTGGGTCTGTCAATTGTTTAACGATGGAGGGCGACATTTTATTGTAAGCGTATGAAGTAGGTTTTAGGGAGGCAATCATTTTTAGCAGATCAGGGTGAAAAAGAGGAGAAAATTCTGTCTAGACGGGCAGTGTGCTTGCCGGGGTGCATGGGTTGATAATGCTGATCCAGTGGTCTCTCAGATTTTGTATATTTTTTAAATAAAACATGTGTTGATTCTGTCACGTTGCTGGTACCTTGGGGTCGGGTGAGTGTTTGGTAAAGTGCTTTACTACTTCAAAGAGGGATTTGAATCACTCTACCCATCCACTAGATGCCAGTTGGTAGGAAATATGTCACTTTCTTTTGACTCCAAGATTTTTCAACATCTTGTTCATCACCTCACTGCTAAAATGTCTGCCTCGAAAAACTCAATTTTTGAAGCAAGGCCAAAGTTAGAAAATATGTGGTTGATAGATAAAGTGGCAGGAGTCTCTGCTTTACAATGTGGGGCTAGGAGACATTCAATTCATTTGGTAAACAGGAAAATAACAGCCAACATATATTTGTAGCTGCTGGCAGAACAAATCACTGCATCAAAAGAATATAACTGAAGTTCGAACCAATGTTATATCATTCCTCTTTTTTGTAGAGGAGCCTTTTGAGTGAGACAACTCGGTTAGAACTGAGCATATATCAGACACCCTTATACATGCAGCGTCATGTCTTGACTCATGTGTGGTCAATAAGCAACCTCATGTAGGATCACCATTTAAAAAATAAAACCCCAGATCTCCTGCTATCACTGCATCATGGACATGGTTTAAAATTATGTTTTAGAAAAAGATAGGTGCTACTGACTAATCTTAACCAGACTGGGGTTACCTACCTATTAGTCCACCTTTTATCTTAAACATTTTCTGACACTTCATTAAAACTCAAACATCTTTTTTTTACATTCTTGTTCAGACAGGGGATACTGATACCATTTTCAAATGATTGGATCTTCTTTCTGAGTATTTATTAAATCAAGATCTAAAGCATATTTAATCCACTGAGGAGTGAAATGCTTACTTACAACAGAAGTTTGATTGAGTTTCTGCTGTTAGTTGTATTTCCCTCAAGTACTGGTTCCATGTCAATATATCTCCCTTGGAGAGCTCTAGCTTTGGCTAATTCACCTGCTAAAATAGTTCTTTTTTTTGTCCCTCTAACTTACAGCGTACTTTACACCTTTGCCGGAACTAAGTCATCTGTTGTTTGGACTAACCTCCTCTATTTCAAGGGATTGTTGTTGCCACACGGCATACCCTCCACCCACCGGCTTTCCAGTTGATCAAGTGTTCAACAAATCCATTTCAAACTTGATCTGACACAGTAATTACTAGTAATTCCTGCAGATGATGATTTCTATCAGTAAAGACAGCTTTATATATGGCCATCAGTTCTGTAATTTGACTACTCCAGGGACCAATCGTATAGTCAGCTGAGGGATCAGGGACACCCGGCATTCCTGATACAACTACTAATTCCTTCACATTAGTTTCCGGAGAATGGTAGTAACATCTATTAATGTAAACTATGGACATTCCCTGACAGGGATTTTCATCATACACCTTGTGAGGTGATGCTAGATATACCTCTATTTAGTCAGTTGTGGTTTAGTTCTTCATCTTCTAAATAATTATCCTTGACACAGCCATGTAGAGCTGCTAGTTCTTGCACCATTGGGCTCTTTTTATTTTTACCATATTGGATATCTACAGGGAAGCCCTGCATAAAAATAATCCATGAGGTAATCATTGGATTAGAGACATACACAGTCAGTGTTTGGTCATTATGTAAATATAGTAGAGGTTGGTCGGAGGTCAGAACTATTATATGCTCCCCATGGATCAACTGCAAGTACATTTTCATTGCCAATACTGTTGCCAGGAGTGATCCCTCACATTTTTTATAATTCATTTTGGCAAGTGATAATGTTTTACTTGCATATGAAATTACATTATTAACATGGTCATGCTTTCGTTACACGGTTGTAATAAAACAGGTGTCAGAAAATGAAAACACTCCTTATTTTCTAATAGGTAAGCCAAGCAGTGTACTAAGGAAAGGCTTCTTTTCAGTTGTTTGTTTCCCAGCCTCTGAGAGTCCCAACCCTCCTTCTTCACCTGTGTCTTTAGTAGATGGATCAAGGGCTGAGGGATCTCTGTGCAATTCTATGTGATTTTACGACAGTTTTTATTAATTCCTAATAGACTTAGTAACTCACGTATATTTGTATATTCTTAAAGCAGAGTAAAGTAAAGCATCAACCTTCTTTTTTTGAGGAAAAATGTCCCTGCCTGTTATTTAATGACCTAGGAAGTTTTCTTTGATCCTGAACCACCATGCTTTTTGAAGGGAATGTTTTGCGCCTGCACTCTATAATTGTGTCAAGATTTGGTGGATTTCCACCAAGTCTTCTTCCCCTGTTTTACTTTTGAATAATAGGTCACCTACACAGGATATGTTCCCTCTTTCTACAAGTTGAAGCATAGTTGTATGTAGGTATATGTTGAACTAATCCCCACTGTTAATGTACCCAAAAAGTGGACGGTTCCATTAATTCTGCTTCCACCAAAAGTGAAGGCTAGTTTATATTGGTGTTCACAGATATGACAAAGACAGTCCAATATCTATTAGTCAAGTTGAGAACAGAGTACATACTTTATAACATTGGGTGTGTGCAAGTCCCAGATAGATGAAAGGGAAATGCCTCCTTGATATATGCACCCACATGTTCATTTCCCTTAGGTCTGCACAGAGGGTCCATTATCCATTGGGTTTTAGTCTTCCTAGTATTGGGTTATTAAAAGTAGTATACTTCTGGTGGACAATCTCATAGGATTCCATTTTCTTTATAATCTCTATGAGTAATTCCATGGATTCAAGAGGCAACCTGTACTATTTTACACATTCTGGTGCCAAATAGGGGCAATAGGGGTTATAGTATAAAAGGGAGATGTATGTCCACAGTCATATCATTTGACAGAGAACATTTTCTGAAAATCTAAAAACACTTGCCTCAATCATTGCCTTAGTTAATCTGTCTCATAGGCATAAGCCATACTGATCCATTCCCCAACCATCTGACAGAATCTTGGAAATATTTCTGTGCTAGCAATTCCTGAAGTATTTTCAGATTGGGTGAGGGGACCTCTCTTTATGGCGTCTACCTAGATGGAATGTTCCTTGACTTTGCGATACTTACTGGTGACTCAGAACACTATTTAATAGTCCAACAAAACACAGGTCATATGTTCCATCCTACTTTTTTGAGTATATTCTCTCTGGTCTGCTAACAATGCTATTGTTATAATAATCTCAGGTATTGGACCAATGATGGGCTTGGTTAGGTCCATTGCCAAAGTTCTAAAATTGAGTGTATGTGTCTTGAGACAAAGTGACACTTTGGGGATCTTTATCATCAATCAATATTCATATGGCATCATCTTTAAGATCTACTAATGGATTTGGATGTCGGGAAAGTCCTTCTTGCTAATTAATATTAATTAAATTCATAAAATCTTCTTCATGAAACAAGGTCTGCCCTTTTCTGATCTTGATAGGTAATGTATATTGCCAAGTATTTCCAGGAATAATAATGTTTTCTTTGATTTTCAATTTAGCATCATCAGGTAGTAATTGAGCTGACCAAAATGACCTTAAAAAGATCATTGAAATCAATCAGATTTCTCCCGATGCTGGGCCAGACTTCATTATTAATAAAAATAAAAATGATTTGCTAATCAATGTGATTCGTCATTGCCAATATTAAAATCAGATATAGCCCCTATCATGACCCAGCAATTATTAATTATGGATATGGTTCCAATTGTGATCTTTAACGTATACCTGATAGTAATTAGATGTTTTGAATCCATTGAAGTAAGAACAGATTCCCTTGATTAAATGTGGGAATCTTCTCACCTTTCGATCACTGATGAAGCTTTTCTCTTGTGTTAAACAGATCATTGAAAGTTTCAGTTTGAATGGGGAAGAATATTAGCTGTCCTCTCCTTTGAGGCATAGCTAGAGTGCATATTTGATCTCCTTAGTTTCACCTCTGTTAACCAAGTGCTTTGCTGGAGGTCTGCTGTGGAGAAAACATAAGTCTGTTTCCATCCAGAGTGGAGAACTACTCATTATTAGGTAACAGATTTGTTTTTAAATGTTCAGTTAAAGTCTCTTCACTACCATCTTGTTCCTTTAACAATATGATAGTGTTGTCAGGGACTTGAATATTTTGAAAATGAATTTCCATTGTTCAGGATGTTTTTCAATCAATACAAAAAAGGTAGCAGGCGCCCCTCTCTCGAAAGAACAAGGCATGATAACCTGTTCAGTGGTTATTAGCCACATTGAGAGTTCGCAGCCATTGCTTTTTGCTCACTGTACCTTCACAGATGGGAAATATCCATTTGCATATCAGTCTTTGTCCCGCCCACAAGGGCAGTCCAGCACCGAAATGCTATGGCAATTCCTCTCTGAACAAGGGTACCATCAGCAACCCCATACACGTGTTTCATCCTTGTTGGGCATCATCAGTGAGGTGAAGCTGAGCCTCTCTAAGCACAATAAGCAGGGAGTCCACGTCTGGTTGCCCCCAGGTAACCTAGGGTGACCAACCCCAAGTTCCTATCAACAATACAAAAAAGGTAGCAGGCGCCCCTCTCTCGAAAGAACAAGGCATGATAACCTGTTCAGTGGTTATTAACCACATTGAGAGTTTGCAGCCATTGCTTTTTGCTCACTGTACCTTCACAGATGGGAAATATACATTTGCATATCAGTCTTTGTCCCGCCCACAAGGGCAGTCCAGCACCAAAATGCTATGGCAATTCCTCTCTGAACAAGAGTACCATCAGCAACCCCATACACGTGTTTCAGCCTTGTTGGGCATCATCAGTGAGGTGAAGCTGAGCCTCTCTAAGCACAGTGAGCAGGGAGTCCACGTCTGGTAGCCCCCAGGTAACCTAGGGTGACCAACCCCAAGTTCCTTTCAACAATACAAAAAAGGTAGCAGGCGCCCCTCTCTCGAAAGAACAAGGCGTGATAACCTGTTCAGTGGTTATTAACCACATTGAGAGTTCGCAGCCATTGCTTTTTGCTCACTGTACCTTCACAGATGGGAAATATCCATTTGCATATCAGTCTTTGTCCCGCCCACAAGGGCAGTCCAGCACCAAAATGCTATGGCAATTCCTCTCTGAACAAGGGTACCATCAGCAACCCCATACACGTGTTTCATCCTTGTTGGGCATCATCAGTGAGGTGAAGCTGAGCCTCTCTAAGCACAGTGAGCAGGGAGTCCACGTCTGGTTGCCCCCAGGTAACCTATGGTGACCAACCCCAAGTTCCTTTCAACAATACAAAAAAGGTAGCAGGCGCCCCTCTCTCAAAAGAACAAGACATGATAACCTGTTCAGTGGTTATTAACCACATTGAGAGTTTGCAGCCATTGCTTTTTGCTCACTGTACCTTCACAGATGGGAAATATACATTTGCATATCAGTCTTTGTCCCGCCCACAAGGGCAGTCCAGCACCGAAATGCTATGGCAATTCCTCTCTGAACAAGGGTACCATCAGCAACCCCATACACGTGTTTCAGCCTTGTTGGGCATCATCAGTGCGGTGAGGCTGAGCCTCTCTAATCACAGTGAGCAGGGAGTCCACGTCTGGTTGCCCCCAGGTAACCTAGGGTGACCAACCCCAAGTTCCTTTCAACAATACAAAAAAGGTAGCAGGCGCCCCTCTCTCGAAAGAACAAGGCATGATAACCTGTTCAGTGGTTATTAACCACATTGAGAGTTCGCAGCCATTGCTTTTTGCTCACTGTACCATTACAGATGGGAAATATCCATTTGCATATCAGTCTTTGTCCCGCCCACAAGGGCAGTCCAGTACCGAAATGCTATGGCAATTCCTCTCTGAACAAGAGTACCATCAGCAACCCCATACACGTGTTTCAGCCTTATTGGGCATCATCAGTGAGGTGAAGCTGAGCCTCTCTAAGCACAGTGAGCAGGGAGTCCACGTCTGGTTGCCCCCAGGTAACCTAGGGTGACCAACCCCAAGTTCATATCAACAATACAAAAAAGGTAGCAGGCGCACCTCTCTCGAAAGAACAAGGCATGATGACCTGTTCAGTGGTTATTAACCACATCAAGGAACCTGGGATTGGTAACCCTAGGTCTCCTGGGGGCAACCAGACGTGGTCTCCCTCTCACTGTGCTTAGAAAGGCATCAGCTTCACCTCACTGATGATCCCCAACAAGGGTGAAACACGTGTATGGGGTTGCTGGTGGTACTCTCGTTCAGGTTGGAATTGCCATTGCATTTCGGTGCTGGACTGCCCCTGGGCAGGACAAAGACTGATATGCAAATGGATATTTCCCATCTGTGAAAGGCACAGTGAGTAAAAGCAGTGGCTGCGAACTCTCAAGTGGTTAATAACCACTGAACAGGTTATCAAGTCTGTTCTTTCGAGAGAGGGGCGCCCGCTACCTTTGCAAAACTATTTTTCAAGGAACCTGGGATTGGTAACCCTAGGTCTCCTGGGGGCAACCAGACGTGGTCTCCCTCTCACTGTGCTTAGAGAGGAATCAGCTTCACCTCACTGATGATCCCCAACAAGGGTGAAACACATGTATGGGGTTGCTGGTGGTACTCTCGTTCATGTTGGAATTGCCATTGCATTTCGGTGCTGGACTGCCCCTGGGCAGGACAAAGACTGATATGCAAATGGATATTTCCCATCTGTGAAAGGCACAGTGAGTAAAAGCAGTGGCTGCGAACTCTCAAGTGGTTAATAACAACTGAACAGGTTATCAAGTCTGTTCTTTCGAGAGAGGGGTGCCCGCTACCTTTGCAAAACTGTTTTTCAATCAAGTTACAAGTATATTCAAACTGATATAATTGGCACTTGGTTTTGATTTGATCAGGCAGGGAGTTTGGGTCTAGAGGAGTGCAATCTATCAAAAGCGTCAGCCTTCTAAGTAAATAGTTCCCCAGTAAGACAGGTGTGTCGTGAAAAACCACAACTATCACTGGATGAGTGAGTTGATGTCATTCGATTTTGTTGTATACTTCAGTAACCCTGTCTGCTAGAATCTCTTTTCAATCAGACTTTGTGTAGTTCATTCAGGATAGGTTTGTGTGTAATTCAATGATATTTGGTCTTCTCTGGTTAAGAGTATTGAAGATGTCTCATGATATAAAGGTTGCCTGACAACCAATATCTATGAGCGACAGGGAATCACACTGTCCCTAAACTTGAATAGACATGGACAACCTGTCATCTTTCATTTTCAACTGTCACAGATGGCACACACATACCTCTGAGACCCAAACATGGTTCAAAGACTTGTATTAGTATGTTGTAAGCCGTAAGGAAATCCTTCTCTCTTGTCTTCCTTGGGTGTCCATATACAGCTAGGTTAATTCTAACGAACATTAATCCCACCAATATATATTTGCTTGTGTTAGGCTTGTTTTAACTCCCTCAGGGACTTAATGGCTTTCACTACTCTATCCTGATGTTGGCATTTTAATGGTGTTTGTGATTGTGTCTCTCACTGTGCTTAGAGAGGCATCAGCTTCACCTCACTGATGATCCCCAACAAGGGTGAAACACGTGTATGGGGTTGCTGGTGGTACTCTCGTTCAGGTTGGAATTGCCATTGCATTTCGGTGCTGGACTGCCCCTGGGCAGGACAAAGACTGATATGCAAATGGATATTTCCCATCTGTGAAAGGCACAGTGAGTAAAAGCAGTGGCTGCGAACTCTCAAGTGGTTAATAACAACTGAGCAGGTTATCAAGTCTGTTCTTTCGAGAGAGGGGCGCCCGCTACCTTTGCGAAACTGTTTTTCAATCAAGTTACAAGTATATTCAAACTGATATAATTGGCACTTGGTTTTGATTTGATCAGGCAGGGAGTTTGGGTCTAGAGGAGTGCAATCTATCAAAAGCGTCAACCTTCTAAGTAAATAGTTCCCCAGTAAGACAGGTGTGTCGTGAAAAACCACAACTATCACTGGATGAGTGAGTTGATGTCATTCGATTTTGTTGTATACTTCAGTAACCCTGTCTGCTAGAATCTCTTTTCAATCAGACTTTGTGTAGTTCATTCAGGATAGGTTTGTGTGTAATTCAATGATATTTGGTCTTCTCTGGTTAAGAGTATTGAAGATGTCTCATGATATAAAGGTTGCCTGACAACCAATATCTATGAGCGACAGGGAATCACACTGTCCCTAAACTTGAATAGACATGGACAACCTGTCATCTTTCATTTTCAACTGTCACAGATGGCACACACATACCTCTGAGACCCAAACATGGTTCAAAGACTTGTATTAGTATGTTGTAAGCCGTAAGGAAATCCTTCTCTCTTGTCTTCCTTGGGTGTCCATATACAGCTAGGTTAATTCTAACGAACATTAATCCCACCAATATATATTTGCTTGTGTTAGGCTTGTTTTAACTCCCTCAGGGACTTAATGGCTTTCACTACTCTATCCTGATGTTGGCATTTTAATGGTGTTTGTGATTGTGTCTTGCACTTACTCTGTCAGGTGGTTTCTCTCACGCACACTTTCACCCTTTCTACTCTCACTTCTAGATCCGTCTAACTCCTCCTGCCACTCTACTGTCAGTCTGTTGTTACAGTCCTCCTAGCTCTGGCCTCCACCCATTGATGTAATTACTCCTCTTCCTCCAATTTACTTTTATGCCCTTCCTCGTCACTATTCCCCTCTCAGTACTGCTCTCCTACACTCTTCCTCCAACTACAACACTACTCCTCTCACGACTACTACTATCCCCTCTCACTACTATTACACTCTTCCCCCCACTACTACAATAACCCTACTAATACTAAAACACTCCTCCTCCTGCTTTTACACTCTTCCTCCTACTACTACACTCCTCCTGCTATGCCCACTTCTAATCAGCTATCCTCCTTTCTCCAGGTTGTCTTACGCTTCACACACTCCTTATACTAGCATTTCTATACAGTTACCACCCAAACATGCACACTCCCACTGCAAAACCCTTAAACTCATTAAGCCAATGCCTCAGCTTTTGAAATAACGGTCTACATACTCTACTGCTTTCCCCTTCCTCCTATCTAGTCACCTGGTTTGCCTCCTTCCCCTGATTCGAACAATCCACACCTTCCTGTTTCCTGGGTGCTTTCCTACCCCCTACTTGTCACTTGATTGGCCATCTATCCCTATCTTATTGGCTTCTGCCTCCCTTCCCCGTGTCGTGTATGTATCTGCAGAACTTTCAATAGTGGGCTAAGCCTCACAAGGTCAATGTGAAGCCACCATGGTGGCCCACAAAGGTGATTACCCAAGTCCAATACCCTGGTTCATGGACACCCAATTTAAGTCCATTGTCCCAGATCCAAGCCCCCAACTAGTGCCTAGGGTTTCTATTGCCAGTGGCAGGTTCTTTCCACCAGTATCTGAGAAACACGCGTGGTCTCTTTCATGGCCAGAGCGCTTCTGAGAGAGCAAATACCTTCTTATATCAGGTGGTTGTGCTCTCTGTGTTGTTGCAGGTCCCTGTAGGGATCTGGGAGGGCCACTCCTGTTGGTGAGACTCTGTCAATTGGCAACATGGTGGACTGGAAGGTTTCTCTTCTGTGTTTGATGCTTCTCTGGACTGGAGTCAGGTCGAATATGTCTAAAAAAAAGATACATACTGGCAAACATTTGATGTTTGATTACATTTTAAGCAGGGGCGGCTCATCAATATTGGGAAAAGGGGGGTCAACCCAACGGGTCTTGGTCGCCTCTCATCCATTATGGAGGAGCCAGTCCAGTGAAACACTGAGCACTGCCTCAGCTGTTTTTTCAACTGGGGGAGCCCTTGCAACTGTCAAAGGGAAACATTATTTCCCTTTGACGGTTACAGTTCCCAGCCACGCAAGCTCAATTAGACATGCAAGACTGAGGTGTTTTCCTTCCCAAGCCTTGCATAGCTCTTTGGAAATGCTGGCTGGGTAACTGCATATCTGTATGTGCAGGGGGGGCTGCTCCTGCACCTCCTCGCACATACAGCCAGAGCAGGCTGAAGTGGGACCTCTGCTCACCACCGCTGAGGGCCCCTGCATGCACGTGCAGGAACCAGGAAGATACCTGATTCCTGTTAATGCTAGCAGGGACTGGGGCACTGGAAAGGAAAGACCTGCAGCAGAATGTACGTTTCTTTATGTTCATGTATTGTTTATTTAAATTATGTGTATGGATGTGTGCATGCTTGTGCTGTTAGGTGAATTTATGATGACGAATGCTAGAGTGAATGAGAGAGTGATTGCTGTGTGTATGTTGTGTAAATTTGTGTGTTTGTATGCACATGTATTTATTATTTAAATATGTCTATGTATGCTTGTGTTATGAGTGAGTGTATGATGCTGGGTGCTTGTGTGAATGAGAGAATGCTTGCTGTGTGAATGCTGTGTTAGTGTGTGTGTATGTGTGTGTGTGTTTTTCTGGTCCATGTAGCTGATCATGGCGAGTGTGGGGGGAGGTTTGTACAAGAAAGACATTTACACAATCCCCCTCCCCATCTGCCAAAATAAGCTCTCCTTCTGAGGTGTTGTGGGGCTAAGGGGACATTGATAGCATTTTTTTAGATGTCTAGTTAAAAATACCATGCCTGCCCCCTGGGTACCCCAGCACCTTGCATGACACAATCACATTGATTGTGAGCATGTGTTTGGTGCTGTGGAGCCCAGGGGACAGGCATGTTTTTTTTTACTGGACAGCTATGATAGATCTCTAGTAAAAATACCATACCTACCCACCTGGGCCCCCAACTGCCGCGCATACACACATAATCACTTTGATTGTGTGCCTGTGTTTGGTGCTGTGGGGCCAATGGAACAGTCAAAAATACCATGCCCGTCCCCTGGACACCCTGTCCCTGGCATATACACATTGATTGTGTGCGTGTGTGAGGAGCTGGGGATACAGAGGACAGGCATGTCATTTTTTTAACTGGCCATTTATGATATATGTCCAATAAAAAATACCATGCCTGACGTCTGTGCCCCCCAGTCCCTCACATACATACAATCACATTTCTTGTGTGCGTGTGAGGCACTGGGGTCAAAGGGGCAGACGTGGCATTTTTAACTGGGTATGCCCAGTAAAGAATGCCAGCCCAGTCCACTGGGATTCCTACGACTCTCATTTAATGTCATGAAGGTACTGCTGTGTGTTTCTGTGGAGGCAGGTGTTACTGTAACTTTGGACAGGCTCTCTATAGTTCTAATTGTACGTGAGGCGGCAACCTTTTGAAATGCTCCATTCCCAGAGGAGCATAGCGGTGTGCTGCAGTGTGTTTCTGTGGAGACATGTGTTACTGGAGCTTTGGACAGTCTTTCTACAGTCCTAACCGTACGTGAGGCAGTGACCTATTGAAAGCTCCATTCCCAGTGGAGCTCAGGGTGTGCTGTGTGTGTTTCGTGTTTCTGGGATGTAGCAGTGTTGCCCGTCCTGAAGTCACATTGGATGCTCCAGTCGGCTGCTTATTCGGAATCTACGGACGGCTATATGCCTCCCAAGCTCCAGGTGCTCTGCCGCATGCGATAGGGATAAGGCTACCCAAGACGTAAGGCACTGCAGTGTGGGCTGTTTTTGACGGTGGCAGCTTTTACCCGCCCTGTATTGAACTTTAAACATTTTCTACAGCCTGCTAGTAATACTGCATGATTTGCCTGACTTGCTCACGCTGGAATATTATTTATTGCATTCAAATCCAGCAGGCCTCAAGCCTGATTCTCAGTCGGCGCCCGAGACTGACTTTTCAATGCCGCAACGAGCACCCTGATGTGTGTTTTCCACTGCCTGTACGACCTTGCGTATGGCTTGCCTGCCTCTCAATGAGTAGTACTCTATTTCCATTGCACTTGGCATAGTGGCATCAGTGCTACCTTTCAGCATAACATCTTTTTGAAAAAAAATGTATACTATGGTCTTTACCTTGCATGTACTGTGGGTATCACTTTATAAACATTAAGTGAAACCAAAATCCTCCACGAGGCAGAGGCTATGCAGCGATATGGGTATTAAGGGAAAGCGACCAAGGAGTTTGGCTCAATCCAGGAAATTTATAAGAAGTGGCCCTAAAATTAAAAAGGGGAAAAAAGATGGTGCGGCTAGTGGAAGAGTGGGTCATGCTGCACAAACTATTATCACTGGTTATTTTACAGGGAATGGTAATCCTGTTAATCATACCTTGCTAACCATGGATACTTACAACAAGGTCCTTGACCCAGAGACTGTACCAAGTTTCTCACCAATGGTCCTGTCTCCTATAAAGTCCACCCAAGACCCTCTTCTTTCTTGGTCACAGCATTCTCTGGATTATAATGGATCTTTGTTGAACCTGTGCAAAACCAAAAGATGCAAATCCCTGAGGCCAACTAAAATGGTAAGGAATGTTACCACATCCTCCAACCTGTAAGCTAGTCCAAATTTGAAGGCATTGGTATCCCCTGGGGATGATCTAGGAGATGAAAGCAGCCCCTGTTCTGTTACACACACGTCTCATCCCCCAGGAGCCTGAACGTGAGGGCCCCCAGTTTGACCTCTTACCAGAGCTACTTACCAAGATTCAAGCAGTGTTTGCCTTGTGTTCAATTGTAGCTTCTGATCGGCGTATACTGCACACACCATGATGTTCAAATTTCTGGAGCCTAATGGGTAAGTTCAGTCTCTTATACATCCACCTTTACCCGCTTTGTATCTTGTGGTGGCTGTGCCCACAAAAGATCCTGACCAACGAAGCACAGAAAGGAGCGCTAAACATCTTGCAGAGGAAAAGATTGAGATAGCTCTAGAAAACTGTAGTGGAGTGATTGAGATCCCTGATGGTTCAGACACTTCGTGGTGGTCTCAAGACTCTGTAAATCTTGCTTCTGCCACTGAGGATGATGCCCTTGAAGCCTTATGCACAGAAATAACAATGATGAAATTGCCTATCTCTGAGGCTCAGGACAAGGCTTCTCAATCTATTTTAAGGGTGTACCTCAGCATACCTACTCGGTTAGACCGTGAGCCTACAGGGCTGTCCCCAATTGGTGGTATATTGAACCTGTGAAAGCACCCACCTTGATCAGAAGAATGCAAGGCGATGGATCAAGACGTATGGTGGCCTTGCAGGACCTGCTTAATAAGTGGGTTCGACCAGGAGTTGCCACACCAAAGACCTTGGATCAGATTCAAGGGCGGAGTGCTTGTGCCCAAAGTTCTTTTAAGCACCATAAGAGCAATATTACTGGGACGGCCCCCATGAGGGAATCAAACAAAGAGAAGAGCAGAATATATGGCTCGCTGGACAATTTAATAAAACCAACGGGGAACGTCAGCCCTGCAGCTGTTATCAACCCTTCTCCCGACTGGGTGACCTTAGTGGGCCCCTTGTCTCTTAATGGTGGCAGGTACAGGACTCGACATGACATGAGTGGCTCTAAGGTACTAGTCGGCAATGGTGCAGTGGCTCAATTTAGGCTGGGGGCATCAATGAGGCCGGACGAGATCAATCCCTCTGAAATAAGCCAATTTTTAAATAGACCTGTCCTGCTGAAACTCTGGGCTGCTATGCCCTGTCTGTCCGTTATTGCACCTGAAGCCATGCTTAAGATAAAGCTCCCGAAATGTGGGAAGCATTACTAATTGGGCCTTGATCGAATTTAGTACCTCCTCTGTTGTTTCATTGTTGTGTGCCAACGCAAAATATAATTATCGATGGGCCTGAAATTGACAGTATGTCACCAGTGGAGGGACCCTCTTTCCCAGTTTGGACAAGTAACGGGGCCGGCTCATAGTTTGGCCCCTACACGTAAAGAGGGGGCCTGTGGAATAACCCACCAAGATAGATGCAGATAAACAACAGGCACCATGAGGAACTGTGCCCTGATGATGAAGCAGTGACCTGGGGTGAGCGCACAGATGCATTCCCTGAGCTGCCACAAGATAGGGCCCATTAACTGA
Organism: Ambystoma mexicanum; assembly: GCF_040938575.1. Taxonomy (NCBI): domain Eukaryota; kingdom Metazoa; phylum Chordata; class Amphibia; order Caudata; family Ambystomatidae; genus Ambystoma; species Ambystoma mexicanum. The sequence continues at coordinate 948,855,085 of NC_090936.1, forward strand.
TCGACGTTGCAAGTTGTAACACACATGATTTTAGTCACCTTTTTTGTAAGAATGACTCCTTGGCTACCTTGATGCACTATGACATATTGATGCTTCAGGAAGCCTGGTTGGATAGTGCCCTCCAGGTGGAGGGATACCACATCTACCAAGTAATGGCTAAAAAAGGTCCTAAGGGTAGGCCCTTTGAGGGGTCTTATAATTGGAGTTAATCAATGTTTGTGTTCCTGTCAGCTGGTGTGCTCCTTGGCTGAGGATAATGTGTTTGCAGTCGAGGTGTGGCAGGAAGGTCGGGGGAATGACTGGAAAATTTGACTAATTAACATTTATATTCGCCCTACCATCCAAGTATTGGACGAAGTTCAAGCCACTCTGGAGGAGCTTATTTTGACTGGTGAAGGGAAAACACTGATTATATGACCATCGCGGGAGGGGATTTGAACACAAAGTGCTCAGACGAAAATGCATGTGCACCCTATAGTAAAGTTTTAAAAAAAAGTGTATAATGGCACATGGTAGTGCTAACTGTAAAGGGAAAAAGTGGGTGGCTTTCTTTCAACAATATGATCTGTACATGTTAAACGGGGAGTTATACCTGAAGGGGAAATTAGTGTACCGCTAATTTAGACTATTATGTTGGCAATAATGCATGTTTACTTGTGACCAAAGACCTTAGGATGCATCCTATAGATCACAGTGACCATAATATTCTAGCATTGTGTATTGATCTACAACATACCAGACTTACTGGAAGTTGTCCGATGTCCATGCAACCATGGACTACGAAGCATTTACAACAAAAATTGACACATGCCTATGCGAATTGAGTGAGACTGACGTTTTAGCAATGGGACATAAGAGTAGTGACGAAATTGAGAAGTGGATTAGTATCTTGGCTTCTGAAGCAGCTGCTGTCAGCAATAAAAGTCAGGGCTTTATATGCGATAAGCCATTGCACAAATATGACCTTGCCATTAGAGATGCAACGAGAGCTTTGCGAAAGGAAATCCGCCTGGCACATAATTCTGGGCTGGCCGCGCGACCGTTATCCAGGTGTATTTTTGTCGCTAAGAAGCAGTATCAAGGATGGCTTAGGTGATGTAGGCGCTCTGCCCTCAAAGCCAGCTGGCGGGAAATGTTCATTGCACTTAGTAGTGCCGAGTATAAGAAAATCTGGGACATGCTTGCTAAGGCCAAGAGGGATAGAAATAAGCGTCTATTAAATCCCATCAATGAAAATGATTGGCTAGCCCACATTTCAAAGCAAAGTGTGGATGCCATTACGACCACCTCCCTGGTATATACGCCTGGGGGATAGCCCTTGACATTTGATGATGATGACATCCACCGGCTTATCATGAAAATTAAGTTTTCTAAGGCTCTGTGCCCTAATGGACTCGTTAACATAGTTTTAAAACATAACCCTGGTATTCGGGCTTGCATATTAAAAATATTATTTGAGAAGGTGTGTTTGCTGCGGAAACCATTCCTGATTCATGGCAGCAATGTATCTTACTGCCAGTGTATAAGATAGGTGACCGGCTTATGCCAGAAAACTACATGCTCTTATTTTTACTTAATAGACGCTTCTGGAAAGATTTTCTAAACCTTGGAGCTAAGGGAGCTGCAGTTATGGACAGACAAGGCTAATATATTACATTTTACGCAGACTGGGTTTTGACCTGGCCACTGTACTACACACAATTTAAGAATATTGGACTTATTGATTAGAGGGACATTGGAATCAGGAGGGTGCACATTATATGTTATGTTTATTGATTTCAAACCAGCATTTGATGAAGTCAACAGATCAAGGCTATGGGATAAGCTACTTGACTATGGTTGTCCGGCTTGGATTGTTGATGTGTTAAGAGTACTGCACCTTAACACCCACGCCTGTGTTCCTATGAATGAAGAGGGTGGTCTATCTAGGTCAGTCCCCATTAGGAAAGATGTGAAGCCAAGTTGCACTATTGCTCGCCTGCTCAACAATTTATTTACAGCCGATTTCCAGACTCGGCTCACAGCGAATAGGGGGTTTTGCCCAGCGGTTGGTCGAAGCTCCATCCTCTGCATGCTGTACGCCAATGACTTGGTTATGTCTAACTATAGGTATATGGGAGCAAAAGCTATGTTTGAATATTTGATTAGCTATACAACTGTAAATGAGATGTTTATAAATATGGGGAAAACAAAGATCACGGCTGTTACATCAAAAAAGGTAAAACTTCTTGATTTTAAAACCTCCCATGGCAAGATTGACTATGTTTTATCCTTTCCCTACCTGGGTCTTGATATGCGTGCCAGTAGGGCCTACACACATACAACCACTATGAAGAAAGCCAAGGCCACTCGCATGACCCAACTAATTTGTAACTTTGCCAGAAATACTGCAGGGTTCTCTATCGAGAGTATTCTCACACTTTATAAGCAATGCTTCGGTCCCATGGTTGTCTACGGGCAAGAGGCCTTGTCTATGGGAAACCTACAGTGGCTGGGTCTAATAGAAAGAGCCTTCTGGAAACCCATTTTGAAGATGCATAAATCCACCCCTACGGAATACATTCGACTAGAGGTATTCTTCATCTTAAAATTCATACGCTCCCCCAATGCCAACTGCTCTCACTGCCGGGGACAGGCCTTAACTCTCAGGGCGGTGGGATGCCTTATTTACCTGCACATACGAGGATATCTATTGGTGCCCCAACTTTTCACGAGGGACTAGTTTCTTATGCTTGAAACTTATTTTTAAGCATAAAGTCATTGTTATGTCTCTATGGTGGTACACAAATATTTAAAACCCCTGCGGTATTTGAGACAATGCCCAAATTTATCGGTACAGAGCTATCGATTAAGACTAAGAACCAATCAGCTCCCTACGTTCGTTGCCATTTGAGCATTCTTGGGTATCCCGCTCAAAGTTAGAAATTGCTGCTTATGTAAAATACTGGGGATACTCGAGACGGCAAAACATTTATTTAGGGAATGTTCAACAATGTGTACTGAATACATGAATATATCAGGACATAGGGTTTCCTGTTATGATTCGATCAAGGATGAAGCTTTCTGGACTTACTGTCTTAACACGGAAACTTACCGTTTGTGGTGTACCGTACGAGAGCAGCTGTCGCCTGACAAGCAATGATCAGGGAAAACAATAACATTATGGAATACTCTGACCTTCCACTCTGCTATGCTAATGTTTAGATTTTAGATGTAATTTTAATATGTAAACTATGTATTACATTAAGGAATGTTGTTTTATCAGAAGCGATACTAGAATACCTATATTAGGATTTTGAATTTAGTGGTAATCCCCTTGAAAACGGTTAAAGCCATATATAGAAATTGAAAGCTTTGATGAAATTGAAATTGTAAACTGGCAGTGCTCTTTGTAGTATTTCTGAGTGTAATTGTGAAATATGATTATGTTGTATTGTGTATGTATTGTCTGTAGTTGAATTGTTGAGATTACATTTTATAAACGTTCTTTTAGAACTATATACAAATATACAAATAAACAAATAATAATAAGTAATCTCATGCATAACCCCTAAGCTCCCCCCTATTGCCCCATTCCCTCCAATCTAATTAATTATCTGTGTATTATCCGTGCATGTGAGGTACTGGAGGGAAATGGGGGAAGGAATCCCATTTATTAATGGGCATCTAATAGATGCCCAGTAAATAATGGGCCCCCCAGCAGCCCGTATGCACACTATTAATGTGTTCCTGTGAGGCATTTAGGACATCAGGGAGTGGGCATGTCAGTTTTTACTGGACATGTATGCTCAGTAAAAAATACCATGGCTGTACTCTGGAACACCAGTTCCTGATGCGCGTCTGCCCCCTGAGCCCCTAGCGCCTCACAATCATTCATAATCACATTCATCATTATTGTGATTATGTCTGAGTGCAAGACACTGGTGCACCAAGTAGCAGGCATGGCATTTTTTACTGGGCATGTTTGATAGAGCAAGCATGATAAGTGTTATTGTGTATCTAGAATGGCATTGTAATGCAGCCAGTGTAGTAATTTCTTATTGTGGTATGACATTTAGCACTATCATTAGTTATTTATAATGCGCTTAATACCCAGATGTTTCTAAGCGTGGATCCGGCGATCAAACCTGTGTTGCTCCACGTTGTCTTGTTTCCAAAGTGTGCACATTGCCCCTGAGCTATCCTACCGAGCCATTGGGCATCTTTGATAAAGCAAGCATGATAAGTGTTATTATATAGCTCGACTGGCATTTTAGTGCAGCCAGTTTGGACATGTTTTGATACGTTGGCAAGCATTTTTAAGGGTAAAGCCAACTGGAGTATGTTCTTACGTGGTGATACTGCCATATAATTGCAGAACAAACATGGACATGTTTTCTTATAGTATCATTACTGGCAATATGCGTAAAGCAATCATGAGTATGTTCTTGTATCTGAATACTATGGTATAATGGTGTAATCAGCATGGAACTGTGTGGGCACAGCCAGTGTGAACATGTTTTTATACTGGCATATATTGTGGGAAAAGGCATCATGAAATGTGTTGCAGAAATGCTCCTGTGCACTGTTGGTGATTTGCATCTATTGGATTTCTTCATGAGTTACGCAACAAAACTAATTGCAAACTTTACCCTAAAAAGTGTGCTCTAAAAAGCACAATTTTAACACATTCTTGAAAAAACAAATTCTCTGGTTTGGGGGGACCCCCCAGAACCCTCCCTGATTGGTGTGGCAGCCTCGCTACGCTTGGTCACTGTGCCATATCTGGGACAAATATTTATGTCGTTCCAGTAAAAGAATTCAACAGCCACGACTGATTTTAAAGTGTATGGTGTTGCATAGATATGAACATACAACATGAATCGGTCACCAAATGTTAAGCACACGTATTCATTATAAGCAAGTATGTCAACTTCACAAATGTGCACTCACCTGAATTTAGTAGCGGTAAAACCCCAAAATGAAGACGGTTTAGATGCTGGAAGGATGTTAATGGCCAAGTGGGAAAACTGCAGTTGAAGCAACACAGATAATGAGTTAAGGAAAGCATAGTGACAGGGCTTTAGGGATTCCTGTGTTGGGGGGGACATGCCTAGGGAGATGAGAGAGAGAGGGACAGCGGTTGGACTACAAGAAGTCAAATAAAAACCCTTGATCCATCCTGGAGACTCAGAGAGACTTGTGTGCCATCTGTGACACGATTGTTGCTTGTTATTTTACAAAACATTCTTACTATACCAAATCATCATTTTAGTATTCTCAGAGTACAAATGTTTGCCCGAATGTTGATGTATTGTGCCCCCAGCCAAGAATATATAGACCATACTCTGTGGAGGAAGGAAAGGGGATAGAATTGTACAGGTATGGGAAAGAGGGTAAAGATAAAACAAAGAGAGGTTCAAGCAGAGCCAGGTTGGGTTAAAGAGAGAGGGTTGATGATGGTGATAGCATAGGAGCATGTTGATCCAGCCAACGTGGATCAGTTATCTGGAGGAAGGAAAATGTAGAGGGCAAATTTAAAGATGTCTAAATGAGCAGGTCATATTTTATTGAAGGCAGTTTAACGAAAGGCAAAGAAGCATACATACATGTAGAGTGTGCTTGTGTTATGAACTCAGAATATGCTTAATTTATCCACCCTGTTACAAAGCCTGAATACAGGCCCTTTCAGGGTAGAGAGGGAGCCAAACACAAACTGTGATGCATGCGTGAGTGTGTACAGGCCTCCTACCCTCCCCACCTTAGCTGTGATAATCACGGCGTGCACAACACAGGACAACACTGACAGGGTGAAGCTGCAATGGTCAGCAGCTGAAGGAAGATACCACACAGCAGCTGTTGGCACTTTGCTGCAGGATGCGGCAAGCCGCATATCGCCGGCCACAAGAGAAAGGGGCGCCGCAGGGACTCTAAGGGTCTATGCAGCGTCCAGAAATAGAGTGAATTAATCTTCTGCCAACACACCAGGGAAATTAAAATTAAAAGGCCCACCAGAAAGTCTTATCAAATGGGGACTCCAGTCGCTCCAAAAATATTTTACTTTATGTTCAAGAGATGCTTCCAGAAAAGGGGGCTGGGCTTGCAAACCCTTTTTGAAGCCTACCTAAGAACTTCCCTTGCCACTTCCCCTTGAGCCAGGTAAGTAATATAGAATCCTGAGAGGGGGTGGGGTATTTCAAGAGGTGCATGTGAGTTCTGCAGTGTGGGTTAGTTGAGTGAGGACAGGAGGTGGAGGATGCCTGAGAGACAATAGGAGTGAAACTTGAAAGGAGTGCAGAGGCTATTGGTGAGAGGGGGTCCGTGTAGCGTTTTTGTTTGAGAATAAAGAGTATGTGAAATAGCAATAGAAAGTAGTAGTAGTTGGGAGGGGTGGAAGTAGCAGGAAATAGTAGTCGGTAGTAGTGGACAGTAGTGAGTGGTAGCAACATTACTGGAAGTGACAGTAGCATGAGAGAGTTAGTGAGAGTATAAGTGGTAGAAGGAGTAGTAGGAACAGCAGGGACATTGTTGTGGTAGCGTGGAAGTAGTGGTAACAATAGAGTGGGAATAGTTTTGAGAAGGAAGGAAGGAGATAGTGGCAGAGGTATTGGTAGTAGAGTGGTGGTTGAAGATAGAAGAATAAGGAGAGTGGTTACATCTATGGGTGAGGATAGCAAGGCAGAGTGTGAGAGCTGAGGCACAGTAGTATGGTGGCAGGGGAACATTCTGGGGCCCAGTACAGAGAAGGGTCAGGAGAGACTGTGTATGCAAGGAGAACAAGTTGAACTGGGTGGAAGGACGCACCAACCGATATCTCTTATACAGTACTAATCGGGGATAGATCAGGGAAAACTAGAAGGCACCATCTGAGGGATACCCATTTTAGCCAAAGGAAGAAATGCAGATGTTAGGGGTCACCTTGCAATATTACAAACACCCCGTTATGGACACCTGGGCTAGGGAGGAGGTAATGGCCAGGGTAGTTGAGTTAGACAGGGATGATCCTAGTGCCAAACATCCTCAGAATCCAGTAGGCTCTAACAACTATTTTGATTGTTGAAATAGCTACAATAAAGACCCTTGTAACGTATTCCTGTCTCCGGGGTGGTTCTTTTTGGCTGACACCACATCACAACCCAAAAAGACTTAAAAATAGTAATATTGGGGGCAGGCCAAACCCGTAGGCAAAGAGTGTAAGAGTAGAGAATCGCAGTGAAAGTCTAGAACCCTATCAGAAGGAATTGTTATAGCCTATTGTGTGAAATGTTTTTGTGAGTAACATTTAGGTCATACAATAAAATAAAAATACTTAATAGGACAATATTGGATAGGGTGATGTAGAGAACATTGGCCTCTGGAAATATAGGAAACTCGATTACTTTATCCAATGCAGTAAATGGAAGGATTCACACGATGTAGGGTGATGTGATCTGAGCAGATATTCCACTTTTTAGAGTCTCTTTGGGCTCCATTGGAGAACTGCAGTATTCTCAGGTGTGGGAATGTAGCATGCTTAATACCACTTTCATCACTGCATTTGTATTGAGGTAATTACTTCGACATGAATGCAGGTCACATTACAGGGTATGGTTAACAAAACCATTAATACTTCTGAGCCGTAAAACATGTGATTTTCGGAGCTACTGCATGTTTTAATGCAACCACACTACTCGAAATGAGGCTGTTACTATATACCCTGTAAAATCATTATGGTCACTAACGCAGAAAAAAATAGTAAGCACCTCCCAGTGTATATTAGTTAGTGGAAGTATTCATAGCCGTAAAGTACGTTGAATAACCTTTGATGACTTTAATGTCCTGGCACCATTGCCCAGATATAGTACTTTATGCCATGGTGAGGATACCTCACAGTTCTCAGGGAGAGGAACTGGGACGGAGTGATGCCTAATCATCATTCCCGTGTCTGAAACCCCTATCCTAGAGGCTTCTTTTTCTCTTCTTTCATTTTAGGAGTGCAGTCAAGCAGTCCGGAGGTCTGTCAAAAAACCTTACACCTTTCATAAATATAACCTTCAGCACTATGTCAGGGGAAGACAATGCCCAGTGGTCCGGCTAATCTATGGGCTTTCCGATGGATTTGCTGCTATCTGCCCCTTCACTGAGCTAGGTCATAGAGCCTCATCACAAGTTGTGTGGTAATCTGGGGCAACTACTGCTGAGCGGAAATAGCGTTACCACCAGGCTGTGCAACAGAATCTGCACTGCATCACAACATGCCATGAATGCACCCCCCTGTAGTAACGCTATTAGCGCCGGCGGAAATTGCATCATCACCGGGATGGGAAGCATTGCGGAAGCCATTTAAAAAAAACAATCCATTAAATGTCTTCACTTCCTGCAGCCACCCGAACCTTAATGTCATACCAAATGTATCAGGTGAGAACCCGATGCAAGGTGGCCGAACATTGTCTCCGTAAACTGAAATTCAGTGAGGGGGAACTGGTGGCCCTCACCGATAAGGTTGTGGCACACAGTGATGAACTGTATGGCAGCAGGCAGAGGAAGAGACCAACCAAGCATAGAGATTAAAACGTGGGTTGCCCCATGAAAAGTGGTACAGCTATGGTGGGGGACTAATATAATGAAACAAGAGATCCGAAAAGCTGTATAGTGAATTCAAAGCTTAATCCTGATTCTTATTCTAAACTGGTATCAAAAGATATCCTTATTAAATTACCCTTTGGAACATAACTCAATCAGAAAAGAGGTCGAAGAAAAAAACACCAAAACTAGTATAGGAAAATAGTACTGTATTTCATTAAATATAATGGTTTAAATGTATAGAAAGAAAACAGAATCAATGATGCTTAACGGGGTGAATTCAGCAAAATTCACGAAAACAATGAAGAAAATGAGTTTCAACAATGAATAAATAATGAGGAAACAAGCATAAAGAACAAAAATTGGAATACACAGTGTAAATGCGTATCTTACAACTGTAAAAGCAGTTTACAAATCTGAAACAGCAAAGAAACTGTATTCCCACAGTAGATGAATAGTGAGAGCACAAACAATGAATGTCAATTAACAGGTCTGCCAACGTAAAATTCTTCATTAACTGATATCCAAACTAATATCAGGAACGGTCCAGGATGCTTTCAATTCGAGGAACACAGAAAAGGTTCCAACTAACAAGGACCTGATTACGTTTCAGTGGGCCACCTGTAGGCCTTCAAAATCTGAAACCGCCTTCCTCGGGGAGAGTGTAAAGTGGTAGTCCCTGTGGGAAAGCAGACAAACACACAATGAGGATTTTGTGAAAGACATTTCTCTACACCTCTCAATAGGTTGAGCTAAATTCCTAGGGCAATAGAACGTGTTATTTAATTTAACAATAACAGACTCCTGATTAAAATGTATCCAGAAAGAGCCTTACCCAATGGTACTGGGGGGATTCCATGGACTAAATTACTTGACAAAGGCCCACATCGTGGTGGGCAAGCACAACACAGCAAGTAGGGGGATCATAAACAGCATACAGCTACACCTTATTTGGGTGAATTAATAAAACCATTGTTCTCTGGTCCGCTCGTGGTCAACAATGTGTGAGTTAGAAGAGGGAGCAAATATGGACAAACGTTTACCTGGTTGTTAGAAATGTGATTGAACCAACAACGTGGTAGGATGCTGTATGTATGAATTAAGGCACCCAAAGTCCTGGCTGAAATTTGCGACAATCTTCAGTCTAGTCAAATTAGAAAAGTCAGTCTAGTCAAATTACCTTTGATTTCTTCATTCATTCTTTCGACAGAATGGTGCCGTTAATACTCTGTTATTCTCCCTTAGGTCTTCATTGGACCAGTCAGCCTTAACTAATTGTCTGATGCTGTTATAGGATACAGAATATCCAACACTCATTCACTACATCCCTTGAATGGATTTACCTATGACCAATCCAAGTAAGCAATTAATTTGGAGCCGGCATAATATGGCTTTGGCCTCTCTTTGCTGCACTATAATTAATTCTAGACTTTTCTGGAGTCCCACAGGTGTCCTCTTTTGGGAAATGCATGGGGTTCCCTGTTTTCCTCGCTGGCTTCGACACCCTACTCCCAAATCTGTAGGTTGCCCACATGAGCAAAGTGTGCTGTTCCAAAAGGCTTGGGGTTACCAGTGGGTTACCCTTTTCCTTTTGCGCCCCGGTAGGTGCACCCACACATGTGAGGTACCATTTTCATCGCGACACCTGTGGGAACGCAGGACGGTAGACCATGTGTTATTGGCTTTGTGTTTCGGTGGGTGAGCCGAGTAAAATGTGCTTATAATTAGTTTTTTTGGCCACATTTCTGACTTTGCCGGGGTTCCTGGGTAATAAATTATGGGCCAATTTGCGCAAGTCAGACCTCTTCGGATTCCCCTGGGTGTGCTCTTTTCGGAAATGCATGGGGTTCCCTGTTTTCCTTGGTGGCTTGGACACCCAAGGCCCATATCTGTATGGTGTGCCCGCCTGGAAAAATCATGAAATTCAGCTGTCTGAAAAGACTTGGGGTTGGGAGTAATTTCAGCTTTCCCCCTGGCACCCAGGTAGGTGCACCCACAGATGTGAAGTACCGTTTTCATTTGGACCCGTGTGTAAATGCAGGATGGTAGGCCATGTGTTGTTGGCGGCATGTTTCGGTGGGTGAGCCAAGGGAAATGTGCAGAAAATTGTTTTTTTTGGCCACATTTCGGACTTTGCCGAGGTTTCTGGGTAATAAATTCTGGGCCGATTTGTGCAAGTCAGACCTCTGCGGATTCCCACGGTTGTCTTCTTTTCATAAATGCATGGGGTTCCCTGTTTTCCTTGGTGGCTTGGACACCCGAGGCCCAAATCTGTATGGTGTGCCCGTCTGGAAAAAACATGAAATTCAGCTGTCTGAAAAGACTTGAGGTTGGGGTGTTTTCGGCTTTCCCTTTGGTGCCGAGGTAGGTGCACCCACACATGTGAGGTACCGTTTTCATCGGGGCACCTGTGGAGATGCAGCACAGTAGGCCATGTGTTGTTGGCTTGTGTCTTTCGGTGGTTGAGCCGAGTGAAATGTGCGGAAAAAGGTTTTTTTTTTGCCACATTTTGGATTTTGCCAGGGTTTCTGGGTAATAAATTCTGGGCCAATTTGTGCAAGTCAGACCTCTGCGGATTCCCACGGGTGTCCTCTTTTCGGAAATGCATGGGGTTCCCATTTTTACTTGGTGGCTTGGATTCCCGAGGCCCATATCTGTATGGTGTGCCCGTCTGGAAAATATGTGAAATTCAGCTGTCTGTAAAGACTTGGGGTTGGGGGTGTTTTTAGCTATCCTTTTAGCACCCAGGTAGGTGCACCCACACATGTGAGGTACCGTTTTCATCGGGACACATGTGGGAATGCAGTACAGTAGGCCATGTGTGTTGGCGGCTTGTTTCGGTGGGTGAGCCGAGTGAAATGTGTGGAAATTGTTTTTTTTTACAACATTTCGAACTTTGCTGGGGTTTCTGGGTAATACATTCTTGGCCGATTTGTGCAAGTCAAACCTCTGCGGATTCCCACTGATGTCCTCTTTTCGGAAATGCATGGGGTTCCCTATTTTCCTTGGTGGCCTGCACACCCATGGCCCATATCTGTATGGTGTGGCCGTCTGGAAAAATCGTGAAATTCGGCTGTCTGAAAAGACTTGTGGTTGGGGGTGTTTTCGGCTTTCCCCTTGGTGCCCAGGTAGGTGCACCCACACATGTGAGGTACCGTTTTCATTGGGACACCCGTTGGAATTCAGGACGGTATGCCATGTGTTGTTGGTGGCGTGTTTCATTGGATGAGCCGAGTGAAATGTGCGGAAAATGTTCTTTTTTGGCCACATTTCGGACTTTGCTGGGGTTTCTGGGTAATACTTTCTGGGCCGATTTGCACAAGTCAGACCTCTGTGGATTTCCACGGGCGTCCTCTTTTCAGAAATGCATGGGGTTCCCTGTTTTCCTTGGTGGCTTGGACACCCGAGGCCCATATCTGTATGGTGTGCCCGTCTAGAAAAATCATGAAATTCAGCTGTCTGAAAAGACTTGGGGTTGGGAATGTTTTCGGCTTTCCCCTTGGCGCCCAGGTAGGTGCACCCACACGTGTGAGCTACTATTTTCATCGGGACACCTGTAGGAACGCAGGATGGTAGGCCATGTGTTGTTGGCGGCGTGTTTCGGTGGGTGAGCCGAGTGAAATGTGCGGAAAATGTTTTTTTTGGCCACATTTTAGAATTTGCTGAGGTTTCTGGGTAAACAATTCTGGGCCGATTTGTGCAAGTCAGACCTCTGCAGATTCTCACAAGTGTCCTCTGTTCAGAAATGCATGGGATTCCCTGTTTTCCTTGGTGGCTCGGACACCCGAGGCCCATATCTGTATGGTGTACCCGTCTGGAAAAACCGTGAAATTCAACTGTCCCAAAAGACTTGGGGTGGGGGTGTTTTCGGCTTTCCCCTTGGTGCCCAGGGAGGTGCACCCACACATGTGAGGTACATTTTCATTGGGACACCAGTTGGAACGCAGGACGGTAGGCCATGTGTTTTTGGCGGCGTATTTCGGTGGGTGAGCCGAGTGAAATGTGCAGAAAATTGTTGTTTTTTTGCCGCATTTCAGACTTTGCTGGGGTTTCTGGGTAATACATTCTGGACCGATTTGTGCGAGTCAGACCTCTGCGGATTCCCACGGGTGTCCTCTTTTTTGAAATGCATGGGGTTCCCTGTTTTGCTTGGTGGCTTGGACACCCGAGGCCCATATCTGTTTGGTGTGCCCGTCTGGAAAAATCGTGAAATTCATCTTTCTGAAAAGACTTGGGGTTGGGGGTGTTTTCGGCTTTCCCTTGGTGCCCAGGTAGGTGCAGCCACACATGTGAGGTACCGTTTTCATGGGGACACCTGTGGGAATGTGGGAAGGTATGACATTTGTTGTTTTTGTGTGGTTTTCGTAACGTTTAGACCCATTTGCTGGTGCCCTTTGTCACACAACCCTTTCATTTCCCAAATGTGCCCTACACAAGGAAAAAACCACAGGCTTCTTTGTATGCCATTTTATTGGATTTTTTTTTTAAAAAACACAAAATGTTTGTCCTTTTTGATTATTTTCTCTCACCTCCTACAGCAACCTAGGATTCCTGGGTGGCATTGTGACCGCACACATGTGGGGAGAAAAGGGGCCAAATTTGGCCAAGATATCTCATGTAACAAAAAAGTTACAAGGCATTGAATGGCAACATACCGAAATCACCAAAAAAAGGCGTTGGCACTGGGGGGAAAGACCCATGGCACTTGAAGGGTTAAAGCAGGAGTCACAGGGCGTCGAGATTCATCTAAGAAATGTGAACACTGTCGTCGAGGCAACAGCTTCGACCTTCACGGTGCTCGTCGATGATCGATCGTGGACATCCTGCGAAGACTAGGCGTGCGGTGCACCTCGATGTAAAGAGTTTGGTGCCACAAAGACGACTCGGTGAAGAACGTAGGCCCGGCAGTGGGCGTCGGGTGTTGGCATCATTGTTGGCAATCCGGACTTGACCATGGCTGGATTTCAAATCTTCACTCGTTGGTGTCTTTTTGGACCTCAGGTGGTGGGAAACTTTACTTGACCTTGACTTTCTCTGGCGGGACAAAGCATTCGACGGTGATGGCAAGGGGGCCCTTTGTTCAATGTTCTTAGGCAAGATAGAGCGTTACGGCTCCGGTCGTCGAGCAGCATGGCGTCAAGCTGTCCCTGCTTCTGGGCAACATGACTTGACGGGCTTCGAGCGGTCAAGGAAATCCTCCAAACCCTGGTCAACAATGATGGACTTTGATGTCCTGGTGCTTTACTTCAAGATTTCTCAGTGGACCCCGTCTCCGGTCGACAGCCTTTCAGGACTGACTTCCCGGGTGCCTCGATGAAAATCAACTTCTGCACAATGCTCCCTCATAGATCGGGGAGAGGTCTCCTAGCCACGTCCTCTCTTGGATCAGTCCTTGACACACTCAACAGCTTTCAGATATCGTCAACGGAAAGCACCAGCAAACTTTCTTCCAGCTGGGCTTCAAGGATAAGCAGCTTCAAGTTTCAAATTCAGCTTCTGAACAAATTGGGCAGTGAGAGGTGCCCAGATATACACATCTGACCCTCTTTCACTCTGCTGAGCCAGACTCAGTTAGCCAGTCAGCCAATCTCACAAAAGGGCATTCATGCAAGCAGGCAGCCAATCATGCTCACAGTGCATTCAGGCCATTCACTTCCAACCAGACACCCATAACAAGGAATGCGGATTGTGGCAAGCACCCAGCCTTTCAGCACATCACACTGCATTTGTGTCATTTTCGGGCAGGTGTGTCTCACACACAGAACTAGGCACCCATAACATGGAATGCATATTGGTCACACACTCATTCACCCAGGTCCCACCCAAAGGGTGTACCCACAACATAAGTCACTGGGAAGGCTCCAGCCAGTCTGGCATGGACTTCTGCACAATATCATAGATGGTTCTTCCACCCAACAGCCCGTCAGGGTAAGGGACAGAGTCAGGGCTTCCCAGGACTTTGGGAAAACAAGGTAACAGGTAATAGAAACCAAGAGGCCACAGGGGTCATCTTGCCTTCTATCAGGAATCCACTGATTCCTATGGCAGGTCCTGTATATCCCAAAATGAAGGATACTCAGAGCACCAGTCAAATTCAGCATGGCGCTGCCACCAGTCCATGCCCTGCTCTGTGGGCCTCACACAGATACCCAAAAACATATACTAGGGGTACAGGGTTGTACCCCCACCTATGGGTGTCATAAGGGTATTGCAAGGGTCTCTGTTCACCACAACCAAAAAGAGGAAGAGCTGCACTGCCAGGAGTCCCAACTGGACTCCTGTGCAGAAAACAACACAGAAAACACATGATACGGGGGTACAGGACAAGGACATGGATACCCTGTCCCTCCAATGCATTTCCTGCATCACAGTCACGTAACAGAAATCTCCTTCATGGTTACACCACACCCATTTCGCCCAATATTCTTTTTAGTCCTTGGAGCCCTTGAACACTTCTCCGGTCGGGAACAGTGGACACCCTGTTAATTGTGTCCTTAGGGTATTTTGAGATGCTATTATTTTGGTTCTTCAGACTTTGGGCCTCATTCCGAGGCTGGAGCTATCCATGGAGTAAAGAGCACCATGGTAAGCAACCATGGAGCTATTTACTCCATGGAAATCCGGCATGGTGAATGGAGTAATTACCGGTCCATTCCAAGGTTGGAGGGACCGGTAATTCCCCATTCACCATACCGGTTCCCCATCCCCATTCCTGCCCCCATAGGGCTCAATGGGAATGGGGAAGGAGTAAATTACGGCACCGTAAATTACGGTGCCGTAATTTACTCCAAGGTCCCTTTGCGGGTTGGATTTTTAACGCCTGCTAAAAGCAGGCGTTAAATGCCAACCCGCAAAGGGAACTCGGAATATGGTGGTAAGTGTTAACGGTCACCGTTGCCATTAACGGTGACCGTTAACCCTTACCTCCAGCCTCGGAATGAGGCCCTTTGTTTTTACTTGTATTTTCATTCCTACAGTTTTCTCTGTCGTCTTTCGGCATTGTGTGACACAAATTCTGTACACACAGAGTGTCAGTAGCACTAGAGCTAATGATGCCAGCAACACTGTCAGTCCATTGGCCATCCAGTTAGGTATCCATCAGAAGGTGTATTATATCCAGCCTCAATCTATTTCGGCACCTTTTGCTTCTTCCTCCATTTTGGCATGCATTTGTGATAGCTTGGTAACTGCCTCAGTGAGGGTTCCGTTGGCTTTGCCATTTGCTAGAAAGAACGTAGAGCTAGAAGATATGATCTTGGCGCAAACTCCTCCCTCAATTGCTGTGAGGAGATACAGTACATATGTAATCTGGAGGGCCATTAACCTCACTGCCCGCAGCTCTTCTTTTATGGTGTTGAAGCCGTTGAAGTTCGAGTTTATTGTTTGCATCAGCTCCCATCTCATGATCTGGAGCCATTTTGCATTTGTGAATGTCTGTACTGCTGGAACAATGGAGGAGAAGAACATTCCTGTCTGCAGAATAATTGATGCTTGCGTGGTATATCATCTAGAGAGTCCTCCATTGTTGATGATATGTAGTTTCCTTTTTTCACTGTAATAAAATCGACAGACCTCTTCTTTCCTCTAGTGGAGTCTATTTCAGGGAATGTGTTCATCTTGATGACCTTCTGTGGCAATACTAAAGCTGGTGTGTTACTGTGTCCAGTGAGCATACTCCTCACCGGTTGGGTGGTATTTTCTCGTATGCCTTGGATCCGCAAGCCCAATAGTGAACCATTAGTACTGCCGTTCCAACTTTCATGCCTGAAGCTTTCATTCCATTCCTTGTTCTCTCCGTTTACTGCTCCTTCATTCTGATAACATAATGGTGCTCCTTTCAGTGGTACAATGGGCATGGGCTCAGCCTCATTATCTACCCACGTTAGTAGCTTTGCAATTGCTTTCCATTCTTTTAGGCATTTGTCATTCTTTCCTTGCACTGTATGAACTGGAACGGTTAAGAGTGTATGTGTCTTGCTCCTAACTACTCCCTCTTTCCATCTTTCGGTTGTGTATACAAGCATTTGTGGTCTTTACCAGCATCCTGGTTCTCCTCCAATTTTTGCTGGTCCTTTCTTAGGGTACGGTAATACTTTTAATGTTATTGTTTTTGTGTCTCCTTTCTGTGGCCCGTCAGTGATATATTGGCTCTTTTTCCAGTAACTGTGTTTCATGTCTAGTGTTCTTATGTAGTTGTCTTCCTAGGGAAGAGTAGTCTTGGACATCCACCTCAAGGTTATCGTTTTCCTTTGAAATCTTCCTCGGGTGGTACACATTGATATGTACATAAGTCACTGTGCTCTTGCTGCTGGTATTTCAGATTCCACAAACGTTCTGGAGGCACTCATGGCCTAGGAGATAAGAGAGCAGACATAGCAGCTCCCTCTAGCTGTCTTTTTACCTACTTTAGTCATGTTCTTGTACCACATGTTACTGGAAACTCGAGCAGTATCAGTAAGATAAGAATGAATCCCTCCTACATCTACATCAGTACTGCGTCTACCTCCCCTTACTGGTCTGACAGTGCTTACCTCCTAACCTGACATGGTAGCCTCACATGCCGGAATTGGGGTTATGTTAGTAGGGGACACAAGTCAAAATGGCATTCAGAACTTACTCAGCTTCGGAACCCTGTGTAGCTTTGAAGATATTGATGGAGTACCTGAAATGTGCAAGAAATGCATTATTTTGGTGTTGGTACATATTTGTTTAAGCGCTGTGTCACGATGTTGTTCTACTGCAATAATGAATAATTGTTACAAAGAACTTCAATTACTGAGGGACTTCCTTGATGAAGTTGTGGGTATGTTTGGGACAAATAGTCCAGGAAATTACTAAAGAATAAACTGGGAGAGAGCCTTCTTGCACGGTTGGACCTTCTAACAAAGTGGACCGACTGGCCTTGGAAGGTCGTGGGGTGAGGGTCTTGGGGATGCATGGGACAATGGAGAAATCACAGTCGTTACTTTCACAATGAATGCTGTCAATGTGCGAAAAGATGGATGTGTAGGAAGTCCTTTGCCTATCTCTCTCGCTCGGGAGTGAGTAATGATAGGCTGGCTTCTGCTGAGCTGTAATACTATGATGTGTGGGCCTGTTAATCTGGGTTTGAACCAGGTCCTGGTGGAATCCCGGAGGAGTTGTGGTGGTTTGAGCCATTCCTCATGTGTTTCTATATTGTTACTTCATTCTTTTACTTTAGGCCTCTCCCGTCATGCCTGCAGATGGCGAGAAATAAAAGAGGCACTAGCCATAAAGGCAGCAGTGTAATCATACATTTCCTGTCCCAATACATTAGTCATTGTGTCTGCATCTGTCAACACCCTAGTGGGAGGATCCAGGGGAAGTTGCATGCACTGCCCGGTTACCACCGCATGTGGAGTTAAGTGGTGGTCGAACCCTGGTTTGTTGCGCAATTCGAATAATGCTGAAGGCAGAATGTGGAGCTAACCTTTATTTAAGGTCACTTTTATCTTGGAGATGCACTCTTTGAACATCCCGTTGAGGTGCTCGAATATCCTATTTCACCTGTGGGTGGTACGCAGAGGAGAATTTGTGTTGAATTCCTACCAAAGCAGTAATGTGATGGAACATCTCATTAGCGAAGTGAGGGTCGTTGTCAGACAGCAGGAACGCACATATGCCTCACCTTGGGAACATTTCTGTAACCAGGAATTTCGCTCCCCGAAGGGCGTCAGGATAGGTACATGGACCGGCTTCGATCCATCGAGAGAACAGGCATAAAACCACTATCACGGTAGCCCTTTCATAATCGACATGAAGATGTTGGAATGAACAGAGTTGGACAACTCCTCTCATTATCCTCAGTGTGTGGTCTGCTGTGAATTGCCGCAGACAAGGCAGTTAGTCAAATATTCTGCCACTTGCTCTTCCAGGTTGAGACAGAACCAATTTTCTCCAATGTGAGCAGAAAGTACATCCTTCCCCATATGGTTAGGATGGTGTAGTAGTGTCAGTGCTGTGTGTAATAATGATAGGGGCATTACTACCTTACCCATGCTTTCTTGCCACCATAGGGCATCCAAAGATGATATAGAACCCCCTCTTTTTACCACCGAGAGCCCTAAGAAACGTTTACATGAGCGCCCACCTACCCGTATGGTGGATGGATTCTTCACACTGCTGTAGAGGTCAGCGAGGAAAAAGCTGTTGTCATGGTGACCTGTGTATTTATATCGGGCCGCCATTTTGTGTCGACATGGCACTGCAGGGGTAAATTAGATTGTATAATTCAAAGAACGTTGCCTTAATGCATGCCAATTAATTATAGTAGGAAGTCGAAAGGTGACGTTACGTCACCTTTTTACTTCCTACTATAATTAATTTATATCATAGCTGCCATTTTGGGTCGACATGGCACTGCAGGGGTAAATTAGATTGTATAATTCAAAGAACGTTGCCTTAATGCATGCCAATTAATTATAAGTCACCTTTCGACATTCCATCCTCCAAGTTCGCCCGTCCTGATGAAGGCCCACTCAAGAAAGGCACACTTTACAACCTAGCAGGGCCAAAACACAACCTGTCACCGACCCCTGTTGTTGTTTGACGCAGCAGTAGGCCATGGTTTTTGTTTAATGTCTGAATTGTTAATTGAGCTTCACTGACCGCGAAGCTGGATGCACTATATTTTTCACTCACTTGTATCTATTGTCAGACGGAATGTCCCTTGTGCTCCATGTGTAAATAGACCAGTAGGTCTGCATCTTTGATTATAAACATTGCTTGTAAATACTAAGATGTGTCCTGTGTATAATGTGAAATAGACTATTGGGTTTGCGGAACAGATAGGATGGATCCTGTTTACCTGTTCTTGTTTGGTATTTGATTCTATCACTTCATATCCTGAAGCCCTGTGTGTAGTCAGTGTACTTATGGGTCATTCTAGTACTGTGAAGAAAGGATGTTCCACGAAAAGAGTGGTGCTGCATCCCATGATAATAATTGCTGATCTTTCCACAGCAATTATGGCAGCAGCTAGTGCCTGCTTGCAACAGTGGTGACCTTTCATCAATGGGTCTAGTTTCCCACTGTAGAAAGATAATGGCTTGTGTCCCATGGTTGTCTTCTGTGTCAGTACTGCTGTCGTTACTACTCCGTTGGAGTGTGAGACTAAGTAAAATTTGTCTTGGTAGTCTGGGATCCCTAACACTGGAGCTGTGCATATTGCTATTTCCAGCTCCTCAAATGCCCTGATCATTTGTTCTGAACATTGTAATGTGCCATCCCCTCTTTGTGCTTCTTTTAGTGTGCTCAGCAAAGACCTTGTGTATGTGCTGTAGTCGAATATCCATGCTCAGCAATAATTGCAGAGGCCTAAAAACTGCTGCACTTGCCTTATGGTCATGGGTTTTGGAGTCTTGCGACTTGCCTCTGCCCTTTCTGGTGTGAATTTTCGTCCATCTTGTCCAATATATAACACCTAATTCTGACAATATTGTAATTTGGCTTTGCCTACCTTATACCCCTTTTCTGCAAGCACAGTTAACATATGTACTGAGTCATTTCTGCACTGTGTTTTTGTTTTACTGCAGAAACATGTTGTCTACGTACTGTATAACAGTGCTTTCCAACTCTACATTACCTAAGTCCATCTGCAGTACTCTGTAGAATATGGAAGGGGACTTGCAGTACCCTTGTAGAAACCGAGTGTGCTTCCACTTTTTATTTCTATATAGGAATCATAGTCGAATCTTGTGAGTCTGGATGGAGTGGTATAGAGAAGGCATTCTTCAAGTCTATAACCATGAAGTAGGTAGTTTCCGTAGGAATGCTACACAAAATTGAGGGGAATTTTGCCTTGACAATGTGGGTCAAAGGGAGTAAATCCTGTATAAAATGCCACAGCCCCCATATTGCTTTTTTCACAGGGTAGACTGCTGTGTTGAACAGTGATTCTGATGGAATTAAAATGCCTTGTTTAACTAGGGCCGCAATTATCTCATAAAAGCTGTAATCTCATCTGCCTCCCTCGATAGAGGGTATTGCTTTACTCTAGGAAAGATTTTCCTAGCTTATGCTTTATCTTCACTGTTCCTATTCCTTTAAAAAGACCTACATCATAGGGACTTGTAGTCCATAAGACACTGGGGCCCTTCGCCAAGTCTTCCTCAAGAAATGATGGCAGTGATTGTACCATCATCGCCATTCTCTGCGGTAGCTCTTTGTAGTGTATTTTCACCCAGTATGTAATGCTAATGTTGAACACCATCTTGTAATCCGAGGGGTTGTCTTTAAACAATTCTTCATCAGTCACGGTAGTTAATCTGTACCCTTCTCCCACTGCAATCACTGTCCTCCTTGCTCGTCCGGTGTCATCTGTCCCGTGAACTGTTATCCTGTCTCCTCCCACTATTATTGATTCTAGTTCTAGTGGGATCACAGTCTCCTCTGGCTCGTCTAATGGTAGCTCTGGTGTGAGTACGTATTCATTTGGAAGCCACCACAATTTTCCCTGAAACCCCGGGAGCCATGCTATCATTACTTCGACTCCATATTAGAACAGCTCTTCATCTGCAGACACTCCCCTCTGTACTGTACGTCCAGAGTAGGCTTGAATAATTTCCCTCACACTTAGAAGGTGAAACCCAGGTGTGGAACACACTATCCCTTGATCAGTGAATGAGATGGTCATGTTGAGTTTGCTCATAATGGGCCTCATTCCGAGGCTGGAGGTAAGGGTTAACGGTCACCGTTAATGGCAACGGTGACCGTTAACACTTACCACCATATTCCGAGTTCCCTTTTGCGGGTTGGCATTTAACCCCTGCTTTTAGCAGGCGTTAAAAATCCAACCCGCAAAGGGACCTTGGAGTAAATTACGGCACCGTAATTTACGGTGCCGTAATTTACTCCTTCCCCATTCCCATTGAGCCCTATGGGGGCAGGAATGGGGATGGGGAACCGGTATGGTGAATGGGGACTTACCGGTCACTCCAACCTTGGAATGGACCGGTAATTACTCCATTCACCATGCCGGATTTCCATGGAGTAAATAGCTCCATGGTTGCTTACCATGGTGCTCTTTACTCCATGGATAGCTCCAGCCTCGGAATGAGGCCCAATGTCTTTCCCCATTATGTTTACTGGTGTCTGTCGGTAATACAACAATGGTAGAGCCATGCTCTCCTATAGAAAGTGTACGATTGTCTATAAAAGGAACCAAATCAGTTGCCCCAAAAAATCCCTGCACATTGATGGCATTGCCTGACTTTTACGCTCACCTGATATCCCCGGGGCATCTGAAAAGCTCTGAGATCTGGAACCCTGGATGCGTAGTTACATCCAATTACAGAAGGGAGGATTTGTGATAACTGTCTCTAATGGGTGAATCTCCCACCTCCCTCTGACCGATTCCCTTCCCACTGGGTTCTTTTCTCACCTTTGTTATTTGTAGGTTGAGCTATCCATCCTACGTTTCTTGTGCAGGGGCGCTTGACGTTTGTTGGCAAGCTGCCCGAGTTGCTTCGCTGATGCAATACGCCTTCCTTGGGCCCAGGCCTGCTGTGTTATGACCCTCGCCCAAAACCCCCTCTGGCAAACCCATTGGCCAGGTGGAGTCAGGACTTGGGCCTCTAGAGACTGGCATCCTCTTTAAAAGCCCTCATGGGGCCAGTCCTGGCGCTTATGGCGCCAGGCTCAATCACCATGAAAAACAATGTGCTTGGGAACTACTTTATTGGATTGTCAGCCAACATGGAGGCATCCACATAGCTTTGTTCCTAAGAACCAAGTTATGTGGTCTAGTGTTTTGGGTGTGGTAGCCTAGGGACTACTTTACCTGGACTATTTTGTTGGGGCTATTTAAACCACACCCGAGCAAGACAACACGCTTTGCGTTACTTTGCAGCTTGCAACGTGAAACTCACCATGTCCAGCTATTCCCTCGAACCTCGGAGAAGCAGAACCTGCAAGGAAACAAAAGGAACATCATTAGCAGCAGCATATTACCTGCAGTCTTCATCTTTAAACACGTGCAGCTAAAGAGAACAGCTTCCTCGAATCTGCACGCCTCCCGGACAGAACGACCTGAAAGAGGAAGATAGAGGCAACATTAAAGAAAGCAGTAGAGACATTTACAAATTACGAACTGCTCAAAAGGCTTACCTGGCTGGTCCCCTCTCGGCTGGCACCACTCCAGACATTCCGCTCACGCTGAAGAACACAGCGACCCACAAGGAAGGAAAACACAGGTTAGCAAAGGCAAGACTTTGCAGCGCTGTGCATAGCGCTTACTTACAGCATCATAGCGCTCTTAATGTGCCATCATTTACCAGCGGGGCTCAACCAAGCCAGTTTGCTGCGCTGAAGCTCTGCATACCTAAGGGAGAAAAGAGAGACATTCTAAACGAAGAAAGGCATGCAGGATAGCAATTAACCTAAAGTACAGCAATAAGACCTACCTGAACAATATCAAATGGGCCGGCGTCAGTGAAGTAACTGGACTGCACTCGCCAATGAAAGACAACGCGCCCCTTCAAAGAAGGCAGGGCAGAGAGCACACCCAATTGTACCACAAGGTGAGGAGAGGGCACCAGAGGGGCTGAAATCATACGGGGGTGGAGGGAGGATACTTACCCCAATCGGTCAGTCTTGAACACAGTCCTCCTGTATTTTCAGGCAGAAAATTCCCCGCAGACCACATCAGGGCAAAGCTGAGAAGCATACCAGCGAGTAACCTGGCTGGGTGGCATCCCTGTGGATACCAGGTGAGCGTAACAGAACGCGAAGCCTACCATAACAAGTCCACCTGGGCGCCATGGAGAAATCAAAAATGGACCAATTGGCCCAATTACTACGAGAGCTTCGTGCCGAGGTTCATTCTGCCCGACAAGAGACTAATGCCCTCCGGAGAGACCTAATAGTGACCAAAGAACGCACTGAAGAGATTAGCAGGGAATACTTGCAATCACAGACAGGACAGACGCCTCTACCTGGAAGCAATCCAACGATGCAAAACCCCACCATACCACCCAATCCAGTACAGATCACGTTACCTGGAACAGTGCCCCTGGCACCACCAGAAAGGTTCTCAGGCGACCCACGGAAGTATGCAGCATTCATCAATCAGTGCCGCCCTCATTTTCTTTGTAGGCCTGGAGCATTTCGAAATGACCAAGCTCGGGTAGCTTTTGTCTCTAGTGCAGCAGATTGGTCGGTGCCATTGGTAACCCATGACGATCCTCTATTACATGACTTTGGGGGGTTCCAGAGAGAAATGGAAAAACTTTTTGCTCGCCATACCCACGAACAAGCAGTAGACAATGAACTCTTTTCCCTCCGACAGGGGAATCAGGACTTGTTAACGTACATTGGTACCTTTAACAGACTGGTTGCCGAAGCTAGGTGGCCAGAAAACAAAAGAACCACGTTATTCCATCGAGGTTTACGAGGCGTATTAAAGGACGTCTTAGCCCAGGTGGTTGATCCACCCAGAGACTGTGCAGAATTCATAAATCTGGTTGTGCAGCTAGACCACCGGTTGCAGGACCGAAAGGCAGAGCGATCTAAGATGGACCCTCGGACCGTGTATGTTCGACCAAGGGAAAACACACCCTGTGTACCTGAAAATGCTATAGAACCCATTCAGATTGGAGGGATACGGCCTCCATTAACAAAACAAGAGCAGGACAAAGAAGACAACAACAGCTTTGTTTGTATTGTGGGAAACAGGACATTTCTTGAAGGACTGTCCAGTAAAACCCCCAAGAAGAACAGTCGGGGCCACAGAGAAGGATGAAGCTAAGGAATCGGAAAACTACCAAGCTCGACAAACGTAGAGGTCATTTTGTCGAGTGAGAAGAAAGAGTTGCTGACCTCGCACTTTGCAATATCAGTGATCTTAATTAACCACCAACAGTCGTCAAGAATGCAGGCCGTTGAAGCATACATTGATAGCGGAGCAGTTGGAAATTATATTGATCAAGAACTGGCAGCAGAGATGGGGCTTCCTTTGTGTTCTAAGCCAACTATGGACACGGTAACCACCGTGGATGGGACAGAAATCGCTTCCGGAACAGTAACCCAGTGCACAGCCAGGGTAAACTTGCTGTGCCAGGACGGACATCGGGAGTCTATTTCATTCGATCTCATCAAGGCATCTCAGTTCAGGATAATACTAGGGATGCCATGGTTGGTTGCTCACAACCCTTTGATAGACTGACGGGCATGAAAATTAACCTTCCCCGGTGACTGCTCCCCTGCCTGCTATTACCGTGAGGAGAAAACCGACATCTGTAGCCCCATGACTCCCGGAGCGACAGAATCAACCCCGGGAGCAGCTAATACCTTGCCAAGTGAATACCATGATTTCCAGGATGTTTTCCGAAAGGACCAAGCCAATACATTGCCGCCGCACAGGCCCTATGACTGTCAGATCGACCTTGTTCCTGGTGCACAAATCACTTGCGGCACGATCTGCACTCTCACAGAACCAGAAAACCTTCAATTTGAAATGCTATTTAGACCAATACCTTGCAAACGGATTTATCCGTCCTTCGAAGTCCCCCGCAGCCAGTCCTTTGTTCTTTGTACCGAAAAAGGAAGGAGATTTGAGAACCTGTATTGACTAACGTGCATTGAACCAGATCACTGTGAAGAACCGCTACCCCTTGCCACTTATCCCTGAGATGCTAGACCAAGTTAAAGATGCCCAGATTGAAACCAAATTGGACCTTCGAGGAGCATACCACCTGGTCCGAGTCAGAAAGGGAGATGAATGGAAAACCGCCTTCTGTACTAAGTACGTCTTGTTTGAATATCAAGTCATGCCCGTCGGGTTATGCAACGCTCCTGCGGCATTCCAATATTTCATGAATTACGTCTTAAGGGAGTTAATTGATGTGTGAGACTTAGTGTACATAGATGACATCTTAGTATACTCAGCCTCGGAACAAGATCATGTCAGGCACGTTCGTCAGTCCTCACCAAGCTCCGTCAACATCGCTTGTTTGCAAAGCTTGAAAAATGCTTTTTTCATGTCACTGAAGTAGAATTGCTTGGTTTTAGCCTTACTCCAGGAGGCATCAGAATGGACGTGCACAAGGTAGATGGCATTCTGAAATGGCCTTCACTGACGTCTCTGAAAGGGGTACAAAGCATGCTGGGCTTTGCGATCTTCTAAGGCTGGTTCATCCCAGACTTCTTTCAGGTTGTGCACCCAATCACAGTACTATTACAAAAAACAATAAAAAGTTTGCTTGGTCCGAAGAGGCAGAAGAAGCCTTTCAGGAACTTAAACGAAGGTTTACCTCTTTTCCAATCCTGCGACATCCTTGTCCAGACCTCCCTTATGTCGTTGAAACTGATGTGTCCAGTCTCGCAATGGGGGCTGTCCTTTCACAGAGAGACCCGGAAACCGGCCGGCTACATCCTGTGGCCTTCTGGTCGAAAAAGTTCTCACCTCCAGAGATTAATTATGCCATCACGGACAAGGAACTCCTGGCTATCAAATCTGCCTTTAAAGCCTGGAGGCACTATCTTCTGGGGGCCAGACACACCATTACAGTCATCACAGACCACCGAAACCTGCAATATCTCAAAACAGCCAAGGTCCAGTCCTCGCGCCAATTACGGTGGGCCCTTTTCTTCGCCAAATATGATTATGTAATCACATTTCGACCAGGAGTCAGAAACGGAAAGGCGGATGCCTTTTCTCGCATGGGCATAGATGAAATAGTATATACAACTCCAGACACAGTACCTATTATACCTGAAGACAAACTCTTGGGTATCATGACAGCCTTAACACAAGCAGAACTACGAAAAGAAATCCAACGGACAATGAATCCTGAATCCTACCTCGCAAGGCAAACTCAAGGAGAACAATATCCCATCAAGGATCATCTACCCTTTTTTAGGGATCGCCTGTATGTACCCAAGAAAGAATTACAACAGAATATTACTTCAAACTATCATGATTCACAGATCGAAAGGCATACTGGGATCGCCAAAACCCTAGCTAAGGTGAAAGAGAACTTTTGGTGGCCTACCTGGCATAAGGACATCATTCAGTATATTCAGTCCTGCTGTGTCTGCGCACAAAATCAATCACAGAAACAAAAACCATTTGGTCTCCTACAACCATTGGACATTCCTCCAGTTCCATGGCACATTCTTTCCCTTGACTTCATCACTGATCTACCTCCAAGCCAAGGGGTCAACACCATCCTTGTAGTTGTGGACTTATTCTCGAAGATGGCCCATTTTATTCCTCTCAAAGGCCTCCCAGACGCAGCCACTTTAGCAAAAGTGTTCCTGGAGGGCTTGGTTGAGCTACAAGGCATCCAGTTTGTTTCAAACTTCTGGAAAAAATGTTGTGCAATGGCGCAGATCGACGTTTGGCTATCTACCAGTCACCATCCCCAAACTGAAGGCGAAACCGAGAGAACCAATCAGACACTCAAGCAATATTTACTGTGCATGCTGCACCACGAACAAAAGAATTGGAAAGACCTACTATGGATAGCCGAATATGCATATAACAATTCTTTGCATTCAAGCACGGGCCAAACGCCCTTCTATACCCTTTATGGCAGACATCCACGTAACTCTGAACTAGACCTTCTAGCCAGCTTGGAAATGCCAGCGGTAAAGACTCTACACACAAGCATTACTCAGGCTTTCAAAAAGGAAAAGGAACACCTTATTCATGCCAAAGAAAAACAAAAGAGATTTGCCGACCAACACCGGAAAAAGGACCCTGACTATCAAGTAGGAGACAAAGTTTGGTTAGCTGCTAAATTCGTACCCATCAAGGGAACCCAGACCTTTCATCCCAGATTCACAGGACCCTATACCATTAAGACAATTATCAACCAAGCTGCCGTGAAACTGGATTTACCACCTAATCTACACATACACTCGGTATTCCATGTGTCCCTCCTGAAACCAATGCAACCCGGCACACGGATTGGGACACCACCTAAGCCCATACTTGTTGACGGAGAACCATAATTCAAAGTCAAAGATATCTTGGACTCTAAATACTCTAGGACCAAGCTATATTATCTCATCGATTGGAAAGGATTTGGAGCACAAGATAGATCTTGGAGCCCAGTGAGAATATCCACGCACCACGTCTAATTAGGAAATTCCATCGGAACTTCCCAACCAAACCTGGGCCAGACAGAAGGAATACCATGGGAGGGGCCTTAGGGGGGCGTGCTGTCACAACCCTCGCCCAAAACCCCCTCTGGCAAACCCATTGGCCAGATGGAGTCAGGACTCTGGACTCTAGAGCCTGGCATCCTCTTCAAAATCCCTCATGGGGCCAGTCCTGGCGCCTATGGCGCCAGGCTCATACACCATGAAAAACAATGTGCCTGGGAACTACTTTATTGTATTGTCAGCCAACATGGAGGCATCCATATAGCTTGGTTCCTAAGAACCAAGCTATGCGGTCTAGTGTTTTGGGTGTGGTAACCTAGGGACTACTTTACCTGGACTATTTAAACCACACCCGAGCAAGACAACACGCTTCGCGTTACTTTGCAGCTTGCAACGTGACACTCACCGTGTCCAGCTACTCCCTCGAACCTCGGAGAAGCAGAACCTTCAAGGAGACAAAAGGAACATCATTAGCAGCAGCATCTTACCTGCAGTCTTCATCTTTAAACACTTGCAGATACTTAGAACAGCTTCCTCGAATCTGCACACCTCTCGGACAGAACGACCTGAAAGAGGAAGATAGAGGCACCATTAAAGAAAGCAGTAGAGAAATTTACACAGTACGAACTGCTCAAAAGGCTTACCTGGCTGGTCGCCTCTCAGCTGGCACCACTCCGGACATTCCACTCGCGCTGAAGAACACATCGACTTACAAGGAAGGAAAACACAGGTTAGCAAAGGCAAGACTTTGCAATGCTGCGCATTGCACTTACTTACCTCATCATAGCACTCTTAATGCGCCATCATTTACCAGCGGGGCTCAACCAAGCCAGTCGCCGCACTGCAGCTCCGCATACCTAAGGGAGAAAAGAGAGACATTTTAAACAAAGAAAGGCATGCAGGATAGCAATAAAACTAAAGAACAGCAATAAGACCTACCTGAACAATATCAAACGGGCCAGCGTCAGTGAAGTAACTGGACTGCTTTCGCCCATGAAAGACAACGTGCCCTTGCAAAGAGGCAGGACGGAGAGCACGCCTAATTCTACCACAAGGTGAGGAGAGCGTGCCAGAGGGACTGAAATCATACAGGGGTGGAGGGAGGATACTTACTCCAGTCGGTCAGTCTTGAACACAGTCTTCCTGTATTTTCAGGCAGAACCTTCCCCTCAGACCACATCAGGGCAAACCTGAGAAGCATACCAGCGAATAACCCGGCTGGGTGGCGTCCCTGTGGATACCAGGTGAGCGTAACATACTGTGACCCCGAATCTGCTGGTAGGCAGGTAGGTTTGTTAATTGTAAGTCTTTGTTCTGTTTGTGGTGGGAATTCGTTAATGTCTTTATCTCCTTCTTTTCAGGTGCGAAGGTCTTGATGCTGGCGTGCCGGATGGAGAGGCACGTTTCTAGGTAAGAGAAAGCGCAAAGCACAGCAACTTTATTGTCTTTTAAAGCTAACTTGTGTTTTCTTCTTCTCCTCACAGGCTGCTGTGGTGCTGCGAGTGGATGAGAGCGCAATGAAAAACAGGCCCCCGGAATCCGTTAAGGTAAGTACAGCACTGTGCGGTTGTTTAATATTGAAAACAAACCTGAAAAAGTCTCTTTTCCTTTGCAGATGTTGCTGTGGTGCTGCGGATGGAAGCGTGGCATAGCGTGATGGAATTCAAGTAAGACTGATGGAATTCGATGTTTTGGAAGCGCGCCTTCTAATATTGTCTTTGCTTTTCTCGTTATTGCAGGTCACCATGTTCGAACAGCAGCTGTGGTAGTGGTTCGCCGGAAGTCCTTAAGCTAGTACTCACAGGTGAGTGATGTTTCTTCTTCTCTCGGTTTTCACAGATTGCAGCCCAGTTGAGATGATGAGTGCTGGATGGTGTTTTCCCAGGTAAAACAGAATAATCTTGTTCTTGTTCTTGCAGGATTACAGGAAGATGCTGAAGACCAGGAGCTGGGCACCGTGAGCCTCACACTGATGGTTGCAGAATAACACGAAGCATGTTCTGCTCTCAGGGTGTGGTTTATATAGCCCAGGTTAGTACCAGGGAAAGTAGTTACAGGCCTCCCACACCCAAAACACTAAACCGCATGGCTTGTTTCTTAGAACTAGACTGTGTGGGAGCTTCCATTTTGGATTTAAAGGCCCATTTACATAAATGGGACCTAGTTTGATCAGCCCTTCCTTCCTACATATGAGCCAGGAGCCCTTTTCCAGTGGTTTTAATGCCCTCAGGGTTCTGCTGGCAGCCTGCTTGTGACACAACTTGTGCCCCCTCACAGTGGACATGACAATGACATTGGAAACCTTCCTTCTCTGATATAGGATCTATTCACCCCGTGTCTATGAGAAAGGAGAAGGTTTTGTCATCTATCGTCACCCCTATACGTGGTGCCTCTGCTATCTTGGGTGTAATGAATAGGACAGAACATATCAGGTCTGTTTGTGAGCTGTCCTATTGTGGGTACAAGGACATTTTGTTTCCTGTGAACAGTTTTCCCCCCACCACACTCACCCCTCCCAGTCTTCATATAGGAGTCATTCCCATTGAGACTTAGCATGTCAGTGTCAGTGTCCCTTCATTTTACTGTGTCGTGTATAGTGAATGTGCATTATTCTGCATCTGTGGTGCAGGTGGTACCTGTGAGTATGGCTGTGTGGGCCCCTGTACCTGAGGTGTCTGTGTCATAGGCTGGTATACTACTGTGTGAGCGTACAATGCCTGCACCTGTCACTGTGTTTGGTCCGAGGCATAGTAATAAGTCTGTTCTCCTTGGTATGTGGGCTGATATTGCATCCCCCATTCTGTTATATTCCCCCCTGCTCCTATATACTCCAGAAATGTGCCCTATTGTCAGGACTTGATGGTCGTGTAGACGATGAAACCTCCGTCCCCAAGTACCACACTAGCAATAGAATGAAACTGCTCGTGTCGTCCTTGAAGCCACAGGTGATGAATGCCGTCAACCGGAAGCCGGAACGCCAGATGGACCCCCTGACCGCTGCAAGGCAAAAGGTTATGTGAATGCAAGGTCTAATGTGAACAGAGTGTAAAAGAGAATCAAGAAAAAGACTTACCCAATGTGGATGACAGTGGACCCAAAAAGGAATGATGGGAAAATATGGCAACCGGCAAGGATATAAACCTGGATGGCACTCTGTAGGTTGAAGTCACCTGATGCTGAGGAAACGAAGTATGGAGATCAAGAGAGACCAGGTACCAGAACAGTCCAAGGGCAAGAGGTAAGCAACTCAGAATAGGAGGAATCCAATATCAATCCAATACACGATCCAAGGTCAGAAGGTAGCTGGCTGGTGAGTACAGGAGGACAATCCAAAGGCAGTTCCAGGAGAGAGTAGCTGAGGTCAAGTCCGGTGAAACACAGAGTCCAAGCAAAGGTACCAAGGGGGATCCAAGTGGAATTCCAAAAACAGTCCGGGGACAAAATAGCAATATCAAGAATAATCCGTAGAGAGCTGTACAGGTCGTAACAAAGTCAGCTGTGAAGCATTCGTTGCTGATCAGCGTGTTCCTTTTGACTGCAATAACAGGTCACATGATGCAGATCCGTGAAAGCTGATTGCGTTCCATTGGTCACGTGCTTATCACCGCGCGCTGCCGTGCGCGACGAGTCTCCTGTTT
The DNA here is from genome assembly GCF_040938575.1 of Ambystoma mexicanum. NCBI lineage: Eukaryota > Metazoa > Chordata > Amphibia > Caudata > Ambystomatidae > Ambystoma > Ambystoma mexicanum. The sequence goes on from NC_090936.1 coordinate 948,886,392, forward strand.
CTGGTCACGTGGGAGACCGTGTGATGAGCACAATGGATATCGGGTTTTGCGGTGTCCGCGCTGCCCGAAACCAGCTGCAAGTCGCCACGGCAGTCGCCAGTGGGCGTAAAGGGAACGTCTCTGCAAACGTCCCGAATGCCAACCAGTGTCAACACCCCACCAGCAACCATATGAGGGCATAAGTGTTCGGGTCAGTTTGGTGTCTTGGGGCTTTTGTTGCATGTACAAGGGGGGCGGGATAAGTGCGGGCGTGACAGAGCCCCCCCTCAGTGGCCCACGACCCCGTGGGCTGGATGGGTTATCCCTGTGGAAGGAGGCCACCAATCGAGGAGCGTGGACATTGGAAGAAAACACCCAGGAGCGCTCCTCCGGACCATAACCTAGCCAATCCACAAGATACTGTAAGCGGCCCCTATGGATGCGGGAACCCAGAATAGCATTCACTTCATACTCGTCATGAGAGTCCACCGGGACAAGAGCAGTGGGGGAGACCATACGATTCGGGGCAGGGCATGGCTTTAGCAGGGAGGTATGAAAAACCGGGTGCAATTTCCAGGTAGCAGGGACACTGAGACGATAGGTCACAGGGTTCAGGATGCTAGAAATGCAATAGGGACCTATAAAGCTGGGCAAGAGCTTTCGGCAACCAGGTATGCGTAAGTGACGTGTAGATAGCCAGACCCGGTCACCCACTTTATAACTAGGTGCGTCCGACCTCCTTTTGTTAGCAGCAGTCTTCATGGAGGCCCGGGCTTCCCTGAGATGGAGAAGGGTCTGGGAATGGACTGCAATGAGGTCTCGGGCACATTCATTAGCAGCAGGGTTACCAGTGAGGACAAAATCAGGAAAGGGTAAAGTACGTCGATGTTGCCCGTAAAGAGAATAGAAAGGGGAAAACCCCGTGGAAGAGTGAAAAGTGTTGTTGTATGCGAATTCCGCAATGCGAAGTGACTTGAGCCAAGTGTATTGGTATTGAAGTGTCAGACAGCGCAAATATTGTCCCAATGCCTGATTCACTCTCTCTGTCTGGCCATTGCTCTCAGGGTGATAGGCCGAGGAAAAGCGGGCATCAATGCCCAGGAGTTTAGTGACAGCCAACCAGAAACGGGATGTAAATTGCGAACCACGGTCTGACACAATGACATGCGGCAGTCCGAATAAGCAGAATACGGACTCAAAGAACATGGGGGCCAATGTTGGGGCGGTTGGTATTCCTTTACATGGTACGAACCGAGCCATTTTTGTGTATGAATCCACTATGACCCATATCGTGTTGTCACCTTGGATACATGGTAAATCTGTCACTAAATCCATGGAGACTGTATGCCAGGGTCTAGGAGGAATGGGCAGTGGCTGTAATAACCCCAAAGTGCGCCCTCTTTGTATCTTGCATTGCGCACATATCGAACATGTGTTCACAAAGGCTTCTACGTCTCATCGCATTGATGGCCACCAGCACCAACGCTTCAGTAAATCGAGAGTGCGTTGTTGACCTGGATGACCATTAATAAGGGCATTATGGGACCATTCTAGTGCTTGATTACGGATATCGCAGAAGCAATTTTCCCTGGACAAAGGGTAACCCCTCTCGAAAAAGTGGGTACCATTCGTTTAGGGCTTGGGGATGGCGGGTCACCCATTGACGGATGGCTGTCAGCATGGGTTGTGACGGGGTACAAGCGCATACAACGTGTCCCTGCTCTAGTAGAGTATCGGGGTAGGACGGGAGAGGAATCCCACCGGGTGAACGAGATAAGGCATCTGCCTTGCCGTGTACCGTCCCTGGTCTACATCTGACAATAAAGTCATACGCCGAAAAAAAAGAGGTGCCAGCGAACCTGTCTACTATTGATACATTTCAATGAAGCCAGATCCTGTAGATTTTTATGATCGTATACACCGTGGTCTGGTGTTTAGCCCCCAAGAGATGATGCCGCCAGACCTGAAAGGCATCCTTAATGGCAAGTAGTTCCTTCTCAGTGACCGTGTAATGTGTTTCGGTTTGTGTGAATTTCTTAGAATGATAAGCTACTGGATGCAGTAGGCCGGAGGTAGGGCAAGGCTGGGACAGAACTGCGCCTAGGGCGAACGAAGATGCATCCGCCTCTACGACAAACGGCAGTTATGGATCCGGATGTTGCAATACTGGGTTTGTGGTGAACAAAGTTTTCAGGGTCTCAAAAGCCGCTTGATGGTCTGTAGACCAAGTGAATGGAACTAAGGGGCTAGTTAAAGCCGTCAGAGGTGCCACGATAGAAGAAAAGTTAGCGATGAACCGTCAATAAAAGTTCGCAAACCCCAAGAAGGACTGTAAATGCTTGAGTGTAACAGGGACTGGCCAATCCAGGATAGCTTGTACTTTAGCTTGATTCATGGTTAATCCCCCAGGAGAGATATGAAACCCCAGGAATTCGATCTCATTCGTATGGAACATGCATTTCTCAGGCTTTGCGTACAGAGCATGATCTCTGAGTCGTGTGAGTACTTCCCTGACGTGAAGGATGTGTTCGTCAAGTGTACAAGAGAAAATCAAAATGTCATCAAGATAAGCAACAATGTAAACGTCTGCAATGTCATTGGATACGTCATTAGTAAAACGTTGAAAGGTAGCCGGGGCATTACATAGGCCAAAAGGCATGACGGTGTATTCATACAACCCCTGACGAGTGCAGAAAATGGTTTTCCATTCGTCGCCCGAGCGCATGCGAATCAGATTATATGCCCCCCGGAGATCTAGTTTGGTGTATATCGAAGCATTAGTCAATTTGTCCAGTAATGTTGAAATAAGGGGTATAGGAAAGAGATTATTTATGGTAATGTCATTTAATCGCCTGTAGTCCACACATGGGCACAGGTCTCCCTCCTTTTTGGGCACAAAAAATATGGGACTGGCTGCAGGCGAAGAGGAGGGCCTGATTTGGCCCAGGTGTAGTGCATGTTGGATATAGTCCTTCAGGGCTACTTCCTCAGAGGGGGACAGTGAGTAAATACGACCCTTGGGAATAGGTGCCCCTGGGATCAAGTCAATGGGACAATCGTAAGGCCTGTGGGGGGGCAAAGTCTCAGCAGAGGATTTATCAAACACTTCGCGGAAATCATGATACACTGAGGGCACTCCGGTCATTGCAGCCCCCACCATATTTGCTGATTCTATAGGAATGACCTCTTCTGCAGAACCCATGCTCAGACCCCCCAATGCCCTAGCGGGGTTGAGAATGCCGTCTTCCTCTAATAAGCAAAAATGTTGGCAGACCTCGGTCTCGAAAGTGACCTGTCCCGAACCCCAATCAATGAGAGGGTTGTGTTTCTTCAACCAGGGTATTCCCAGGATGACACCAAACTGGGGGGTGGAAATGAGATCGAATGACAGTGATTCCTTGTGGTTTCCCTGGATGATCACATCCATGTGGGCGGTCTGTTGTTTAATTGGGCCAGAAGTGAGCGAGGACCCGTCTACCGCCTGGACCGGTTCTGGGTGTAATTTGGTGATCAATGGGAGATTCATGGCCTTTGCTAATGCAATATCGATGAAACAACCAGTAGCCCCTGAATCTATAACGGTGCGGACAGGGTGGGTGCAATCCCTAGTAGGGAGAAGCGTAGCCTAGACGGTAATCGGTCTGATAGGGCCAAAGGTATGTGCCTTTTGGGGGTTTTGAGCAAAACTCGTCCTGTCCCCCGTATTCAAGGACGAGTTTTCTGAAAACCCAGGGTCTGGTTTTTTGGGCGTCGAGGGCATTCTTTGACATAATGCCCATTGAGTCCACAATAGAAGCACGCATTGTTGCTTCTTCTGCGCTCTCTCTCGGTCTGGGTGATCGGGCTACGCAACCCTCCTATTTGCAAGGGTTCTCCTGCGCTATTTGGAGGGGAAGGAGTGTGACTGATGGAAGCTCCTAACTCTGATCGGCGTTCAGCTTTACGTGCATCAACCTGAAGGGATAGGTCTACCAGTTCGGAGTATGTGGCTGGAAGGGAGTGGACCACTGAGAGCGCGTCCTTCATCAGGTTACCGAGACCCCTATAGAATACCATGGCTTTCTTATTTTCTGGCCATGATGTCTCAGCTGATAACTGATTAAAACGCGTGATATATTCTATTAGGGTCTGTCTCCCTTGAGTCAGGTCCAAAAGCTCCAAATCCCTGGACTGGGCCCTATACCTGGTATCAAACACCTTAGCCATTTCATTCACCAGGAGTTCGAAATCGTAAGGAGACCGAATGGTCATTTTCTAAGTAAGGGTTGGCCCATGTAGCGGCTACCCCTGTAAGATGGGAAAGCAAAAAGGCAGCTTTGGTTGTTGAATCATGGAACACTTGGGGTCTGCAAAGGAAGTGGATCTTACATTGATTGATGAAAGTGCGATACTTCTTTGGGTCACCCTGATATTTCTCAGGTGCGGCTAGAGGAAATGGTGTGGGAAGCAAGATAGGTGTCGGTGACGTGGGAGGTATGGCTGGACCTGGGTTTTGGGGTATGGTGCCATTGAACTCAGCATCAATAGGTAATGGATTGCGGGCACTTTGGAGGGTATCTAAACGGTGATGTATGGCAGCAGTGGCAGCCACCATCTCCGTTCTGAGGGATGAGACCGCTTGCATTAAAGCGGCCACGGGGTCCCCGCTGGAGGGTTCCATCGTCCAAACGACCAGTAAGGGCTTCACAGTCTGTCAGGACTTGATGGTCGTGTAGACGATGAAACCTCCGTCCCCATGTACCACACTAGCAATAGAATTAACCTGCTTGTGTCGTCCTTGAAGCCACAGGTGATGAATGCCGTCAGCCGGAAGCCGGAACGCCAGATGGACCCCCTGACCGCTGCAAGGCAAAAGGTTATGTGAATGCAAGGTCTAATGTGAACAGAGTGTAAAAGAGAATCAAGAAAAAGGCTTACCCAATGTGGATGACAGTGGACCCAAAAAGGAATGATGGGAAAATATGGCAACCGGCAAGGATATAAACCTGGATGGCACACTGTAGGGTGAAGTCACCTGATGCTGAGGAAACGAAGTATGGAGATCAAGAGAGACCAGGTACCAGAACAGACCAAGGGCAAGAGGTAAGCAACTCAGAATAGGAGGAATCCAATATCAATCCAATATCAATCCAATACACGAGGTAGCTGGCTGGTTAGTACAGGAGGACAATCCAAAGGCAGTTCCAGGAGAGAGTAGCTGAGGTCGAGTCCGGTGAAACACAGAGTCCAAGCAAAGGTACCAAGGGGGATCCAAGTGGAATTCCAAAAACAGTCTGGGGTCAAAATAGCAATATCAAGAATAATCCGTAGAGAGCTGTACAGGATGTAACAAAGTCAGCTGTGAAGCGTTCGTTGCTGATCAGCGTGTTCCTTTTGACTGCAATAACAGGTCACATGATGCAGTCACGGGAACGCTGATCGCGTTCCATTGGTCACTTGCTTATCACCGCGCGCTGCCGTGCGCGACGAGTCTCCTGTTTCTGGTCACGTGGGAGACTGTGTGATGAGCACAATGGATATCGGGTTTTGCGGTGTCCGTGCTGATAACTCTCTGTGAACCCCTCTTGAACATGCTGAGTCTGATACCAGTACTCTCTTCTTTTAGGTGGCCCAGCTCCTCCTCTTAACCTGTGATACACATTGCCCTGCACCATGAAACATCCTCCCGCGGGTGGCGGTCTGTACTATGCATGCAGGGTTCCTGGGCCTTCTGTACTCGTTAACACAGCCCTTTCCATTGCATACTTTCATAACTTCTTCTGCACTAACTTCACCTCTATGGGCTTTTTCTCCTCGTGCTTCTTTCTGGCATTATCTTTCATTAGCCTACAATAGTGCACTATAGTGAGTTGGATTTTGGACCATGGTTTAGCCTCCAGCCCCAACAACTTCTCAGGTGGCTTTTGCCCCTGCACCAGCAACCCTTGACACAGTGGGCCTCATCACGAGTTTGGCGGTAACCCTTAAATCCAGCGGTTGCGCTATTACCACCGGATTTAAGAATCCGCCAAATCAGGGCTTTGGCGGATTTCTCCCCAGCTCTGAGCTGGGGGGAAATCCGCCGAAAATTTGCGCTGTTACCGCCGGCGGGAAATCCGCCAGTGGTAAGAGCGTGAAAATTCCCCATTGAGCCCAATGGGGAATGGGGCATTCCCAAATGGGCTCAGTGGGGAATGGGGAATTCCATTACCGCCAAACCCGTGATCCGGCACTAATAGCGCCCGGGGGTTTGGCGCTAGGGCTAATACCGCCAGCGGTAATACCACCGCCGTTACCGCCTAACTCGTGATGAGGCTCAGTATATGGTAAAACAACCCCACTCTTTTGTCCACAGTTCTCACATTTCAAGTCTCCATTTCTCTAGAATAGCTTGGATATACTGCTAGGGGTCCTTGTCTTCCCCCATGTTTGTGTGTGGCATAATCACGCTAATGTCTGATGTGTCTGGGTACTGTACTCGCAGAGCCCGCCACACAGCTGCAGTACTGTACTCACAGAGCTCGCCACACGGCTGCTCAACAGTTGTTAAACAGCGAGCCATTGTGCGCCATATTTTGTGCAGTTACTGCTGGCTAAACAGCCCTTTTCCATAGATCATCCATAACCTCCCCAAGAATGGCCGAAAGTAAGCTTTTCATGTCACCCACCAATAATGTTGTGCCTGTCTTTCTATCTCATATATCCTCTTTCCTGCACCCATGGTCAGCGAGGATAGCTTACACCTCAAGTTGTCTTTTTCAATCTGCTGCAATGGTATGTATTGAGGTCATCACCTTTTTCTAATAGTGGGCATTGAGTCAGTTTGGCGCTAGGGCTAATACCGCCAGCGGTAATACCACCGCCGTTACCGCCTAACTCGTGATGAGGCCCATTATATGGTAAAACAACCCCACTCTTTTGTCCACAGTTCTCACATTTCAAGTCTCCATTTCTCTAGAATAGCTTGGATATACTGCTAGGGGTCCTTGTCTTCCCCCATGTTTGTGTGTGGCATAATCACGCTAATGTCTGATGTGTCTGGGTACTGTACTCGCAGAGCCCGCCACACAGCTGCAGTACTGTACTCACAGAGCTCGCCACACGGCTGCTCAACAGTTGTTAAACAGCGAGCCATTGTGCGCCATATTTTGTGCGGTTACTGCTGGCTAACCAGCCCTTTTCCATAGATCATCCATAACCTCCCCAAGAATGGCCGAAAGTAAGCTTTTCATGTCACCCACCAATAATGTTGTGCCTGTCTTTCTATCTCATATATCCTCTTTCCTGCACCCATGGTCAGCGAGGATAGCTTACACCTCAAGTTGTCTTTTTCAATCTGCTGCAATGGTATGTATTGAGGTCATCGCCTTTTTCTAATAGTGGGCATTGAGTCAGTTCAATCTTCCCACCCTGCCTCTCGGTGTCTTTGGTGGCGGTAAACGCCCTGATCAATTATCCCTTCCTTTGTGTGGGAGGTCTCTGAGACTTTTCATGTATGGGGTAATGCTGTCCGCGCTGTGTGAGATGTCCCTAGAGTGCTGTGATCTTTCACCGCTTTGCTCCCTTCGTCCCTCCATGTCCTTGTCCTCTCCCCACACTGTTTCTCAGTCTTGGCTCTTCCCTTGATGATGGTTGAAATATCGCTCTACTCCCACATCCTCTCTCCCTACCAAATCATCATCGGACCTCGGACCTCCACCTTCACTATCAAAGTTTTCTTGGAAGCTAAGCTTCCTTAACACTGCTCCTTCCTGCCGCCCCTCTCCTATGTTATTGGCGCTTCTGCATTCCCTCCTCAAGGAGGATGGATGTCATCTCTGTCTAGTATCCGGGCAGCTCTGCTAAGTCTCCTGCCTCCGTTTTGCTCTTTTCTCCCCTGCTCCTCTCCTTCTTTGTTGTCACTAAAACGTGCTAAACCCAAATTTACTTGCACTTCCCTTACAGCGCACTTTTCTTTTTCTCTGCACTGTTGCTCTCTAAGGAGCTGCTCCACTTCCAACTTCCTCTTCTCCTTCTTTATTTTTACTTGCCTTTCCCTTTCTTCTTCTACCCTCCTTCGCGCTATTGTGCTTATGCCTTTTGTGCTCCTCCTTTAACACTTTCTCTCGCCTCTCATTATTGATGCCCATTATCTTGCTTCACTCGTGTCCTTGCACCCTGTTACCTCTTGGGTGCGGTCTCCAAATTCTCCCGCTACCTTCCCACCTAGTTTGAGTAATATTTGTCCACCTACCCAATTGTTCAGAACTATATTATCTGGTTCCTCCTTTCTCCCCTCTATCACAATGTCAGTCTCTTTTATGTGTGCCTAGGTCTTGCTTTGCACTCTCATTTCACCTGCTGTACTTTCAGCTCCCTGAACAATTTGTCTGGTCTGCTCCTGCCCCTTCCTCTCGCTATATGCTGGAAAAGCAAATATTGAATTTGAAAACCCCTCCGCTGCTCTTAATTGTCTTGCTGGATATAATCCCTGTACCCATGCTGCTGTGCCTTCGCTCTCGTGTTTGGAAGGAGGAGGGGTAGTGCCGAGGGATTTTCACCTGCAGGGTCCTGTTGGTTCAGCATCCAGTGATGCCACACCCCATCCCCTCCATCGTCCTGGAAAATGTTCCATAACTCAAATATAGTAATTTGCCTGCTCAGCTTCTTCCCCTTGTAAGCCTTGTGTATATGCACATGTAATGGTTCCTGCACACATTTGGAGAAGCTCCCTCCTTTTGGTCATGGTTTAGGCAGTTTACCTTCTGTGCTCCATGTCCATTCCATGTTATATTTACAAATATTGTCCTTACACCTCCAACTTCCTCTTCCAAAACATCTTCGTTCTCAAGCTTTCCGCTCACCCACCTCCAACTCTCTCAAGGTAAGACACTTCTTCAAGCAGAGAGTTAGGGAGAGATCTATCTTCTTGGCCGAGGCCACCCTATGGAAAGCCTCCCTGCCTCTCTCAAACTTGAGCAGAACCACCTGCGGTTCTGGAAGCAACTCAAGACTTTCCTTTTCACTTCCACTTTCTCTATTCCTCTCCCCTGCTGATGCACCTGACTGCTCCGCGCACTGGTCACCCTCTGACTTTTGGCCCAGGATCCTTCAGTCCAGATGCCCTCACACTGCCTCTGGGCTCCCAAGCACTTAAGGGTCTGTAACTGCAACCTTACAGTCCCTTCTCCCTGCACTTATGATCCACCCACTGGCTGTACTTGTGAGTTACCTGCACTTCCCCTTTCCTCTCCCTATGGCACTTCTCCCCTCCCCTCTTCTCTGCACTTTTATGATCTGAATGACACTAGGTCTAGTAAGATTGTTAATTTGTCCTCCCTTTGTCCTCCATTTCTTTCCCCCTCCTTGTCTTGTCGCACCTTGTTAGGCAGAATCCTATGCAGTGCCCATAGGGACCACTGCACACAATTAAGACTACAAGTGGCAATACAATTTCACCTTTGGTACAAGCCTGTACTACACAGAAAGAGTGGTAGCAATAGCTGAGCAGCCCAACTTATCTCAAGAACAAATGAGCAGTAGTAGAGTTTACACAAAGGACTACAATTACTGTGACTCAAGCAAACACTGACTCAAGGTTTCTGGTTAAAAAATACAAGTACATTTATTTTTAAACCATCGGTTTACAAAACACTTCACTTCTATTAAAATAAAACCACACTTCAAATATACTACACCCAACCAATTCTCCTTGTGCAGAACAATTCAAGGAAAGTACCTTAGGATTTGACAGACTGATGTTGAGAAACAAAGACGTTACCGGGAGTACATACGCGATCACTTTTTGACAGTAATGACAGTTCGGTCTTACTAAAGATAAGCGTACCCGAGGGAAGAAATGTAACCGAAGTCAAACACACTTAGCACATGACTCAAGTAAACACTGACTCAAGGTTTCTGGTTAAAAAATACAAGTACATTTATTTTTAAACCATCTGTTCACAAAACACTTCACTTCTATTAAAATAAAACCACACTTCAAATATACTACACCCAACCAATTCCCCTTGTGCGGAACAATTCAAGGAAAGTACCTTAGGATTTGACAGATCGATTTTGAGAAACAAAGACGTTACCGGGAGTACATACGCAATCACTTTTTGACAGTAATGACAGTTCGGTCTTACTAAAGATAAGCGTACCCGCGGGAAGAAATGTACCGAAGTCAAACACACTTAGCACATGATTTAACACAAAAGAATATGGGGATGAAAACCATAGGCAATACTTTTATCAAGGCAGATAGAATCAGAGGGCACCTTCTAACCAGTAGATAAAAGTCAATAGGCCTGCATCAGTGTCAAATGTAACAGGGGTCCTGTTGCCGAGGATCACACGGTTAGTACCGTTTACGATTTGAGATAGCCAGGAGTACTTAGATATCATAACAAAGGCAGGCAAAAGTTATAAGAGGGAAGGAAGAAAAGGGCAAGCCTTTGGTGATGAAGAAGGGTTCACCCCAATTCCTCGATGTCAGACACAGTACCTTATTCATTATTCAAAACAGGAGAGGCTCTTTCGATGGCTATCCGGACCACTACAGCTGTGTGCAGCGATTTTGACCACAAAGAGGATCCCCTGGCTGTCGAAGATGAGCTGGTTGATCCCACCAGGCTCAAGGGAAGAAGACTCAGGACTGGATCTTCTCTGTCTTTGAAGGGTAGATAGTTCAGGACTGCAGCAGGGCTTCACCGGGACTCGGGAGTTGCAGCAGTAGTCTTCTTCTCTGCTTCTCTTCGATTCTTGCAGTTCCAGTGGCGACTCTGACTTCCAGCCCAAGAGTCCTGCCTTTTATGCCAAAATCCCCCATTCACACAGCCTGGCTGTCAATCACTCAGCAGGGGGTTGTCCGGCCCAGACAACCGCCTCAGTCAATCGACACAAAGTGCGACTGGGTCTCCAAGGAGACCCTGTGAAGGGGGTGACTAAACCCCTCCCTCACATTCAGCCCACCTAGACACCCAGATGCCAAAGGAGGGCTTCTGGACAGAAGCCTGCCAAAGGTCAACGAACAAAGAAGGCAAACCTGGTTTGGCGTGAAAAGTAAAACACAAGAAGGATTTTAACAAAAAGAAATGGTGACTAAACCCGACCGGAGCCAAAATAAAAAGTATTTGGTCAAGCGGGTTTATGTTCAAGGCTAATACAATAGCTTAAAACAGTACCACGTTTATATAGTATAATCGCGGTAGAAAAGTTAGGGTAGATACCACTGCCACCAGCCAAGTCTAAATGTTATGAGAGCAAAACAAAACTCCAAGAGGCACAGAAAAAAAGGGGTCGGAATTAACCCTTTCCAATACTCCATGTAAGATGGGGTGTACTGGGTCTGTAGTTTAAAGTGACTATATAAAGTTAATGGCAATTTTACATGTTTCTGGGGGACAGTAGTCAGCCTCAGAAAAATGGAGTCAGTGGGAAGCCTCAAAGACAACCCTGTGTCACTGCACTGAAGGTGCTGTGTAACACACACAAAAAGTGGGGCTCATGGTGTGGTGTATCTCCAGAGCCCAGGATCACACAAAAAGTAGAAATACCCATGGCAAAAACACATGTAAGAGTGGAAAAAAGGCTCACACTCTTACCAGGTGGAAACAATAAACCCCAGAGATCCAGCAAGGCTGCTGAGGGACTCACCAGGTGAGGGAAATTAGCCATAAATGAGAATTTTCCCTAACACGCCTAGAAACACTTGTGTATAGGCACGTTATACATGCCACCTCATATCATATAAATCATTATATCACGGAAGGGACTTGCACATGTGCTGTATTAGTGTGTCCCCCATGGTTTTGCCACAGTACATTACTTTAATACTTACTTGACTCCACGTCAGGGTTTTCAACACTTCCACTGTAATCAATACCAAATGTTCAACTAACAGTTTAAACCACAAAAATCACAAGCCTCTCTGGCTCTTAATAAATGTGCTGGGAGAGGGTGCAACGCACTGCCCTGCTGCAACTCTTCACCTTCATAGGCACAACCATGAATCCTGTGCATGCGCCTTCTACACACCACCCCAAAACACAACGCTTCTACTCCCCGATCGTTATAAGAAACTCCTGCACCCTTCGTGCTTTCCAATTCCTATACACACATTTTACTGGTGATGTCACCTCTATAATACAGAAGAAAAGAGAAAGAATTGCTGATACCTGCCCACTACTCACAGATTTGACGACCGCAACATTTCCCAATGACACTGAGACCCAAACAAATACAAACAACATATATCCATGGACATCTCCCAGCCTCTTAACAAGGGACACAATACTTCACATGTTCAATCTGTACCTACAGCATCGCCTTGTAGGTAAAACACCTCTACGGAATTTAACCAGAAGAACAACTTCTGCGATTCAAGCTAGCCTAATGCGTTAAGCCCTAGACATGGGTATACCATCATCCATGACCCGAGCTACAATGCCCAACTCAAAGGAAATCCAATATTTGCACAGCCTTTATCATCCTTACCCTCGAGTGAATCACCTAGGCTAATTGACGAAACTGATCACCTCAAAATCGAATGTTCCCTAACCACAAACAAATAACATCCACCTCTGCACCTTCCTGCTCCAACAATGTTAAACTCCACTCCACACCCAACATCTGTTCACCACTTCCCCTATTTGCTGTATGGCTGAGTCTATACCTACACTCCATGATCAGCTGACGTCGCTCACCAATCTGCCACTCCTCCCTTCTGGTCTGCTTGGCATCCCATGGACAGCGGGCAGGATTTTCTCCAAGGCGGCTCCTGATGGCCTCTTGACGGGGTGCACCTTCCGTGTGATTCTTGGTCTCCGTGGGTCCCCTCCAGGCATTGCAATGGGAAGAGACAGTTTTGTGCCAATTGAACGTTGCTAACCAACCTTTGCTATCACTTTGTAACTTAATACCATAGGACGGGGGTGTTCATACCAATAATGTCACAAGTTAGCAGAGTATATGGGGCCCATCTGAACCCTTCCCCCCGGCAATAGTGGAGAACTCATCCATGGGGTTTTAAACCATCGTTTTTCTTCAAAAGACAGGGATCATACAGGAAACAACAACATTTCCGGCAATCACAGCTCCTGAGCCTGCCTCACTTGGTTTTGTTTCTTAGTGATGTCACACCCATCAACCCATCCCAAAAACCTAATGGTTGTATTCATTGGGTAGCTTCGGTGATATTACCTAAGGAAATCGCCTATGTGAGTTGTTCCATTGGTCTTCCCATGTCAGGTGGGTTCACCTGAGACTGCCCCAAAAAATATATATTGTTTCAGGGTCGAACGATGACCATTGGCCCCTGCAATATTATGCACCACCCCCGGGTTGGAGCATCTTGAGTGCCTGGAGAGGGTTTCCCCAGGCCTGGGACCCTGTTCTGTTCTCATTGCTTGCTGTGCCTTTTCAAGGTGATGGGAAAGACTGTGTGTCCCTATTGTTGACACTGATATAATCATCTAGCCTAGCAGAGTGCCTGCAGGCTGCAATGTTCAGTTAGCACCGCATAAATCTGTCTTGTCTGCTACGGTGGGAACAGCTCCTCTTCCCACCATGAGAATAAGGCCATTGTTCAGCTTGGCTGGGTCACGTGGGCGAGAACCATAAAACTGAGCCTTTTGGTCTGCAATTATTGAGGATTTCTTTCTGTATTTCGCAGGTGGCTCACTGCTTTGGAAATCAGGAATGTTCCACCCACCCTTGTCCATGACTGCAAACACTGGCTCTGTGCTTTGTGCTGTAAAGTCTGCATCTCTTCTTGCATATGTTAAGGCGTATGGCTTCATGCAAATGAACTACAGTCCTTCAATGGTTCCCCTATATGCTCTAGTATTTTCTTTATACATTAGGAATGATCACGGCCTTAAAGGTTCTTTATACGTCCCCGTAGTTCCTCATAGTTAGATGCGATGAAGCGGTTTCAACTAGTTCCATGTGTGCTTGTTCTCTTGCATTCCTGTGTTTGGCTAGTAAAAAAGGAAAATCCCTTGACATTATTTATATGTGTCTATCCTCTATTTACAGAACGGTGTAAGCATGTTCTTCGTGTGTGCGTGTGTGTCTGCGTAATTTCGTGCAGACGTGCGAGTATACTTTGTGACTAACATTGCTATGTCGTGTTGTCACTAGTGATGTCAGTACAGCGGGTTGTTATTATCTGTCAACCTGATCCAGTGATGAGGCACCTATCTCTGTGAAGACATCAGCTGGATAGGGTTTGAATGGTTGTCTAAGTGAATATCTGTTCCCATACATGGGATACAGTGGTTCACCCAGTGGTTGGCCAAACAGCGAGTGGCATCTCTCTTTTCTTATCCTTCGGGCTGTCATGCACATAGGGGACAAGAGGGTCATTCCGGGGACCCTCTGTTCAGAATGCTGGAAGGTGCCTGTGCCTAGGAATTGTTGTACTGACACTAGCTTCTGCACTGGGGGCACAGCTGTACGTATGTTAATCCGGCTCCCTATGTCATCCTGGATTGTGCTGAGCAGCTCTGTGATAGTCTCCCTGTTCAGGCAGTACAGTGTCACCAACTTGGTGTCAGTGAGGGTCCAGGGTGAGGGCCTTTCCCTGGGGATGGGTGCATGCCTTGCTTGTGCTGTTCTTCTTTTCCTCCTCCTCTCCCTCTGCAGTGCTCCCTGTGCCCTAGCCTGCTCCTCCTGCATCTCTGCTTCCAGACACAGCATAAGCAACTGCCTATCCCAGTGCACAGTGGCTAAGGGCAGCATTGTCTGGGAAACAGTGTTTGCGAAAGGGATGTGCCTCATATAGTAATTCGGGGTGCATTGGTTGCATGTGTACCTTGATTTGTTCCTCCTGTGTCCATTTACCTCCAGCTGGAAGCTGGAGGTGACTGTACCATGTTTTAGACTCTGTTAGAACCTGTTTTTCGCCACTAATAGTGCCGGACATGGACTTGTGATACGGCTGAGTTTGCAACTCATGCGGCTGGCTATAAGTGTGCCGGCTGTGAGAGAGCCGGCTGTAATAGTGAATCTGGATGGCTGCTCGCACTCTAGGTGAACATTCAAATCTCAAGTCTACAAATACCTTAGCAATGAACACACCTGAAAGCAAATTTACCTGAGAACAGGGCACGTATAGTGTAATGCCAGCAAAATGTTTAACATTGCCTCAAAAGTACACTGTTAAATCTTTCCCAGAGTTCACAAAGATACGTTTCTGAGACGCCAGCTACGTTCAAGGGTAAACTAAAAACATTATTCTTTGACTAGCTGCTTAGCAAGGACTCCTGCTTGTTTAAAGGATAGTTCCGGGACTTTTTTTTTATTGTCCCTACGGGTCGGCCATGTGCTTGTAAGCATAAATCGGTAGATCGTAGGAAACTTTCCTATGGACCTTACCCGACTTTTCGCCCATTATCGCACTCGAAATCAGCCTCCATTTTGTGATAATCCTATCATTTCGCCCCATCGACCTGGCTCACCTGCGTTTGCGGCACTAAATCAAATCCCCCGCCCCTGAAACAGACTTTATGAAAACATTCATATTCCCCGCCTCTATCCGTGACGTGACTGAGCTGCGTAGGCAAACGCGCCCAGGCGTCTTCTACGCGACTCCACACAGACCCCGGAAATCAACACAGATCAGCTCACAATACAGCGCACCACAATTCGGAATATGAAACTGTACTTTGAAATCAAACCGCAAGATTGTAAATGTGGTAAAGTACATTTATTTGACATCAAATGTTTAGAGAATATTCAGCGATTTGCATTTTTATTTGCTCATGTTCCAAAAAGTTCGTATTGAGGAACGCGATGGTCCTTTGCTGTACACAGGGTCTTAGAGCATCTCACAATACAGCGCCACAATTCGGAATGTGAAACCGTGGTTTAAAAGCAAACGGCAAGATTGTACATTTGGCAAAGTACATTTATTTGACATCAAATGTTTAGAGAATATTCAGCGATTTGCATTTTTCTTTGCTCTCGATCCAAATTAGTTCGTCTTGAGGGAAGCGATGTTCGTGTGCAGTACACAGGGTGTTGGTTTACGATAAAAATAAGCTCTTCGGTCGCACTGATAATCGCATGGCTGTTCCAACAACGAGGCACTAGGCCACCACAACGGTAGGTATGTTGCATCTAACCGTTAGTACCGCGTAAGGGCATACTTGTACTTGGCGATCGTCCCATAAAATGGTCAGGGTGGTAACGTTGTTCACGCGGAGAAGCAACTGGCGGCTGTAGAAGCCGTCCGCCGGTGTCTGGTACTCGTGACACAGACAGTAGTGAATGATGTACCTAAAAACATAAAAAATGAAATTAGTCTCACCATCAGATCCTTATTAAAATCATAGTGAGGACAGCGCTACTGGGTGTACACAAGTGTTTAAAGGCGTGGCGAGGCAGGGAGGGGGGGGGGAGTGGAGTACAAGGTAAGTAGCATAAAATAATAAATAAATAGGGCCAGCTGGTGGCAAGTGCAAGGTAAGTGCAGAACAAGTGCTGGGAAGGGGGGGCTGTAGGATACTGAGACAGTCCCCCAGTGCAGGGGTTGACAGGGAGGCAGTGCAGGTGGAGAGTGGAAGGGCCCAGGACCGAGGTCGCAGACAGTGGACCAGTTGTAGCAGGGGAGAGGGAGAGAGAAAGCAGAAGCAAAGAGGAAGGTTTTGAGGTGCTTCAGTAAAAGCAGATGTTTCTCCTCAAGATAGTGCGCGGTAGAAAACAATATGCCACATAGAACGAACAAGTGCAACTGAACCCGTCTTTAAAGCCACTGTATAGTAATGAAATTGCGGTATAAACTCATCAAAAGTTACTTACATTATATTTGCATTTTCCATTGTGTCTCTGTGTAGGGCAGACCCGAAACACCACTCCTTCTTTGCCGACGTTACTTCTTCTAATGAACGTGGCTCATCGTTTCGTTTCTGAAATTTTATTCATTATCTTTTCTTAGTCTTTCAGGATGGTCCCGGCCTGTCAAGGTCAAATCACAATAGAACCTTATACTGGGTCGTGGGCCGTTCCGCCACCCGAGCAAAACATCAAAGCAGCTGACCTTCACTTTGAGCGAGCACACATTTCTAGTTAGCTGCAGTTAGTGTAAGGGCATCTTGTCTGCGTGCCTTTTTTTTTATTGTCCCTATGGGTCGGCCATGTGTTTGTAATACGGAAACATTCTATAATTTTTGTAAAAATGATTTATATTACTGTTTGGTTTAATTTAATGCGCAAATGAACAAGGTTCGAGAGACACATTGCATTTACACTGAGCAATCACTTTTATTTACACAATACATAGCTACACATATGCAATGGGCCTGCAACATGAGGAGACTCGAGAGAACAGACAATCAAATTACAATCATTTAAACCGTGATGTGTATTTCTCAATGAGCTCTGCTTTAGGTGGACATGGAACAGAGGCAATGTTGGGTGGCAATGCAGTTGTCCCCTGCATAGGTTCGTTCACCACTCCATGTATGTGCCTATCGAGGACATCTACGATAAGTCTCTCAATAAACTCATATTGCATATCCTCAAACACTGGTTTGATCACCCATTGTTTACTTCTTTTAGTGAAGGCCTTATTGTAGCGAAGCGTCCCTAAAGTTCCGGTCGTCCTACTTTGTTGACGGCCAGCATTATGGTTATGTGCCAAGACCGCTAGAAGAGTCCGATTTATCATGCCTTCCATGCCAAAATGCAATCTTTTGGGCCTGTACTTTAGGCACATATTGTGGAACACCTCCAAATCTCCTGTGTGGCAGAATTCCGTGAGTCCCCTCAAATCTCTTGTTATAGTTTTATCAAATACAATCTTTTCAATGGCCTTGTGAGTGGGTGATGAAGGAATCAACCACTTCTTCTTCCGTGCCTCCTCTGTGGACAAATGGCCATGTTCACATTTGTGGAAATGTTCATTTGTCGACCATCGATGTACGTTGCTACAGTGCAACATTACTGACCGCCATTTTTCCAGTAGAATTTCCAACGACCCTTCACATGTTTTTGAGCTCCACCAAAGATGGTTGCTGATTGACTTGGACCACTGTGAAATACCTTGCAATTCTTTTTTTTTACCTGCAGCCGACAATTTTTTATTGATTGATTTTGCAAGATGCCAAACGTCAAATTGGTGATTTATATTTTTGTACTGTTCTCTCATTGTCTTGGCAATTGAAACGTGTCTGTCCGTGGCTATCAGGTCGATCACCATTCCCCGCGATTGTAGTTCTTGCAATGATGCTACAAAGCCAACTTTCTCCATGGCCACTGAGGATGTACTTTGTGACACCTGCACGACCACCGAACTCACAATTTTCTTACTTTCCATGTCCTGAAAGTGGTAGGTGCAGTACTTGGCTGAAAATCCTGGGCTGTCGCACTGTCCATCACCGGCTAGCCTGAAGCGTTTGCCCGCGAATGTACTTTCCATTGACATTTTTTCCATTCTCCAAGCTTCGCTGATGGCTGGAAATAGATAATCGGTTTGGTATTTGTAGAACTGAGTTTTCGCATTGAAATGGATTCCCACAAACTGAAAGAAATACTGTAACTTTTTAAAACTTGAACCACTAAAAAGTGCGGCCGCTGCACAAAGTAGATTGCCTGCTGGCAGTTGCCCCAGCATGGGTTGTGCAGACCATGCGAACGGATGATATTGTGTACAGGTGGCATGTATTTTAAGGTTAGTGCCTCGAATTGCACGAGTCACATTAATCAATGGCTCCCCACATACTTCCCCACCAACCCAATGCCCACATTTCATCATCATAATAATATCCATCAAACAGCTATCGAATACAATGAATTTGGCCTCTTTCCTTATACTGTCACTCTGCATCCCAGCTGGTTTGGCCTGTAACGTTGAGGACATGTCACTCGCATGAAAGGTACAATCTCTGATATCGTCTTCCGCTATGCTGAGTGATATTGATGGTGTTTCATTGTCGTCCATGTCATTCTCTTCCACTGCAACAACTGTTCCTTGTCCGGAGATGGGAGAAAAAAACAATGTCTTCAACTTTCGCGCGCTCTTATTTTTTGCGGGTGTGGATTCTGTGAATTGATCTCCGACTGCATCCAAACTACCAGGAGGACATTCACTATCAATGGCTGGTGGTGGTATAGCTCCGTTGTCAATCAGTTCATATTCTTCCCATTGGCACGATGCATCTCCAGTCTCAAGTCCCTGCCAAAAGGTTTGACAAGCAACATCTCTCGTTCGCTTCACTGTCTGTGTAGATCTAGTTCTTACACCCACTCGCAACTAGAGGACAGATTAGAAAAGGGATGTTCAGTTTAAACACAACTTACAGTATTGAACTATTGACAGTGAAAGACAACATAATATAGTGAACAGGACACTAACCTTCTTTTGCTTTCTTTTCTATGAAACTTTCTTGCCTCGAACTTCAACATCTGGACGCTGTTGCTCCGACTCGTGTGTGCATGTCTCCACTTCCTCTCGCGCTGCAACGACTATATTTTCATGATAAGCACATCCATCACTCACTGAGGCTCCATCGACTCCCTGAAACATAGAACTTTCATTAGTATGTATAATAATATTGAAAACACAAAATGTACTTGGGGACCAATACCCATACGTACATCTCAATAGCAAAACACGAATGAACGCATTGTGTAGAACATTCAAACGACAATAGTTCACGCATTGTTGATCTAGTTAGATTGAACTGTCAAGATCCATACCTCGGGCTCCGCATAGACTTCCATTGATGATATTATTGAAGATGACGCTTCAGCAACTCCCTGAAACACAGTAATTGCATTAGTATGGTTTTCTATTTTGTTTAAAAGAACATAAACTTTCTGCAGGCGTCAACGGCTCATCTAAATAGACCTGCACAAATGATCAGTTGTCTAAAATAAATAATGGATATCTAAATATGATTCGATTTGCTCCATTGTTGGAAGTGTCACCACCCAGAGATCTGCATCAACTACTAGGGGTGATGTTCTTGTTGAAGAAGCTCCGTCAGCTCCCTGAAACATAGTACTTGCGTTAATAAAGAAGGAAGTATAGCGGATGTAATCACGTCATTTGATCTCGCATGATTGATCTGTCAGTATCCATACCTCGAAATGCATAAGAACATCAAGGGACGCTGTAACTGCGGTGCACACTTCTGCAAGCTGTTGCGCCGACCCGTAACTGCATGCTCCCCCTTCTTCTTGGACTAATGCTCCATCGACTCCCTGAAACATAGGACTTTCATTAGTAATGAACACAATATTGAAAAAAGAAGACACATAGGAGGGCGACGACAGAAGGACATACCAATGGCTAAAAACGAAAGAAACATTGTGTGTAACAATCACGCTACAAGAATGCAAGATCTGATGATCTCCATCGATGGAACTGTCCGGAAACGTACCTCGAGCATCTGAGTGACATCTACGGTTGTCGTCAATGCGTTGGACTCCTCAGCATCTCCCTGAAAGACAGTACTTGCATTATTTTGGATAACAATAATTATAACTGAAAACAAAGACTAGAGGACGAGTACTGTGGTGTACCATTAGGTAAAATAATTACACGATCAATTAAAACTATTGATTTACATGCCTAAAACAAGTCAGTGTCAGAATAGCTAAGTAAGATTACCCGATAGGCGCTTGAAGTGGCTGATGACTGCAATAATGACACGGATGGAGAATCTTCCGCCTTCATATTGAGTGGATACATAAATGGGGAAATTATTGTTAGCTAATGCTACACACTACCGCAAGGCCGAGAGACAAATACGTAAACTTGACTCACCAGTGGAGGGATGTGGACGAATAGAGTGGGAATAGCGGTTGAGAGCAATTTTCGCCTCGCTCGCGGTGTTTTCTTCTTTATTAGCAATGATGTGGAGTACATGTCTGGGCTAAAGTGCCTGCTGCAGATGCGGTATCGATCACCCCTCTTGTCCGCAAAGACTTCTAGGACTCTACTTTCTAGCTCAGAGGCTGGATATCCGCAATATCGGACCCATTCTCTTATCTGATCTATTGTCTTAGGGAAAACATGCATTATAGTACCTTCAGATTTGTTATGGGTCTTCGAAGGGCAACCGCCAATGGAACAGGCAGGCATTATGGAAAGTTCTGAAAAGTAAAGATCAACAATTCTCTATGAATACCAATGTGTTAAAACATTAAATGACACATAAAAGGTTCAATGCAAGGTCCGTTTTGGTTCTTGGAACTATACACGTTATTCACATGCGGATAAGTATTTCAATAACTTTCAAAAAATAGAAAAAGTAATTTGACTAAACTCAGAACATGTGACTAGTTCCTTGCATGTACTGTCGTGAACGAAAAGAAAACATGGATGCAATTTGATGACTACTAGCAAATAGATATAAATTAAAAAATTGGACGCAAAATGATTATGGTACATGGACTTACCTTGACGAACAAACAGTTAGATGCAGGGATCAGAGTAGTTTCTTGTCGTAGAACAGGGAGCAGTTCACAGGTTGCAAACTGACGAGTTTGCTCAAAGTGGTCACGGAAGTTCACAGAGACGAAGAGCAGATAACCAGCACCTTCACGGGTTGACTAGCAAAGCGCAAAGAAGTTCTCATTAGAAATATGAAGTGGGTTATAAAGAATTCGAAACAGGGGTGTGTTTGTGAATGAATGACGTGTATATGTCGTGGCATTATGCGGATTGCAGGGGGGCGTCCAGCGTGAGGGGGGATGCTTGGCAGGAGACACGGGGTCTGGAGGTAGACATGGGAACAACAACCCATGCTCTATAGACCACTTTGAAGTGTACATGGTCTTTGGCACCTCTTGGCCTTTATCGCTCCCTGACAGCTCCACTTGCCAGCAGCGCAAGTACCCTGGTGCGAACTGCCTTTGATAGGGCGGGGGGGGTGGATCGGGGCGGTGGTCATGCAGACAAGACACAGGAAGACTCGTGAATGGAGACACACTTATGTGGATTGCAGGGGGGCGTCCAGCGTGAGGGGGGATGCTTGGCAGGAGACACGGGGTCTGGAGGTAGACATGGGAACAACAACCCATGCTCTATAGACCACTTTGAAGTGTACATGGTCTTTGGCACCTCTTGGCCTTTATCGCTCCCTGACAGCTCCACTTGCCAGCAGCGCAAGTACCCTGGTGCGAACTGCCTTTGATAGGGCGGGGGGTGGATCGGGGCGGTGGTCGTGCAGACAAGACCCGTTTGCCGCAGGGCCTCACCAAGGAGAGGCCATCTAACTGAATGTAAGAGGATGGCTGCAGGATCTACTACATGGAAGGCAGGGGGGTGAGTTTATAAATACCTCACCCTCCCAGGAGAATATACACTAGATTCATTTAAAAAATCAAAACAACCATTGTTAAAATATATGTTGGGCTTTATTTTAGATTTTAATTAAACATAAATAATAAACATTACACATTGTAAAGTTGAGGTTGCAGCACATCGAGGGAAAATCCGCGGTATTGTCCACTGTCACTGGGGAAATGTTGTCTAATGGCAAGTACCGCACAGGCAGGTATTACTCTCCGAACGCGGTGTCCGAGCCTCCCGTGAAGCCACCAAGTGAAGCAACGATAGGCCACCAGCCTGTACCACCTGTGAAAAAAAAAGATGCAAACTGTATTAAACTGACCAAACTTTCTTATCAATGTCGATTCAGGTAACACATGTCATTTTTCTTAGAAAAAAATTATATCTAGAAAATGCACTATATGGAACCAATTTACATGCGTTCGAATGATATGTAAATGTAATTTTATATGTGGGAGACGACCATGAAATAGTGGTGGCATCACTGACATCACAAACAGAGTATACTTACTCGTTACTCGGATTACGCGGACGAACAGTGCCACGAAGTTCGTGCATAAGCACCATCATCATCCTCAACACTGTCCGTGAGAGGCAGGCTTCCCTGAACTCTGGCAGCTCGGTGATGCATTGCGGACTTTGCTCGCCTTCCTGCAGACTTTGCTCGCTTTCCGAAATGTAGGCCAAGCACCCGGAATTTTCACGGCAGCAGCAGTTCTCCTCCTCAGTTGGCATTAGCTCGCACCGATTGCACGTGCACCAGGTGGAGACGCCGTCCATGAGACATGGTCCAGGCTCTTCATCCGTTGACTGGTCCTCCCAACTGCCGTCCGAATCCCCATCGTTTTCGTGTGCTTGCCTTTCCAGTAGTTCCTCCTCGGTGTACTCGGGCTCGTACATATACGGCATTATTGTGGCCATTGTGCGGTAAAGATAGTAAAATAATTTACAGAGATGGTACAGGTGTTCACACGGGCTACAAGCGGCGAAGGTAGCTGACCAGAGCACTGAAACGAGTCACAGAATACTCAAAGTAACACAGAGAGAGGAATGGAATCGAAAATCTGCTGCTGTATGTTGTGAAACGGTCTGTTTATACTTATTGGGGAAAGAGGCGTCCTGCCATTTCCATGGCAACACGTCAATAGCTGAGGCGCAGCGATTGTTGACACGAGACGTGCTTGAAATGGGCAGTACGCGTCTGCTGATGTCAGGCTCAGGGGCGGGGGATTTGATTTAGTGCCGCAAAGGCAGGTGAGCCAGGTCGATGGGGCGAAATGATAGGATTATCACAAAATGGAGGCTGATTTCGAGTGCGATAATGGGCGAAAAGTCGGGTAAGGTCCATAGGAAAGTTTCCTACGATCTACCGATTTATGCTTACAAACACATGGCCGACCCGTAGGGACAATAAAAAAAAAGTCCCGGAACTATCCTTTAAGGAGTTCCTCCTACTCTGATCTCTGAGTCTCCGCTCTGGCATCTCTATTTCTCAATGTTCAAAGAATCTTTGTAAATGATGTCTTGTCTTGTTGATTATATGTGCACGCCCTGGGGGCTATGGGCGTGTGACGTGGTGTCATTAGAATTTTAAATCATAAATAAATAAATAACATCTATTAATATTTTGATCTGGATAAACACCATCAAGAACAGGGACTAATATCTTGCCGTCTACTGGCCTAGATTTGTCCAAGAGATTCTCTTCTCTGTCGTCACCCTGAAGATGTGTGAGATGATTTCCCTTGTGTACCTGGGAATCTATTTCCCAGGATAACCTCATGCATGAAATGGATCCCAATATTCTCTCTTCCAAACGTAATGCCAAGAGCAACCCGTGCAGCACCAAATTCTGGAGCTTTTCACTGCTAAGTCAGTACATGTTAAATATGGCACAAATTATATTACCCCTACCAGAGCAGCACAATGCCCCACTTAATTGAAGAAACATGGTCTAGTGGCTGCAATTATTACGTTGTAACAAGCAGAACTTTCTTCTAACACCGAGTGCAATGGACCAACGTTTTTTTAATGATTGCCACAGACCTACATTTTTGGATGACATGAACGTGTAATCGGACTTTAATTTGTAAAATAAGGGGCACATCGTGTTCTTCTCTTCCTCGTCGGCCCCCCAATCACAGTCTGGTTCAGGTTATTCAGTCCCAACAGGAACGACGGTAGAGACCCTCATATTGTGTTGCAATAAATAATCCCTGTACGGCGTTCCACTTCTTCTTGGGGCGTGCTGTGTGCACAGCAAATGCACACAAGAAAGCTCCAATTCCTACGGAGAGCAACCAGCCCGGCAGTGATGGGCAGAATGTACGACTGCGGGGAGCTGTGTGACAGCGAGAGTTTGATCTCGCTGCCGGGAACGAGCAGTTGGCAACAACATATTCCAGGCAGGTCGGCCGGCAAAGGACAGACGCAAGGAAAGCATCAAACAGCTGGAGTTTCCCTGAGTGCTAATCAGGTCTTTTATTCCTCTGTTACTAAGGGGACGTCTTTGTGTCCTGAAAATGGAAAGAAGCGTTTATTCAGAGCCTCCAGCTCACATGTTGAAAGCCCTGATTAGCAAATTCATCACCTTCTGTTTGTTGTTTGTCTGCTTGTGGACCTTCCAGATGTGCTTTTTTACAGGCAAGCTATGCAGAGCTCAACTGGCACCTGCAATTAATTTATAAATCACAACCTCAGTTCATTCCGTTTCAAACCACGCTTCCCTGCTTTTCATTAGGAAATAGTTCAAATTATAGATACCATGTATGCTTAGGAGACCAGGATCAATGCACAAACTAGTACTGCTCTAGACTGAGTGTCGTTTTGGTGCTTTCCCCTTCCCTTACACTGAGGCTAGATGTTATCTTTTATGGCCAAAATGTAATTCTCTGATGTCCCTCCACTCTTTGCGACTTCACGAGCTGCAACCTGTCGATCTTCCAATGTTTTGAACTATGACTCTATAATCCCTGATCATTGACTGTGCTGGCTAGGGCTGCTAGTAGTTAAAGTCCAAAACATCTGGCTAGCCAACGGCGTAGAAGCCTGACAAAGAATGCCTTATTACAGTGCTGGCATCATATGACATTCTTGTTGCTGTTGTTGGCATATATTGAAGGGACCATTGCAGTGTGTACTCTGAGTTTATTCTGATTCAAATTGTGCCATCGAACCTCAACAAGCTGCCAAAAGTCAATAGGTTTGATCTGGCTGCTGTATGTATTAAGGCCTACCCAAATAACGAATGGGGTACTATCCATTCCCTAACATTAGTTGTGAATTAGGTTTTTGAAAATATCATCTCTAATGATGAAACTATCTCTTACTGTCAACTAAAGGTTTTACAGGAACCAGCCAGAATCAATTTAGAGCGGAGTGCTTAGGTTGCATGTAAGACATGTGATGTCATCAATTACATTTGTGATGTCATCTTCGATGTTATGGGTGTTAGTCTTAGCAGTACACAGTGGTGGTGTGAGTTATGGTTGCTTAGTTTACCATAACTGGCGAATTTCTGAGGTTTTTCCATTTTACCAGTAACCATAACGTCCCTGTAACAACGTTTTTCCATTGAATTTTATAGGTTTTTAGTAGTGTAACTTAACAATAATGTCCCTTTAACAATGTTTTTTGTCAGTGAATTTCATTGGTTTTTAACAGGATACCCTTAGTTTGTAAAGAGGAACTGTGCAACATAGTGCAACTGCTGGCACCATGTTAATGCGCCTTACAGCACCTTACAGTGGCAGGAAGAACATTTCCCTCATGACGCAAGTACTTTCTATAGTAACCCCATTGGTACGTGCAGTGCAGTGAACCGTAAAGAATGATAATATATTGCTGCATGTACATCAAACACATTTTCTTTTTGGTAAGACAACATATTGGAAAGGAAAGCAAGGCAGTACACGCGGCAACCGTTGCACAACAGCATACAGGCTCAGGAAAGGAAAGAAACTCTGAAAAGAAATGGACAGTGTGGAAGTCAAGTGGAGAAATTGGTAAACAATTGCGACTCTTTAAATGTTGCATACAAGGATGTCATTTGGACGAAATAACACAACACTGGCAGACCTGCATGTGTACTCCTTCCCATGTCGGAGCCCCTCATTCCCTCAAAAACCATTTCATGCGAGACGTTACGGTAATACATCAATCCCTTCCCCCCTCACAACCAAATTGTGCAAATCCACATTTCCCCACAATAAGTACTTCAGCTACCCCTTCCTTTCCAAATGGGGTGTATGCATGTGTACAAGGAAATGATAACAATGAGAATGTTGCTGACTGTTAATTGTTTTTGTACATGAAATGGGGTTCTGACTCTGCGGCACACAGTCCTTGTTGCAAAGACCGCAAGTAAGAAAAAGGTAGGTGTCCTACGTACACTGTAGCTGTCGGGCCTATCCGCAATGACAATGGAGGTATCTGTACGCCGCCAGCATGCTCCGCATGTCCGCATGTTGTCCACCAGCAATCAATGCGTATACACCCGGAAGTTTATGCATAGTGCAAATACACGTATATGTGTCTGTTCCTTTGTGTCCTGCGGATATTGCCACTGTGCAGCATTTGCGAAGGAACATTAATTAGGTCGGGGCATGCACCCACATCCTACAGGTAGCTATGCAGATAAACATCCCACCTGCTGTACTGTATAAATACCCAGCGTCTCCCTAAATTGTTGGACACCCATGCACATGCGCACAACATATTGCGCCAAAAACACGTGCAGAGGACAGCCGTCCCAAAGGAGAACAGTGGCGACATCACCATGCGACCCCACCCACTCTGGGCATGAGCCCTTATTTTCAGGAACAGGGGCAAGACCCTCAAACAGTGGGAAAGTGCAGCAAACTACAGAGTGTTCTTCAGAAAGTATGCGCTTACAGACACACCACAATGTGCCGTTGCACATGTATGTATGGTTTGGAAAAATGTAAGCCTGCTTTCCGGGTGAAAGTTGTCCACAGCAACCCCACAAAAGAGCACACCACAGAGGTGCTGGGTAATCAGTTTCTTGCTTTGTTGAGCAAAGTAGCATGCCACATAGTTTTGCCCTGTAAGTAATTCTGCACCTAATCTGATGGCTACAGTGCATCTGCAACTAATAACAACCATATTAGTCTGACTGAGTACACACAGTAATGGACAAAATCATGAACGGACCTTGCTGTGCCACACGCAACCACAGCTGCGATATTCCCCATTGTCCCAATCAAATGGGTAGCTAGAGGCAAAGGGGAGTAAGCGCACGTGCATTTCCCCAAGGACGGCATGGGCCGTGTCCCAATGAAGCAGAAACATTCCTTCTTCCCTTTCCAGTTTCTTCTTTGCAGCACACCGTCATTGCATAGTGTTTAAAAGTTCCACATGCTTCCACCATTGATAAAGAATAGCTCTCCATGTAACAGTATCAGTTTTGTACAACACTCCTCTGCTTACACACCACGCCCAGAAACTTTATGGCACAATCCCTGTGGCTCCACAGTCCCATTTTCATCTCTGCCATCCTGAAAATCCCCAGATGTGGCTTTCGTGCGGCGTGCGAGCGTGGGGGCACAACATGCAACCAGGGTAAGGGAAGTTTGTTATAAGGGGCGGCTCTTAAAAGAGCTTTTTTTTTGGGGGGGGGTTGTAGATTCTTCTAGAGGAACTCCTTTTTTCATTTTTTATTTGTGCGGACATTGTTACAGTCAACACTTCACTGCATCTTGTAGATGGGCAAACAAAACAGCATTACCAATGGATGACAAAGAACTACCATCTGGTTGGAAAAACTCTGCATTTCCATAACTAATGAGGTCATTGTTGCAGAAGAACATCCCAGCAGCGGACAAAAAAGTATTCATGCTTCTGTTGATACGACACCTTCCTGCATCTGGCTCGGAACAACACCCATGATCAGTGGCCCACACTCTTTGTGGTGTTATCGATGAGAACAGCACCTTAGTAGTGGGAAAAAGCCTCTTCACTATCTTTAGCAACCTCTTTAGTTGACGGAACAAGCCTAAACAAGACATGTCACCAAATGCATACCGCCGTAATGGATGACGATAACATTGCCTCTACCGAAAGTCGCCAGGTCTTTGCAAAGTGCATCCATGTCGGCGAAACTGCGCTCGTACACACCATTACACAATGCGACCATTCTTTCCAACCCGAAATTGCCATCAACGTTTCTTTCCAGGGCATACTTGTGCAGATCGAGTAGAAAGGCATCACCTATAGACAACATAATGGTTTTCGCCATGTCAGCCAGCCTCACTACGCAGACTATAATGTGCAGCAGTTTGAACACCCCTTCTTGTGAACCACACCCACAGTACCTGATTGGATAACCCCAAAAGTGCCATGTGCATTGGACAGCAATGTAAAAAGCACAGATTGTGGCACGTGCGGTGGCCAAAGTACTGCAAGGGACGCACCACAGTAAAGCAGGAGCAGTCCTTCCCTTTCCACTACCTTTTGTCCTGCACCACCGCATTGGGTATGGGTAAATGGGCACACGCGATTCCACCAATATCATCCAAGACTTTACCATCTAACACTGTCTGTGCTGCACAACAGTTCATAGGTACCATTAGAACATCAGCCTGCTAGTGTACTGTCACTTGCCAGCACGTCCACTACAAATTTCAGTAATGGATTGCAAAATTTGTGCATCCACATTCATCGACTTCCGCACCCACTACCACAAATGTAGCTTACCGAAACTGTTGAAACTGTTGTGCACTATGCATATTTCTCTGTTATAAGTGCCTCTGCGCATGGTATCTGCCACTGAGTGGCCATTACGTTCTTTAAAAGTATACTGTTTTTTTTCCCATCCTCTGCCAAGAAGTGGAACGTTAGAGATATGCGCTTGCAACACTCTCATTCTCCCATATCATACAGTGTAATATCGACAAAGGAACTCCCTGATTTCCTTCCAACAATGCTACAAAATGTTTTCCCCTCTAAACCACCTCCTACATAAATCATAATAAATAGGCATCAATAGCAGCACTGAATGTATCGTACCAAGGGAAAGCAACTTTCCAAAAGATCATTCTCTGCACAGCTGTACTTCTGTGTAGGCTGCACTATTACAGCAGGCTCTTTTTAATTCTGCCCTCTTCTACTCTCTGCCCTCTGCAACACATCCACAAGAGTAGCGTGCATCTTGGGATGGTATCTCTCCGGCACTGAAATGTCGCCAATAGCTCCCAGTGGCTGCGAGAAATAAAGTGAGAAGACTGCATTATGCAGTGTGGGATATTCTGACCCACTCAGCTACGCTTCACTACATCACTTTGCTGCATTGGTGCAAGAAACAGCACAAAATGGCCGTGCTGACCCCTGTGTGCACCAAACTGCATTTGGTCACTGTGGAAAGTGCAACAAATCTACCTTTGGCCTAGCCCCTAGTGGGTGACCATGTTGTCAATTTTAGACAAACTCCTAGGGGGTGTGGATCACTATGCCCCCCCTGCTCTTGTATCTCAGGGCCTTTGTGCACTGTGTTACTCCTAGATTACTCCTATCTTACTCCTATGGGCGCACTAACATAAGACACAAAGAAAACACATGAATCGATTTAACAATAGGAACACTTTTATTCATACATAGCAATGCATGATGCTAACACTACTATAATGCAAATGTCGAATTTGCAACTTTTATGCTTTTGGTGCAAATCTACCATGCAATGCAATAACTGTAAGCCTTACAGGCTTCTAATGCAAGCAATCTAATAGCAACTCCATTCCACACCATACATCACACTCTCTTTCTAAGACAAACCTTGTCTGATTACCCCATCCATCATGTTAGCCAAAGCTCTGTATGAGTGTCTGTTCTAAATCCCCATGCAAATGTCTTATTCAGCAATACTCCCCTTTTTTCTCTGTGTTGCTCTGTCTTTCCACTACAGCTAACTTCTGCAACCAGCCAGTCAGTCAGGGACAGGCCTCTCTCTGCCAGATCCCTGCCAGATTGATCTCATCTGCTCACAAACAATGCTTTCCCTTCTGCTTCCTCTCTCAGAGTCATCCAAACGTCTCTCCTATGCCACCGCCAAACATCGCTCTTCCATCTCAGTGTCAGTGTGCCATCTCCAACTCCAACTAGCATTTCAAACTACCATCTCCCTCTCTCCTCAGAGAGCAGACCAGCAGAGAGCAGCCACCACCTCAAATCTCAGAGCCTCACTTCTCATTATACTTTTCAATGACGTGTACGTATCCATGGTTACACTCATTCTCTCTAAGCTAAAATGCCTCTCTGTCTGTCAGCATTTCTAAATGTGAGTAGTGCCTAAATGTCTGTGATGCATGTACTTGTACTTTTCAATCAATCCGTGTTCTGGTCAATCACTGCGTGTTCTGGTCATTGTGACATTTGTCATCATATCTATACCATATGTATGTCATAGCCTTCTTCTGTCTCCCTGCGGTACAAAACACCATCTCCTCATATTTCTCCATTCAAATCCCTCTCTCCTTCTATCCTTGCATGTCTCTCCGTTCAAAGCTCTCCCTCTCTCCTCATGGTACTAACTGCCCCCACCTTCTCTCTGTCTGCGAAGCACAACCCAGCCTGATAAGGCCTCCCTTGCCTTCTCCACTCGGACCAAAAGTCATGTTATCTGTCTGCCAAGCAACCTTTTATGCATACTTTCTTCACACTAACTCATAACAACTTCTCTGCAGAACGAACAGCTTCTGAATGGCTTCAGAGCCACCTAAATGCATTCTCTATAGTGCTTAGCACATTCACTCAATCAAACCAAGTGCTACATAATGTATATTCATTGCATATTCTAAGTGCACACTCAATGCATACATAATACATAACAAGAGATCTCTACATGTGTCTAAAAATCTCCACATGGCACTTCAAATATAACAGGCCTCATCCTATAGCAAATAGCAAATGCATACAAAGTGGCAGAATAATGTGGATAGTCTAATGTCACTACTTCATGTCACTACTAATCAGTATGTATGATGGATAACTAAACAGGATGCAATGATGGATAACTAATCCCTAAATTGGTAATGATTATCTAACAATGGACAATGATTCTGTAATGATAACAAACCAGGCTTTCTCCATACTATCAGGTTTTACATCACAACCAGAAAATGGCTGCACTACCCTACCAACCCCATTTCAGGTGGGGTAAAACAGAGTACTCACTGCATGAATGTGTCAGTGTGATCTGCAACATTTTACATGAAGCAAAGGAAAGAAGCAGCATTCATTTGCTGTAAACCCAAAATGCCTCTTTAAAATGTCATCTTTTCATCCTTCAAAGTGCTGCTTGGCGCTAAATTCATCAATTCCTCCAGGACCACTATGATCAAAAGGGCCCTGCAGTGTCCAGGATCATTCTTGAGTCTCAGAGCAATTGGGCCTCATTTGAAAGACAGCCCCTATCCAAAGTATATTTGGAAAAGCAAACCAGGGACTGTGTTTTCATTTTCCATGGGAAATGTGGCTATTTCTTTGCAACAAGTATGAAGAATCAGCTGTGCATAGAAATACTCTAAACAGGTGAAGGATACATGTATCCATGCTGCAAACAATTCCAGCACTCAAGGAAGGAACTAGAGCTGTACCAAGTGTATATTTAATGCAAATGAAAACTGAATTTAAAGAAATAAGTTAAATGTGCTTTTTTCCTTAATGAAGAGCAACACCGCCTATTTAAAGTACATTGTTGTGTAAAGACATTCTCATTTAGAAATGTAAGAATGTGTATTGCTGGTAAAAGTACTCCTATAAACTGTTTTGATTCCTAGGTTTCAGGCAAGATTTAAAATGAGAAAATAAAAGCTACACCCATGATAAGTTGGTAAACTATATATAAGAACAAATCCTGCTCTGCCAGTGCTAGCCCTGAGAAAGGGTGACACCTCATAAACAGCTAGCACAGGAAAGGCTAATTACTAGCTTGGAGGCTTTGAATACCCAGGAAAATGGGTTTTTTCCAAGTTGCATCAGACAATCGTCTCTGCCCCAGGCTAAGACATTAGCAGGCTTAGACTCTCACCTTTCAAGAGGGAGGGGCAGGAAACTTCAGTCAAGGGAGAGGCCCCTCATTCAGCTTCAAAGGAATTGGCATTTGCTTACATTGGGGAAAAAGAAAAAAAAACGACAAGTGACATTTGGGGCCTCATTACGAGCATGGAGGTAATCAAAAAAGGAAGGCGGAATGGTATTACTGGCATCGTTAACTGATCCGGGCCATTATGAGCCGATAAGCCAGCAATACTGCCACTGCCCATACCATGCCCCTTCTTACCAGCATGCGTGCGTTCGCGCGCCCCTTCGCAGCGGAAATACCGGGATACTGCTAACAGGAGGACATCACAAGTTACACGGGTATGCACTAACCGGCATCCCGAAGGCGGTAATTAGGGCCTGCACCACAGTGGCAATACAGGCATCACGGACCACCCGTAAATAGCAACCTGTAGTGTAGGCAACTGCCACAGGCGCACACAATCACCACAGGTGGAGTCAATGGAGCCTGTCCTAGTACAAAAGGAGCACACCCACACACCACACCCCTTCCTACACCAAAATGATCCCACTAGCTGTTGCAATCATGGGGCTGAAGGACATGCCTGTACTGCTACAACAGCAACAATAACAACAACTACAACTACAACAACAGGCAGCACAGAGGAGACGCAGGAGGAGAAGGAGGGCGAGACAGACCCAGAAAGTCCCACCAATGTAGCCAGTGGTACAACATAGGCAGCCACCAATCCCTCGCATCAGACCCAGTCCATTTAATCTAATCCCTGAGCAGATCCTCACCCTGTACCGGTTGGACCGGGACAACATCACCACCATAGTGGACATGATACACGATGACATTGTCAGCCTGATAGAAATCTGCACTGCCATCCCCCTCTACTAAAGGTGGTGTCTGTGCTCCACTTCCTGGCCACAGGCACCTATCTGCACACAGTGGGGCAGCTGCATGGCATATCACAACCACTCTTTTCTCGCATGCTGACCCAAGTGCTTGATGCTGTCCTGAAGCATGCAAGCATCCACATTTCCCTACCACGGACTGGCCAGGGAAGTAGGATTCCATGCACTGGCAGGCATGCCCAATTACGTTGGTGCCCTCAACTGCACCCATGTAGAATTGTTGGCCCCTCATGCCAGTGAGGCTGTGTACTGCAATCACAAGAAATATCACTTCATCAATGTGCAGATGGTATGTGACTCCAGCAAGATCATCACACATTGTTGCACCCGATATCCCGGATCTACACATGATGCCATGGTGCTGCATAACTCCACGCTACCCCGCTACATGGAGCGACATGCTGGACGATGTGCCTGGCTGCACGGTAGGTTGCCTGACTGGGCCATGGCAGTGCATTGGGGTTGTGAGGTGGGGGGGATGCATACTCCACCTGGGTGGGATTGGGGGGGTGCATACTCCACATGGGTGGGATTGGGGGGGTGCATACTCCACCTGGGTGGGATTGGGTGGTGAGTGGACAATGCACTCACAGCTAAACACTGTTGTCCTGAACATCCCAACCTGAACATGACACATCAATGCCATACATAAGACCAATGCCGCACATCAATGACAACATGCCAGATGCACAAGCAGGCCACCATGGGTATGTCAACCGATGGATGACTAAACATGATTACACCTGTGGCAATGCCGCTAGTGTGATTAGGTACAGATTAGCATACACTGCAATTATGGATGGCAAGACATCGTTCTGCATCCACAGTACATCCACATCAGCATGCAAGTGAACACCCTGCATCATCTGTACAATGCAATCCACACCAGCAGACCATAGTGCAGTACACAATGCATCAAATAAACCTGTGTGCATACATCCAGGGACATGTGCATGTGAACACCAAATAGCTGCAGCTATTGTCGTTTATCCTAAAGGTGTCAGCTTAGATATTGACTCACACATACCTCTTTGTGCTCCCATGCAGGTGATGGTGGCTATCCCTTGAAGCTGTGGCTACTTACCCCTGTACAGAACCTGCATAACAGGCACGAAGAGTTCATACCAGTACCCGTGTTTGATTGGGCAGACCTTTGGCCTGTTGAAAGCACGGTTCAACTGCCTAAGCAGGTCTGGTGGAGCACTCCTTTATGGGCCTGAGAAGGTGGCAAAGATCACCATGGTCTGTGTCATGCTGCACAACATGTGCATCCGGAGAAACGTACCACTGCCACCTGACATTGACATGCATACAGCGGGTGAGGATGATGAGGATGATGATGGAGGAGAAGCAGCACCTGTCACGCCTGCGCCACGGGCGCATCCATTTATGCTCAATATGGACTATTTGTTTATCATTTATTTACAACAGACTCTTGGATCCATCTATATTTACTTTGGGAACTTTATTTCCCATTTGCGAGACTTTGGTGCTTTATTATTTTTTCCAACAAACTACGTATACCACAATGCACCTGGCTACAAGCATCGATTCCTGGCTGTTCCTATTGGTTATTAAAGGAACTGCACCCCCCAGAAGCCCTAGGGACTTGCCCTGCTTCCACCAGCCCAGGAACAGAAAGGGAGGTGGCCGATTGCCTGCAGGTGTGCTTCGCCAGGTGCAACCAATTAGCCTGCCCCTGTGCTGGGCCAGGCAGTATAAAGGCTGCTGCCTGCAGTGGCTCAGCCTCTTGCATCTGAGAGTCCTTCCTCCACCTTTCGCGTCTGTCTACGGATCTTTGTATGCTGTTTACCATCTCTCCTGCTTGAATCCTACCTTGCAGCTTGCTACACCCTGCTGCCTACAGCCCTAGCCTTCTGGGCTCCCTGCCTCAGTCCAGCTCCTCTGGGCTTCCTGCCTTGCAGCTTGCTACACCCTGCTGCCTACAGCCCTTGCCTTCTGGGCTCCCTACCTCAGTCCAGCTCCTCTGGGCTTCCTGCCTTGCAGCCTGTTACACTTCGATGCCTCCTGCCATTGCCTTCCAGGCTCCCTGCCTCACAGCCCTGCTCCTTTGGGCTCTCCACATTGCAGTTGATCACGCTCTGCTGCCTTCCAGCTTCCGCCCTTGCCCTGCCGGGCTCTTCACATTGCAGCCGATCACGCTCTGCTTCCTTCCAGCCTCCGCCCTTGCCCTGCGGGCTCTCTACATTTGAGCTGATCACGCTCTGCTGCTTCCCAGCCTTCAGCCCTTGTCCCCTGGGCTCCCTGCTCTTCAGCCTGCCTCACTCCGGCTGCCTTCAGCCTTTGTCCTTTGGGCTCCCTGCTCTGCAGCCTACCTCACACCGGTTGCCTATGGCCCTTGTCCTCTGGCCTTCCTACTTTGCAGCTTATCACGCTCCGCTGCCTACTACCTATCTTTTTCCGCTGGGTTCTCTGCCTAGCAGCCCGCTACAGTCCTCTGCTACCTTCTAGGGTCAGCGGCCCTGCCCCTCAGGGCCCACTCCTTGCCGCCCGGCCCTTCTGGGTTGCTTACCGTGCAGCCTGCTTTACTCTGCTGCCCTAAGCCCTCTTCATCTGGGATCTCTAACTTACAGCCCTGCTCCTGTGGGCTTGCTCATTGCTTTCCTGCTCCTCTGAGCTCTCAACCTTGTTCCTTACTGTCCTCTGCTATCCTATCCTGTTACACGTCTTTCCCTTCATTTCCTTCTGCTAGTTTGCTATCACCTCCTTTCCTGGATTTGTCTGTAGTATCTTCTCTTGTACTGTTTGTAGACCCTTTTGTACAGAGCTTGTCTGTTGGTTCCAATCAGTCAACCTCTGCCCCTTCCCTTGTTTCGTTTCTACATTACAGACACCCATAGCTGCTGTTCCAAGCCATGAGCAAACAGCGTGGGCCTCTGTTATAGCAAACTGTGTAGAAGGCTAGAGTATTTCCTAAGGTTCGTGGAATACTCTTTTCCTAGATCTGCATACACCCCAAGAGGGAATTCATTCTGTACCTTTTTCCCTTGCTACTCTGGCCTACTCTTTGTTCTCTTTCCTCTCTGCTGTGTGTGTACTTATCTGTCCACTTTATTTTGGCACAACCACCCAAACCCTTTCTGGGTGTCTTGTGCTACTCTTAATAGAGTGCCATCCCTGACAGCACCCCTGGCAGATCCTGATGCACAATATGGCCGTGCTGTACGCCGATCACTGATTGACAATTACTTCTGAAGCACAGGGACGTTGATGGTTAGGTACTACACTGAGCAATGGTACCTTGTGGACATGGACACAGGGTGTGTGGGGAGTTGGGCACTGTGCGCTGTCTTGAATAGAATGAACACACACAAAATCAACAATATCCAGTCATGAAATGATTTTGAACACAACTTGTGTATTAAGAAAAATAACAATATAGTGCTTCCTCCCTCCACCACTCACACACCCTCCCCCTCCCCCAAAACTTCCAAACACCCCATACCCACCCAAACACCCCATACCCCACCAAACACCCCATACCCTCCAATAAACACCCCATAACCCCTTCAACACCACCAACACCACCACCCCCCTCACCCATCTTCATACCACTCACAATGTGGTTGAATCGGCTATTTCCGGCCTCTTTTTGTCTCGGGGGGCAGCATTTCTGTGTGCCTTGAACTGCGCCTCATCATCCACACAGGGCTTAAGGGAGTCGAGCTTGCAGGTGTGGTCGATTGGGTGGAGGTGGATGGATTTGGCAATGCCGGTGCAGGTTGTTGCTGCTGCATGTGTTCCAGCATCCTGCTAAGGACCTGTGTCATCCCCCCTAAACTGTCACGAATGAGTATGGCACTCGAATTGATGGCCGTAATGGTTGCAGCATTCGCCCCCGGTATTTCACAGCGTGTTTGTTCACTCTCGACCACATACTAGCGCACTAGTTCTATCATTGAGTCATACTGGCACACCAGTTCTATCATTGAGTCCTGGCGGGCCTCTACTCTCGACAGGTGTGCCTCCATGTCAGTGGGGGCTGTGGAGGTGGACGGTGCTCTGGCTGTGTGGACCATTGCAGGGCTGTCCTCTGAGGTGCTGGACAGATGGTGACTCCACAGTGGAACCGCTGGTTCCTGCATGGGGCTTGCTGGTGTGCCCTGTGTGGAGTGTTTGGGGGTGGACTGGGGGCTTGATGTATGGGGACATTCGACATGGATGGTGCCGTCAATGTCCTTGTATTCCTCTGCATGCACATCACATCACTGAGGGGGGCTGTGGCCGCTGCCTCACCTACAGAACAGGTGGCAGCGGACTGCATACCATCAGCCTCTCCCTCTGCAATTGTTGCCGACTCTGTATTTGTAGTCTCGTCGGCTGCTGTGATCTCCTCCTCAGCCGGCCTGGCCTGTACTGGTGCCCTGGGTTGCACTCTGGCCCGCGGTGCTGCTCAGAGATGGAGGGCCCAGTGCCCTCTGGTCTGGCCCTGGATGACTTGGAGTGTGGTGAAGCCCTTGTGGCAGGGTCCTGCCCTTCACTTTCTGCATAAGTGCCTGTGGGGGAACAAGAGATGCAGGGCATCAGTGATGGTGTTACATGCAAGATGCATGAGATGGTGCTGTACAGTATTTCATTTCTCCTGCATTGCATTCTTATAGGTGTGTCACACAGGGTACTTTCCGGGGGGGCATATTGGCATAAGCTGTGGCCTCTCCATTCGATACTGATGTGTACCAGGTGACATACCGTTGTATTGCAGTTTGTGTGATGTGTGACATGTGAATGATCCCTGTGTGTTGGATGTCTGTTGGTAATGGGATTGGCACGCAGCACGAATTTCATT
Source organism: Ambystoma mexicanum (assembly GCF_040938575.1). Lineage (NCBI taxonomy): Eukaryota > Metazoa > Chordata > Amphibia > Caudata > Ambystomatidae > Ambystoma > Ambystoma mexicanum. The sequence continues at coordinate 948,924,377 of NC_090936.1, forward strand.
GTGCCAGGGTTTGGGCCTCCATCTGGACATTGATCCGTATATGTGTGTATGATGGGCCATGTATTGACTTGGCTCACTTTCACATCTGTTGTACTACATCATGTTTTGGCCTACTGGGGTTTGCGGGGTCATTCACCTACATCTCCCAATGTCGCAGCACCCGTCTCCATTTCACCAAAGCCCTCAATGGACTCCATATGTATGGTGGTGCTGCAGGTCTCTTCCCATCGCATCAATTTTACGGGTGAGTGGGCTCCCCCGCCTGTGGCCATGGCCTCCTTGCGATTTGATGCCAGGATGTTACGCACCCGGAGACGTAGGTCATCCCATCGCTTCTTACAGTCTTTGACCGTGCGGGGCATGGTGCCAAACACTGTCACCTTACGCGCAACCTCCTCCAATATTTCTTTTTTTCTGAGTTGAACTTCCCTTTTGAAGTTGTTGGTGAACACCTCATCTGCATGGGCTGCAAGAGTATCAGCAAGCATGTTGAGCTCTTCGTCAGAGAAGCGCTTCTTGCGCAGGTGGGGGGTGGTCTTGCAGGTTGCCTTGGACATGCTGGATGGTATGGCCCTGCTCTCGACTCTGTAGCAGTGCTGGATTGAGAGGATTGCAATGGATTGTGTTTTTAAAGATGGCCACCGGCGCATTTCCCGTTCTGACGTGATGACATCACTTCCGGGTCCGGTATTACGAGCCCGGTATTTGCATGCTGTTATTACCGGGTAGTTATTAAGCGGTTGCTCCTTGGCGGAGGCGGTCTCTGCGGGTCCCATGATGGCGCTATCAGGGGTTGGAGGGCATTAAGCGGCATGGTGGTGCAGCCATTACCGGCATTGGGGTTTGCGCGTGCTCGCGGACGCGCCATTACCACCATGCCGGTAATGACTCAGTTTTTACCTCCATGCTCGTAATGAGGCACTTGGTGTTTAAAAAGCCTATTTTGCAACTGAATTTTCAAGACATTTAACTTTGCCACAAGAATGAGGAACAATCTGAAAGTTGGTAGTTTTAAATCTAATTCTATGCTATTCGTTTGAAGACTTGGAAGGACTCAGTACTGCATAAGTAACATAAGTTATAAAGAATGACTGACTGCGCAGAAAGTATTAATGTTGCAAACATAACATTAAATACACATATCCCAGGGGTAATTGTGCATCTATGTACAAAATTGGGAAATGTTAGGCCAAATCGTTCATGGTTAAAATTGCCAAAATGTAGCAGAAAGTCAAAACCAGGTCCCACAGACTTGGGATTTGGATTGAAATGTTACCCACAAAATATGTAACCTGTGTATATGATTTACTTAGAGGTCATAACTACATAAATATGTATTTGTGGTAAAATTAGATTTTGGTTCAGGGTCGCTGGGGGAGGTTCCTAGACATTGTAAAAGTAACACCATAAATATCCTTTTCTGTGATCCAATTAGCGAAAAGCAAGGCGGAAACTGTGCTCCTGACCAATCCTAGCCTTAGGGGTGTGGACTGTAAACCTGCCCCTTCCATATACTTTAGTGATGTCATTTGGCATGATAAATAAGGGAACCTGACAACACACAAGGACACACTGATTCCTGACTTCTTCCTGATTTCCGGCGTGGCGTCTTGTTCCTGATTTCTTCATCTTTGTTCCTGATTCCTGATTTTCATTGCAAAGCCAAGGCCTATGCATTACTGACTCCATTTTCAGCTAGGACTCAAATTAAAAAAAATTCCAAAAAACCCAAGGGAAGCATCTTGATCCAGTTTGGCTTACTACTGGATACATGCCTGCAAACTCGCCATCCCACTGATCCAGTCTCCAGTAAACCAGAAGGGCAAGTCCAGTACCATCCAGGTGATTAGAACAGCCCAGCTGACCCTATCCTGCCAGATGTGCCATGCTGTCCTTGGTTAGACCCGATCCGTGTGATGACCAGAACCCTTGATGATCCAAAATCCTAAATTAAAGTGGACTTTAAGTAGTAATAGGAAGCATAGAAAATTATAGCATACCTTACCTTGTTTTGGTTCTATCGCAATCTCTAAACCATCCTATCTTTACCTTAAGAACTTGTAACCACATTGTCAGAATCCTTACTGCCACCCTGCCTTTGCATCCTTGCGCTAGTGCTAACTTCTTTAAATAATTTGTCCTGTGAAATCCTAAACCCTCAAACCTCCTTCTGGTAATCGAGTGGGTCCGCCAGGGCGGGCATGAAGGTGCTGGGGCTGGTTCCACAGATCAACTCTAGAGCTTACTGTGTTTCAATCTGGTAACCTAGCCTGAATGCCCTAGTGTAGAGCATAACTATCCTTGTAAAAGTTGATTTCTGTTTTCTTGTTCACGCCCTTATTTTCCAAAAACGCCTCTCATTCAACATTGCATAACTCACTCAATCTAATAGCTAGAGACTTCATTTCAACTCTGGATTATATCCAAGACTTGTAGCTACATCCCAATCTAAAAACCACCCTCAGAATCTTAAAAAATGTTTCTTTAAATTTAGGCGGGAATCTGCATTTCTGCAAATTTGTACACGTGTGATTATCATTTGAAATTATTTTCAAACTTCCATTCGGATTTAAAGTATTTACTCTTGCTTAAACTGTAGCTCATGATTGTTAGAATCTTTTCAATGTTGGTCCCTTAGAAATGTGTATTGATTTAAGAACTTTTGCACACATTCATTGTTTGACATAGCCATTTCGAATGTCATTCTAAAGTGTAAGATTGCAAACCCTCTTTTCTCTCTTGTTTGGGGAGGGAAGGTTGTATTAAAATTCAGTTTACTGTTCTTTATTCCTGAATATCTCCTGCTTCCTTACATCTGTTTAGAATTGCTTATTTGTGGGTTGAGGAATGTTGCAGGGGAAATCCCAACATAAGTGCTATCTTCCTAAACAAGCCAAAAGTGTTCTATTTCTCTGGTGTTTCCTTCTGTGTTGCTACAGAGTGAATTTAAGTGCATTACATACCTTTTTATTTGCTTTTTTCACCACATTGGTGATTGCTGCTCCCTATTCAAAAGTATATGTTTGATTTGAATTTTAAATAAATAAATAAATAAATAAATAAATATTACCTCTACCTACCAGCCTGATTCCTGGTCCATTGTGACCTGGGGTAATGAGTGGTATATCACTCAGAATATTGAATCTATAGGCATAATAAAATAAGCATTTGAGCAGTGCGCTGCATACTAGGCTGAGACCAGGGTATCTCGCCTGATTGAAATACTTAACAGCAGAAGGCCTTCTGGCCCCTTGGAGAACAATACCTTCAAATCTAACTCCCTATATATCTGCGCAAGCTCTTTTACCTCATCCGTCTCCAACTCCCTCAGGGTCACGCGCTTCAGCAAAAAAAGCAGTTGTTGGTAGATGTGCTTTTTCACCTGCGACATCCCTTTGCAACAGGGTCCCTGCCTCCCTGACACTTGAGGGGAATCATTGCTGGTTCCGGAAGCACCTCAAAGTCTTTCTCTTCGCATCCGCTGTTTCTGCTGATCTCCCTGGCTAACTGCATGATGTAAACTTAATCTGCGCTACTTAACTGACGACTCTCTGATGTTGGACCCATGTCACCTCCCCCTGCCAGGCAAACCCCTACGCTGGCTTTCTAGCAAACCTCGCACTTGAGGACAGTTTCCTGTATACCTAACATTGCCTCCACAACGTTGTGTGTACCCTTATCCATGCTTATGGCACAATTGGCCCGTATTTTTACTTATTGTCATTTGTTCTTCTTCCCTTGTACTGTACCTTCCCCTCCCTCCACCCATGCACTTGAACGATCTAAGTCACACCTGTCCTACTAGGTTCTTTGTCTCTGTCTCCCCTCTGTTTGCCCTCCTTTGCCTCATTGTGCTTTGCCAGACATGTGTGTAGGCGCATTACAAATGCCGTAGCATACAATCGCACATCATATGATATCATACACACAATGCATGCACAACAGTAGGATGCCTGCCACTTACCGTGTACACTCCAAAGTAGTTTTTTGTTTTCCGCACTACCCTATTTACTGCAGACAAAAATATCGGGAACACGGAGCACACCTTGCATGTTACTAACTGCAAAGAAATACATACAGTTGATGTATACACCCAGAGTGCCCGCTCCTTACATTGCTCACTTCCACCATAGCCTTCTGCACATCTGTGTGCAAATAGTCCTTCTGGCCCTTGTTCGAGTATACACCTGACCCAACAACCTTATAAACATTGTGTTTCGCTCCACAGTTTCCTTTTCATGGCTCCCATCCAATAAATGGCTGGATGTGGCACGTGGAGGTGTGAAAGCACAGCGTAAACCACAGAGTTTTCAAGGTGGGGGGTGCAGAGACCTTTTTATGAGAGTGCAAAAGGGGCACTTGCCCCGGGCCCTCACCTTAGAGGGGGGCCCCACAGGGCTAGCTGATCTGAAGAAGTAAGATTCCATTGTTCACCAGTCTAAAATAGCACAGGTCAGGATATTTGTTGGGATGCTGCTGAGGCTCTAAACACATTGCCTTTCTTTTTTGACAAGTACATTCTTCCTTGATCAATTCATCATGTATTGCTTTCTGTGTTCATGTGGTATACATAGTATGTGTGTTCCTTACGGCACATTTCTGTAGCATTCCTTCCTTCCTGTGGGAATTATGTTGATCATGTGCAATAGGCAATGGAGAAATGCATTTTGATCAATTAAGTGCCACAATGGTTCAGAAGTTAGATCAGTGTGTGCAGCACCCATTGCAGAGATATGTGTTGATATGCAAAATTAGAATATCACATTCCAGAAATGCTGGCTGAGACTTTCCTATGTCGAAGTTTATAACCACCTTGCATATGTACTTGGTTTGCAGAACAACATCTGCTATTATCAGCAATGTACCTGCACCAGATAGGGGTTGCTATAAAACCTAACATATCATCCGTATGGTGAAGGTCTAGAAGTTGGTTTGTTTAGATGGGGTGTTGTAAAACCCAGGCAATCACTGCCAACGATGGCATAAACTGTTAGTCAGAGGTGAATAAGTATCCGAATTCAAGACTGTGGAACAAGAAAAGCGTTCATGCTTGTATCCTGCATTTGCCAGCAGACGATCAGTGATCCTGGTCAAATCATCTAATATATCTAACATCTCTGTGCTGTCTTCTGTGAGGTTTGCGCTCTTGCATGCTGTTGGTATCATTTAGTCCATTACTTGATCTTTCTTCTTATTTAGGCCATTTGGGTGGAAGGGATGGTAGACAAAAGAAAGCGGACCATATGTTGCAGGCCTCAGGCAAGCTTATTTTAAAGTATGCTTCTTTGACACAAAAAACTGTTTGCTTTTTGATAAAAGTCAAAGGTTTTTATGCATGTTTATAAATGAAAATGTCACAAGCCATTGTTTTGGAAGTATTTAAAGCTTTAAAATACAAAAGACAAACCCAGATTAAATTTGTTAAATCACATTGATTCTTATATACTTCCGTTGATGATGAAGAGCATGAAGCTAGAATCATTCCTATTTTACATACCTCCTTTCTATAATATTTTGTTTAAAAATGGTCATGTTTGGTAATATGATTTGTGTACTTTCCACGTCCGTTTTTTTATAAAATGAGATTGTTTTAGTTCATGGTAAGACCTGGAAAAATTGTGTTCAAATGCAGAATCCCAGCTTCAACCCGTCATTCCTTAACCAACACGTGATCCTGGGCATCTCATTTAATCTTGTATTGCCTAACCTCTCAATATTGCCAGTCCCTAAACCTTTCAAAATT